>NC_139542.1:39293848-39893848 GCF_965153285.1 Podarcis tiliguerta | reverse complement strand
TTGAAAACATGCAGAGCTTTGGGAGGCAGCTTAAGTGTGTGTGTGTGGATTGTGACTTATCCACCCTCTAATGCACTCTCAGTAGTGTAGAAAAGAGAACACACTCCCAACAGCAATATCAACAAGTTATGCAGATGTTTTTCTGGACTTTGGGTTGCCTCAGAAAAAAGACCCAAAAGTTTCCAATTCCCATCCACCACCCCACCACCCAAGATCTTGGACTGTTTCTGAATTAATCTAAGGTGAGCTTGGGCGAGCTCACCCATTTCTAATATAACTATAGCTAATCACATCCAGAGAGAGAGAGAGAGAGAGAGAGAGAGAGAGGTGGATGTATTCCCACAGAGCCAAAGGATATGTCATGTGACCCTAGAGTTTCCACAAATGGAAATAAACCCAGCAGCAGCAGCAGCAAGGGAGACTACATCCATTAATTGGGTTTCAAACTTATGCGGTTAGTGGTTGCCTGTGATCCACCAAATGACAATTAATTAAGCAGCACTCATGGTTTATGGAATATTGCTTATTTGACAGTGATTACCACTTTGAGAAAGCTATCCTGTCTCATTAAAACATGCACTAGCTACATGGCAGACCACAAGGAATAAAGTATAATTTTCCAATCAATATCTCATGAAACAAACAGAAGCTCAGTGAAGATTACTGGAAGATATAAAATGTGAGCCTGGAGCTTCCACCCTCACCTGCGTGTTACCAGGAAAGCTTCACTCGATAACCTGATTTTAGTTTTAGCAGACTTTCACCAACAGCAAAATGTTAGGGCTTCTGCATACCAAAAAGCAGTTTCAGAAACATCCTCCCTACTTCTTAATAAATGAAAGTGGGGAAAGAGACGTTGACATTTGAAGCCTGTGTCTATTTTTAAAATGCAATATGGCAAAATATAATTATTGGACCATGAAGCTCCTATGGTATCTTCTTGTGTCTCTCCACATTCACTAGGTGAAAAGCCAGAACCAATCATTATCACATTCAGAACATGAGTCACTGCTGGCAGCCCCAGTCTCATCTTCCTCTGACTGACTGGGGCCATGACAGGCTAAGCATTCACTGACATCTCAAGTGGATGGGATGCAACCTTGAGCTGTTCTGCTGATCTTAATGGTGTATGTTTATATGACCACATTCACACCATGCATTCAAAACACTATGATGCCACTTGGAACAGTCATGGCTTCCCCCAAAGAATCATCCTAAGTGTAGTTTGTTAAGGAGACAAGAGTTGTTAGGAGATCCCAGAGCTACAATTCCCAGAACGCTTTAACAATTGATCCATTTTCACAGGGAACTCTGGGAATGTTAGCTTTGGGATGGGAATAGGGGTCTTCTAACAACGCTCAGCACCCTTAACAAACTACACTTCCTGTGATGCTTTGGGGGCAGCCATGGCTGTTTAAAGTGGTATCAGAGTCATTAAAAATGTAGCACATGGTTTACCTGGGGAATTTGCTGCCACAAAATGCAGTAGCAGCCGGCAACTTGGATGGTTTTATAACAGGATTAGACTAATTCATGGAGGAGAAAGCCATCAGTGGATGCTAGGCATGTGGACTATATGTTACCTCCATGACTAGAGACAGCAGGTCTCTGGCAGCAGTCAAAGAGGCCTATTGCCCTCATGTCTTGTTTTTCTTCTTCCCAGGAGTATCCAGTTAGCCATTGTAGGAAACAGAATGGTGGACAAGATCGCCCTTTGGTTTGATCTAGCAGGGTTCTTCTTAGGTAAAGGTAAAGGGCCCCCTGACCGTTAGGTCCAGTCACGGACGACTCTGGAGTTGTGGCGCTCATCTCGCTTTATTGACCAAGGGAGCTGGCATACAATCATGTGGCCAGCATGACTAAGCCGCTTCTGGCGAACCAGAGCAGCGCACGGAAATGTCATTTACTTCCCACCAGAGCGGTACCTGTTTATCTACTTGCACTTTGTGCTTTCAAACTGCTAGGTTGGCAGGAGCAGGGACCGAGCAACTGGAGCTCACCCCATTGCAGGGATTCGAACCGCCGACCTTTTGATCGGCAAGCCCTAGGCTCAGTGGTTTAACCCACAGCGCCACCTGTGTCCAGGGTTCTTCTTAGGCACTTACATAACAAAGGTTGAGGGCTAGGCTTCACATGTACCAACAGTGTGGTGTTGCTTGTTACACAACTGTGTGCTGCCTGCACCCTATTCTATTTTGTAACATTCTCGTTTTGCTTGTGGATATATGGATTCATTGTGACTCATCCCTCCTGCATGGCAAAACTGCCAACTGCAATAATTAGTCTTGAAAACAAATAAATACTGCCTGAACTGAAATTTCAACCTTTATTAAGCACAGGGAGGGGGGAGAAATTTGATTGTCAATACTTCATAACTCAGAGTATATTTCTGCCTCCCTGGGTGGTTTTTATAGTGCCTGAATTAGAACTCCTGGGAAAAACTCAGGAATACATGCATAGATGCAATTGCTGTAATGTTCTCTGACATCAGCACACAATTGCAAGCAAGGGAATGTCAGGCAGGGAAGGCTGGTTCGGGGGGGGGAATCTTTTTATGATTTTCAATTTTATATATTTCAATAATTTTACAATCATTTTAACATTTCGAAACTCGACTTCCTTCCCCCTCTTTCTGTGGTTTCTTAAATTTATTTTTTATATTTTCTGCATATTCCTCATTAACTTAACTTAATCATTTATTCATCTACTTTAAATGTATACTCTCATCAAACTACAGGTTATTACAATAATCACGCCAGTGTTCTTATCTGTTTACAGTTTGTTTGTAAATATTCAACAAACCATTTCCATTCTTTTATTTAAAAAAGTTTGTTATCTTGATTTCTAATTTTTCCGGTAAGTTTTGCCATTTCTGCATATTCCATATCTGGGGGGCAGGTTGTCTTATCCAATTCAGGGTCCTTGAGATCAGTAGCCAGCTGGAAGTGAAAACTGGAAGAACTGGAGCTTGGACCTAGGTTTCACTCTGCTGACCAGGTAAAGGCAAAAGTCCAGCCAACCAAGAAGCTTTCTGAGGCCAGTTCAAAAATGCCATACTGCCTGTCAGTTGCATGGTGTTGAAATTGCACATCTAGTTTATAATCCTTGCATACCTCCATTAATAAGAGCCCTGATGGATCAGGCCAAAGACACATCTGGCCAGCCAGGTGCCTCTGAGAAGCCAGCAAATAGGGCATTAGTGGAATAACTCTCTCTCTCATAAGAGTCACTTACAATATAGGAAAACACTTCCCCCCCAGCAGGCTTCTGGGAGCTGTTCGTATTTCTTGTTCTCCTAGGTTTGAGAAGCTTCTGTCTTAAAAAACTATAGTTTTGGGTGTGACTGCATTTCCTAAGAGAGCAGTGAGATACTCAATTCACTTAAGCCAGCAACACTACTCCAGAACTTTGAAACCAAAAGGGTTCCGCTTGAAATACAATTGCTGCCTGTTAAGATCAACTGGCACACAAGTCGTGTCCTTGCTCAACCTCATTTGAATCTATGTTGTTTATTGGCATTGTCCATTGTTACGATCTTTAGAGAATGACAGATCAAGCCCATTTAATTGCACAGCTCATTCGGAATTGATTTTTTACACAGAATGTACAAGACCTTTTTATGTAACACTCCCATTTATTGCAATCATTAACTCAACTTGGTTCCAACTGCACATTTATTCTACATGCATCTGAGATAGGAAGTGCAGTTGGCTGAATAACGGAGTTTTACTTGAACAGATCATTTATTATTATTATTTTATAGCTCCCTGGTATTTTTAATGCATTTTTTTATTTTTAAAAAAAGCAAAAAACAAACATTACAATCAAATGATCAATACAAACAATAATTCTTTCAAATTATAAAGTAAGTAGATGGCTAACCACCCAGCACTGGTTTGAGAACTGAGACATTCACAGGGAAACCAAAATGCTTGTTTACAAAGCTATTGTACTACCAACTTTACTGTACGCTTGTGAAACATGAACCACTTATGAATGCCATCTCCATTGCCTGAAAAGATTCAATTCAATTCTTGTTCTATGTTATCCTAATTACTCATCAATATACTCAGAATTAGGAAAATTCCACATATCATTCAGTTGAATGTCACTTGATGACCCTCATTTATAGATGTGAAGCTTCTCTGTTGAAATATATTGTGTGTTTTGGGACAATGGGAGGTGTTATGGTAGCTTTCCAGATGGTTTATTATCTCTGCTGGATGTATCACACATGCAAATCATTCATTACTTGATGCAGAACTCATCAGGTGATAAACATGTGTATGTGAGCTCACCTGTGGTTTTGTTTGGACAGCAGAACCTTGCTCTGTGTGTTTAGCTGGTAACTCAGGTACCCTGTTGTTTTTTTCTCTACAAAAGGAAAAGAGTTTCCTTATTTCTTTCTACTTCAGTGCATTGAATCCAGAGATGAAACCAGCCAGATTGAATAAACACTGCACACAGACAGCTCATATTAGTAATAATCTTTAAGTTTAAACCAATGGCTAACTCAGAAACTAGACCGGTTCATTCATTTAGAGTCTTAGAAGGGTCCAAAATCTCTTCAGTTTTCATAAAACACTGCTTACACATATTTATTTTATTTTATGATCCTCTTGACTCATGTGTGTTGTGAAAAGAAAAGCACACGTCATTTATGGCTCTCTGCCCATTGACTATTCTAGGGAAATTATGGACTGAAGATCATGGATACATTCTATGATTCTGTGATTCTATATGTAAAGCATAAGGCTATAGGTAATAACTAAATGCTTTCATGGTTACATCTTAGAAGCAAACAAGTACACCAATTACAAATCTTGTGAGATACAGAAGCCAGAATTCTAGCATGGCCACTTCCACTTTTGTTAGGCTGACATCTTCCAATGTGACAAACTTTGGATTCAGAATTACACCTGTGAGTTGGCACAATTGAACTCAATGAGGTTGCTTCTGCGTAGACAAGTCTAAGCTATTTCACTGTTAATTTTCATCCATGCCCTGCATAGCTGGAATATTCATATTGAGACGAATAACTCTGGGCAATCATATTGCTAAAGGATGAACAGACCATATCTGTTCCATTTTTCTTTAAAGAAAAGGAAAGGGTTTTTTCCAATATGTTGCACCAACTTTTCATTTAAATCTACTGATGTCACACTAGAATACACCATTGCTATAATATCTTGTCCTACACTTAATTTTCTAAAGAATCCTTATTTCTATTTGCTACTGTTCAATAAGACTATTTGAATATGGAAGATGCTGGCTTTTTGCACCTGGAGAAAGCCTAGCTCCTTCTCAGGTACTTTCCAGACTGACAACTCTGTAGCTTTCTGGAAACAGAACTAATCGTAATACACATGCAATTCACTGTGTTTGAATTACTGTAAAAATTCAACGTGTTTATCATAATTTCTCTGTGAACTCTGACTGGGTACAATGCTTGATCTTGAAGCACACTGGTGTGACACCCTGGACTGATGTATGTGGTGCAGAATACACAAGATGGACAGTAAATGCAACAATCCATTTCTCGTGACCCTCCTACGCAAGCAGGGTGGCCCATTCACCTCAGTGCAAGGGGCAACTTCCTTTGCTCAGTTGAGGAAGATCTTGTGAACATGGGAGCTTCATGTTTGCATCCCTTTCTCTACTCTTTGAAGTTGAACTAGATGACCCATGAGGTCCCTTCCAACACTATGATTCTTGCAATAAATTGTTGCCAAGAAAGTCTGATAAGGCGGTGTATTCAAACTAACAACCCCTCATGTGCAGATAGTAAAGCTTTCTGAGGACTCTATTCTGTGCAATTCCTGAATGTTTAAATCAGCTCTTGCCTCTCTGTCTCCCAGTGGAATTTGGATGGTTTGTTTGGGTGACATCAGCGTGTGCTGCCAGCTTGAGCATAAAGACGCTGACATTTTGGGTGAGTCAACCTTCTGAACTGGGTGCCCACCAAGATGGGGTGGACTCCAACCCCCATCAGCCCCAGTCAGCACTGCCAGCGTTCAAGAAAGATGGTAGTTGTAGGTCAAAACATCTGGAGGGCAGCAGGTTGGGAAGGAGCAACATTTTAATCATGCTATCAAATTGTTTGATTTTACAGAGCAACACTGTAGAGCCACCTCAAATGGGATTATTATTATTATATTTTTTTAAAAAGGAAGAAGTGCCTACGGAACAGTTCTGACAGAAGCTGTGAAAAAGGCAGCGTGGGGCAAGGGGTGTCACACTTTCATGTTGATGCTAGGAATGTTTTTTGGCACTTTGTGGCCGCTTTCTGCATGCCGACGAAGGAGGTTCTTTTCTCTCTCGGTAATCCTTTCTGACATGTGATTCACAACCTTTCATGCAAGAATTTGTCCATATTAGGTCAGCATTATTCAGGAGGATAACAAGCTTCACGCTATCTTTCAATCCAGAGTCTAAAAATGGATTGTGGAGACAAGCCAGCCTTTTTATGACTCAACACTTGCATAAACTCCTTTGGGGTGTAAGGGTCACATTATACAGCCAATCACCCATTTTAACTTTCTGTGGCTATATACAGTTTTAAAAAAATAAAGACAGAGTAGTCAGACACATTTGAGAAACTGGTAGAAAGAAAGAAGGAAGGAAGGAAGGAAGGAAGGAAGGAAGGAAGGAAGGAAGGAAGGAAGATTGTACAGAAATCAACTATAGTTTTTGTTGGGAGTATTGAGTCTTTTCTTCAGGCAGAATAATCATAAAGTGGTTATTTTTATTTTATTATTAAATTTATATCCTACCTTTTCTCTCAAAGGAGCCCAGGGTTGAAAAAAGAGACAAAAGGTTAGGAGACATACACAGCAATCCTAACAATAGAAAGTTGGTGGAAATTCCTCCAGCACCTGTGACAGCAAAGGATCCAGGAGTATCCCCAAGCTACGAACCTACTCCTTCATAGGGAGTGTAACCCCATCAAGACCAGGCAACCTCCCATTCATCCAATCTAGGGAACCACCCAATAACAGTGCCCCAGTCTTATCTGGATTGAGCTTCAGTTTGTTGGCTCTCATCCAGCCCATTACCAAGGCAAGACAACAGTCTAGCACAGGGGTCAGCAAACTTTTTCAGCAGGGAGCCTGTCCACTGTCCCTCAGACCTTGTGGGGGGCTGGATTATATTTTGGAGGAAAAAATGAACAAATTCCTATGCCCCACAAATAACCCAGAGATGCATTTTAAATAAAAGGATGCATTCTACTCATGTAAAAACACTCTGATTCCTGCACCATCCGTGGGCCAGATTTAGAAGGCGATTGGGCCGGATCTGGCCCCTGGGCCTTAGTTTGCCTACCCATGGTCTAGCACATCCACTGCCCACCTGCAGATGTAAAAGAGAAGTAGAGCTATGTGTCATCAGCATATTGCTGACATGACAGCATACTCCAAAACTCCAGATGACCCCACTCAGCAGTTTCATGTAGATGTTAAACAGCATAGGGGATGAAATCAAACCCTAAGGAACCCAACAGTGAAAGCTCCATGGCACCAAAGAACACTGCCCAAGCATCTCTCTTAAGAAAGGATGAAACCGCCAACATAAATTATGCCATTTTATATAGACACACATGTCATAGCTGTCAACCATCCCTCATTTGGCGGGAAAGTCCCTTATCTCAGTGCTGTGTCCCGCTGCTGTCCCTTATTGATGATGTCCCTTAAATTTCCCAGGTTTCAAAGGAAACAGCTCCTCTCCCTCCCTCCCTGCCGGCCAGGGAGGAGGGAGGCTCCAACTGTGTTGCTTGGATGCGTTGCTCACCCAATAAGGAGTCTAATAATGACTGAGGGGATGGAGCTTGCATGCCTTGTGCCGATCAAATCGTCCGTGTTGCCTGTGGACTCCCCTTTGCTCAGCGCTTCCCAGCGGAGAAGTGATGGTGGTTTTCCTTGCTGCATCCCCTTTGCCAGGTTGCTGCGCTGTGGGAACCACCGCTTGAGGCTTTGTTTGGCTGCTGGCTGGCTCAGAATTTGAACATACCTGTGCTGGGAAAATCCCTTATTTTGGCTGCTGATCCCTTACTTTCGAGGCTGCTGGTCCCTTATTTTCAAATCTGTAAGTTGACAGCTATGACACACGTACATATGTAGCAAACAATACTGATGTACAGCTATGGAAAGATGAGAAGATGCCACATACCCCAAAATTACTATCTAATGAATAAACATGTTTTACACAAATATTACTGCTCAAATTCCCATGCATGATCCACAAAGTTCTATGGGAACAACTCACTGTAAAGTTCTCCTGTGCAAACCTCATGATGAGGAATTGTTTTCATTTCCCTGCTTAATTTACAAGGCTGGTAGACTATGTACCCTATTTATAATTTCAGTCTAAGCCTTGCACACCAATAGATGGGTTGTGTAATGGGGGGGAAATCCTTAAGCATTAGTTAACTGGTTTTCTTTTAAATTCATTGATTACCTATAATTCTTGCATTATCACAAAAGAGCATGAGACTGTCATTGTGCCATCTCCTATGGTTTTGTAAGGCTCTGCATTATCCTCTTTTATCTGTCCCCACTTTAACTAAAGAGGATTAAAATGACATTTTAATCTCTCCACTTTTCAGGAGTTTCTCTAAACCTCTAATTTGATTTCCCCCACTTGAATTCTGTCTTTACAAACTAGTGTTACTTAGGCTGTAAGGAAAAATGAAGCATACAGATTAATCTATTATTGTTATATTTACTACATTCGTATACTCCCCTTCCTCCAAGGAACTGAAAGTAACATCCAAATAAGCCTTCCAAGTAAGTTGCACAGAGACCTGGTGTGTTGCCCAGTACTATTTAAGGAGGAATTAGAACCTGGATTTCACACACCATCCAAACCCCTTATAAAAATCTAGGGAATGCCTACCCTAGTTACAAATGCTTGATGGATTGCATTTATAGTCCACCACTTTTCCCATGGAGCTCAAGGTCTCATACATGGTTCTCTCCCATCTCATTTAATCTCCACAACAACCCTGTGAGGTAGGTTAGGCTGAAAGAGTCTGTGTGTCAGGCTTCAGGGACTCGGGTTCCTCCCCTTCACTTTGGCAGTAGATAAGTGGAACAAAGAGAAAGGAGTCTCTTACCAGTTAGAAATTTTAATAATCACAGCAAGAGAACAAAGAATCCATTCCTAGGAATGAAGGTGTTCCCTATTAAGGGACTTTTCCTCCCTCGTCACCCACGTCACTCCCACATCTTGCAACCTGATCTGCTCTGCTTGACCTTGGCCTGAGCAGATGGACTCTTTCCCCACTTCTTCTCCTCCTAGCTGTTCCCCACCCAGTACTTCCCATCTTCTGCCTTCTGAACTATGTCTCTCTACAAATCAAATCTATACTGTCCTCCTGCTCCTGGGAAGATTCAGGATCTTGATCAGGAGAAGGGGATGTTGGGCGATAACGCCGAGGCCTGGTGCCTTCCCCCAACTGCAGCATCGCCCAGGAGTCATCACTCTGGTCTCCCATCACACTGATATGGCCCATATCCAGGGACATGAGTACACAACAAGCAGAGTTCAAAAGAGAAGCTCAACTTTGAGGAGTAACATCTAATCCTAACTTATTGCAAATCAAATCAAATGTAATAGAACAAAGAAAACATGGCTCCTCTCTCTGTATTTCTTCCTCAGGGAGAGAGCTGCAAAAGCAAAAGCTATACGGAGCGGAAACAGCGTATCTCCCTTTCCCCCCACAAGACTCCGATAATCAGTGCTGGAATGTAAACAGACATGTGACATGTAACAATCCCACACACATCTGCATCACGGGAGGAATGGAATCAAAGTCATCCAGCGAGAATTACTGCTGAGTGGGGAGTTGAACCCTGGCCTTCCAGATCCTAGTCTGACACTCCAACCACTATTGCATGCTGGCTTTGTGAAAGAGAAAAACTCATACTCAGTGGTAAACTATGCAATAAAACTTATGGTGCAAACCCATGGCAGGGCTATGCCAAGAGACCCATGCTTGATTCTTACCAGCTAGGGCACTGGGGGAGAGAAGAGGTTTAATATCAGAAGCCCAGAAAGGCATGTGTGCCCCTGAGTGCGTCCTTTTACTTTCTTGTACATAAGCTAACGTGAGCTGCTAATTCTTATGGGGAAATATGAAACATTGCAGAGGGGGGCAGACAGAAAGCCAGAGTGGCGTTGGGGCAGCAACAGAGCCTGAGGAATACTGATGACAGAAAAGAGCCAAGGGTTGAAAAGAGGGCTGGTGCCAGAGTGGAGGAGAGAAAAAGGAATGGTGAAGCAGGGAAACGAGAGGAGAGCCAGGAAAACACCATTTCCTGCTGGGTTGGGCCAGCCTGAGACATTTTGCTGCCTGAGGCAAAGGGCAAGATGACACCATTTCCCCTTACATGTACAGAAGACAATGGGACTGCTTGCTAAGAATGGGGGCATGGGTGCCAACTTGGATAAAATATTGTGTGGGCCCAGGTAAGCCCAACCTCACATAATCGATCACATGATGCGGTGTACGCACACCATTTGAATGGAATGCCCATCAACTTTGTGAGGGCCCGGCCCCCTCAAATATTTTATTATGAGGGATGAAGCACACCTAGCCCCTAGGCGTTGGTTCCTATGAACGGAGGCTTCACAAGCATCAAGACCATGGCTACAGGAGACTATGCCAAATTAATTCCGATGCACCCCTAGTAGATGGTTAGGACTTCAACTAAACATTCTTCGCTCAGTGATGCTGGCATACAACGCATTTCATTTTTTGCATAATTGGTTACTGCAATGACATTGGAATGTTTTATTGCCTAGTTTTATGATGGCATTCATGATTTATGAACCTTGCCATGACCCCAAGTCCAGACAAATAAACATGTTACTTGACATAGCTTGAGCTACAGGCTGCTTCACAGTTTGGCTCAGGGTAACAACAGGTGCTTTGGCAATAATCAAAAAGTAAGGTCATTTCATGTGTTTGTTTTACTCTTTTAAATGCGTTCCCTTCAGTGTCTTCTAGTAGACAATGCATATCTAAAATTAAGCATTTCTAGCCTCCTGATAGTCCAAACTATAAATTTCTACAAATACATTTTTTTTCTCTAGGAAAAAGCAAATTAGTATTTAGGTCATATTTTTAATTAAAAGTTATCCAGTACTCTACATAATTAGAAACAAGAGTATGGGGGGGGTGTTTCCTGACAGCCATTCTTTATCAGCCTTTCCCAGGCCTGATTACTTAGCACTTACCTCAGTGAAATGATGTGCTATGAATGAAAATAGTTTCATTTAGCAGAATCTGCTTTCACAGGGTAGCTTTTAGAATGACAGGACGATGGAGCTAGTTCAAGTGCCCAATATTTCAAACAGAACAACAACAGCAAACCCCTACAGACCACCATATAGGTTAAAACAGGCTTTCTCAATATCGGCCCTCCAGATGTTTTGAGACTACAATTCCCATCATCCTTGACCACTGGTCCTGCTAGCTAGGGATCATGGGAGTTGTAGGCCAAAAACATCTGGCAGGCCGAGGTTGAGGAAGCCTGGGTTAAAAGCTTAGGGCAGAGATGGGGAATCTGTGGCATTCCAGGTAATATTTATTTATTGCATTTCTATCCACCTTTTTTTTTCCTCCAAAGAGCTCCAAGGCAGCATGCATAGTTCGTAAGTAAGCTATTTTCCTAGACTCAGCTAGGTCACACAACCTCACCTTGGAAGGAAGGAGCGTTTCTTTGCTTCTTCTTTCTCTCTCTCTCTTTCCCACCATGTAACCAACTAGGAAGGACATCTGGGGAGATCGCTCCAAGCCCAGACAGCTGCATGGCTTTAGCAAAGCGATATTTGTATTTCTACATAAATAATTCAGAAACTCTTAGTCTCTACCATGTGAAAAAACCTGCAGAGCTAGAGGAGGGCTCACAGGAGTTTGGATACACAGAAAGATGCCCAAATTGCCAGAGTGATCAGGTGTAACAATTTAGGTGTAACAATTTATTAAACTTACAGCAAAGGTATGACAGCTTCCTGCTTGCCCTTGCTCACAGTATTCCATGGGATGGACTCCACAACAAGGAGATAGCTTCTCCATATCCAAATAAAGATACGCACAATCTTCATAGACCCAGGAAAGCTATGTCACATGGGAACACATGAATCTGAGCTTTGGAGAGTTTGTAAGTAAAAACCCATTTTAACTTACCAAACTGTGTGGTCTTTTCTATGCTAAAGAGGAAGAAATGGGAAGTTTGGGAAAGAAACATCAATGGGGATAGTCATACCTCGGGTTGAAGTAGCTCTGGGATGAATATTTTTGGGTTGCGCTCCGCGGCGACCCGGAAGTAACAGAGTGCGGACGTTGGTTGCATTCGCTTCAATATGTGAACGGGGCTCCAGAACGGATCCCGTTCACATCCAGAGGTACCACTGTATATACATAAAAGGAAATAAAAATGTAGCACAACTGGCAAGTTATAACTTATGCAGAGCTCTGTTTGCAGAAGAGTAACGGCTGTTGTCACCGTTTGACAACCTGACTGGACTGTTGCGCAACCCAAAAATATTCCTACCAAGTCCTCACCTGACAATGGGATACAAATTGGATTAGAAAAATCCAAGGGCGTGGCTGTGTTACCCTGTTACAGCAAGTAAAAGATCGGTGGTACCTTAAAGACTACTAGAGAGCCAATGTAGTGGTTAGAGCCTTAGACTAAGGCAAGGAAGACTTGGGTTGAAATCCCCACTTGGCCTTGAACTTCACTGGGAGGTCTTAGACAAGTTGCTATCTTTCAACAGGGATGCTGTGAGGATCAAACAAAGGTTTTACACCACACTACATCTTCCCTCTTGTGGTCTAAAGGTGATGTAAATTTTTCTCCACCCTTATTTTATCCTCACAGCAATTCTCATGGGATGGATCTTTGCATACCATAGACAACAAGACTAATTACATGTTGGTTCTTTGAGATTATGTATGAATTCTGTTCCAAAGATTGCTCATTTGTACATATTACTGATAGTCGGAAATGTTTTGTATACACTGCATATTGTAGATCTTTTCTTTCCAGGCATGTGCCATGGAAAGCATTTATTTCAGGAAAAAATATTGGTGATAATAGCGAAGAGTGAGGTTGGGGGAAGGCGGGTGACATGTGGTGTTGCTATTTTCATTATAGCTTAATACTGTGGCACTGATGGATTGAAGAAACCAATTTAGCCCTGTATAAATGATTATCACAAATAATAAATGGTCTGAATGAAATGGCAAAAAGGAAACTTGATCGTAACATAACAGATTACCCTCAGATGGGCTGCTGAATCAATCACTCTTCATACTTGGTGATGTACTTGGCAAACCCAAGGCTGTGTAATAAATTACACATTTGGTTTGCCAGGAGGATTTGGCAGCAGATAGCCACCAAGCAGTTTAAAAAAAAAAAAAGCAATGATAATTTAATAGCAGCTTATTTGACAACATGTATGTTGCCTATAAAAATGAAGATTAATCGTCAGGCCTTTTTCTTTTCCAGGGAATGCAGTTTTACTGCTGTTTACATTGCACAAAGGCAATCTCTGCTTGGCAAGCATGCAAAACTTGAGATGGCTCACCAGTTGATACATGGCTTCTTTATACATCCAGCAAAAGGAGTATCACTCTTACTATTAGCTAGAACTTGCACAAAATTCCTAAGCAGCTCGTATCAGGTTGCCAATAAATAGAAAAATAAACATCCATTATTCTTAAGGTATTTTTATTTAAAGAATACTTTCTAATTGCCAGAACCACTTATTGGCTTTACAGGCACGCTTCCAAATAGTTAAAAGGTGTAGAAAAAGCAGATATGGGTGTATTCAGATATTTACACACAGAGAGAGAGGGAGAGAGGGAGAGAGGGAGAGTTTTACATCTGATGTTGCTCAGGGATTCTAAGAAACCAAAAGAACAGTGCCATTTTGAAATCAGTAGTTAAAATCTGCAGTTTTCAAAGATTCAGTTCTCCACCTTGCTTCAAAATAATATCCAATTGTATCCAAACATAGACGGAAACCTGCTCCTTGATCTTAGGAACCATTGCGCAAACATTAGTTACGATACCTTAAGAGATGTCAAAATCGATAGCAAACAACTTTCTAAATTATACGGTAGATATCACAGTATATATAGTAAACCATATATAGATTGGGTCTGCACTGAAGTAGGTAATTTCAGAAAAATTCAGAGCGTGTCCGAACCAAAATGGGATCTTTCCAATGTGTTCTGAACTGAAGCAGAGAAACTCCAAAGTATTTTGGGGCATTTCAGAGACTTGGACACTGAAAAAACTCATTGTGGACAGTGTATCTCTTTATTGAGATTTGCCTTATCAAGAAAATGTCAAGGTGGGGAGAGGGGAAGGAAGAGATGTTTTGTGACCAACAGGGCTAAGCTTTAATCAGTTGTAATGATTTCACCAGGGTTCTCTAGTCACAGTGCTTGAGGGAAGGGACACTGAAATCATGTAAAATCTTGTTCTTGTCTATTCTGTGTTCTTTGCTCTTTCTGCTTTGGTTCAGAGTCCTTGCTGATGGATTAGGACAACGTCATCAAGAGCCATGATCCAAACCAATGACAGGGGGTGGGGAGAATCACATATCCAGATGAACCTTTGCTTACTATTTCTGCTGCATCTGTTCTCACTCTTATAAACAGAAAAGTAGCTATAGCAGGATTTAGATGCAGGGTTGCCATCAAGCAATTTGATGCTCCAAATTCATTGGGACCTGATCAAGCCACAGGGATGATAATTGCGCTGCATTCACTTCTCGAGTTCCGATAATTGAAACCAGCCTTTAAATAGTTTGTGGGGGTATTAGGTAGCTGCCATTTCAGCCTGTACGATGCTAGCTGATACATCAGTTGGAAGCCTTTACCTTTCCAAAGGCTAAAGCATTTCTGAAGCAATTAGTGGTTTTTAGCAGTTGACAAAGCTTCTTACAAGCCTAATAGCAATTGCTCCCTGGGTGTTCAACCTTTTGAATGGGTATTCAGTACCCCCGTGTAATTCAGGGTGTTGAGTGAGGACATGGGAAATCCAGGATCAAGCCTACTTTCAATCATGGAGCTCACTGGGTGGTCTCAAGAAAGTCAATAGCTCGCTCGCATTAACATACCTGGAATTTTATTTTATTTCTGGTGAAAGTGAATGAGAAAAAACTGGTATTTTGAATCAATTATTACCCACCCTACACCATAACGTCCCAGGGCAAGTTGCAACAATTTGAAAATACAGGGTGGAATTTAATATCATGCTAAGGAGGTTGTTCCATCAGTATGCGACTTCTGCTCGCCAGACAGAATAGTCCCTCCCGCACACCGTGGTGTTTTGTGGTTCTTCTGACCCTTCTGATCAGATCTGAGGAGGGTGCAGGGGCAGGCAGGAAGGAGAAAGGAAGTCCCATTCCACTAGAGGTAATCCTTGCACTGGCTTCCACTAGCACAACAACTTAGTTGAGCCCACAAAATTTAAGTCCACTAAAGCAAATTATAGCCAAGAGAATGGGATGGGAACTAAATCTCTTTCTCTCTCTCTCTCTCTCACACACACACACACACTTTCAGTCAAAGGTTAGGATAAATATATTTATCTGCAACAACCTGATACAATGAAGGTGCAAGGAATGCCACAGTTTAAGGTTTGCATTTAAAGAATGCCCCATTTTAGGCTGTCAATCCCTCCTGCCCACGGCTGCCACTGAATTTCTGAGGATGATGGAACCGAACGGTGTTGCTCACAAAAATTGTGAGAAATAGGAAGAAGGACAAAAATGTATTTCTTTTCTCAATTCTCCTGTTCTCCATCATCACACAAAGACATGTCCCCGCTGTCTGCCTCCACATTATGAAATTGATGCACCTATGTTTAAATCTCCGTCTCCTACCTGCAGCCTAGGCATGTTGAAACAGTACTGGCAATGAAGAAACTCCATCAAACATTGGTGTGAAGAGGCCCTGTGTGTACGCAGGGAAAGCATGGGGCGGGGTGGGGGGACATTGTAAGAACACTTCTTCTGTTTTGTTCAATGATGTCTTACTGCAGAATTTAGAGTCTGCACAGATATTGGTAACATAACTGGCTTATTAACAGGGTTTATTACAGTTTCCTAGCAGGGCTGTTAACATAGAAGCAGCAGGAGGAGGAGAGTTTGGATTTGATATCCCGCTTTATCACTACCCTAAGGAGTCTCAAAGTGGCTAACAATCTCCTTTCCCTTCCTCCCCTACATCAAACACACTCTGAGGTGAGTGAGGCTGAGAGACTTCAAGGAAGTGTGACTAACCCAAGGTCACCCAGCAGCTGCATGTGAAGGAGCAGGGAATCGAACCCGATTCACCAGATTACGAGTCCACCGCTCTTAACCACTACACCACACTGGCTCTCTTCTGTAAGGAAGAGAGTGAGGCTGGGGTGCACTTAAGGGGGAAATGCACAGAGAATTACCTATATCAAGAGTGCCTCTGGTGTTGCAAACACAGCCATTAGCACGTGCAGCCAGCTGCCCCTCTCAGCCAGCCACAACATGCTCTTTCACCAGTACCATCTTATCTGTCACTTTAGGCATTGGGGGTGCAGTTGCTGCAGAGTAGGAAATAGCAACCCCACATCCCCACACCCCTGACCCCAAAGTATCAATGCCCTCCTTGCTGGCTTGGATCAGTTTGTGCATTCCAACTTGTGGAACCTTAAATAATGACGTTTTATTCAGGTCCAGAAGAGTCCTCTGTTTAAACTTCCCATTTAGGAGCGCAGATGGCAGTTCCTTATATCTGCTGTCTGCCTCCGGTGAACTCTCTCTTGACAACTGTAATGGAAAAGAGGAGAGTGTTGTATATATTAGTGTTTGGTGCTGATGCCAAAAACACATTTTGGAATTCTGATTAAACATATCCAGATAAAATGCTTGACCACAGCAAATGGACGATGTTCAGAACGATAAAAATTACTCTGGACACTATGTCTTCTCTTCATAGGACTCTTCTCCATAGCACAGCAGGATGTAGGTTTTCTGTTTATTATTAGTCTAGATTGGCTCGAAGGAGAATAACACTAAAACACAGGATTCACTGTCATGTGAACCACTCTTAACACATTAGTAAACTAAGGATCCTACAAGAAATTCCCAAAATTGGGTTTCTTGAAATTACAGGCTGTACTGCCGCCAAATGACAGATATGCCTGGGCTGGCCCTGGTTACATTGCTTTGAAAGGATTGAGGCCCTCTCAGGATTGCTGAATCAGGTCCAGGACTGAATCGGAGGTGCATTGCACAGCCCCAGTGGGCAGTGTGTTGTGCAAGCACTTGCACAACAGTTCTGTATTTCATGCATGTTGGTCCATGATTGGGTGACGGAACACAAGAGGCGTGAACTACAGCGAACTTACCTGATAGATGATAGTCAGTTGTCACTCTGAAGTAGGCACCTATTGCATGCACCCCCACCCCACAATATTCACCCCTATTATTATACAGGGAGCTGTCTTTGAAAACTTTACTAGTTAAACACACATGCACACAGAAACACATAGAATTGCTAGGTTACTCACCGAGACAGGCAGCTGGGAGCGTATCTCTCTAGTTAAGAACATAATGAGAGTCCTGGTTGATCAGAGGCATATCTAGTCCCTCTCTTTTCCTACAGAAATCAAGAGATGCCTACTTAGGGTTGCCATACACCTGGATTTCCCCTGACATTACTGGGATTTCAAAGGTGGAAGTGACATCTGGAGGGGATTTCTGGAAAGTGGTGGTTTGTCTTGGATCTTCAGCAAGTAAATTAAAGGACTTTGGGGTGTCCTGGTTTTTACTTTTTGAAATATAGTAACCCTATTTCTGCTAGAAGCCCGAAGGCAGGATATTATCTATCAGTCATTTTCCTTTGTATCTCATCTTTCATTGTAGTACCTAAGGAGGTGAACATGTGGGTCTTAGGTAGCCACCCATCCAGGCATTCAGAAGAACCGGATCTGCTTAGCTTCAGCAAAGTGATGACCTCATGTACCTTCATACCACATCACAACATTTCAGTGGCCAAGTGAAGGAGAACAGATAGAATATCATAGTTATTATGGTAGGTATGGGAGAATCTGCTCATACCTAGTTATCAGATTAGTATATTTGCTTTTTTACACTGCAAGCAAGAAATGAATGCCATATTTTGGGAGAAATTGCAATGAGTGTTTAGAGGGGGGAAATAATAATAAGGGAATTTGACAGGACTAATTTTAAAGGATAACAATCTGAAGCAGTCTTAAAGTGCTCTTAAACCGCCATCTCCAATGCGTTGTTTGAACTCTTGTATTTGAAAGGTGTACAAAATGTTTGGCAAAAGGCCATAGAAATAATTGCTTCTGATCCCTACCATGGTGTAAAAATTGAGTAAGAAAATAAAATGTTTTCTTTGATGTGAAGGAAGGACAGGACTACAAGAGAGATTAGGGATGTTGGTTTAGACCAGCCTTTGCCAACTTGGTGTGCCCCAGATGCCTTGGACCACAACAACTCCCATCAGCAGGGCCAGATTTATGTATTGGCTAAGTAGGCTGAAGCCTAGGGCCTATAAATCTAGGGGGCTTCACCAGCCTGCCCTCTCCCCAGTCCCGCAGTCACCTTCTCCCAAAATTGCAAACCCAATACTTCATGCAAGGGCAGAGCAACTCAGGCCTCTAAATCTAGGGGGCCTCGCCAGCCTGCCACCCTCTCCCCTCTCCCAAAATTGTAAACCCAAGACTTCATGCAAGGGCAGGACAACTCAGGCTCAGCAACTATGAGACTCAGAGCTAGCCAGTGGGGCCCAATTTGAAGCAGCGGGGCGCAACTTGGATTATTTTTTTTTTTAAGTAGGTTAGTTGTCAGATTCTAGAGCTCCCTATTGGTGGCTCTTAGGTAATTCACAAAATACAGAGTCCATTCATAAAACACAGTGTTCATTCATAAAGCAGTAACATAAATCTCCATTGCTCCACATTGGGTGTATATTTCAGCAGTTGAACGTACAGGTTTATGGCCATGCTGTAGTGTAGTGCTTATGCGACTGTGAATAAAAGGTGGCTGGGCTCATTGTCTCGGAGGTTTTGGTGGAGGAGAGGTGACAAAACTGATTTCCAATAAGCGCACCCCCTGCTGTGCAGATAATGGAGAAAGCTCGTAAATTGTTGGCATCCTGGCCAACTCTATTACACTGGTGTAAACCCTGGTGCACCAGAAGCCCAGAATAGCAGCAAATAAAATTCGCTCATACGTCAGCGACGGATAAGACTTTTCAATCAAAGTCTTCCTAAATTATAAAGCTCCAAAATATAGGCCAAAGGAGAGCAGGTCTGGGAAGAGCGAGGTATACAATTGGTACCACCAGTGAAAAAGCCCTGCTCCATGTAGCTCCTGCCCTGTCATTTGATAGGGTGCCCATTTGCCCTCCTTCTTGACATGGAATGCTCTCTATTGGAGTCTCCAGGTCCAGTGCAAAGACCATAAGAAGGGAGAGCAGGGGCCTTGAAGTTCCCAACAGTTGTTAAGCAAGCAAGCAAGCGCACAGGTCTCCTTTGTCACAGTCTGGACGCCTATGTCCTGACCAGGCTTGTGCCCAATCTTGTTTTTGTACAATCTTGATTGTCCTCAGTAACCAAGATTATATTATCAACATATACAAGCAGAAAAGTTGTTTTCCTTCATTTGCAAGGAATCGTACAAAACAAAGTGGCACTAATAAAGAAAATTTCCAGGGCGGCAACAGAAAGCAAACTAAAAATGCTTTTGTGGTTCATCAGAATTATCCAGCAATATCAAGTTATAGGAAAACTGGTGCTATTAACAGTAACCCTTCTAGTTGGTTAATTGGTTCGACAACTGCCATGCACATGACATGTGATGTTCATTATTTCTCCCAAAATATCTGTGAAAGGAAGAGGAGCAGGTTTGCTCAAGTGTGTTGCAGGTAGGAATACTGTTTGTAATGAAGTGAGAGCAGTAGTTTACTTGCTCAAATAAACAAATAAGAAAGATTTGAGAATTTAAATTCTAGATTAAAATGGATTACTCAACTGAGAAGGGGATTGTAACAAAAACACTGGGGCCTAATTTGAATAGTAGAGTCTCTGGTATCTGGCAGGCAGACCAAAGCACTGGTCAGGAGAGCTATGAGATTCAGATGAGGGTCAGATGCCTTGTCAATCCTAGCAGGTATATAACAGGAAGACCCGGCCTACCCAGGCCTGCGGCCTTCCCAGGTTTACAAAGTTCAGTTATTGCAAAAGTTTTTCAGTGTTAATTTTATGCATTTTTTAAAATTCACCATGGTATTGAACAATAACATCTTAGGTCCTTGAGAGGAGAAATTGCAGAATTTTAAATACTCGTCATCATCCTTGGCTCCACTCAGTTTTGTTTATAACACTCTTCCATTTTCTTCTAGATGTGAGGGTGGGGAATGGGGAGGGGCCTCACAATTGGAGCAGCCTACCCATCAGCCCCAGTCAGCACAGCTAATCTGGATGTACGTTCACTAAAGCATAGGTTATGGCCCAAAACATCTGGATGGCACCAAGTTGGTGAAGGCTTGTCTCTAAAACATGGAGGAGGCTGCAGGGAAGTTAAGAAGAATCTGGTGGCATCACACCTTCAGGGCTAATGGATTTATTGCAGCATACTAGGGTGTGTGTGTTTGCTGTAATAGACTAACATGGTCATCCCTCTGTGATTTCCCATAGTAAAGTTGGTACTTCTTAATGGTACATTCTGCTGGCTGGAGCTGATGGGAGTTTTAATCCAAAATGCCTTGAGGGCACCAGGTTGGCTAAGAATGAGTTACAGGAAAGCCTTGTTTTCAATACTTCTTCATATATTTGCACTGTGTGTGTGTGTGTGTGTGTGTGTACAGAGAAACACTGGTTTGTTTTTTAATACTTATTAAAGCTCCAAAGAGTCATTTTGTTTCTGTGTTTGGCCTGAGGTGCTTTAATCTAATTCTTAAACAAACTCCATAAACAGAATATGAGATGAAACTGGTACACTGAGTTCCCGTGGGCTAAAACATATGACAGGATATTAGTCAAAATGCACCAGCAAAGACCAATTAACACATATTAAAGCCACTTTATTACTCTTGAATTGTTCTAACCAATAATAGGAACTAATTGACAGAGGAGAACGGATAATTGGGAGCATTGCAGGTGATGTCATAAAGGCTTCACTCCAGAGCACAGCACATAAACAAGAGCATGCTCTTATTTTAGATCTGCATCCAAAATAGCTGCTGTCTGCAAGCTCTGTATACAAATTAAAAATGTGGATTAGAATTGTTGCTCTACACATAGCAAAAACATCCATTTCTTACTGTTCTTATCCATTCTGATGCTCCATCCACAGGCCTAGGGTCAATAAGCACCAGGTTCAGGCAAATGCTGGGGCTGCAATCTGGTTTCTGTTTATCTCAAAACTTTTTAATTAACCTTGCAATGGAAAACAGTGGCTGTAACTACAACCACCAGCCATCTTTTCCCCAGAACGCCTCTAGCTTCCAGATGTAGCAGGGCTCAGGGCCGTAGAGGGAAAGGAAGATACGGGTGACTGTAGCCTTGGCTAGTGCTTAGCTCCCTAGCACACCTGACATGCTAGCAAGTAAAAAAAAATGAACTGCTTTCTGCCACCAGGTAAGCATACTGGGAGATGACCCAGGTGGCAGGGATGGGAACTAAATTGTGGGGGAGGGGAGAATTGAAGGACCCTTGCCCAGTGCACCCTCAAACCTGCCACTGGCTCTACAGATGATTCAAAGGGAGAATGTAATGTCCCAAATTTCCCATGCAGAAACTTTGGAATTGGATTGAAGAGCGTCTTTGGTGCTACAACGTGCTGTGATAATGGCTGCAAGATCTGATCCCATCCAGATCATAGGCACCGCAGAAGTCATTTGTACCACAGCCCTTGACTAGACGATAGAAAGCGTATCCACAGGGGTATATGTGCCACTTTTATATGTATCTATTACAGAGAGGCCTTAAGAAAGGGCCATTGCATCTCTGGGTGAAACTGTGAAAGGCACTTGTCCAAAGCCCTGGAGAGCCACTGTGAAACAGTGAGTAGTAGACAATACTGAGCTGGGTTAATCAGCAGTCTGACTGAATATAAGACCGCTTCCTACTTTTGAAGAGAAGGAATTCCAGTGGTACCTCGGGTTAAGTACTTAATTCATTCTGGAGGTCCATTCTTAACCTGAAACTGTTCTTAACCTGAAGCACCACTTTAGCTAATGGGGCCTCCTGCTGCTGCCGCACTGCTGGAGCACATTTTGTGTTCTCATCCTGAAGCAAAGTTCTTAACCTGAGGTATTATTTCTGGGTTAGTGGAGTCTGTAACCTGAAGCGTATGTAACCCAAGATACCACTGTAGCTGTTTCCCTTTCTTCATTAGGAGCAAGGGGCTCACAGTCAGGCATTGAAAGTGAGGAGCAAAGAGGGTTGTGCCAGGTAGCCCCATCCCTTAATGACATGTGCACCAGGCACACACACACACACACACACACACACAGTCAACAGCCATATATTGGACAGCTGCATGAAGGGATCCTATGCGTGTACAGGTGTATTTGAGTAGGGCTCATCCACACAAGCAGGAATCCTGGGCCAGTCACGGATGAGGCCTCTGTGCAGGTATATAAGCACAAAGGTATATATATATGGTTCCTTTACATGGTTGCTGAACTTACAGCTGATGGGGAAGTGACTAGTTTATACAGTGTTTGTACAATATGCGAGGGACTTTGAGTGAACTCCCAACTCCCCAATAAGACATATGTAGTATACATTCCAGTTCTTTGCATTTATAAAAGTTTTTTTGTTTTTTTAAAAAACAAAACAAGGGATGGATACAATTGGTTTTCACAGCTGGGACTCATTAAATAGTAGCCCTTCAGCACTCCAGATTTACACTGGTTCTGATTTTTATCTTCATGCCGCCTAATAGCTGGGAACCTGTCTCTTCTTCCTCTGACCGAGTTTAAACAATTATTTTCTAAGATGAATTTACATGAAGCCACAAAGCAGTAAAAAAAAGACTGCAAATTACATCCACATTTAGAAAGTGCACATTTTCTTCATGCTGAGGAGATAACATCTTTTAAACTTTCCTGCCAGCTAATCTTGTTACTAAATGTCAAAACAAAACCTTTTTCTGCAATATTTTATTCCTTACTTGCTTCATCTAATATTAGGCAATGCTAAAAAAAATTAATCAAGCAACGACGGTCTTAGTCTAGGTGCAGGTTCCGGCTAGCTGAGGTTCCTGTTCTTCCTATTTCTTCCTTCATTCCCAAGGTGGGTAAAAAGTCCTTGAAAAAATTGGTCTAATCTTTTCAAAACAACTGCTAATCTCTGTCAAAATAGCTACAGGTGTTTTGCACTGTCAAGAATTAGGTCCCTCATCTGCACTTTATATTTAAAGCAGTATCATACCACTTTAAACAGTCATAGGTTCCCCCAAAGCATCATGGGGATTGTAGTTTGTTAAAGGTGCTGAGAGTTGTTAGAATGGATACCTCAATTTTCCTCACACGGCTGCAATTCCCTGTGTTTCCTGGTGGTTAAACTACTCTGGAAATTGTAGCTCTGTGAGGGGGTCTCCTGGCAACTCTCAGTACTCTTAACAAACTACACTTGCCAGGATTCCTTAGGTGAAAAAGCCATGAATGTTAAAAGGGGTGTGAGGATGCTTGAATGCTAAGTGCAGGCGAGGCCACAGTATTAATATTCACTCACGTACTAGTTGTGTGGTGCAGCATCATGCATGGAGTGGCACTAAAGGAGTTACATATGGATGTGAAAGAGGGCCTCTGCATACCAATATAATTTGAAGGCAGATCTAGGTAAAGGTAAAGGACCCTTGGACTGTTAAGTTCAGTCAAAGGCGACTATGGAGTTGCAGCGCTCATCTCACTTTCAGGCTGAGGGAGCTGGCGTATCTCCCCTGACAGCTTTCCGGGTCATGTGGCCAGCAGGACTAAACTGTTTCTGGTGCAACGAAACATGGTGACAGAAGCCAGAGCTCATGGAATGCTATTTACCTTTCTGCCACAGTGGTGCCTATTTATTTACTTGTGCTGGTGTGCTTTCGAATGCTAGGTTGGCAGAAGCTGGGACGAAGCAAGGGGAGCTCACCCTGTCACAGAGATTCGAACCGCCAACCTTCTGATCGGCAAGCCTAAAAGGCTCAGCGGTTTAGACTACAGCACCACCCACATCCCTTGAAGGCAAATCTAATCCACCTTCACTCACCCAGCAACAGATCTACCCAGACAGTGTGAGATGCTCAATTAGGAATGTCTTGTCATTAAATCACCCAGTTACGAGAGCCGAGAAAGTTTTTGTCAGGGTTGTGGAGCCTGTTGGAGCCCCGGATTTGTCCGGGCTGCAACTCCCATCATCCGTGGGCATTGGCCATGCTGGCTGGGGCTGGTGGAAGTTGACATCCTATGACCTCCCTGGTCCATGCCAAGCCATTTTATGTATGCAGCTAGAGTACAGTAACTTCTGCCTTCAGATGCTCAGGCTTGAACATTGAGTACTGTGAGCACAAGCTGGCTTAAAAGTCCTTGTTGCACTGCAGTGCTAATCAGAATATTTTAAAACTGGAAACAAACAGTGATTTCATTTCCCAGAAGTGTAAGTGATCTGCCCCAATTATGGAAACAAATCTCTTAACGGAGCAAAAGGTGGGGGGGGGGGGGCGTCGCTTGTCCTGTTCTCCTGGGGAAGTCACAAGCAGGGCAAAACTTCTTTTCCAGAAGAGATGACACTTGTTTACATTTTCGTATGGAAGAATCCTGCCAGTCGGCAAGTTTATTTTTAGTGAGTATAAACTTGACTACTTGCCTCTCCTCTCTAAAGCTGAAGCTTGAACATAAAAATGATTAAACACCAATGCCAAGCACTGTCTGATCTTCCAACAAGGGAGGCAAGCTTTATGAATTCTAATAAACATTCTTTGAATGGGGAAACCTGAAGAATCCTTTCATATATTTTGGTTGGTTGGATTCACCAGCATCTCATGGATCTGGCAACATCCCAATGACCTTAAAACAACAACAACTAAGGACATAATAATTCAAAATATCAGCTCTGGGATAGATGCAGAGGTGTTTAGCTCCCACAGAATGGTAACACTAGCAAAGGAAGAAATCATCGTAAAGAAATGTGACTGCGTTTTGCCTTTGGCTTTCTGACAACTGCAGAGGTTATTATTGCACAAACGTTTGCTCTGCTTTTAAAGAAGGACGTATAAGGGCTGCCTCGAGTGTGAACTGGCTGCAAATGGTGCTAATGGTTCTAAATAAAGTTAGAGAATTAGTAGCTTCCCCCACCCCCACATTGGCCATTACAAGGATTCCTGGAATGATGCACCGTTCTCTCCCATAAACTCTTTTAAGCCTTTCTGCATACTTCACAAGATGTGTGTGCTCCGAGCTCATTGCAGGAAAGCCCTGATATGCAGCCGGTACTGCTAAATCTCATCCTCATATAAAGGCAGGGGGGATTAGTCTTTCTCTGGGAGAATAGGTGCCAGGAGAATAAACTAGCTATTTGAAACGTCTGCATTTTTTTTTATGGACAAACACTTCAGCACAGACTCTGCACACTGTAAATGACTTACAGTAGGGTGGAGGAACCTGTTGCCCTGTAGACGATGGCCTACAGCCCTCATCATTTCTTACTCTTGGCCATGTAGGCTGGGACTGATGGGAGCTGGGGTTCAACAATATCTGGAGAACCATAGGTTCCTCACCTCTGATGCACACCAAGCAAGGGGTGGGGGGGTTATGATTCTAGAATAATAACAACAACAATAATAATAATTTATTATTTATACCCTGCCCATCTGGCTGGGCTTTCCCAGCCACTCTGGGCGGCTTCCAAAAAAAATATTAAAATACTGTAATACATCAAACATTAAAAGCTTCCCTAAACAGGGCTGCCTTCAGATGTCTTCTAAAAGTCTGGTAGTTGTTGTTCTCTTTGACATCTGGTGGGAGGGTGTTCCACAGGGAAGGCGCCACTACCAAGAAGGCCCTCTGCCTGGTTCCCTGTAACTTGGCTTCTCAGAGCGAGGGAACCACCAGAAGGCCCTCGGTGCTGGACCTCAGTGTCCGGGTAGAATGATGGGGGTGGAGACGCTCCTTCAGATATACTGGACCGAGGCTGAGAATAGCAGAGCAGGGGAAAGGAAACAATTGATTTACTCCTCTTCAGACTTTTTGTTTTGTATTGTGCACCAATGACCAAGGGCTTGAAACAAAGTTCCCAGGATGACACAAGGCAATGTGCTCATCTTTAGAGGCATGTTAGATGTGTGACCACATGCTCCATAGTCCTTGGGACGCGGGTGATGTTGTGGTCCAAACTACTGAACCTCTTGGGCTTGCCAATCAGAAGGTTGGCGGTTCGAATCCCCGCGTGTGATGGGGTGAGCTCCTGTTGCTCTGCCCCAACTCCTGCCAACCTAGCAGTTCGAAAGTACACCAGTGCAAGTAGATAAACAGGTACCGCTGTGGCAGGAAGATAAATGGTGTTTCCATGCACTCTGGCTTCTGTCATGGTGTTCCATTGCGCCAGAAGCAGTTTAGTCCTGGTGGTGACATGACCCGGAAAGCTGTCTGTGGACAAACTGTGGCTCCCTCGGCCTGAAAGCAGAGGTGAGCACCACACCCCATAGTTGCCTTTGACTGAAATTAACCATCCAGGGATCCTTTACCTTTTACCTTTTTTTTTTTTTTTTACCCATAGTTCTTCTATGTTCTTCTACCACAAAACCCAAAGACTTGGCTTCTTTGCTTATGCTTTTCTCTCTTTCCCCCCCTTTTATTAAAAACACACACATTCTCCTTAATTTTCTACAGGGCAAAAGCTCAAATCAAAGACAGCCATGAACAATGGATAATTAAACTGGGCAGTGAGCATTCATTTGGAAATTGCGTCCCAAAAGTAATAACCAATCAATGCAACTTCAAGCTAACACATGTTGCATTTCACCTGCTACACTTCATTATTTTATCAGGAACTAAATTTAAACAGATCGCCATAGTGGAAGACATTGCATTATGAAAGCTTTCCAACAAGCTGGCAGGCTAGGCTGAACTGCTCGTTCCACGTATTTTATTTGTCCAGCCCCACAAATGATGTTGATGTAGTGCCTGTGTTTGCAAATTACAGGGCCACTGTGGCTGCAGGAAGCATGCCAAGAATTCATTAGACTTCTCTTTGACGTATTGGCCTTGACATGCCAGGGGTTCTATGTGCCCTGGGCCCAAATGTGATACTGAAAGGGAAATTACAAGCTTGTGATATATTCTGAGATGAGGCAGGTTATGACCGGTGAGTGCATCTAATGCATTAACTTTTGAAAATGCACAGAAACCAATGTGACATATTCTCTTCCCCTCTGGATTTTATGTAATGTTGGTTAAAAGCTACAATAACCCTTTCCTTTCCTCCCAAAGATGTGCTTTGATAAAGCACTTCACATGGAAACGAACATTTCACAAAACTAAACCTGCCTACACAAAAGGCATTATAAAGAGAAATAAATATTAGGTGTGTTCTTCCTCTGATGTTTTATTTTTATCATTTACACAAAGGCCAGATAGAAACCATCATACCTATGAATGTAAAATACTTAATGGAATCAATGGGATTAATCCAGAGCAAGTTAGTTATGTATCAAATCAAATGTGAAAAATTAGTCGTGATGACTAACTTCAGTCTTAACCCAATTATAGTAGCCATGAAACCAGTATTTACCTTTTGTAGCTATTAACTTGTATTTTATGGATTATAATAATTTTATTTATTTATACATACATACATACATACATACATACATACCCCACCCACCTGGCTAGCTTTCCCCAGCCACTCTGGGTGGCTCCCAACATCATATTAAAAATACAATAAAACTTCAAACATTAAAAACTTCCCTAAACAGGGCTGCCTTCAGATGTCTTCTAAAAGTCAGTAGTTGGTTATTTCCTTGACATCTGATGGGAGGGCATTCCACAGGGCAGGCAGCAGTACCGAGAAGGCCCTCTGCCTGGTTCCCAGTACCTCATTTGCCAATAGCTCTGTGGACCTATGGGACATTATTATCATCACCACAACCACCATCATTTCTTCATACTTAGCGTTAAGGTATATGGCAGTTTACAGAGTAATAGTAACAAACAAAAATAGCTCACCTATTATCTCTCTGACCCTAATTTTTCAGGGATGGGTAATCCTCAGCTGAGGTGCCACTCCCACCAGCAAATTTTTCTGTGCCCTCAAGAGCCCACTGATTTTGATGTTATCAAGAAAAAGGGAAAGGATTAAATAAACACAGAGCTGAGGTGGGCAGCATGGTTAATCGTTTCTGTTCAATCCACCACACTGGCAAATTGCCAAAAGATGACCCATGCAATGAGGAGAGAATCTGTAAAAACCAGCTGGGGAAGGGGACTGTGTGTGGGTGTCCTGGTGGTCACACCCACTTTTGGCCACACCCATTACTGGCATGTGAGCCTCTGAGGTTTGGACAGGCTTCCTCAACCTCGGCCCTCCAGATGTTTATGGCCTACAACTCCCATGATCCCTAGCTAGCAGGACCAGTGGTCAGGGATGATGATGGGAATTGTAGTCTCAAAACATCTGGAGTTCCAAGGCTGAGGAAGCCTGGGTTTGGATAAGGGTAAATTCCCTGCCTATGCCAATCCCCTGCCCTTGGGAATTTTAAAGTACGGTATGCCAAAAATGAGTAGAGGGAGTGGGAAGCACAACACTTAGTGAGGAGCAAGAGGTGGATTGATGTGAGCAAATTCAGCTATCTGTGCTCAGATTTCATAATATCCTGATATAGAGACTCAAAGGTTAGGCTAATGGTTCTTAAATGCCATGTGCTGTACTGAGCAGGTGCTGTCACCTATTGGAGTGTCCCTCTTCCTCTTTCTGCCCAGCTGAGGTCCAATTTGTTTGTAGTTGTACTCCAGAACAGATAAGGGGTGCTTAGTTACTGCACCGTCGGGAACAATAGGTTCTGATGGGGAGCAAGAGCTAGGTTTTCATGGATAAGAAGAACATGACTGAATGTAGAGCAGACAGACTGAAAGTTCCTGAGGATGTGAAGAATAAAGCCAGGGTTTTCAAGGGGCTCATGAATGGAATCAGTCTTATTCACTGGACACTGAAGTAGATGGGACAGCATCTAAGAAATGCGCCCACACCACAAGCTTTGGTTTGGGGAAACCGCATTGTTGATTATTGACTCAATGTGCAGAATTTAGCAAAATAGGCAGCTGAGGTAAAGGAAGAAATCAGACTCAAGTATCCTTCTAGCATGTTATCCATTCATTTTGAGCCTCCTCTCAAGCTGAGAACATATATATTTTAATAATTTGGATAGAGCTCTGATGCTGTGCATTATGGAATCAAAACATTTCCTGATGGCATTGTAGGTTGAAGTCAAAGATTTTTAGCATGACAATATGCACAACTACATGAAAAGGAATTGTTTTTGTTATTTAAATTTCTCCTACCTTTGGCTCTCGCTGCAGAGTGCTGCTATGTTAAACGGCATTGTGCATGCTTTAATTACGTGTGTGGTTTGAAAGGAATAGAAATAATGATCTTTGAGTGCAGGCTTTGCAAGACCTACCTTACCTACCAACTGGTTTTGCTTTGTATGAAGATGTCTTTTTGCATCAGCTCCAGAGGGGGGGAAACAGAAAGGAAGATAGCATTAAGCTCCACAAAGTATAAAGCCAATAGATAGGACACTGCTATAGCTGATTCTGTCCTGGATTAAGACATTACCACGTCTGCAGAAGTAAACTCGGTCATTGCTTAACAAATAAATCAAGACTGATCTGAGACTATGTCAATGTTGAGATTTGACAGTGGCAGACCTATGGGTCTCAGATTTCAGTGGCACCCTGTGAGATGCCAAAATTCGGCCTCCTCCTGCCTCTTGCTCCATTTCTTCCACAGATAATTGGTGCAGTCTGAATCAGGACCCAAGCAAGGTGGTACAGTCATACCTTATGTTGCGTTTGCTTCATGATACTTTTTTTTCAGGTTGCGTTCCAGGGCGACCCGGAAGTACCAGAAAAGGTTACTTCCAGGTTTCACCGCTCGCGCATGCGCAGATGCACAAAATGATGTCATGCGCATGCACAGAAGTGGCGAACAGTGACACGCGCATGCACAGACACGGGTTGCATTCTTTTCAGGTTGAGAACTGGCCTCTGGAACGGATCCCGTTCGCAACCAGAGGTACCACTGTATATGGGCTTTCAGTCTTTGCCGCCACCCCCATGTCTGCATTCCCAAACTGGACTGTAACCCTGCTGTTTACGTTGGGGGGGGGGCTCCCACTGAAATTATTGATGAGAGCTTCCCCACTCCCATAGAAATAACAAGTGTGTAGGGCTTGATGCAGATCAAGACTGCAGTGAGAGGCAAAGTGAGAGGCTCATCTACTCCCCAAGGCAGGGTGCAGATACCAGGTCCTGCACCAGCTGCCTGTGAAAGAGAAAATATTGCATGACACAATTGTTAACCCTTGCGCTGACAAATCGGCAGCATTTTTAAAACACCTGCACAATAACAGGATAGCAACAGATCAAAGAAACAAACAGGTCAATAAATGCCCAATCCTTAGCATTTGGGACCATGGAAAGGAACATACCTAAGAATATCCAAAGTAAATCAAAATTCCTTAGATGTCGTATCTCATGTCCTTAATTCTCACTGACAGGGAAAGTCTTTCTATATAAATATACTCTGTATATGGTATTGTAACATTTCACCTATAAAGCTAATGATGCCCTCCGTAGCTACTAATCTCATTGCAAAAAAGAAAAGAGAAATACGCCTGGCAATTTCCATTGGAGCCTTTTTCATTTTAGTTAAATTACGATGACACTGCCTTTACTAGTAGTAAATCAAATAAAGAGAAGTTCCCTGGCTGTGAATAATATAATTCATAATATTTTCTGCCACCACAGCCTCACCGGACATTTCTCATAATAATTCAGCCCCTGTAGTACACTTTTGGAAGCTCAAATAATTTGCGTTATAAAACATTCTCTGCTCGCTTCTTTGTTGACATTTCCAATGACTTCTGTAGGCAAGGGATTAAGAACACAGAAAGCGTAGTTATTTATGCAGTTTGATAGGATTATTTCTGTCAAATTACAGTTTTCCCATTCTGTTTCAGGACGGTGAATGCTGACTCCCTGCAGAGCTATTCCACAGAGCTAATGCTACTGGCCTCAATGAATTGGACCAAAATGTTCCTTACCTCCACCTGATTATGTGATGACAGTAGGTATAAAGCCTATGAGATAAAAAAAAGACAACTATAGCTATGGAGTCCAGATATGTTTTACCTGTTATATCAAGCACTTGTCCTGATTTGTTTCCACAAAGTTTGCAGGTATGTAATAATACAGTATTCACTGTCCATTAGAATTCATTCTTGTTTGTTTATAGGGCGGTTATACAATGTTGAATCAAACATTGTTTCCTAACCTTCCAATGCATTTCTCCATCATTTCTCCTTGCCAGAAAACGTAAATTTGAGGGAGAAATTGCTGCACAAGAGGGGGAAATCCACTTTAATTGCACAACCTGAATTTGCTGTTATGTGCTTGAATCCCACCACCCAAAATAATGACAGTCTGGAAGCGACTTCTTTTCTAGACCTACGCAGGCATGATTTGTATTTTAATTGTTCCTTTTGGGTTGAACATTTAAATATGTCAATACTGAAAATGAATTCTGTTTTATAGAAGAAGAAGAAGAAGAAGAAGAAGAAGAAGAAGAAGAAGAAGAAGAAGAAGAAGCAGCTCCTTAAATCATTTCAAAGAAATAATAACCTTCCACCAACCAAACAATGAGGCATTTTAATAAGCAAGAAAATGCATTTAATTCTTTCCGAGCTCATTGTCAAACCATCAAGTCAGGCAAAAGATGGGGGAGAGTTATTTGCATTCACATCAAGCCAAAGGCCTGTCTGAGAAAAGTCAGTCTATATTTTTCTCAAATGTGCAGCTATCAAAGCTTTTCTCTTTTCTTTCTTTCTTTCTTTCTTTTTTTAAAAAAAATCAGGTCATAATCAGCAAATCATTTTTAATGTATTATTTGGCAGAGGAGGGAAGAGGAAAATTAGATCTATTCTTGAATAACCGTATTTTAAAAATTCAAATGAAAGTAAATGGGAATTGTGCTACAGTTAGCCCGAAGCAGTACTTCAATGTTCTAATCAGGTACGGTGATAAAAGAAATTTTATTTTCGAAATGGCATAGATAGGCCTTCCTCATCACATTATTTTGGAGGGTTTTTCTAATTGTATCATTACAATGAAATAGCCTTGCTAAAAAGTCAGCTGCTTCAGAGATAGTGGTGTGTGCAACTTGTGTCTAGAAATGCATGGAGGTGGAAGAGCTGTCATGTTAGTCCCAGTTGATACATGAAGATATGCATTTGTATTCATATCAAGAGAAGGAGGTGTAGATCTGCTGTCAGGAACACACTCAGCAGAGAGGACTCTCCAGAGGAGGAGGAATTGGCTACACCTGAGTCACCAAGAAGTAGGAGGCGGAGCAAGTGATTAGAGCAGAGGTGGGCCAGCAGGAGGCGGGGCAGGACGTGGCGTATATCTGGCCTTGGGAGGAGTGAGAAGCCAGTCGAGTCAACTGACTCCAATGGAGAAGGATGAGTTGTGGAAGCTTGGACTGCTGTAAGCCTGTTATTGAGAACTAAGCCTCAGCTACTTAAACTGCCAGCGTTCCGTGTCTTGTGTGGGAGACGCGCTAAACCTGACATCTTCAGTCACACACTACCAAAGGGATGGGAACCATAGCTGGATTTCATGTGCATGCGTAGAACTCCACAGATATGTGCATTGACATTGGCATGTGCCAGTCAGTTTACTTATACACAGGTAAAGGACCCCTGGACGGTTAAGTACAGTCAAAGGAGACTATTGGGTTGTGGCGCTCGTCTTTCTTTCAGGCCAAGGGAGCCAGCGTTTGTCCACAGACAGTTTTCTGGGTCATGTGGCCAGCATGACTAAACTGCTTCTGGCACAACAGAACACCGTGACGTAAGCCAGAGAGCATGGAAACGGCGTTTACCTCCCCACCACAGCAGGGTGTGCTTTCAAACTGCTAGGTTGGCAGAAGCTGGGACAGAGCAACGCGAGCTCACCCCATCTAGGGATTTGAACCGCTGACCTTCTGATCAGCAAGAACAAGAGGCTCAGTGGTTTAGACCACAGCGCCACCTGCTCCTTCACCTTCACTTTTTTTTTTTACTTATGCACAGTAGTAGCTACTGCTAACCTATACCTGGGGACAATGGATGTCTGGCCTACCATAATACATAGGAATGGACCAGGCTCCTTTGTAAAAGGTTAGAAAAGCATTGCGCTTTTACTACTTTTCCTTTTGGCCCATGTTGATCTCTGTAGGTCTTCTTGTAAATATGCCAGAGAGACAGAGGTTTGGCTAGCACTATGGGAGACTCCAGTGCTAGGGCATTTGTAATTCTTCTAATTATGCTAGAAACCTGATGAGGAAGCAGGATCTGTGGGATTCTTAATGCCATGGGTCCTTCTGACTTATGGTTATATGTGTGTGCAAATCAGATGTGGGGAACCCTCCAGATGTTGCTGAACTACAACTCCCAGCACCTCTCACCTCTGGCCATGTTTGCTGAGGCTGATGGGAGCTGAAGCTCAGCAAAACCTGGAAGGCCAAAGGTTCCCCACAACCTGGTATAAAATAGACCTTATATAAAAGAGAATAACAAAAGTCTTCCGTGAACTTTATTCCAAGCATATCAAACCCAAGGTATAAGCTGGGACCCCTTCATCATTAAGAATTTGGGGCTCAATCATGCTAATTTATCTTTACTCTAGGTTACCCATGTACTTAGTTCCAACCATGCAGCTGGAGAGGTCTGGGATATGAGAAATGGAACAAATCAGAGTGAAGGGAGAAAGTTCCACATTTCTGTAAGATCCTCTGAAAGTGGCAGCGGTGGCAGGCAAAGGTGTGAGGGGAAGAGAGTGAGCAGGTAGTCAGGTCAGCAGCGGGAGGGGGACTGTGATCAGGCAAACAGCAAGAGTATGGTGGCAGGAGCGGGGGGCTTGGTGCATCCCAACACCCTTTTTCCTAGATATACCTAAAGAAAAGCAATGGTTTTTTTATTTTAAAAAATCCATGTTAATAATATAAATGATGGAAGTGCCACACAAAGATCTATGCTGCCACAGTGAAACCTGCAGGCATACCTACCCATCAGGTATAGGCAGTAGAGGATACAAAGGAGAGATGGGAAGATTAGAGGTTATAGTGACAGCATAATTAGAGTAATGCAGAATAATTACAAATGCCCACAAAACTGTATAAATTTTTAGCTCTAGCCTGATTAAAAGAAGCTCTTCAGAGAAAGATGGTGTCTAAATACAGTGCTCTTGTATGAATTATTTGATACAGCTAACATTGTGGAATGTTTGCTTTGATGAAAAGTTTAGCACTGTCCCAAACTTTTTGTAATGATACTATAATCAGAGGTCAGAAATTTCTCATCCTCTATTTTAGCAATATTTTGCTAGAACTATACAGATGCCAATGGCTGGGGTTTTTTTAAAAGGAAGGCTCATGTTATATTAAATTACAGGCACATCAAGGCTCATAAGAATCCACATATTTTTCTTGGCATGATTATTCTACAATGTATTAAAAAGCACTCTCTTCCTTCGTTGCATTTCTTCAATTTAAATAATTACCTGAATAAAGAATCTGAATCATAGCTCTCAGGTCTCCCAGTTTAATCATGCTAATTTATCTTCTAGCAAAGGATTTCAAACTCAATTATTGGGGTTTTTTTGCCATGTGCAGCATTAATGGAGCCCATTGGCTTGGATCCAGGCTTCAATATCAACAGTGGAAGGGAGGAGACAACTTTTTCTCATTTTTCCCTTTCCCCTCAGCCCCCAGCATTGGCTTCCATGCTGTTCCGGATGGTTGGGGAATCCTCTAGAACAGTGTAGGTGGTGGCAGTGGTGTTTGGGGGGTGGGGAATTGGAAAAAACATCATTCCCTTCCATTAGCAGGATTCCTCCACCATGGACTGAAGGATCCTTTTCTGTATGTACAAGACAAATGCCCCATTCATTTAACGCACTATGATACCATTTTAAACTGTCATGGCTTTCCCCCAAAGAATTATGGGAGCTGTAGGTTTTTTAAAGAGTTCTAAGAGGTCTTATTCTCTCTGTGTGGCAGGCCTGGCTCAGCCACGAGGTGGCATGAAGCAGTCACCCCCCCCCCCCAGCGGGTGCCTCCACCACTGGCAGAGAATTGGTGCTCCAGCGAAATCTTGTGGATATTGTGGAGCATGGAAGATCTCATGAGATTTGAGCAAGATCTTGTGAAATTGGCACTACTGCTGCAGCTTCTCCATCTGTAACAGAGGAAGGGTGGCAGGTAGCACGGAGGTGTCAGGGCAGGGTGGCATTTTCCATTTTGCCATAAGGGACAAAATGGAATGTGATGCCCCTGCTGTGCGCTGTCAATGGGTCACTTAGAACTTCTGTTACAGTAGGAGGCACCTGTGGCCACTTTGAGTTGAATGTCTTCAATCCCATGATTATTAACTATTATGTTCTGGGCTGGACCATAAAGAAGGAGCTGGACCATAAAGAAGGCTGATTGCCGAAGAATTGATGCTTTTGAATTATGGTGCTGGAGGAGACTCTTGAGAGTCCCATGGCCTGCAAGAAGATCAAACCTCTCCATTCTGAAGGAAATCAACCCTGAGTGCTCACTGGAAGGACAGATCCTAAAGCTGAGGCTCCAATACTTTGGCCACCTCATGAGAAGAGAAGACTCCCTGGAAAAGACCCTGATGTTGGGAAAGATTGAGGGCACAAAAAGAAGGGGATGACAGAGGACGAGATGGTTGGACAGTGTTCTTGAAGCTACCAGCATGAGTTTGACCAAACTGCGGGAGGCAGTGAAAGACAGGAGTGCCTGGCATGCTCTGGTCTATGGGGTCACGAAGAGTCGGACACGACTAAACGACTAAACAACAACAACAACATGTTCTGGGCTAGTCTTCAGTTTCATGAGTTTGCTGAATGAATCTGCCTGTCCACTTTCCCCTCCCCTCCTGACCCAGTTTGTCAGAGCAGCCTGGAGAGGAACAGTGTGCAGCCAGGTTCTGAGGGAGAAGCAAGGACTGTGAATCAGGGACTGGCAGCGTTTCACTTGGCAGCAGGCCTTCCAAGTCTTCCTTCCCCCAAGAACTGCACAGAGAAATGACACCATAATTGCCTGCTTCAGGGAGCCATCAGTGTCTTTGTGACATCAGCAGGCAGTATCCACTCCCCACCCTCAACTCAGCTTTATTTGCAGGTCTAGTAACAATAGCAAACTGCTCTCACTCTTACCTAGACCCACTTTTTGTATTTAGCCCCACCATCTGGTAGGCTTCTCACTACAGATGCAGAGGGAAAGGAAGGAAGGAGGCAGGCATTTGAGATAAAAATTCAGATGAGGCAGTAGAGTCCCTGTTATGTACTGAAGTTCTCACCCTGGGCCAGCAGGGGGATACTGTAGATAGTTTTCACTCAGGTCCGCATATGCAAATAAGGAATTGAAAGTGACGTTCTGTGATTGGATAGTTACAGAAAATTGTTACTGTTGCTTTGTAGTTGAACGCTATATAAGAAGGTTGGCTGAACCCTTCAGCCCAGTTCTGTTCTGGCCTGTGAATAAACAAGAGCTGTTTGAAGAATCGCTGTGTCGTCTGATATCTTCACCCACAACTTAACAGTCCCCTCCTTCTTACCACTGTCAGCACAATTCATACAAACAAACAAACAAACCCCATCTCCTTCCAGGCCCCATCTACTCTTTTGGTCAGGAGGAGAGGTCAAGGCACCTGGAGCCTGCTGCTCCTCTCCCAAGCTTTGACAAGCTTCACATATTTGGAGGGAGCAGGTGAACATGCCAAGGCATCAGACCAAAGGGCTGGCAGTGGGCCTCCTGCTGATGTGTGGGCCTTGGCAGATGCCCATCAAAGCCAAATCCTGATGCTGATCCTGCTGCGGCATAGCTTTAGTGAGCTTCATGTCGCAGTGGGGATTTGAACCTGGGTCTCTCCAGTTCTAGTATAATACTTGAACTGCTACACTATGCTGGCTTTCAGTTGTTTAGCTTTGCTAACATCCCATAGCACAGTGGAAGAGCATCTGCTCTGCATGCAGATTCAATTTCCAGCAGCTCTAGGTTGGGCTCTGAAATCCTAGGGAGCCACTTTTATAGTGTAAACAATACTAAGCTAAATGGACAGTATGGCAGCTTCCTCTGTTCCTTCATTTCTTTTGTCAAGTCAAGGCATCACATAAGAACATTCAGAATAGATAGGCCAGTGCGATCTCTTCCCCATGCAACGGCATGGGCATTTCTTTTGTGTTCTTCATCCATGCCCACCACTGCTCCAACTCTTCCAGAATCAAAATGCGCACCCCTATCTTTCGCGTGTTTGCTCCGAAGTAAACTGAGTCCAATGGAACTTGCTTCTTAGTAAGAATGCTTAGAGTTTTCAGCCTTGGCTATACCTCAATCTCCTTCCTGCCAATCGCCCGCAAATGTATCAAGTTCAGAAGAATTAAGTGAGCATGAGTATTTGTTGACATCACAGAATGTATTCCAAGCACAAAATCCATCTTCCTTTTGGCAAGATTCTGACTTGCTGGTGCAGACCACTCATATATCCCTAGATAGAGCCTTTTAATAAAAAAAAACGAGACCTATTTATCTTCTGAGTCAATACGTTCCTTTCAGTGGGAAAGTGGACAGCCCTCCTTTTCCACGAAACTTCCAAAAATAGTTTGGCCTGAGATATTTTTTCCTAACGATTTTTGACATAGCCAACGGACATTTCTGTTGACGTGCCAAGTGAGATGGGTTGCTGATTAAAGCAGCTTGATCCCACTCTTCGCAGGCAGGAGCCCTCCCAGGGTGCTGTCTCTTTCCCCCCAAACAGATCTGCCTTTGTTTTTGCCTTGCCAGCACCCTCCATTAATAAAATGAAGCAATGTGTCTGGTATGCGCTTTTATCATTAAGATAACTGCTGCGTTCTTTTACAAAAGTTTGCTTTAAAATATGCTCCTTGCATTATATGATATAAGCTCTTGAAGCCAGGAAGATAATACAATGTATTTAAAATGCAGGAATTGAAATTAGGGTGGGTTTTTGTTTGTTTCTTTGTTTGTTTACATATGCACAGTTGGGCCTGAGTCAAATGTACTTCATTAAACCATTTCCTTCCTTTTGGCACAGTGGTAAAAAAATGTGGTTCAGTCACTAAAGTTAAGGTCATGTCTTTGCTCCGTGCAAAACAATGGATGGTTAGTTCTCATTTCCGACCCACACCTGGAATATTCATTGCAACAGCCGTTTGATCTGCACCATCCTGTTCAATCTGAGTTTTAGCATGACACAAAAGCAAACACTGTACTAAAGCAGCAGTGAATTTAGGCTACAGTACAGAACACTGAAGGGACATGGGTGGCGCTGTGGGTTAAACCACAGAGCCTAGGGCTTGCCGATCAGAAGGTCGGTGGTTCGAATCACCATGACGGGGTGAGCTCCCATTGTTCAGTCCCTGCTCCTGCCAACCTAGGAGTTCAAAAGCACATCAAAGTGCAAGTAGATAAATAGGTACCGCTCTGGCAGGAAGGTAAAGGGTGTTTCCATGCACTGCTCTGGTTCGCCAGAAGCGGCTTAGTCATGCTGGCCACATGACCCGGAAGCTGTACGCCGGCTCCCTCGGCCAATACAGCGAGATGAGCGCCACAACCCCAGAGTCGGCCACGACTGGACCTAATGGTCAGGGGTCCCTTTACCTTTTATCTTTACCTTTACCTTTACAGAACATTGACATCATGCTGTAGTATTCGAAGACAGTTCAGGAACTGTCCCTGATGCAAAATGTGGCTTCTAGATAGTGATTTGGAACCTGCAGGTAATGATTGCCAGTTGATTTTTCAACCCAGTTTGAAGAACTGCTTTTGACCATTGCAGAAGTAAATAGCCTGAGGCCAAGATATCTTGAGCCCCAGCTTCTACCACATTAAGATCAACAGCAGGTGCCCTTTTCCATGTCCCAGTACCACCAGCAGCAATTTCAGCAAATGTGTGCATGAGACAGAGCCTCTTCAGTTGTAATGTCAGCATTGTGAAGTGCCTTCTTGGACGAGGTCTGCTTGATCTTAAACCAGAGGTAGTCAATGTGGTACCATGTTGTTGGACTCCAGCCCCCATCAGTCCCAGCCAGCACAGCCAATGGGCAAGGGTGCTCGGAGTTGTGGTCCAACATCTGGAGGCCATCCTTGCCTTAAACAATGGCTATTCTGAACATTTGGGGTTTATGTCTCCTAATGTGAAAATGCTGTTCGACATGTGTTTTGAACTATGCCATTGGTGTTCTTGTATGTTTTTATTCTTGCTGTGGTTTCTGTCATGTTTCTGTTAGGATGATTGTCTGGAGCAAGCTGGGTGCCTGCCTGATGCCCCCATCTCCCTGGCAGTATCCCAACAGTTTCATGGTTGGCATCTGTCTGTCTCGAGAGATAATGGAAGAACTGGAGTTATAGCACCTGCTGTGGCTTCAGAGACTGATATGGGAAATACATGGGGGTTTTTGTAGGTGGGGCAGATGAAGGCGTCCGGTTTCACTGTTACAGATACACCATGGCGTTTCTTCTCTCTGTGCTTCATTTCTCCTCTGGTCACTGCAGTGGGTATACAACCTGAGTGTCTCCAGGCACTGTAGTCATCTGCAAGGGATTCCCACACAATGGAGTTAATGTTGACAGCCTTCATGTCCTGTTTGCAGACATCTTTGTAACACAGAGTTGGTCTGCCAACAGGCTGGTGCCTGAAGCTGGCTTCCCATAGAGCACATCCTTGGGGATCCTGCCATCTTCCATTCTTTGTACATGACCAAGCCAACATCGACATAGCTGAGACAGGAGTGCTAGGAATGTAGACCTGGGAGAGCACATCTTTTTTTAAGACTCTATCCTGCCATGCAATGTCCAAAACCTTCCTGAGGCAGCACATGTGGAAAGCATTGAGTTGTCTCTCCTGACAGGTATACGTTGCCTACGTCTCACTACCATAAAGCAGCGTGCTCAACATGCAAGCCTGGCATACCTCCATCTTGGTATTGGTTCTTAGGACCACATTCTTCCATACCGTTTTGGAGAGGAGAGTCATTGCTGTAGCTGCCTTGCCAATACACTTGTCCAGCTCGGTATCGATGCAGAGGTTTTCATACTGTGGTTGTAGTGCTGCTGTTTCTCCCCACCCCCACCCCACAATTTAACCACTTTCAATATCCATGTATAGAAGAGTGGGTTATACATTCTTGGAAGTAGATTAATAATCTGTCCTGGTTCCTTGTAACTTCTGAAAGGGACCAAATGCCTTCAGCATCATGCCCCTTGAATAGACAGCGTGACTGTTGGGCGAAGCTTCTCACTTAAGAGGCAAGGGTGGGATTCTGAATCCACGCTGACCACATTTGGGGACAAAAGGAACAAAACTGTGGCATGGGGATATGACGTTGGATGCTTTGCTGTGAATTGGAATAAATAAATAAATAAACAAACGTGGACTCCTAACCTGAGCAGCAGAAAGCTCAACTTCAAAAAGGGAAGATACTTAAAATAAAACCAATTGACGCATTTCTTCCTCTGCCAACGTGTTTTAGTCTCCACTGGCTGCCAGTTTATTTGTTGATAAACTGTGTTTGGCTCTCTCCTGAGTTTTCTCTTTATGGTCCTGATCAAAATGTACAGCTATAGGTCAGCCTCGCAACTAGTTCCATAAAGAAAATGTGTGGGTAAGTAAACTGTTGCATGCCAGCTCACCCACACATCATCTGTGCTAGTCACATTGATAGATATTTTATATATTACATTTATCAATATTTTATTAACTAGAGGATTTTATATAATAGCTACACAGTACAGTATACACTTAATTTATAAATGTTATATGCCACCTTGTTGCAAAAAAAAACCTTCTTTTCTTCTTTTTAAGAAGATCGGATTTGAATTTATTAAATAAAAATAAAAACCCGCTAATGTAAACAACAAGGATATTGTGCAGTTCACCCACCCATCCGCCCACCGCAATAGACTATGATCTGTCACTATGAAGTGCTTTGTTTCATGTGAAAACATTTGTCACATGTAAACTTGCACTTTATTAAGGGGGTAAAGATGATTATGAGATTGGTCCAGGCAGCTATCTCATGCTCTCTCTCTTTCCAGCCAGTGTTCAGCTACAGCAAATTCCTCACCAAAGTAAGTGTGTGTGTGTGTGTGTGTGTGTGTGTGTGTTTTAAGCGCTGAATTTTTCACCTGAGTTCTCATTCATCATGAACACAATTCTAATTTATTGTAACGGAACCTTATCCTGCTCTCTTTGTTAGCCCAGAGAACCATTAAAATTCCACTTTAATGGAATGTCCCATTTTTCTTTGTTAGGTGCAGAACATCAGTTTTATCAGGGTGTGCAGGGATTTAGGCATAGAAAGGTGAAAATTCAGCACTTGCCAAGGGGAAATGTTATTTTTTATTTAAAAACAAACACACCAAGCCTATAACTTCAGAAGAAAAAGAATGAATGCATGGCTATTGTGGTAACTTAGCTCCCGGATGGTAATGTAAGAATGCTGATCTGGATGAACCTCAGTGTCCTGATTCACTTCAGGAGCTTGGTGTGGACAGCTCCTCAGTGATGGAGCAATGGGGTTTGTGTGTGTGCCTGTGATTTGCTTACATGCTCAGGTCATGAATCAGAAGCTGAAATGAGCTGAAAGAGAATCTGCAGTTTCTGCCTACTTGGCAAGACTGTGGGATCAGGGGAAGAATTACACTGCTAAAGGGTTACCTATCAGGTTTCTGAGAACACATCTATCAACAAGAATTTCCCTGACACAATACCTGGCCAGCCTGTTGAGAAAACCCTGTTGATAGCCTGTGATATTCAGGTGATATGTCTCCATAGGAACTAAGATGGCCTATGAAGACTAAGTAATGGTCAGAAGAGATGGCACATGCTTATTCCACCCCTCCAGCTAGACGGAGGAAATGAGCCAGTGTGGTGTACTGGTTAAGAGCGGTAACACGTAATCTGGGGAACCGGGTTCGCGTCTCCACTCCTCCACATGCAGCTGCTGGGTGACCTTGGGCCAGTCACACTTCTCTGAAGTCTCTCAGCCCCACTCACCTCACAGAGTGTTTGTTGTGGGGGGAGGAAGGGAAAGGAGAATGTTAGCCGCTTTGAGACTCCTTCGGGTAGTGATAAAGCGGGATATCAAATCCAAACTCTTCTTCTTCTTCTTCCCACATTCCCTTGCAGCAAGCAGCAGCGACTCAGCTGCCGTGAGATCAGGTAAGTGCCATTCCTCCATTTGCTGATGTATATTTTGAGCAGTTTGGGATGGGGGTCCAAGCCTTGGAGAAGGGTAAGACGTCAACCTGGAGCTGCATCATTGTTGTTGTTGTTGTTTAGTCGTTCAGTCGTGTCCGACTCTTCGTGACCCCATGGACCAGAGCACGCCAGGCACTCCTGTCTTCCACTGCCACCCGCAGTTTGGTCAGATTCATGTTTGTAGCTTCAAGAACACTGTCTAACCATCTCGTCCTCTGTCGTCCCCTTCTCCTTGTGCCCTCCATCTTTCCCAACATCAGGGTCTTTTCCAGTGAATCTTCTCTTCTCATGAGGTGGCCAAAGTATTGGAGCCTCAGCTTCACGATCTGTCCTTCCAGTGAGCACTCAGGGCTGATTTCCTTAAGAATGGATGTGTTTGATCTTCTTGCAGTCCATGGGACTCTCAAGAGTCTCCTCCAGCACCATAATTCAAAAGCGTCAATTCTTCGGCGATCAGCCTTCTTTATGGTCCAGCTCTCACTTCCATACATCAGTACTGGGAAAACCATAGCTTTTACTATACGGACCTTTGTTGGCAGGGTGATGTCTCTACTTTTTAAAATGCTGTCTAGGTTTGTCATTGCTTTCCTCCCAAGAAGCAGGTGTCTCTTAATTTCGTGGCTGCTGTCACCATCTGCAGTGATCATGGAGCCCAAGAAAGTAAAATCTCTCACTGCCTCCATTTCCTCCCCTTCTATTTGCCAGGAGGTGATGGGACCAGTGGCCATGATCTTCGTTTTTTTGATGTTGAGCTTCAGACCATATTTTGCGCTCTCCTCTTTCACCCTCAATAAAAGGTTTTTTAATTCCTCCTCACTTTCTGCCATCAAGGTTGTGACATCTGCATATCTGAGGTTGTTGATATTTCTTCCGGCAATCTTAATTCCGGCTAGGGATTCATCCAGCCCAGCCTTTCGCAAGATGAATTCTGCATATAAGTTAAATAAGCAGGGAGACAAAATACAGCCTTGTCGTACTCCTTTTCCAATTTTGAACCAATCAGTTGTTCCATATCCAGTTCTAACTGTAGCTTCTTGTCCCACATAGAGATTTCTCAGGAGACAGATGAGGTGATCAGGCACTCCCATTTCTTTAAGAACTTGCTATAGTTTGCTGTGGTCCACACAGTCAAAGGCTTTTGCATAGTCAATGAGCTGCATCATTACAGGGGATTAGTAGCAACCCTGGTCCAGCTCTCACTTCCATACATCACTACTGGGAAAACCATAGCTTTAACTATACGGACCTTTGTTGGCAAGGCGATGTCTTTGCTTTTTAGGATGCTGTCTAGGTTTGTCATTGCTTTTCTCCCAAGACCTGTAATGTGTAGCTCTGCATTTATATATCCTGAAATTCCTCGCCTGGTTGGAATCTACACTGCAGACAGTAGTCAACAACCCTTGTATAAACAGAGCCACTGTTGCAGCTTTCCTTTATTTGAATCGAGCAAAGTACGTTTTGCAAATATAGAACTGTGGCAAATTCGGAAGAACACTCCTTAAATAGTAAGCACAAACAAAAAAGCAAGCACATTTGGGGAGGGGGGGAGCACTCCTCTAAATCTGAACATAACATCTGCCTGAAAGAAAAAGGGCTCATAGGAGTGTATGTCAGAATAATTCACAATCGGTGTCACTTGACATTACAATCAAGAGCAAAAATGGTGGCTACTGGCAAGAGTCATGACACACAATAGTCGGCTAGTGGCAAAGACACGCCACTCTCTGTAAATGAACTGCAGAGCAGCAGGGTGGCACGGGATCCCTCTGCTGATCCCAAAGTGCTTTCCTGGTCTAAATGTAGGACTCATGTTGATTAAGCCGTCTGTTTTTGTTTTAATCTCTTCTAATCACATAGAATGAGTTTGCAGCCCCTGCCAGGGGAATTATCTGTGACTCATGGGAAACAGCTCTCACAATGAATGGCAGCTCGCAGTCAGTCTTTGCACAGTAATGATCATAACGACGATAGTGATTTAATATGTGAGTTTAAAGCAGATTTTCATTATTGAGAAAAAATGGAGAAGGGAAAGAATGTCAGCTTCTCTTGCCATATTATTTTTATGCATTATTATTATTATTGGGATCATCATCAACAACAACAGCTGCACTTTCCTTCCAAGAGTTCAGGCTGATGTACATAGTTGTGATGTAAATTCGGCTGTGAGTAGAACAACCAGTGAGCTTCATGGCTATGTAAGTATTTCAGCATGGCTCTTCCCTTGTCCAGCACTAACCACTACACCACACTGCTTCTCTTTGAATGGAGCTCTTATGCTTGTGACAGAACTTTGCAGGGAAATAGTTGGTAGGTGATGCTTCTTCTGTCGCTGCAGCATTGGGATAGAACAGATGTCACACATCTGTGTGTGTGTGTGTGTGTGTGTCATATATAACACTTAAACAAGCTTCTGAGAGAAAGAGAAATATCTTATGTGGATCGATGGCCCACCACCCTGAGAACATATCTGAGGTAGTTCAGAATCCAGGAAATTACACCCACACCAAAAGCTTAGGATGACTGCTAAAACATTGATTTGCTACATCTTGACAGGGATGAGCATTCATTTACACATTAAACGATGCAGTGCAGCATATAAACCCAAGTCCATGTGCGCATTCTTCCTAATATCCTACTACATTCACAAACTAAAAAAGAATAAATTCCAAGAAGAGAGAAGGAAAAGGAGAAATGTTATTCTAAAGAAAAATGGGAGCTTGTCAATTTGGTGTGAAACTCCAGAAAACAGAATCGATATTAAAGACGTACCTCTCCAGTGCACCAAGGTTAAATGATAGTAGTTTAACAACCAATAACTTCATGGGGGACACTGGGAATTATAGTTCTGTGAGGGAATAGAGTCCCATAATGACTCTCAACACCCGTAACAAACTCCAGGGATTCGGCTACATTAGTAAAACAAAAAACCCCGCTTTGAATGTGTTATAAACATGCAACACCAGATGGCACTGGAGAACAATGAAAATTCCTTATGATTTTACATAGTGTTTTTTTCTTTTGTTATAATGATTTAATTTTTGACTTATTTATAGCGGTTTTCCCCCATGTGTAGCTCCACCCAGAATCCTTTAGGGGAAGCCATAAAGCGTGTTCTCCTTCATGGAGAGCACGTGTTGCGGTGGGGTCTGCTGAGCCACCCCTCTGTTACCAGGCAGGGTCTCTAAAGATGGCCTGGGGCAGTGATTGGTTCACTGGGTTGCTGGGGTAAAAGTTATGTTGCAATTTTGGTGGGAGGGGTAAAATGTTTAAATACTCTGCACGCAGCCTGGAGCTTTCTCTTTGCTGCGTGCAACGGATCACCCGCCCACCCGCCCTTGAGTAAGGGGTTGTTGCATTGACCTTGCTATGCCTGTCATGGGGGTCATCTGCCGTTGGGGCAGGGGCCTGGTAGGAATTTTGTCCATCTGGCTGATTGGCTGGGCCATTTGTTTTTGCCTACTGCATAGCAAATCGTCACAACTTGTAAGGTTGCGGTTAGGCATTGGTTATAAATTGGTGGAGGAGGGGTTAGGATAGGCTGTGCCTGCCCCTCCATGGTTGCTGTGGAAAGGGAATTCCGTTAAAGGAATCCTGGGGCTTGCCATCTTTTTGTCCAATCCCTGGAATGGGACTAGGGCCGGCAAGCCTTCGGGGAGCATGCGGATGAGAATTGAGGGTCTGTGACTCAGCTCCATTTCTCCCCGACTTGCTTTCCCCCGCATTGTCTTTCGGTGGTGCCCGGAAGTCAGTTCTGTCCCCAGGCGGGGGGACAGATAGTCTTAACCAATGCCTAAACAACCACTCACGGTTTTGTATTTAAATAAAGTTGTGGCCAAAATTATGCCAAAAACCTTAAACAAAAATTAAGTGTGCGTTGTGAGTTATTTGGGGGGTGGCTTGGGGACCTCGATACGCAACTGTTTCCAGTGGTATGAAACAGCTTTAAATGTATTATTTGAATGTGAGTTGGGTTTGCTTAAGGTTACAATCATGCCTTAGGCAAAGTGTCCCGTCCCCCCCTTTAATTCTAGTTCCTGCTTGATTGGAAAGTTTGGCATAAATAGGTTTGCCCCGGTATGTCACAATCCAAATGTTTGATTTAACATTATAACTGAGTTCTGTCTTTGGCAAGAGAGAAAAATGATTTCCTGATGTGAAAAGATTACCTGATTAGAGGTTTTGAACCAGTCATCCTTTATTTTGCCAATTGTTACCAATTTCTGCATTGTTGCAACATGTCAGAGTAAGGAGCCAGGCAATATGGCCTCAAAAGACATGTAGAGGTCATGGTAAGGATAAAGAGGGGTGATTCTCAGCATGCCTCACTGGCCTCTCTCATTTCCCAGTCCATTATCTAGAATCTAAGAACTGGCTCCAGTTCCCATCATCCCTGGCTGTTGATCATGCCGGCTGAAGCTGGTGGAATGCAGACTGCCTTTCCCTAATATTAACAAAGGTATTGTTTGTTCCCCATTTCTCCGGGAGGTGAAAAATTCCAGGCATGTCACTACTTGGATTTAGATTCCTTTAAATGAGAGAACATTTGAAGATTTATCGGTTTTCTTTTCTTTATTGTAATATTTCCTTCTATTTACAAATGTAATAGCAGAGCATGGGTACAGGCAAGTAGAAGACACTCCCATGACTACTGTTACAGGCTATTAAGTGTTATTTTTATGCTGCATTCTATTTTTACTGCTGGGCTGAAGGGTGACTGGGAAATGTTTTATATAAAGACGTAAATAGAATCCAAATGTATGCATGCCAAAGGCTCCAATCCTATTATTGGGGGAGGGATGCCTATTTGTCTGGCATTACTTTTGTAAAAGATATTGTAAAATAATAATGATGATGATGATGGTAATAATAACACCTAGCAAGTGCATTTAAAATACACTTTTCTTTTGCAGTTTTGCTTGGGATGGCCTTAGGTCTTGCTAAATCTGTCCCTGCCCAATACACACATATCTGCCCACCTCCGAATTCTGAAAGGGTGTGCCTGTTTCTTCATCTACAGATTGTTCTCTCAGGAGCAAAACAACATCTGCAGGTATCTGCTCCCCCGCCCATGAAGAGATTAAGCCCCTCTAGCTTATTTTGTGCTCAGCTTGATCCCCTTTTATCTTCTCAGCCATGTTCCCTATAATGGAAGTGACATTCGAGGGTGGCTGCCTGCCTGCTTTCTTTATTTCTTTCCATTTAATTAATATCCACACCGTAGTAAGAGCTGGGGGAGGAAGAGTTCTAGTCTATATCTTACAGTTAGTGTACATCCTGCTTTCTAGCAACAAGCTCAGGTGATACAACTTGGTGTGGGCTACGCTTTCATTGCATTTCATCGATGGCAACTCTGTAAAGAGAATAAGTGGCTGATAAGTGGTGGTGATGTTTGAAATAAATGGGCAAAATTTTGGTTAACATATTGCTCCTTCATAGTTAAAAAAACACAAAGTTTTATATTAATGAATATAGTGGGGGGTAAACTGCTCTTATCCAAAGTGTATGTTTAGTCTGAATCTTCTTTCTTGTAACTTGAATCCATTGGTTTGGGTCCTATCCTCCAGAGCAGGAGAAAACAAGCTTGCTCCAACTTCCATGTGACAGCCCTTGAGATATATGAAGATAGCTATCATATCTCCTCTCAGTATCCTCTACGAATTAAAATGTCTGTCGTGGTTGCACTTTCCAGAACTGCTATGGCTCTGGTCCTCTATAACCCTGACAGAGTCAGAATGTTATTGTGAAAGAGCTTAGAAACCTGGTGTGTGCAAATGGAGGTGTTTCAGCTCATCATGTGGCCAGAAGACAGAGAACAGACTCTTCATGTGGTTAGAGTTACCAGTTGGCATAGCTGTCAACGTTTTCCTTTTTTAAAGGGAAATTCCCTTATTCCGAGTAGGATTCCTCGCAAGAAAAGGGAAAAGTTGACAGCCTTGCAAGTCAGTGAGTTTTAAACTTGCTTCCATGCACTAAATCAGGGGTGTCAAGAAATTAGAGCCTTATAAAGTTCCTTGGGATCTTTATAAGGCAGGGTGTGGATGTGGGTGACTATGATGGCCTCCAGAACAAGGTTCTATCACAGCAAGAGCAAATTAAAAATGTAGCTATGCCATGTAGTTTTTCTGGACTGCCAGCAGCTGAGCCTGGCTTGATGCACACAATCTCAAGAATTTGCTCCTTTTTGCCTCCACGGTGACCTTAATCTCCAAAAACAATATAGGGAGTGCTTTAAAGCAATCAATCTCTTAAGAACTGAAATACTAAAGGAATCAAGAGTTTGTTGAGTGGAGATGAGCTTATGCAACTAAACAGGACAATCCTATCCTCAAAATGCATCAGCTGAACAAGACCAGGGTTGCTACTAAATCCCCTGTAATGATGCAGCTCCAGGTTGACGTCTTACCCTCCTCCAAGGCTTGGACCCCCATCCCTCACTGCTCCAAATATACATCAGCAAATGGAGGAATGGCACTTACCTGATCTCTCGGCAGCTGAGTCCAGTGGCGTAGCGTGGGTTGTCAGCACCCGGGGCAAGGCAAGTAATTTGCGCCCCCTAACCTGGGGCAAGGCAAGTAATTTGCGCCCCCTAACCTGGGGCAAGGCAAGTAATTTGCGCGCCCCCCTCTGCACTGTCCCTCCCCCAGATAGTCTCCCTCGCTCTCTCTCCGCACCGCACCGCACGCCTGGCACCCTCCCCTCCACAGTGGACGGCGACCCGGCGGCTCGGATCGGATTCGCACAGCCAGCACTGCAGTGAGAGAGAGTGAGTGAGCCAGGTAGGGGCAGAGAGCTGCGAGTGCGAGTGCCCCCCCCCCCCGATGTTGCGCCCGGTGCGGCCGGCCCCCCCTGCACCCCCCATGCTACGCCACTGGCTGAGTCGCTGCTGCTTGCTGCAAGGGAGTTTGGGAGAGGTAAGGAAGCAGAGAGGTTGGCAGTGGGCATACATTGGCAGGAGTGCCATAGTGACTCTGCCAGGGTGTTTGTACATCACCAACCTCCCCAGTGCCTTGCCCCTCCCACTCTCCTCAGTAAGCATCAGTGAGTCACCTGTTGGGAGACCAGGTAAGTGCTACCACTCCACCCTACCATTCACTCCTGGTCAAAACGAAATGCACATCATTTGGAGTCAATGGAGAGCACAGGATCATTCTCACCACCACCCTCTGCATTTTTCAGTCAGTGTGGTGTAGTGGTTAAGAGCGCTAGACTCGTAATCTGGTGAACCGGGTTCGCGTCTCTGCTCCTCCACATGCAGCTGCTGGGTGACCTTTGGCTAATGACACTTCTCTGAAGTCTCTCAGTCTAACTTGCCTCACAGAGTGTTTGTTGTGGGGGAGGAAGGGAAAGGAGATTGTTAGCTGCTTTGGGACTCCTTGGGGTAGTGTTTAAGCAGGATATCAAATCCAAGCAGGAAGACTACAAAGGGACAACGCAGCCTCCATCTCCTCTCTAAGAATCCATGTGCTTCGCACTCACACTATGCCATAGTTCGGCTTTGCATTATGTGCAAACTAACTCATAGACTTCTACTTGTGGTCAGGAATCATGCACATGTAGGCTCCTGATTCAAACCTTTTTCAGTGGATGCATGAAAGTCAGGGGGCAGACCTGTTAGGCATGTTGATGTTGTTAGGTGGGTCCAGCAGACATGGTCTGGCTCCCCATGCTGCAGGTTGAGTGGATGTGGGAAAGTCTAATGTGAAACGCAACGCCACATCACCTAGATACATTATCTCACTCTCCCCAGATGTCTATAGAAGTACAGATACAGAAGTGGTGGGTGAAGAAGTGGGGATAGTCAGGGCTTGTGCCAGCCTGGAGTTGGGGCAAGAACCTTTCCTAGCACCTCAGTTGTGCAGCATGTGTGGGGTGGCTTCTGTGATGTCATATCAGTGTCCCTGCCATAGCTGTGCCTCCCATTCATAACTCTTGTAGGGTTATCATGAGGAGAGTCACCAGACTGTGACTGGTTGTGGCAATGGGATCACCGTGAGATGAGCTGCACCACTATACTGCCTCTTCCTATTACTACTGTTATTATTACTGCAGGGTGCATGGGGTTTTAAGGGAGGGCTAGTACCATGCTGTTTCTGGGGTGGTTTGTCCACCTTTGGCTTCACCATGCACTAAGCTCTCATTTGTGGCTCCTAGAAGCTGCCAGCATACGACAGCGGCCAAACCCTTGAAATGGCTTTCACTGGCCGGGTGAGGGTAGCCAATGGGTCTCAAACACTTGGTGAGTTAGGGACTTGCCCTGCATGCAAAGACAGGCTTCAGCAGATTGAGGGAATGAGAGCAATAGAGGGTCCAGGAGTCAAGAAGGTGGTTTCTGCATGTGCTGCAGAGGGAAGTGAGGGCCAGATGGGGCTCATCAACCTGGGAAGGTAGCCCACCTCAGAGAAGGAAAACTCTGACCCTAAACCTCTACTGTTTCGCGGGATATCTTTGGGAGAAGAAAAGGCTAAGGAGTAAACCCTACACAAATCGGGAGTCCCTAAGATGGCTGGATGGTGCCTTGTATGTCTCCTTCTGACAACTCCTGCAGCCAAGCTGGTGCCAAAGGTATTGCTCTGCTTTCCTTTGGACCACATCAGTGAGGCTGAGAGGGGGGTCTTGTGGTCTGGACAGCCCAGGACCTCCATACACACTGCCCAAGGCTTGCACCCCGGAGAAGTCACTTCAGTGCTGCCAACGCAGCTGTTTAACTTCACGCCTGGAGACGCACTTCATTGTCTTACGAGACAGACTGGTGCCAACAACTCTTGATGCTGCTGCATGGGGAAATCATACGATCACAGCTAGCTATGCTGATGTAAGCTCTGACACAGAAGCGGTCATTTCAACCGACCCCCTAGGACCGCTCTGACTACCTTCTGTATAATAATAGCTGAAAAGCCACATGATAATACCAAGTTCCTGGCATATCAGATAGAAAACTGGATAACAGAAAAACAGTTTTGTTCTCAAAGGGACAAAATCATTTAAATGTTGAGCCCCTAAAGATTCTTTTCAGACCAGATGAAAGATACATTTGATCTGTCAATATTTAATTAAAAGCTGACACATTTGTTTCATTCTAGACACAGTGTGTGTTCCTTGAAAGGACATTCTAGGGGGAAACAAAGGTTATTGGTAGATGTCATGGTGACAACAAGGCAGAGAGACAAGTGGGCATGAGCAAAATGATGAGTGTACAGTTCTGTCGCACTCCCTTGTTTGACCATGCAAACAGAATCTCAGTTTCTCAACACGTTTTCCGTAAGATTTTTTTTCCAAGCACTCCCTTTCAATTCACTGAATGTATAAACCAAAAGAGGCAAGAAAACTAGGATAAAAGCTGTTAATGTGATTTTTGAAATGCAATTAATGCTATAATCTACAATGTGTCACTTTGTAATTATGTGAAACTTATGTTCCCAATAAATATACTGGACCCCCTTTTGTATGTTGCTCTAATTACAGTACAATGCTATGCACACCTATTCATGTCATTTTCGTGGGTTGTGACATCCCTGCAAGAACATCAGAATCCATAGGAACAACACCTCCTATGAATCGTTGCACTTACTGCACATCTATGTCTCAAGGCAGAAGCTAAAAATGGTACAGTATTAGAGGAGGGGGCCAGACTGAATGAGACCTTCAGAAAGAACCAGGGTTGGATGCCTGCATTTTGCAATGTTTGAATTTGCATTTTGGAAAGCACTTAGGTTAAATGCAAAGATGCATTTAACATCATATCTAGTTTGCCTTTTACAAGTCTTGACAGTGCTCTTACCTGTTTATCTCTTGGTGAGAATCAATTTTAAAAATGGAAGAATTTGCTTTAAAACCAATCCTAAGATAAGAAAGCCTTCACTGCTGCCAAAAAGATTGTATATTCAATAAAGTTTCCATGATATACCACATAAATTTTCCAGCTTGATTTAGTGACACTGAAGTATATTAGCTACAGAACTATATTTAGCACACCATGAAATCTTTCACACCCCATAAAATTGAGGGGATTTTGAAACTTTTACAGCCATGCTTTGACATCCAACGATGTGTCCTTCAGAAATATATATATATATATATATATATATATATATATATATATATACACATACACACACACTCATTTCTAACCATTTTAAGCATGTAATACCCATAAAGTAATGAAAAGAAGAGCACCGAGAAAGGGAATTTAAATACTTCTGAATCAGACACACTTGAAGAACTCCTAGTCCCAATAGATGATGTTTAAAAAGCTAAATACAACACACAGTGCAATGTTGTTATACATTCTCTTCTACTTTTCCAATAAACAGGACTATTAACGCAGAACATTTAACTACAAATTCTTCTATACTGATGCCCTTGAGATCTATAACAGCGGTAAAGTTAAAGGAAACTATTTGTAGAACTGGTTTGTTATAAGTGCAGAGCAATGAACCAATAGATGGTGGAGCTTTGTTTTGTTGTCGCTGCTGCTGTTGTTATAATTATCCGTGTACTGATATGCTCAAAACTTCTGGGCTGCAAATAATCTGGAGATCAACTGGACTATGGCAATGGTTCACAGACTATGGGTGTAGAATATCAGGAATGTTTCTGAAATTCTCTTCAGTCAAATTTCTCTAAGGTTTGGGAATTCCAAATTACTTCTGGAAGTAAAGTTGATTCATTAGGAACCCTTGTGGTTCTATTTATTTTTTGGCAAGGATAATTAGCAGACCAACTTCCCCTATATGCCCTCAGCCCATAGATAAGATCCACAGAGGAGGCTTTTTGAATATGCCATGATTATTAAAATGTCGTCTTATGACATCTCCAAAGCAGGACTTATTGGTGGTGGCACCCACCCTCTGGAACACTCTCCCACGTGCAGTTCATGAGACCAATAGAGTTTTTAGTTTTAATCACCTTCTGAAGATGCATTGTATTATACAGGTTTTTCCTGGCTCAAACTGTAAGGTTTATCACACTGCTCTCTTCTTGCTGATATATTCTATTGAGATATTTTTGACTGCAAACACTATACATATAAAGCACTCCCCCCAAAAATTACAATTCCCAGCACCCTTTACAAAGTTCACATCCCAGGATTCTTTGAGTCAGGAAATGTGCTTTTGTGTTTAGTGATATTTAAAGTTTTGGCTTCTATTATTTTAGGTAAACTGCTTAAGGATTCTGTATATTAAATATTATAAAGACAGATTTCTGATTTTTTTTACACAGCACTATGCATACTCGGTTTATCACACTTTCAGGTCCTTCTGTTAAATAACATTCCTATTGCTCATGTGCATTTTTGCGTTCGTCTCTCTCTCTCTCTCTCTCTCTCTCCCCCCCCCCCCACACACACCCCAATCTAGACGTGACTGGCTGTATGATTATATCAAGATTATTTCTGGGTGGTGTTTTACTGATACACACAAGTGCTTGTGTGCACCAGGAAACACAGCACAGAAAGCATTACTGAGCAAACTGTGGACACGTCTATAGATTGTAAGAAAACTGTCCAAATTTGCTGACTTTGCTGAGGCACTGATTCTGCGTAGTAATAAGTTGGTGCAGTCCACTGTACACAAAGCAGGGACTAGTCACCTATGGAACTTGAGCCCAAGCTCTACCTCCATGCGCCACTGTTATGGCTTTGGACAAATCACTGTTTTTTTGTCTCAGCTCCCTGTCTGTAAAATGGGGAAAGGTCAATGAAGTCAAAACAGATTTCCCAAACTAGATTATCAACAGACTGTAAACTTGCAGACTTTGTTTAGCCTTCCTTTAATTTCAATGAAATTTGTATTCATTTGTATCTCATTACCATTGCTTCTGAAAGGAAACACAGTACTTTACCGCCTCCCACCAATTCTACTTGATGTGCTCAATTTTTGTTCAAACTGGTTTGTGGACTTTCTTGCATGAAGCAGTAGCAAAGAAATGGTGGGGTAAGGAAGATCTTAATTAAATCAAAGGGTAGCATATAATCAATTTAGCCATTTTAATGAAACATGCAAAATAGTCGCTCAACCAATTAGCTGCAAGACTTTTAAGGAAATATTTAAACTCTGCAATGTTGTGTGGAGAGATTCGCTCGCAAGCTATTCTGAGTCAATCCCATATTGATCTGCTTTCCGCTCGCATGCATTTGTTCCAGCTGTATTTTGTCATGACATTCCTTTGAGAGAACACCGCTTTCCTAATGGAAATAAACTCAAAATGGCTGGCTAGAAGTATTGTGCTTTGCTCATGCTTTGCAGCAAATTTAATCTTTAAGCCCTGCCTACTTTTTGGAAATGGAAAGTATCAGTCAATATAATCTTTATTCAAAATATTGCATGAAGGGCACTAAGTGTGTTGGAGAAAGGGCAGGTTGACTAGGTTCACACAGTGTGCTAAGCCAACCCAGGGCTTTGCATGAATGCATAAGTGGGCAGGATCCAGGAGAGGAGATCATAGCAGCTTTGCTCTTTCCTCCTCATTCCACTGCTGGGCTTGATTTAGCATGCCATCCATGCTCATGGTTTAAGACTCTTCAGACTTAACCATGAGCTGAAACCAAGGTTAGTTGGCTCCATCCAAGTAGGAGCAAAGTTGGTTGCGGTCTCTGGGAACCTCTACGTTCACACTGATAGTTTAGGCTTAGCAAGGCATGCCAAGCAGGTTTCTATCTGAACAGCTGTCATGCACACAAATTCCTCTTAAAACAACCATGCTCAGAACTTGGCCATTGTTGGGTTGTACAAATAGCTTGATGTTGGAGTTTGGTGAGCAAAACAGCCCCACTCCTTTACCACTGAGTGCCCACACATGAATTTTGGGTGCAAAGAGCTGCAGATGTGTACAAATCTGGGGTGGCAAACTGCAAGCCAGCTCACAAGTAATTTCAGACAGCCCTCAAGACGCACTGAAGCACCAAGAAATGTTCTGCATGGCCAGAATTTCATGGAGCATCAGGAGCTACTGACAATTGGGGTAGATTGGAGTGCTCCAGCAACAGGAAAGAGCTATTGTACACAGAGATATGGGGGAAGACAGCAAAAGTTCAGCACATTATGAAGACTCCACAGTTCAGGTAACTAAACTTGCAAAATGAATATGTCATTGTAGGTTGTTTCTGCAGTATTTGCTACAGCATCTTTCTCCCCAAGATCTTTAAATAGTTTGGTGGTGGGACCTTTTTTTATTTTAAAGCAAATCTTAAAGCAACAAAATCCATCATCGTTTAGTTTGCGGCTTTTAAAAAAGTCCACTGGTACAACTTCTGGGAGGAACAGACAACAAAATATTACTTGATTAATGAACTTGGGAGAGAAACTGAACAACAGCACATTAGAAGACTACACATTATTCTGGTTCAGTGTCAGAAATCCGAGGCCTTTGGCTGCTGCTCGTCTTGTCACTTTAATTATTCATGGTTTAGCACCAAAGGAACAAATGTGAATATTTACATGACTCTAAAATATCATGCTGCTCTGAGGTAATTTTCCATTAGGCTTCCAAAATTTAAGAAAACAAGCAAGCACTATTTAGCATAAACATTTACACTTTTTAAGAAGTTGCTAATTTGTTTGCTGTTACCGGTGCCCTTTTTAAGGCAAAAAATGTTATTTGCTTAACACCATGGAAGACTTAAAGAGGACACATCAGTCAGGAACTTGGACAAGCTCTCTATGGTCTGACAAGGGAAACGCCTGAGTCTGTTCAGATGCAACTAAGTCCATTGCCACCTCATGGCTAAACCTTGTTACGACCCCAATCGCACACTCAAAGAAGAAGAAGAAGAAGAGTTTGGATTTGACATCCCGCTTTATCACTACCCGAAGGAGTCTCAAAGCGCCTAACATTCTCCTTTCTCTTCCTCCCCCACAACAAACACTCTGTGAGGTGAGTGGGGCTGAGAGACTTCAGAGAAGTGTGACTAGCCCAAGGTCAACCAGCAGCTGCATGTGGAGGAGCAGGGATGCGAACCTGGTTCACCAGATTACGAGTCCACCCCTCTTAACCGCTACACCACACTGGCTCACCACACAAGAACAGTACAAAATCATGTGATACAGGAGATTCCTGACTGGAGGTCTCATTGTGTTCATTTTTACTTTAGAATTCTGATGGAGAGAGTTAAAACATTCTACCCCCGGCACTAAAACTCCAGTCAGATTCAGAGCTTGAAAGTTGCCATTTCTCCAGAAAGGGAATTTCAAAGCGAGATTAATGCATAAAAATGCTGGATTAGAATTTATCAAGAAGTTTGCTTCCATCCCTTTAGGTTGGAATAGTGATAATGGTTTTCTGTCCCACTACACATGGGGTGGGCAATGCTGGTATAATTGTGCATTTACCACTGTTTTGAACAATCACTTTGCTTATCTTCAGCTTTGTGTAGAATCGTCATGAACTTCATGAGGAAGACATCATAGGGCTGCCCTGAGGACCCCTCTCCTGGACCCATGCTTAGACATCCATGCAGAGGTGAGGATGTCTGCACTAAAGAAGCAGACACATAAGCAGCTGCTTGCACAGTGCACTGGCTCCTGCCTCACCAGATATAAACAGAGGCTCTTGTCAGGAAGAAAGATAAATATTCAGGCAAGTAATGGTATAGGCTCAGCGGCAGACACAGAACTCAGGAGTCATGGTTCAGGAGTTCAGGAGCAGGGCAAGAAGTTCAGAATTGGATGGAAGTGGCAAAGATGTCCCAACATATTTCCTGCCAAGGTTTTAAATATGAGGCATAATGCGCTCACTCACGAGACTCTCTCCTTGTGGGAATGTTGGGATTGCAAGCATGCACCCCACTGGGGAAGGTGAGTCTGCTCCTATTTGCAAAGGTGGCACGCGGTTTTAGGCAACAACACAGCAGTTGCTCCTGACTCCTGTTCTGCCTTCTTGCTTGGCTGATCAAAGCCCCCGCACCCAAACCTCCACTGAGGCTCTCCACTCCATAGGAAAGCTGTTGTAAGCCGGCATCCTTGCTCTGCCTCCTAAAGTTGGGCCAGAAGGGGGATGCTTCTGGTTCCTCCTCCTCCTCCTCCTGCATCAGACTCTGCCAATCCAATTCCAACACTGTTCTGGGGTTCATGGTATGCATAGGCTTCCACACAATTGGGACTGCCAATTTCACAAGCAAATCACACGAAGGCTACTTATTTGTGAGTTTCTTGAATGTGGGTATCTGAATATCCACCCCATATCTTGCTTGCCCCAGATGTGCGTCATCAAGTGATGTCCACTTCACACAATCCACATTTGTCATTTCCAGGGCCAGCTTGAGACATTTTGCCACCTGAATTGAACCGCAAAATGGTGCTCCCCTCCCTGCCAGGGAAGAAGGTGTGCTTGAAGATCTACATTAGGAATGATGTGGGGGATTTGCTGCCCTTGTGGATCCTGACGCTTGAGGCAATCACCCCATCTTGCCCTGGTCCTTTTTGTATTTCACTGTCATTTAATTCCACTGTTCACATTTCTCCCCTCTATACCCATATAGATTCCTGAGAACTGAGGATTCAGCTTCCTGCATGTGATGTAGTGGGCTCCGATCTACAAGATTTAAATGCCACAGAAACTCTGTAAGATGTCACAAGTCTCTTTGTTGTTTTCCCCAGGGAAACGTGCATTAGAACTGCAGCCTTTAATCATAACTTGTTTCCAGACAATCATTTGATTTCAGTCCCTGCTCCAAATTCATTTTTGCTGTGAATGCTTTGTTCTAATTTGTGGTAAAGTCATTAAAAATGCCTCTTTTCCTGATCTTGACTATAAATGGTGACATACTAAATTAAACAGCAAAAATGTCTCTCTCCATTTGCAGCAAATCTTTTGCTGCCATCCTCTGGAGATGACAAGCATTTCTCTCTCTCTCTAAATGGAACTATGGTACTTTGAAATGCATTGCATTGTCAGTGTAATAGGGTTTGCATGGTTGGAAAATAAAATGATTATCAGATATTTGGATGGTCAAATGTTCCGGCATTTTATAGGTCATTCGTATTTTTGAAGCTATGACCATAGCAATTAGAAAACTTACTATGAGCATACGTTGTTTGTCTGAAAGGAGGGTAAAGAGGTATGTTGGCATGTGTGTTGAAACTAGCTTACTGTTCAAGAGTGAAATGTGCATTCATTGCTCCGTCCCTGCCCAGCACTGACATGTGGCCCTTCCAAGGTTGCCCAGACGCAATTGTGGCCCTCAGGCTGAGAATGGCTACCCACCCATGGGTGAAAATCACAGCTGCTTCACTGCTCCCCTGATAGGAGGCAAGTCATAGTTTGACCTAGCATTCTCTCTCTCTTCAAATAAACTATAGTTTATAGCACCTGGTTTGTCTGTATGTTGTGGGGGAACCACAAATGAAATCAAATCATGTTATGCTAAGCCGGATCATGGGTAAGCTTAGCTGTCAACAGTGACACAACAGCAGAGCAGAGTGAAGTTGCCACCATTTAAACCCTTTGCACAGTATGTATTTATCTTTAAACTATAGTTAAGCTTAACCATAGTTCAACTGAAAAATGATGTGTGAACCATGGCTGTCAACCTTCCCTTTTTTGTGGGAAATTCTCTTATTCCAGCGCTGTTTCCCGCTGCTCTCCCGGATTGTTAGATATCCCATAGACGGCCCCGGGGACAGGTGAGGCTGCTGATCCCTTATTTTTGAGGCTGCTGATCCCTTATTTTCAAATCTGAAATTTGACAGCTATGGTGTGAACCTATCCAGTGTTGGTGATGCTTTCCCTCACAATCCCAATTTCACCTTTTTCATTGCTGCTGAACATCAAAGGAGAAAATACGAATTGGCTCTATGGTTTGTACTGCAAAGAAGCACACACAAAAAACAAAATTAATATCATGGAATGGTAGAGTTGGAAGGGACCACGAGGACCATCTATAGCCCAACTCTACTGCAACCAACTCACGATCGGTACAACCTGCACTCTTAGTAAGCTCAAGAACTATACCCCCATTTCCTTCCTTGCCCCTTTGCAGAGCTGGCTAGTGAAAGGGGCGGGGCGAGAAGAGTCTTTATTTCGTCACACCTCGGCCCCGCCTCCAGCCCCACCCCCGTCAGCCGCAGATAAAACCAGGCCGGCGGAGGGAGGGGAGAAGGCGGGGCTCGTTTCCCGTGGCAACGCTCCTCGGGGTCTGTGCTGTCAGCGCCCGCGTGGCGAGCGTTGCTAGGTAACGCGCGCGGCTGAAAGGCCTACGTTGCCCTGAGGCCGCGCTTGGCGTTCACTAGACCTGTAGCCGGGGCAGGGGCAAGATCGGAGTGGGCGCTGCTCAGCCCTCTCGCCCGAGTGCAAAGAAAGAACCTTCCCGCGACGCGAGGTACCGGGCGGGGAGGGAGGCAGGCGGAGCCCGAGGCCAGCTGGGAGGCAGGAGGGCGGAGCGCGGCGCGTTCTCTTTCCCCAAGGAAATCCTGGCCTGGCCCGGCCGGGACCTTGGAAGGAGCTGGCCGTTATGGGCTCGTTTTCAATGCTCAAGACAATTGTCTGTTTTCTGGGGGATAAAACCCTGCGGGTCTCCGTGGGGCTTCTGAGCAAAGTAGGGGGAGCTGCATTTGCTGCGCGCCTAGGCTGGATGATGATATTATTATTAATAATAATATTATTAATATTATTATTAATTATTATTATTATACCACCTTATACCCGGGGATCTTAGGGCGGCTCACAGAATAAAATCAAGATATAAAACCACCACATACATAATAAAAATAAAAACGACAACCCAATAACCCCATTGCCACCACCACAAAAAAGGGCACAGGAAAATCCCCGCAAGGTCACCCATGTATGCGGGTCTAACTATAAGTGTGGCTTGAAGTTCCCTGCGGGGGGAAAAAAACGTGGTTCCACCGTTCGGAAATGTTCTAAAGACGCCAGTATCTCAGTTTGTTGACAAATGGAGAGCGTGCTGATTTTTTCTCTTCCCCATTTTTTCGTTCCCCCAACCTCTACCCTCCTCGATAAAACTGGAGAGTGTGCTTGGATATGTTTTTATTTATTCTTTTAAAAAACGAGTTTCTAGAGCTTTTGGGGGGGAGCATCTATAGTTTAAAATGAGTGCTATTTTTGGAGAAGGGAGTAGCTTTTTAATATTTTGCCTCTCCGCAGTCTACACAGAATATTCCTGGTCACACTTAACTCTATGAAACTTTTTTACAATTGAGTTCCAATCCCTGGTCCATATATTGTCTGCACTGACTGGCAGCAGCTGTCCAAAATTTCAAATGGGTCTTTTCCGTTATTACCTGGCGGTGCCAGAGACTTAACCTGAAACCTTCATGCAAAGCATGTTATCTGCCAGGGATTGTGATCCCATCCCCACTGCCACCAACACAATTGGCAATTTTTAACTAGGCATGGGTATATGGACTGAATGAGGAGGCGCAGGACCAAAAATAACCCATATTAGAGACCTCTATAAAGTCCCTGTTCCTCATTTGTTAACTGGAACAATTGTGTCATTTCAGACACAGGTGTACAAATTTATTCTCTGGTGTAAGTAGATCCATTTTTCCTTTTATGCGACTCCTCTGAATGATGACTGCAACTCAGTTACTCTTTGGTTTCCATTCACCTGGAAATTTTGATGGAAACAAATTAGGTGCAGAGGCTATAGCTTAGGAAGCTGTAGAACACCAAAGTTCAAATTATTGCACAGGTATAAATATTGAGCATTGAGCAAGTCACCTCAGCCTAATGTATCTTTCAAGTTGTTTGTGTAGAAAACTGAAGTATATCCTGTAAGGGAAAGAAACAGAAACAGAAATGAAAGAAATGGGAAAGAAATAGAAATGAACAGTAAAATTTTCATGCTATGCAACTAGATTAAAATTTTACTGTTCATTTCTATTTCTCCTTCAAGGGAATGTCAGTGTTGCCAAAAAAAGGGGTCACTTTTCTTTCTCTCTCTCTTCTCTCTCTCTCTCTTATTTAAATCCATAATGAAGATTTGCCTTCACTGGATCACAAGTTGAGCATATAAGATTAATTTCCTCAGATCAAGAAACATGTCTGATGAAGATATCAATACTTTAGCCTATACCAAAAGCCCAAAGTTCTCCAAAAGAACCACTTTTCAGGTAAAAGGTTTTGATCTGTAAATTATAACATTTTATTGCTGTACATTCTGTTACTTGCAAACTTAAAGTTGATGGTTTGTGTCTTGGTTCTGCATTATGTTTATGAGTGATAATTGCCCAGAGCTTGTGCATATTTCATGTTCAGGAAAAAATGGATATACCACATACATGCATAAGGATATATGGGTCTTTCAGAAATATAGGAGCTTTTCATTGTTGGTGGGCTGATCACAGAAGGGGAATCAGATTTAAAATTTATGAAAAAGATACCCCACACATTTGTTTATCTTCAGTGTTGATGGTTTTATTTATGTAAACATTTGTTGCACTGCTTTTTTCTTTTACGTTCAAAGCAGCTTACTTAAGCAATTTATAAAACAACTCACAAAGTCCCTAATAAAACCAGTTACTTATTTAAAAAAAACACAACCCTACGACAAGCATGTTAAATGTTTCAGCAGCTATACAAAACCTATTTTCAAGCCAATAGTTTCAGCATCTTGAGAGAGCTCTTTCATATCCTCAGGGAAACTGTTGAAAAGATCTTAGAGATTCCAAACAGATCAAAAACACATATTTTTTAACCACTTCAAGGCAGAACTCCTACGGAACCAATGGAAAAATACATGAATCTGTACCTTAGACAAAACAAACAAATTCAGGTTTTATCACTTTATGGTAAAAAGATTAGGGATTATTAAATTGCCACATTTTTAGTTTGCTCTAAGTATATATTTTTTAAAGCAAAACAATTTACAGTAAAATTGGAACTACTCTGATTCCTTTGAAATAGTAATGCATTATCTTCCCACTCTCCTCCTGTTTACAATTTTTTAGGAAGAACTACAAGAAGCACTTCTTGCTCGCGCAGCAAAACAGCAATCTTCTGAATATTCGGAAGATTTTGAAAGTGATGAAGAAGGTAAGTTAAATAACATGACACCTTGAAATATTTACGTGTGCCCTTTCAGTGCTTTTTGTCGTATAAATAATTGATCAGTGACTACATGCAGAATGATCCTAGGCATGTTTAATTAGAAGTAAAGCAGCCATCCTAACCTTGATTTCTGTGCTGCTGGTTTAAGACTGGACGTCTCAGTCTTCTGGCTTCTGTTGTAATGACTGCTTATATGCACCTTCTGCCCTGACCAGCTGGAGGCAGCAAGGCTAAAGATGCAGCAAAGAATTAATCACTTCACATCTCAGCCCCTTAGGATTGTTCTGTACGTTTCAATGAGTTTCATGGGATATGTTCCTTAGAGTTATTTTAGTAGCCAAAACACAGTGGCCCTGAAACTTATTGCAGAGCTTTCTTTGAATCTAGGCTGATGTGGATCAAATCTTTTGCTTTACACTAGCTCAGAGGCTATTATAATTTCAGCCTTATTTCCCTCCTACACCGAGACATAATGGCCTATCTCTTTCTCTATAGAGATTTGACGTTTATGGGGGGGAAATCAGAGTGTAACAAAATGTTGTCATTGATATTTTCTTATTTATGTTTCTAGTCACACCACCGCCCCCCTTCCCAGGTTTTTAATTTGAGTCAACAGAGCACATTCACTCTTAAATGGGCTGGTTTTGGTGTTTCTCCTCCCACCTGATCCTAAAAAGGTATAATCATGCAAGGCTTGGGGTTCTCTGAAGCTTGCATGGTTACTGCTGTGTTGGCTACACAACCCACACTCAGAGAATTAAGCTCACCATATATGTGTGTGTGTGTGTGTGTGTGTGTATAATAATAATAATTTGACACTTGTTCTAAATGTACATTACAGTACACTACGAATCTCTTTGGGAGATTTAGGAATTGGAAGGAGAAACATACAGTTTTGGGTTGGCACCATAAACCGATATAAATATGTCAGGATCAAAATGCATGGCAGAATTATGCTTTTAACCAAATCCAGCTTGATTCCCTTTCTTTATCCACGAAATGCCAATCGACTCTGTTTTCAGGTTCAGAGGAGGAGTTTCCTGAAACTGTGGAAAACACCCCAAAGAAATCAGTTTCCTTTGCAACATCCAAATATAATCTTCGCAATATGAGCACTTTGAAAAGAGAAAGTGCAGATGACTTGTCTTCGTCAGATGAAGATGAGAGACCTCAATACGTGTCCAGGTTTGAGAGAGAGATTTTGAGTGACGAGAGACAAGCTGAACATTCTGGATCAGGTGAAGGGAGTGCGTCAAAAACATCCATTTCATTTGAAGTATCTCTGCCAGATCACTACTCTTTTGAAAAAAAACATGCTGATGACTTGATTTTGACAGAAGCTGAAGAGAAGAGACTTCAAGAAATGGAGAGTAAACATCGGATTGAAGAGAGGCAAGAAGATGACTCAGTTTCTGAAGAAGGGTCGGGTTTTGAAGAAGAAGGTGATCAGCAGGAAGAGGAACCAGGGTTTGAGCTGCAGATAGAGAGGGATGATACAGTTCAGTGCAAAACTGAAATCAAGCCAGTGCCAAGGCCAAGGGAATTTAAGACCAAGGCGGCATCAGCATCAGGTAAGCAAGCATAATAAAATTCTGCTGCATGCATTATAATGCACTTTTCAGATTTTAAACAATATTATTAAGAAAAGTCCTTGTATAGATTATACAATGGAATATTTTTTCCTTTTAATTTGTGTATTTTAAAGGGAAATATTTTTTCCCTTTAATGGAATATTTTCCATTTCTTGAAAGTGTGTGTGGAATATTTTTTCCTAGTGGAATATTTTTTCCTTTTAATTTGTGTATTTTAACGGGAAAACATCTGCAGTATCAAGTTAATTTTTTCTTGTTGGCGGACTGTTTGTTGTTGTATTTCTTTATATTCCAAGATAAGTTTAGGCTATATTTTATAACGTTTTATACATAATAAAAAAGTTGTCATTTTGCAGTCTCTTACAACAAAGCTTATAGTAACTTAGAACAATACCCTGGTGACCTATCCGTTTCAGGCCATTACACCTGTTGGATAAGAGAGTTACTGCCAGTTCCCATATGACATATCATAACTAGTTCTGGATTTGTCGAAAGAGTGATCAGGATCTACAGAGCTAGTTTAGATGTGTCCAAAACCTTGGATATGCACTAGGTACAGAAAAGAAAGATGACTCAGTTTACTTTTAAGGCAAACTGACCTAATTTGTACTTACTGGAACACAGCCATCCTTTGAATTTTACAATTCAGTTCTCAAGGCAAGTAACGTGTACAGAAATGCATAGACCAAGGTAAAATGTGCATTAAACTGTATATTGGGGAAGTAGCATACAAAAATATATTAGGGGGGATTGCTTTGAAAAATTGCATGTAGATGTATGGATTAAGAGAAATTCACATTAAAATGCTGCTGGATTTTCATGAGGACATTTTTTTAATTAAAAAATGCAAACTGATGTTGAAATGTGGAGAGCTAAAAATATGAGAAACTGAAATTGAGATTCACTCATTCCTAGATGTGCCTAGTGCAAGGTTAAATTTTAAACTCGTGATATATCAGAAGCTATTTCTGAAAGTTTCTAGGTAGGTTTGGCTGCTGACATGAAAAACTGCTCTTTGAGAGGCAGAACGCCAAGGCTACCTTAGGTGCTCAGAAGTCTGGCAGTTCTTTGGATTGCAGGCAATAGCAGAAAGGGAGCCCCAAGAGGCTACTGGTGTATGAGGATCTTGCCTTTAGCTCTGTTGTATCCCATGAGTTCTTAAAAGAGTTCCTGTTTATGATCAAGTGTGTCTGGCAGTCAGGGAGTTGTGCTATTTGTATTTCTATCATTGATGATGTGAAGTACAAAGGTTACCACATTGTTTAATTTCTAAACCAAGATGATTTAAGCACCTGTGCTAAAGTCTGAAGTCACACACTGTGTCCGAAAGCCTTGCCCCCTTAATTCAGATATGTGGGGCAGGTTATACTTACTTGGTGAGTAGGAAAGGTGCATGTTCATGTGCACTTTCATGATTACTATATTATTGTAAGTGGATACACACACTTTCAAGAGCTGACAGCACCTGTGGCATAATCATGGTAATGTTAGGTTTGTGCTTGGCAGTAGTTATAACTATGGTTATGCTTGTTGATGTGGACATTCCAGTTTGGATTGTGGCTGTTCTCTTAAATGGCCCTGGGTATGAGACCAGATTCTTAGGATTGAACCGCATGTGACCCTTTAAGGACAGTCAGCACATCCTGGCAATTTAAGATACTGAGAGAAGTCATACCTTAAGCCACCAGTGTTTTACTCTCAGAATTCTATGATCCATTTTTCATTTGGGAAATAATTGCACATTAAGCATTTCAGGTTGCAATCTGACTAAATAGTTGGGGGAATTATTGTTTTGTTTGCTACAGTGTTATGTATTGTTGTGTTTTTATATTGTAAACTGCCCTATGATCCTTTGATAAAGGGCGATGTAGAAATTTAATAAATGAATGGGGTTTTTTCCCTCCACTTGGTGGCAGCATAGTCCATGTTTGCCTATCTCCAAATTCAAGTCTGGTTTGCATGTCACATTTAATCAGGGGTAGTGAATGAAGTGCCACAGAATCATAGAATTGGAAAGGAGCATGAGGATCATCTAGTCCAATGCAGGAATATTTTGCCCCTCCAGGTGTTTTGAACTACAACTCCCATTATCCCTGGATGTTGGCAATACTGGCTGAAGCTGATAGGAGTCATGGTCCACAGCATCTCTAAGGCCCTTATTAGCTCACTCCACATTAAACCATAGCCAGTGCTTTATTTGTTGAATGCAAGTGAGCACTGCTCTGGTGCACAACGTTCAAAAGTTCCACTTTGCACCATGCCAGCAGCAACAAACCACAAGCTTTGGCTTGTGGTGTGAACCAAACCCGTGCTTTTGGTTCATTGGGGGCAAGCAAACTACAAGCCTGGGTTCAAATGGCACGACAAGCTCACAGCAAAGCCAGGAATGTAGGACAGGCGTATTGGGCACTTTGGGACAGTGCCCACTCACACACTGCTCATTCACACCTTAACTATGGCTTAATGTGGTGCCAAAATGAGTAGTGGGGCAGGGCAGCACCATGGAGCCAGACTTTAGGCAGTGGTATCACTGTTACCCCAGGGGGAGGGGCACTGCAGGCACACAAGTGGGAGCACCAGATAGCTTTCACTGTTGCACCCATTCTGCCCCAACCTTGATGTCACTCTGTCCCAGTAAGCACCAGAGATGCCACTTCAAGGTCGTGCCCTGCCCCATTGATCACCCCTACATGTGATTCTGCTTCAAATATTATTATTTTTTAATGCTTGGATATTAAAAGCCAACTTTCTTTTTTGTGTGTCAGAACGTTTTCAGCAGCTAAGCAAGTTGCATTCGAAGGGAAAGTGTTTTGCTGTTTTTATGGAAGTCATAATCATACAGTAGTTCTATCAAGGCTTTACAAGAATTCCTGTAGGCTGGTTTTTAATGGCACAGGGAACTGCATTCCTTGTGCAAGTCCAGGGGCACAGCTCAGGAAAGCTCTTGAGCTTTTGGAGCAAGGCAGCTGTTTATTCCCTGTGCTCGCTTGTCTGATCAAATTAGGGGAAGCTCCCTGACCTGACTAAAATGAAGCTTAGATAGAGTCCCTTTATAGATATACCTGTAACCTCATTTTGCCAGGGCGTGTCACTGGTAAAAGCCCTACCCCTTGTTCTTTCTGTACCCGCATGAGCTACAGGGACGACTTAAGAGAATGAGGGATTCTGTGGGTAACCTTAGTTGACTCAGTGGAAACTACAGTTCAGGGACTTCCATAGTTTGAATTTACCCCCCCCCCCTCCAGTTAAAATGACAATTTACAATTTCTTTCTTTGTATTTTTCTCAGCTGAGAATATTAGCATTCCCGCGCGATATGATTATGCAAAGCCATCTTCTCAACCTAGGAGTGTTTTGAGAAAAAGCAGCCATGTGGAGGATTACGAAGGAACTAAGGCAGAGGATAGGACATCTCACAGCCACAGATTTTCACTGTCTGCACCATCTTCTGAAACAAGGCTAAATGATCAAGTGAAGAAATCTGAAAATAGAGCACTTTCTGAAAGTCCTGGTCCTGAGGTCAGAAAATAATTCTGATCTATTGTATATGAATAAAGGGTGGAAGGCAGTCTGAGTGAAGCTCTCACAAGTCCCATTTCTATCCATGGAGAGCTAAACACATATTTAACTCTCTTCTTCTGAAATCACTGAGATAGGTGGCTGGATCCTGCCTAAAGTTAACAAGTTTATATTTTGTTCCAACATATACGGATAATTTTACCCTTTGTGTTCTACAATCATTCCATAGCTTTTCACCAGTGAGAAAATGTTAACTTTGACAAGAACAAGCTAGGAATGGTTACATATATATTTTCAGGGTGGAAATGTGCTCCAGTGTGCAACAAAATGATGTTCTGATGTATATGATTCTTCAGCAGCCAAGAGGTTAGAATTCAGGATCTGAATACAGTGAAATAATATTAAAACCAGCTCTGAGAAAAGGCTGTTTACACATAGAGGCTGCATACACACCATACACTTAAAGCATATCCCCTGACCCCAAATAATCGTGGTAACTGTAGTTTGTTAGGAGTGCTAGGCACTGTAGCTCTATGGGGGTAAATTACAGTTTGAAGAAGTGTGGGAGTGCTTTAAATGTGTGGTGTGTGCAGGCAGTGACTCCACTTTCCTAAGAGTAACTCCCATTGAATTCAATAGAACAGCCTAAGAAACAGGTGGGGGGGGCGATAAAGAACTTGTTTTTCAATTCTAGCAGCTGAATATCTGTAGACCTGAGGTAGGCTAAATCTTACATTGTTTTTAGTCTTTATTTTGGGAGATACATTTGGGGGATTTTCTTTTTTAGAAATCTTTTTAATCTGATATGGATTAATCGCAAGTAATGATAGGCTTGCCTCGACTTTCATTTTGCATTTTAGGGCCCCTGGATTGCAAGCTCCTCATCCCCATTCCCTATTCATTTTTCATCAGCGGATGAGAGAACTGGAGATTCCAATTTGGCAATATCTGCAGAAGAATCTTCTTCAAAAGGTAAATAATATGACTACACAATATTTTTTAGAAAATTACAATTCAGAGAGTTCTCCTTATAACTTAAGTCACCTTCAAGAACTCAAATCAAGTTGCCTTGAAGTAATTTCTTATTGTTAATGGGGAAAGTTTGAAAGGCACAGTTAATAATGATCTACTTTAGTTGTCCCTTGATCTTCCATCACCATAAAGGGAATTGGGGGGGGGGGTATTGCTAACATGCTGAAATAGAGAAAGAGCACTTTCTCTCAAGTTAGTCTTTAAAATACATTTGTCTCATATAAAATTAATTCTGAGAAAAGCTTGCAAAACACCAGATACATTCTCTTATCTCTTTCGTTCCCTGGCCCTGCCCAGTGTCTGATCATTAACCCCATGTGAGGCTTCTTTTCGTTCCATGTTAGAAGATGAACAGAAAGAAACTGATAACTGCAATGATCTGAAATTGCTGGAAAGTGGCAGAGAATCCCCTTCTGTGATAGAACTAATGATGACAACAGTTTATGAGAAAAATAAGAAACTTCACAAGTCAACTGAGGATTATCTGGAAGAAAAGCTGCAGACATTAGAACACAGTGCCGTTGAGGATGGATCAAATGAGGCAACGAAGGAGGATAAATTTGAACAAAAGGTAGCACTAAGTACTTCAAAGGCTGTGCTGGGTACTTCAAAGGATTCGTTAAAGGTGTGTTTCATGGACTATTGTCATGTAGCCTTAAATTGATACGTATATGCACACATATTCACATTTTAAAAACCTGTTTGGCTGCTACCCGCTTATGACTATGGAACGATGTTCTTCTACCGGTGGTCAACTAAACTGTGCTCTAGTATTAGACATTTCGTGTCTATTTCAGTTGTGGTTGACTTATGTTTCCTCTTGCTCCATTCAAAAAAGACATTTGATAAAACAAAATCAATGCTCGTGGGTAAAGACCCCATGGTAATATTGCCAGCAGACAGGCTTGGCTTCAAAGATCCTGCTGCACAAGTAGAAGACATTTCTGCTTGTTCAGAGGGAGGTCGCTGATTGGCTCACACCCAAACATGGTTAGTAGTCCCTGAACTCTCTTCCTTCACGTGCAAAAGATGCTCTGGGGTGTTCTCCAAATTTCTAGAGCCATTTGGAAGCTATAAATAGAAGGAAAATGTGGATCATGCAGAAATTCTTAGTCCTTGTTATTTGGTTTATATTTCATGAAGGCAGAATTCCACAATTTTATATTGTGAGCCTTCTGAGTATTCAGAGGCTTTTGATTTGGCACGCCCAATATCTCAAAATAGGTGCTGCGTAAGTACAGTGGTACCTCTGGTCAAGTAATTCGTTCCGGAGGTCCGTACTTAACCTGAAACTGTTCTTAACCTGAAGCACTATTTCTGGGTTAGCGGAGTCTGTAACCTGAAGCGTATGCAACCTGAAGTGTATGTAACCCGAGGTACCACTGTAGTACTATTACTTTCCAGGCTGTACAACCAGTTTTCTTTTTCTGGTTTTATTAGGAGGAAGGTGAAGAAAAAGAGACAGGTCCACAAAAAGCAAAATCTCCAATAAGCAGGTAGGAAATTTGGTACATTCTTCAGAAGCCTGGTTGTTTTCTTCATTACATATTGGACACGATCACACTGGAAGGTGACATAAATGTTTCCAGTTTTCTAAGTCACAAATGGCAAATTTCACCAGCTTAATTCTCTGTATGAGGTAGTATTGGTTCTCTGAACCCACATTCTGAAATATTATTATTACTATTATTATTTTCCCACCCTTCATGCTAAGGTTCCAGGACAGGTTACAACAATTAAGACCCAATGGTAAAAACAGTTTAAAACAATGTACCATCACAGAAATAAGGTGTTAAGTAGTGCTTTGCCCCAAACCACATTGTTCTTGTTACTTTTATACACACACACACACACGTGTGTGTGTGTGTTTTAAAAGGTCATGTGAATGGCCTCAATTTTTTTTAAGTTTATCTGGCATGAATGTTTAAGTGCTGATTATTTTCCATTTAAATTCCTCCAGATTGATTTTTCCTTTTTTTGGCCCTGAAGCATCATTCCAAATATCAGAGTCAGTTTTTTCAAACTTCTGATTCTTTGTATAGCAAGCATAGTTTTCCTTAAAAGGATTTAACGCATCTAATGATATTTTATATTTCACCTTTTCTGAAATTCTTGACTCATTAACAAACACGCTCAAATTGTTTGTTGAAGGGAAAGGTCCAAACATCAAGAGTGGGTTTAAAGAACACCTACACCAATCCTCATAAAAGACAAGGAGGAAACTTTGAGACTCCTGTAGTTCAGCCCCAGACCAAAAGCTTATTAGCTAAAAAACAACAAACACCCTCATCTGTGTAGGCCAAGGGATTCTAATGTCAATCTCCAGCTCACAGAGTTAGGTCACAGTTCTTTGTCCCTACAAACTTGGGGGCCATTTCTATTATTCCAAATAATTTCATGAGCAAGTTTCTCTCTACAAGGCACAATTGGCTCTGCACATAATGCTTTGGATATCTGAGTCTTGCACTCAGACTTGACCCAGTCAAGTGCTTTTTGAGACTATTATACACCTGAGAATGTGTATAGCTTCTCAGTAAATGGGGACACGTATCTGCTTTTACATGTTGTATACAAAATTTGGTATGTCATTTTTATTTTACAGATCTTTCAGCTCTACCTACTTGAAGAAAACTGGGAAGCACTCCCCCATCCCAATCAGTACATCATCTCAATATTTGGGAACATTAAAGGTCTTGGACAATAAGCATTTGCAAAAATTCAGTGCCGAACTTGACAAAGCAGATAGTTTACGGGCAGCTGTCTACCAGGTAAGCCTTTAGAGCGTTTTAATACTGTGTCATTAAGAATATTTCCCAGTTTGCTTTAAGGGAGGCAGGAACCTTTGTAGATTTATGTGTCATTTATTCAGAAAAGATGTGAATGTAATAGTCTGCATTTCACCTTGCTGAAAATCAGTTATAGACATTTGTAGTTTTTAAAAAGGTTTTGCCCTTTTAAAAGTTGTTTGAAGAATAATTTCATGCTGTATTTCAGATGGTCTAAGTTACAGAGGAGGGCTGGCTGCTAAGTTTTCTTGAAGCAGCCAGTTCAGATGTTATATTATCCCTGGGCTTCTACTAGGATTGGGAGTGGCTCTGGAGCTTGTTCTCCTTTCCCCACCTCTCATTATAGATAAAAAGAGGCAAGATTAACATTTATTTATATGTAAATCTCACACACCCCACTTCCTGCCTTAATCAGTCATTCCTGAAAATTGGTGAAACTTAAAGGAGCAGCCTTTAACACTGCATGAGGAGTTATGATTTGGAAAGGAGATTGCCTGATAAGAAAGACTTGTGCATGCCTAGGACATTCTTTTTAATCTCCGCACAAAAGTCCTGCTCTTGCATATATCAAATTATGAGAGCAGCTGGGATATCCTGTGTAAGAAAAACAGATTATCCCTCTGTTAAAAGGTAATTTCATCCTGTTAGGTCTGAAAATTGCCTATTACAGCTTTCTGCTTTTTTCGTTCCTTCCATAGGACTGGTTGGAAAAGAAAAGAATATTTCTTTTGGAACTACAAAGAATAAAAAGAAACAAAGCTGAGAACTTGAGAGAAAAGAATGAAAAGGTTTGTTCTGAAAATAGTTCGTCTTAAAGGGACTTGCTATAGCATATAGTTTTCCACATGCTAAATGGTAACATTGAGATTCAACATTGTTTGACCACGCATCCACTGATGCAGCAGAGCTACTGCTTTCTCTGTTCCTATCCACAGCCCCTCACACACCCGTTGTTTCTAGCAGCAGCACTAATGTCTTTGTGGGAAATATTTAGTGAGCACCTCACTTACAGGGCTTTGAGAAGACTCCCTCCTCGACTTAGTGCCTAGTGCGTGCACCCTGCTCACGCAGCCCAAAATCCGCCCCTCTTGTAATCCAAAACATCTGGAGGGCCATAGGCTGATCTGAAAGGACAATGAGATTGAACAAAGGTAGCATAACAGTGGTTGTGGCTTGTGAGAAACTAGAAGAACATTCCCTGGAAAGTTTTCTTCAAGGTGGACAGTAGCAAATTAAGAGGGGCGCAGACCCTTCTCACAATAGCGACACATCTATGTAAACGCCTGCACATTTGAGGCAAATAGTTTTGAAATAACTTTAATTAACCTCAAGATGGTTTTCTGTTTAAACAAAACCAAGGCATAGCCAGTCGATAGGATGCTAAGTAGTAAATTTCCTCCATTACGAGGCAGATATAGTCTTACTAGAACAGTAACTAGCAGGGCACACAAATTACTGTGGTACACATGTTTGCTTGACCTTTTCCCAATTAAGTCCAGACATAATAATAATGAGCTCTCTTTTTTTTAACTGCCAATGTTGCCTCCCACATAGGAAGCGGCTGCTAAGAAAGAAGAAGCACTTGCATCCTTTGAAGCCTGGAAGGCCATGAAAGAAAAAGAAGCAAAGAAACTAGCTGAGAAGAAAAGACAAGAAGAGGCCAAGAAAAAGATGGAAGCAGAACTGAATGAGAAGAAGAAGGAAGAGGCCCAAAAGGCAGTGAGACAATTTCATATTGCAAACATTAGATTGAGGAGAGAGGACTAATGTAGACAAATGGATTCTGCAGCTAATGTTCACGATACTTCCACACATTTACAATTCATCTTAATAAGTGTCGAATTCTGCAAATGAATTGCATACATAAACCAATTACCTGCAGTAGGATACCTTCCTTTTCTTTACTCTTGACATCAACATATGCATGAACAAAACAATTTTGCAAGTGGATCTTGTTATCTGTGAGGCCAAGTAATGGGACAAAATCTATAAAACCCGGCTGCAAGCTTTAATCAGTACACTAATCGATAAAGCTTCAGTGAGTTAATTGGCAAGGGCCAATTCTCATGGGTGATGCTGAGAATTAAGGACTTGCTCATTTCTAACCTGGTTTGATTCTGGTGCGTTGCCATAATACAGAATAAAAGAAAACATTGAGGACATGGGATAGCCTGAAAACTGTATGGGAGCACGTTAGTGCAGAATACAGCAGCCTGGTCAATGGACAAATAGAGTATATTGTGCCATTTTGGAACTACTACACTGGCTGTCAATACATTTCCAGGCATAATTAAAGTGCTTGCTTTAACCTATAAAACACTAAATAAGGATGATGTGCCCCATGCACCCTGTTCTCAGATTCAGCCTCTCTTCAGCAACTGTCCAGCAGCAGGTCATTTTTTTCTTTTCCCCACTGCATTCCTCCAACAACACCCCCATCCAGAAGCAGTCGGTAATAAAATCCATTCTCCTTTGGTGGGGGGGGGGAGCATGGCAAAACCTAATCAAATTCTTTGTAAAGCATAAATCAAAAGCCTCCCCTCTTTTTCGAAGTATCAGAGTAGCAACTACACACATTTTTTTTATTAGGAGGAAAAAAAGACTACTTGAAAATAATAATTATAATTATTTATTACTTATACCCCGCCCATCTGGCCGGGCCTCCCCAGTCACTCTGGGTGGCTCCCAACAGAATATTAAAAACACGATAAAACATCAAACATTAAAAACTTCCCTAAACAGGACTGCCTTCAGATGTCTTTTAAAAGTCAGATAGTTCTTTATCTCCTTGGCATCTAATGGGAGGGCGTTCCACAGGGCAGGTGCCACTACCGAGAAGGCCCTGTCCTCTCCCTTTCCTTTCACAGCTGTTTTAAGGATTCTCAAGCTTCAGAAAACCATTTAAATACTTTCTAAAACCCAGTCCCAGTTCTTTCGGCAGCTGATTCATTGCAGCCTATTTGCATATGATTCTTTGGGCGCACCTCTTGATTAATGCCAATTATCCAGATTGAGGAGGAACCTTCCACAAATCACGCCAGTAACAGAGGCTCGTCCATGGCAGGGGCACACTCCCAGGTCACTCCCATTCTGCCTTCCAAATTGGCAGACCCAGGATTGTTCGACACTGTGGGATTCAGTGAACTTCCCAGACCCCACTGGAAAGCATTGGGAGCCTTTGTGCCTCATTCTCTCCCTTTCCCCTTGCCTGAACTTCGCAGCCCCCAGAGGGCTATGAAGAGCAACAGCCATTGACTCATAGGCATGATCAGAAACCGGATTGGTGCAATTTGTTTAATCGTATTTTAATAATTTTATCTTGCAAACTGCGCGGAGCCATGCTGAAAAGCAGCCAATAAACTGTTCAGATTAAATACATAAAGCACAGGTGCCTTTTCCTTCTTTTAATGTTAGGTTTGCTTGTCTACTAATTTTGCACTGTGCACATTTAAGCAATCAATTGACTGGTTTAGAGCAGATTATTAATTAACTAGAACGTATTAAATTGCTTGACAACCCTGATAAGATCTCCTCGGTGCACATCCCTGATGGACTTGTTGCTTTCTTTAGGCTTTTGAGAAATGGAAAGAAAAGAAAGCTGAATATTTAAAACAACAAATAGAAAGGAAGAAAAGAGTTGAAAGATTAAAGAAGAAGAAAGAAGAGGAGGTTGTTGCAGAGAAGAAGAAAGACAGCACATCCGCTGTTGAAAAATGGTACAGTTGTTATACTTATTGTTGGTAGCAGCAGCAGCAGTAGTAGTATATAATACTTTAAAAGTACCTGACATTTTCTAAACACTGCATATATTAAAAGATAAAGCAGTCCTTTCCCACAGGCTCACAGTCTAATAGACACGACACAAAAGGGAAAAGGAATGTGGAGTAAAAAACAAGCATTGGAGTCATTTCTCCTTCTCTGACCAGTGGATGTATGGGGCCAGGTCACAGAATTGTAGAGTTGGAAGGGACCCTGAGGGTCATCTAGTCCAACCCCCTGCAATGCAGGAATCTCAGCTAAAACATCCATGGTCTCCCTGGAAGGCAGGAGGTGCAGCTTCCCCACGGCCCTTGATACCCTGGCTGGTGGCAAAGGCCTGCATATGCCTCCATTTGGTTTTTCTACAACATTATAATGATGCAGGCAAGCACCTGAATCTAACAATGCTAAGTAAATGTCTCTGTGTTACAGTGTTGTTTTTGTGTTATTTGAGTAGGATGCATACATTTCCTTTATGTATTAACATATTTTCTCCTTTAGGAACGAGAAAAAAGAGGAATTCCTGAAGCAAAAGAAAAAAGAAAAAACCCAAGAAAGAAGAAAACAAATAGAACAAGAAGTTGAGAAGGAAGAAAAGGATAAAAGAGCGATAGAAGAATATGAAAAATGGCTGGTAAGTGCACTTGTGATAATACCCAAGATTTGACACACTGTATAGAAATTTTGGGGACTGAACTTTCATTGTTTTAAGATCGCCAGATGGTGGCAGTGTAATCTTTCTTCCTACGATTGTTGGATCTAGAACTTAGAAAACAACCCTCAGATGTATGTGCAATACCTAGCATTCTGCAGACATGCATTAGATTTCTGCCTTTAAAGTAAGATGCTGCATAGATGATGTAGAGGAAAAGTGTTATTTTGCATGCTTTGCGGGATTTCCTGGAAGCGTGTTTGAATTTCCCAGTAGACATGCTTTTGTCTTGAGGGACTTGGAGAGTGGAGTGCAGAGGGCAGCTACTAAATTTAAGAGGACACCTGCTCAACAATGCAGGGTCCGGTGACCCTTTGACATTAAGAATATGTAACAAGGTTTATTTTAGATATCATAATCTAAGGATGGCTGGGATGGCTAATTTGTGGCCCTCCAGACACTTCTGTTTCTGTAGAACATGATGGCTGCCTCACAAAGATTTTGGTATGTATACCACTGCCTTACTAGCAGTTTCTTGTCCCAATGCTATAGTCGGTGACAGTAGAGTCTTCTCTTCTCCTGTTCACTGTCAGGAAGAGCCGCTGCTTCTGCAAAGCCATGTCAGCCCAGCAAAGAACCAGCAAAGTCTAGCAGCAGCAGCAGCTGCCCAAGTGAGTGACTGTAGATGCAAGGAAATGGTTTCATAGATGAGGATTTCCATTATTCAGAGTTGATAGAATAGTGATGACTTATGCTTTATACTTATAAATAGACGTTGTGGCATAAATGTGTGTGGAGATGGGGGGGTTTAGCTATTAGAAGTCGCTTCACTCTGAGCCAGCCTTCACCTACCTGGTGCCTCCAGATGCTGGCTGGGCCTGAACACCTGGTGGGCACCAGATGCACAAAAACCGCTCTAAGAAGTTTCACAGTGGACAGGAGCCAACACGTCCAATACTGGCATGCAAAGAGAAGCAGTGGCGTATATCATGTGAGCCACGTTCTTGGAACAGGAAAAGAAAAGTATGGTCAGTGTTACACAGTGTGGTCACATCAAACATGCATTAACTTGTGTTAATTCAGTTACATGTGCTTGGCTCTGGCAGTGGTCTTTCCAATGGCTGTTGCAGCAGAGAAAAGGGAGAAGAGACTAAGGGAAGAGGGAGGCAGGCAGGCAGGCAGAGGAAGAGGACATCCCAGCTCCCTTGACTTCAGAAGGAAGGAAAGAGGCAGACAAAGAGAGATGCAGGCAGAAAATGTCTGGAATGGAGCTGCAGCATCTGCCTTAATCTAAACAAGCCTAGTCCTGCCTCTGCCAGATACAAGTTAGTTGAGTGGCTAGCATGAGTAATCTGGATCGCACAGTGAAGGGGAACTAGCATGGTATAGCAGCTACAATGTTAGGGTACAACTGCAGAGACCCAAGTTCAACTCCCCATTTGGCCATGGTGCTCTCTGTGTAATCTTGTGCCAGTCTCTCTCTCTCCTTGTCTAAACTTAAGAGTCTGCCTGGGCTCTCAGGTCTGCAGGGAAAGCCCTTCGTGTTCGCCCAGTTGATGTAGCCTGCAGGACAGGGCCTCCTCTGTCGTGGCACCTTGTTTGTGGAATTCTGAAGCAATGGCACTATCAGGCTTCCAACACCACTTAACAAAACATCTTCCTCTACCCAGGCCTGGTGTCAATGCCAGCTCTCAATGATGTAATCTCTTTGCTGTACTGTTGTTGCTTGGGATTTCAATATGAGACACCGTATTGTTTTAATGTAATTGTAGTAAACCACTCTGGGATTATAATTGAAGAAGGGTGGTTTGTAAATTGACAAATAAAACAAGATAAAATAAAATCTTCAAATCTCAATATTACAAGTTCATTTTCTCTTTCATGCAAAAAGTCCATAAGAAGGTTCCAGTCCTAAATAAATGTCAATAATGATTTTTTTTTTAATTAAGCACATTAACTTTGCTATCTCAGCCAAGTCCAATAGTTTTATCGGCAATTCCTCTATAGTGGGTAGGGCTATATCTTTCCATCTTTGTGCAAATAGCAGTCTTGCAGCTGTAATAATATATTGGCATAATCTTCCTTAGTCCATTTCCAGTTGTATGTCCATTAACCCTAAAACAAAGAGTTCCCTGGCTTCAACTGAATATTAACCTTTAAAATCTGTTGTATCAATATTTGTATTTGTATCCAATATTTTTTAACCTTTTTACATGTCCACTAAGCATGGTAAAATGTCCCTTCGTGTTCTTGGCATTTCCAGCAAACATTTGAAACTCCTTTATACATTCTCAGGAGATAAGTACCAATGATACATCATTTTTTTAAAAAATCTCTTTAGTTTGTTCCAGGCTATTTAAAGCTTGGTTTGTTAGTGATGACTTTATCCTACGCACAAACATCAGCTTGGTGATCTGAAAATACATGTATTAAGATTAACATCTCTAGGGTCGATAGGTCAACGGTACATCTGCTAAGTGTTATTTCAGCATTGTGCATGTTTTAAATCTGTACATCATAGCTTTATATATAACTTTAAAGGGTCCCTTGAGTCCTCTCAAAAGTACTGATCGTGCTCCTATTGTATAAGAAAGTTATGTTTATGTACAACTAGCATATAGCCAAAGAGTGAAATCGAAGAATAAGCTAAAATTGCCCTCCAAATTATATGCTTTGTGAGCATCTGTTATGCCACATTGAATAGATTGTTGTGCTGGTTTTAAATGGATGTATTTGAAATATTTTTGATTGTGCTGTAAAGGCAGCTATCTTTATAAAGAGCGTCATAGCAACTGCTGGTGTTCATTAAGTTACAGGAATTTATAAACGTACTCCACCAAAAATTGAAAATATTTATAACCAGAACAGACTAGATACTTTGGTTAAATGAGTGAACTATTGAAAAAAAAGGTTGTTTTAGCTGCCTGGTGCTATATTGGAAGCTATAACAAAGCCATTAAGACTGCATGGAACTGTTAGCATGAAATGGGGATGACTGATTTATTTTAACTTAATTATTGAAGTCCACTTTCATAACAATGTATGGCACTGTAAATAAACATGCAGCTCTGCCAAGCTAAATAATAATTAAGAGACAAGCACATAGAAACAGGCATCTGGTGCATCTGTAATTTTGTAAAGGAAGCTAACGTTGTCTTGTGGAGAACAAATTGCAAACTAATCTAGCATTTATCCAGGCAGTGTGCTGCTAACTATCTCAATGCGCTTGATTGTAAACAGGAGAAGAAAGAAATGAACCAGATGATACAGACAAAGCAAAAGAAACTCCAGGTCATCCTTGAAGATGAAACTCCACCTCCATGGAGCCCACCTGGCAAAGTTATTTCTTCAAGAAGCTACTGAGATGCCCAGGGCCATGAGGGAAAGTTCCAACCTTCTGCCATTGTCTAATCACCGTTATTGCACAACATCTGATTTTAACATGAATTGAAATTGGCTCTTTCATTCTTTCGGTGTAGGTGGTGATTTGGCTCTTTGGTATGGGAACGCCATCTGTCCTAAAGACGTGGTGCTCTGTGTGTAGCACACCATTTCCCAGAATGCAAGCTGCACGGTTTATAGCACTATGCTAAGTAGGTCAGGGTATTTTTTTGCATCAAAGCGATCAGCAGATTAAAAAATACTGAGTGCAGTAGTAAACAGAAGCTGCTGTAGCACACCGTTGTTGATGGAAAAGATATTTGGAATACCGAGAGGGCAATAATTTTCAATTAGAGGGGAGCAGTTTAAGGAGCTGTGATTTGTCCCGAAAGTGCTTCTTAAAGCCTTAGAAGATCTTCTTAAATTACAGCGAGCTCCTCTAATCCTTTGTGATGTAAGATTTTATTTTATTATATACCATCATAAGGGCTCTTGAGGTGGTTCCCGACAATAAAAACATAATCCTAATAGGATAAATATTAGAGAACAGCAGAACCACTATAAAAATATGCAAAAGAAAAGCAGTAGCCAGAAAAGTTAACATACGGCTAAAACTCATAAAACCTAACAAAAGAAAGACATATTGACTGCCTGCCTAGAATTTGGGTTCGTCCAAATGAATGAAGAGAAGGATTGGCAGTGACAGGGGCCCAATGTGTGGCTGCTGTGAGAAGGATGAGCCATGTGTCGCAGATCAGAAAAGGAGTTGAAAACAAAGCAGCCAGTATCATAATGTTTTAATACAAACCTGTTTGCAGCCACACTTGGAATACTGTGTACAGTTGTTGTCAGCACACCTCAAAATTCACAGTGTAGACCTGGATAAGGGTGTAGAAAGGGCGACCCAAATGATCAGTGGGCTGGAGCAACTCCCTCAATAGGAAAGGTGACAAGATTTGGGGCTTTTGAGTTTAGAAGAAAGGCAAGAAGGGGAAAGGACTTGATAGAGGTGTGCAAGATTGCACAGTGTGGAGAAGATGGATTGATTGGGACTAGGACCCCAGGTCATCCAATGAAGCTGAGTGGTGGGAGAGACAGGGAACTCCTCTTGCAGACAGCCCATAAGTATACTGTGGAATTCGGTACCACGAGATATCATGATACCAACTTGGACGGTTTTAAAAGGGAATTGGACAGATGCACGGAGGATAAGGCTATCAGTGGCTGCTAGTCATGATTCCTATTTTACTTCCAGTATTAGAGGCAGTATCACTTCTGGATACTTGCTGCTGGGGAAATACTGTTGCACAAAAGGATTTTTCACATTGCTCACTGTATTTCCCTATACACAATGCTATAAAATTAAAAATAGATGCTTGCATGTGTGAACAGACCTTCAGCTGCAATCTGTAGCAAATGACTTCCAGGTTTTATCCACCTTAAGTGGCTAGATGAACCAGGCATGTGCATTTACTGTGATACTTTTTAAAAATGTCTTTTTTTACATGAAATCCATAATTTAATATGTTCTTTTCAGGCCTGTGTGGATCTAAAAGCTTGATCCAAAAAAGAGAGAGAGATTTCATTTTAGACACAGGCTATTTCTAACAGACCTAAATCCTGCTATCAGATGCTTTCACACAAACAGTCCCTTTACCAACATTGTTTTCTGACAGAATGAACATTCATACTTAACGTAGATTTCATGAAATTGCTGAATCACGACTGAAGCAGTTCAAGAGCCATAGCCTTGTCTTTTGGTTTTAATCACAAAACCTATTTAATTGGCAGTTTGGCATAGAGTTGTGGCACCTGCGCCATTAGCCATGCCCTTCTGTCTGCAGTTATTTCAGAATCTCTGTCAGGGTACTCTTAATCACACGGAAGCTCCTGCTGACCTCAAGAGGGAATGGTGAAATATTTGTGATCTCTGACTCACAGATGAGAATTGTCTCTCCTGCTCTGGTTGTCTGAATTAAAATGTATTGCGTTCATTCTCTCTTATGGAGAAAATATTGTTGAACCAGCACTGCTAGTTCATTTAGCTGTGTTGGGGTGTGGACGTCAGAGTCATAGCAGAGCATAGTCCTTGGGGGTTGCCTCTTGGGCAAGGCTTGGGAAACGGAGGCCCGGGGTCCAAATACAGCCCCCCACATGCCTCACTCCTCAATGGCCCTGCTTTGCATCCTCCTTGAGGAAGGATGATAGAGAGGGGTGTGTGAGAGGATGTAGAAATAAACCCACTGCACAAGGGTAGTGCTTCCATTCATTGCCCCACTCGCTTTTGAATCTGGCCCCAGACCGATCCTGGCATTGGGAGCGGATTAGGCCACCTGCACCCTTCACAGTGCAACCCGAAATCTCTGTGCGCGCCCCTCTCATTGTAGGGGCAAAGCACAGGGAACAGTTGTCACCTTGCTCTTTAGTCTGTCAGCCTAAAGAGATCTGAAATCAACTGGATTGGCAGGCAACTGCTCCTCTGGGTACTTTTTGTCAGGAAAGCAAGTGGAAAGAACAGTTTCCTTCCTTATCCCTAAACTGCAAAAAATAAATAAATTCAAAGGTCTCCACTTGTTCTCCTACCAGTTACAAAGACCAGCAATGCTTTTATTTTGTTGATCTTGGCACACAGGATTATGACTATCTATAAAAATGAAAAGGAACCAGTAAAAATAGATAGGGCAAATCATCTCTACTAAACTGTTTGTGGGTTGTTTTCTGTCTTTTAGCAGAGGCAGGCACCTCAGAAGTTTGCTTTGTTACGCCAGACTTTGCAATAAGTAACAATCTTGTTTCAAGACCCTGGCAGACAATGGCATGTGGTTTTAACATTCTGTAAAGAGCTAAATTCTCTTTGGACTTCAGAAACTATTTGAGGGGCTTTACAAAAAAAAAAAAAGTTTGTTTTTTAGGTTGTTTTGCCAGAATCAAAATAGAAATTGTGTGAAACTCATTTCATCATAACACTTCTGACAGTTAGTTACAATAGTAAGCTATTAAAACCACTCCTGCTTTTATTTTGGCTTACTTTCCTCAGCTTTTAAAACAATTCTGAGGTAAAACAGCAGTGTTTTGAAGGGGCTGCCATGGCTCCTGCCTTCTACTTTTTAGATCCCTGTTGCTGGTTTAACAAATGATGGCAAAACTTTTTGCAGAGGTAATATACTTTAAACACCCTACTTAACGCAATTAGGTGTGCTACCCTTTTTCTTTTTTAGATCTTTAAGAAACTTTTCCATCACATTAATGCTACAATCATTTGTATGCATCCTGTTAGGCTGTCAGCCTGTGCTGCCGAGCATGAGATAAACAGATTAGCTATGCAAAATGTTATTTAGCTCAAATGAAAGGCTCCTTCAAATGAGACCAATTCTCTGCCTGGAAAGCACATAGTGATGGGGTAGTCTGTCCCATAACCCCACATAATTCTTTCAAATTTGGACACAGTGAAATTAAACATAAGTTTCCATCGCTGTCTGCATACAATCTGCATTCTCTTCCATACATCAGAGTTACTTCCGTGTGTGACATACTGCATTTAAAAGTGGTTCTAGATGGGACTGGTTTTGCCCAGAAAGAGGCTGTAATGCAATACTTAGGAAAAGTCACAACTGCTGCTGTTACTTTACTTTCCATCTGGAGGAAATAAGTGCCACTGTTTATGCTAAGCAATGAATGTGCCGCCATTATAGTTACAAACAATCTGTCAGTGTTCAACTTGTAATATGCTATGCAGAACAGAAAAAATGATGTGCTTTTTTGCCCAGAGGGTTTTCTGTTTAAGAAAAGTTGGTCAAAACTGAGGGGAAAGAAGCAACTGTCAACTTTAATGTCAATTTTGATACACAGCAGTGGGTAAACGGATTAAGTGGTACAAGGAAGACACAATATAAAAACGACAGAAAAAGGTAGGTCTGTGTTAGTTCAGAAAAATTGCCTTTCTTTATCCTTTATCCTTTATACAGTGGTACTTTGGGTTAAGTACTTAATTTGTTCCGGAGGTCTGTTCTTAACCTGAAACTGTTCTTAACCTGAAGCACCACTTTAGCTAATGGGGCCTCCTGCTGCCACCGCGCCACCGGAGCACAATTTCTGTTCTCATCCTGAAGCAAAGTTTTTAACCTGAAGCACTATTTCTGGGTTAGCGGAGTCTGTAACCTGAAGCGTATGTAACCTGAGGTACCACTGTATTGTGTGTTAAAATGTTCCAGTGTGCAAAAAGATATTTGTTCTCTGGGTAGCCTCTATTTCTCTGGCACTCTGAAATCATAAAATTAATTGCTTGGCCTCAACCAGAGGTTTTCAACCTTTTGAGCCCACAGCTCCCTTGACCAGCTACATTCTTTCTGCGGCACCCCTTTGGGACTCAGGAGCCCAGTTATGTAACCCCTTGGCAGCCTCTCACCCTTTTTCAAACACCCTCCTTTGTGGAGTGTTCCCTCAACCTCCTTTCTCCTTTCCCCTCTCCTTGGGAGCTTGTAGCCAGGGCTGCTGCAACAAACAGCTGTGCAAGCCTTTGGGAGGCAGAGATGCAGGAGGGCATCAGGAGAGGGAAGGAAAGAAGGATAGAGGCCAATGTTGCCATTGGCACCCCTGACCATCATTCAAAGCACCCCAGGGTGCCACAGCACACTGGTTGTAAACCACTGGCCTAGGCATCGAAACCGATAGGGAGCCTGCTTGGTCACAATCACTCTTTAGTACTCTGCACATCCACCAGTCACTGGTAAGTGTGTCCTGCCACTACCTCCACTCCTCTTGATAGGTGCAAGCCACTGAGCTAGACAGTCAGCTCAGCTGGGGAAGCAACGCTTCCTCATGACTTGCCTCTTGCCCATGCGACCACCTGTCAACTCCAGACCATGATTGCAACGATCATCCTTGAGAATGTTTCCTCCTATACAAAGGGTAGGAAGTTTCTACATTCTAAATCCCTTGATACATGCATGTGATTTGGCAGGACAACGTGTTTTAAACCTACTTGCTCTGCGTGGAAGTTGTTATTTCCAGTTTTCCATTTGTTTTCCCTCCAGTGCATGCAGGATCCACTTCTGGGTACACCCCTGTATCCTATCCAGATACCAGAATTCATTATTCTAATGCAATTTTTCTCCGCTCAAGGAATATAAGTTGCAGTATCATAGAATTTTAGAGTTGGAAGGGACCCCGAGGGCCACGCAGGAATGTTTTGCCGAATGAGAGGCTCAAACCCACAACCCAGAGATTAAAAGTCTTGTGCTCTACCAGCTGAGCTATCCCCCATCTTTCACCTTTATCATCTGTCTCTTCCCCCACCCCACCCACCCTGTATATTAGATTTGTTTCTTTCTTCCCTTTAAATTTTTTTCTTTCCTTCTGTTTCCTCCACTTCTTTCATGGTTATTCTCTTAGCAACTGTCTGAGGCTTCACTCACATTTTGGGGAACTATGATACTAACCTGCACACAAGGCAAGTCCTTTTTCTGAAGTACCAATTTGCCTCCTTTGGCTACCTCGTAGCTATTTCATCTAAAGTTGTATTTCTCAGCTTCCCGTTTTGATTAGGATCTAGAAAATTAGAAAGGTACTTTTAAAGGTTGTATTTATTCAGGAAATTATTGTAGCTGGTGACTCAGAAGAGATAACAACGTATGCCTGAATGTGGCATATTAAACAACAGCAAATTCCAGTCCTCAGCAGCTAGAAGATAATGGTTGAGAAAAAGGATGGTGGAGATGACACGCTGCCTCTGGGGCATGTTTTCTCTTTTTTTAAGATGGGAAGCAAAATTATAGGCAAGTTAAAATATATGTTATTTTGTGAAACTGGCTGTGTATGATTACTGTGCACTGATTTATTTGTTTTTTAAAGAAACTTGTGTGGTATATTTTATTTATTTCTACAAAACATGTTTTTCCCCTCGTAAGCAGATGCTGTCGCTATATTGCACATTTTGAATATTTTTATATATATAATAAACTCTATTCTCCTATTTGGATTATGGTTTTATTTAGCCCTTGGAAGAATGAAGCACAGTGAAGATCTTTCTATTCAACCAGAATCCCTGCAGATACCACCCAATTCCCATAATCCCTAACCATTCCTCCAACAATATTTGTCCACTGACACTGCAAACCCTTAGGGTGATAATTCAGCTCAGTATTACTGTGGACCAACTGAAATTAACTTAGTCAGGTTAATTGATTTCAGTAGGTCTCCTCTCAATAAAACCTAGTTGAATACCACTTCCTATTTTTGCATTACAACCCTATTCCAGATGGCACCAACCCTCAGATTCCTTTTAAGCAGAGTTCACATTAAGCAAAACCCAAAATGCATGTCGATACTACGATCTAAACCGGTTTACCTGTCATTCCTTCTCCCACTGGGAGGCTGAAGGTGAGGGTAGAACTCCCAGCTCATCAAACACCAGTGGACACGATTCTTTGGAGAGAACCTCAGCTAGTGAAACTAGCAAAAGTCCAACAAATGCTTATATTCTGGATATGACACGAGACTCCCTTTAAACTACATAACCATATCTGTCCATATGGATCATATGCAAAAATGAATTATTCCATGGTTGATTTCAGCATTAATACCAATTGGTGTTGTAGTGGTTCAGGGTGTGAATTTTGACCAGTTCATAACGCTCGGTCAAATCCTTAACCGGGCACCATCACTGCAGGTTCATTTTGGATTCTAATAAGAGGTGTAAATTAATTCCCTGGGCATCCTTTGCCATGCTTTTATCAATAGCCCCTCGACTGGCAGGTGGTTTTTTTTTAGCAGAAGCAGGGCAGGAGATCTAGAGGCCCAAACTGTTGAGATACTTCCAGGGAGACAAAGTCCATCATGACTCCACGTCATCTCCACATCGATCTCCTGTAGATACAGTATCAGCAATTAGCGACACGAGCTCCAGAAATAGCTTGCCACATTCCAGAGCTGATGCACGCTCTATCAGCAGAATTCACACAGCGAAAGATGCACGCAGGAGAGCATTATTTACAAGTTTATTCAGCGTTGGTCAGAACAAAGAAAACATGACTGCCTGCTTCGGTGTCTCAGGAACAGAGAGAGAAACAAAAGCAATAGACAAAACATAAACTTCCTGTGAACAGGAAATACACAGACTCTGTGACTCACAAAGCCTGCTCCCTTTTAAGGTGGAACGGAAATATCCTAACACAAACAGCTCCCTTATTCCCTGCTGCGTGGAACATTGTGAGTTCCAGCAGTCCTGGGGGATACGTCTCCCATATCGTGCTCAAGGAGCCTATGTTGTGAATGTTTCCAGCACACAGTATTCTTGGTCCCAGACAAGGTGTTCTCATGCAGGTTCCTCCAGTGAGACTTCCCAGCCTACCATGAACAGCTTGCTGTTTTGTGCCCGAGTAAGTAAGCCTAAGACTACAGCCTTACGGGCTGTTGGAAAAGAAAAGGAAAGGTAACCTTCCCTGTGACTAATGCTTTGCATCTCCCATGAACCAAGCTGATCAAAGCTCTTATGCAAAGAGGTGTTCTCTGCAAATGGCCAGGTATTAGACATAACCTGCTTGGCAGAGCAGCAGAAAGTGATGCCTCATGTTCAGTATCTGCCTCCAGTGATTAAAATGTGGATAATGGAAATCAAACAAGCCTTAAGTCAGATACCAGGCTTGGGAGGATCACTATGCTAAAAATATTTCCACCTGGATGCAGGTATTGAAAATCACCTGCATGGCACCTAGCATTTCAAAGAATGAAGCTATGTGCAAGTAATACCAAGCAAACAGCAGTTGGTAACTTTGCAACAGATAGGAGCCAAGCCCCATGCCACACGAGGTTGGAAAGGGGAAAGGGACAGTCTTGTGTTTTGAATCTGTAATGTCAAAACCAAATAGCTTTTGAGGCATCAGTTCAACTTTTATTTCTCTTCAGATGCCAGCGCCAATTACTGCATGTGCTGGTTGCTGTTCTCACATTCTTGGAGCATTTTAAAGGTTTCTGGATGGGAGGGAGGCAGGGAACAGACACACACTACTGCCCACCAACAGCAATATCTTAGGGAATTTTCTGTACTGGATCAGCTTCTGTGTACTTTGATAATGTCAATAAGCTATAAAGTATGTCGTAAAAGTCTGCAGAGAAAAGATACCCCTTGGCGAATGAGAATTCTGAGGGGCTGGAAATCAACAGTAAACCCCTCTTCCTGGTAGAAAGAATGAACCTGTAGCTCTTACTACTTCCAACAAGGCCAGAGCAATTCTTTTTCTAGAAAAATAGCACTGCTTTTAAATGTGTTTTTTATTGTTTTATCACTTTGTAGTTTGCCACCCTGGGCTCCTTCGGGAGAAAGGGCAGGATTTAAATCACATAAATGAATAAAATTGCAAAGTCAATCCTATTTCATTTTTCAAAAAGTAGAGCCTACGTTAACTGTTGGGTCTCCATTCCAGTTCTTTTGTATAATGGCAGCCTTGCCCCCAAAATATGCAGTGCAATCCCTTAGGAATGCAAAGGAAAATGAATGTGTTGTGTTCAAAATACCCCGTTATCATTTGCCTAATTCAGGGATAATTCAGAATCTCACCAGTTGCTGTTGGACTCTCAACATCCCCAACCATTGAGCAGGCCAATGGACGGGTGTTATTTCATGTCCCAGAGCCAAACATTTACATGCTTAAAAAAAAGTTTTTAAGAAAAATAATAATACAGTGGTACCTCGGGTTAAGTACTTAATTCGTTCCGGAGGTCCGTACTTAACCTGAAACTGTTCTTAACCTGAAGCACCACTTTAGCTAATGGGCCCCCTGCTGCTGCCAGAGCACAATTTCTGTTCTCATCTTGAAGCAAAGTTCTTAACCTGAAACACTATTTCTGGGTTAGCGGAGTCTGTAACCTGAAGCGTATGTAACACGAGGTACCACTGTATATAGATCACTAGATTTCCTCATGATTTCCTTTCAACATTAAGCTTGCAATCCTATACACACTTACCTGGGAGCAACCCCCTTTGGACTCATTGAGACTTGCCTTTGAGTAGACATGCACAGGTTTGCTTTGAATCTTAAAGATGACGGTACTCATACCTGCTTATTTTCTTCTTAGTCTAGAGGGAGCTGTTCTGAGAAGTTTTTTTTAAAAGAAAAAAGCAGCGCTGTCAAGTAAAATCACATTTTTGGAGAGCCATTAAATGTGCTTGAGCTTGGTGATGCATACTTTATACTTGGCGGAGGAGACTACATGCTAAAAATACACAGTATTCCCTCATAATTAACAATATCTCTCCATATGCTTTCCCAGCCACTGTTCCATGTTCCATTTTCTTGACAGTGAAATCTTCAGTGGAGTCTTGTGGAGTCTAGGTAGCATTTCTGACCTGAGGAAGGTCTGGAGATAATTTCTTTGAACTTTGAGAAAGTCATGCATATAGCAACTCGTTAACATGCATTACATTCCCATCAGATATATTTTCCTTCCATATTGTTGATCTGGCACAGCTGCCAAGAGGGTTTGCTTTTTTTAGTCAAGATGAGAAGAAGGAAGAGATGGTTAAGAATCTGTAAAAGGGACAGTGAGGAAAGAAGCAAATGTAAGTAGAAAAGCAGGGCAGAGGTCTCTCTCTCTCTCTCTCTCTCTCTCTCTCTCTCTGTGTGTGTGTGTGTGTGTGTGTGTGTGTGTGTGCCTTATTTAAACCATGTCCTACATACACCTTAAGACAGCATTTCGGGCCTTAGCCTCAAAACACCCTCACAAATGCCCTTGGTCATGCACTCCCCAAAGCAGCAATCATCTAAATAGAACTCCTTCTAGCTGTGAACTCCTCCTCTGCTCAGTTCCTTGTTCAGCCTCCAATGAAGGTTTCACACAAAGCAGCTGTTGTACTTGGTCATCTGAAGGGCACTGCCAAGTTCATAAAAGCAATTAGGCAACTCACCTTTGGAAGTTGTGACAATCAGATGGTGTATCTGCCATTATATACATTGGGAAACCCATTCCATTTGGGGAAGAAAGAAGGAGGAAAATAATTTTTGTTCATACCAGCTTGCACTCAGAGAAAAAAAGAAAGTCCAAGTTTGTTAAAATCACATTTAGTGGTGTGTTTTTTTAATGAACCAATTGTGTTATACGCTATAGTGAGAGAACTCGATATGGGTGTTTTTCTAATCACTGTTTTAATTTTAATACAATGTTCAGTGTCTCTCTTCATATTAAACATCTGTTGTAGATTGAAAATTGAATCCTAACTTTCCAAGCTTCGGCACACAGAGTCTCTTGTATCCTTTTAAAAGTTGTTCTTTTCCGGTGGTATCACATCGCTCAGCTGTGTGACCACAAAATAAGTAAAATTAAACAGAATTTATTCTATGGGAAAACGACTCCTCTGAGAAAGCTCTTGCAGTGCAGAGAGCAGAGAATAATATTTCCATCTGTCCTGAAAACAATTGCAAATCTGACTTTGTGCTTGCAATTCCTTCCCCCACCCTCTTTTAAAAATCACATCAAACTCTTGGAGTGCTTGAAACATCAAATCAAAATTTAAATTACACAGAGCCTTGCAATGCACAGTTTGGATAAAGATAGTTTCCTGTTGGCTGCATGAGATGATGAATCAAATGATACCCAAAGTCCCTACAATCCACATCAGATTATTTCAGATGGGATGAGCAAAAATAAGATTTTTATCTAGGGCAGCTGTTGAAAACCATAAGAAGTGAGAAAATGTCCCTGCTTTACTCAAACCACTGCTGTTGTTTCAAACCACCATTTTCCTCTATGTCTATCCATTCCTGCTTTATTCAAACTTCTGTGGTTTTATACCACCTCTTTCCACATGTCATTGTCCTGTCCTCCTTGCTCTCATGCCACAGCCACCAGTGTTGTGCAACCTACCTTCTCTTTTGCTCCCCTGACCCCACCATGATTTCATGCAAATCCAGGATTGTAATTTGTTGTTGTTTAGTTGTTTAGTCGTGTCCGACTCTTCGTGACCCCGTGGACCAGAGCACACCAGGCACTCCTGTCTTCCACTGCCTCCCGCAGTTTGGTCAAACTCATGCTGGTAGCTTCAAGAACACTATCGAACCATCTCATCCTCTGTCATCCCCTTCTCCTTGTGCCCTCCATCTTTCCCAACATCAGGGTCTTTTCCAGGGAGTCTTCTCTTCTCATGAGGTGGCCAAAGTATTGGAGCCTCAGCTTCAGGATCTGTCCTTCCAGTGAGCAGGATTGTAATGGGAGAATACAAATCCTCCAATGGGGACTGTGAAATGACAGTCTTACATTTTTATGTATATAGGAAGGCATTATTATATTTGCTGAATGTGGTGACTATATCTGACTGCCTTTGTACTACACCTATAGCCCACAGTTGCCACTAGGATTATTGGTAAGTGAAGAGTGCAAAGGGTATAAATTATATTAAATGGTTGCAGTAGTTGTTGGCATCCGTCTGTATTGAGAGACAATGGAATGTATCTCTGGCGGTAAAGGCCAGAGAATCACAGCGCCTGCTGTGGCTGCAGAGACCAGTAACTTGTAACTACTGCCTCCTGCATTGTTTTGCTACATTGGCAGCACTGAAGTGACCTCATTGGAGTACAAGCCTGGGCAGTATGCATGGAGGCCCTGGGCTGCCCAGATAAAAAGCACACACCCCCTTGGCCTCACTGATGTGGTCCAAAGGAAAGCAGAGTAATATGTTCGACACCACCTTGGCTGCAGGAGTTGCCAAAAGAAGATGTACAAGACCCCATTCAACCATCTTAGAGACTACACTCCTGAGAGTTGTGTAGGGTTTACTCCTCCCAAAGATGTCCAGAAGTTTAGGTTCAAAGTTTTCCTTCTCCTAGATGGGCTACCTTCCCAGGTTGATGAGCCCCATTTGCTCTGGTAGCAGCATTACGGGTCTGAAAACCATTTGAGTGGAAGTTGGGCTTTGTTAATAAAGTAAATCAATAAATATCCCCCTTCCCTCCAGATACTCCAACTCCCATTAGCCCTGGCCAGTGTAGGCAATGGTCAGGGATGATGGGAGCTGTAGTCTGGCAGCTGACCATAGGTTCCCCATCCTTGGTCTAAAATACCATGTCCAAAGAGCCTTCCCACTTCTTAAGGTTATCATTGGAGGCCCTGCACAAAGGGCAGCCATTAGAATCCAAAGTGTTTTCAGCGGCGGCACTCCAATTTTAGAATAACCTTCCTAGGGATGCTCACCAGGCACCATCATCAATGAGGTAGTTATTTACTATTATTACTATTATTTAAGAGAGTTATGCTCTACCTTTCAGTGAAGCTTCCAGAGTGATTTACAGAAACCAGTTGGCATGTAGCTACCAGGTTCAGAGTTTTTTAAAAAATAAAAATAAAAAAATGCCCAGGCTTTTAATGAATCGAGTTTTTAGTTCCTTCGTGTTTTAGAACGTTGGGCTTCGTCATGCTTCTGCTTTATTGATTCATAAAACAATAAAATGCAGTCTTTTCTTTTAAGCTCCCATGGACATTTTTAATTGAAAGGCAGGACGTGAAGGCTTACAACAAACGCTGAAATGTTTTGCTTGGTTATTTTATATGTAGCTACTGCTGCAAAAAATAGCCAATATTCATTTGGAGAAGAAGGGTTTATCTAGCTGTTTGTTCTTGTACACATAATTCACATCATTGTATATTTATTCTCTGTTGAATCCAAAGCAATCGAAGAGGGGATGTGAAATTTACACCCACAAGGATGCACACGTATCTTTTGATTAGTAAAAAATATGTTTACCAAGGCTCTTCAGCTGTTTTCAATATCTTATTATGCCCAAGGCAGAGGGTTAGCTGGAAACATAAATTGGATGTTGCAGATTGTATCATGACTTTTACTTTAGCCTTTAGCAGAGCAGCATAAAAGAAGAAAAAGCTGGAATCAGTGAACTGGAAAGAAGACAAGAAATTTGAGCCACCATAAAGTCAAAACATGGTATATTTAATTAACAGGAGTTCTCAGTCGTTAACCAAGCTGGATGGAGCTTCTGTTGCTCTTTCATACAATCTCACATCTGTACCTAGGAAGAAGCTATTATAAATATCTTCCCAGCAGAGCTGAAAACAAAGATAAGGCGATAGCAGAAAAACTATTTGAAGCAAAAAAAAACACCACAGTGATTTACATTATCTGATGGCCTGGAGCTGGTATGTTACTATTCCAAAAACTCCCTGGAATTCTAATTTCACTGATATAACAATGCCTTGAAAATATTGGAGATTTTGCAGATTATGCTGGTGATATCCTAATGCATTCAAGGGTGTTGTGCCGCGCCATTTGGGATCAGCACAGCTCTAGAGTCCTGAAGAAATTAAACTCACTAGTCGATGGTATTTCCAGCTTTTTAGATCATGATTATCTACTACATATTTTGGAGAGCGGTTTATCTGTCTGCTTGCCTGTTCTCTATGTTTTTGGATGCCTTCTGAGCTATCATCTACCAATCTGGCATGATGCTTCCCGAGGTGGAGTTTGTTTTGGTCTATATTTGGATGCCTTTGGATACCATTTTTAATTCAAGATGGTGGGATAAAATGCATCAAACTGCTTATTAGGATGCCTCTGGACATATTGTCATCCAAATTGGGGCGACAGTTCCCAAGATCAATGAGCAAGTTCTGGCTTATATTTGGACACTGTTGGATGATGTTTTGAATCCCAGTGGCAGGCTGTACCATTTCAAACTGTGCCAATTTGAATGCCTCTGAAGATACTATTGCTCTATTTGGCATTATAGTTCCTGAGATCGAGGAGCAGGGTTTGACTTACACATGGAATCATATGGACACCATTTTGAAACAAGATAACTGATCGAACCATACCAAACTGCACCGATTTGGAAGCCTCTGAAGATATGGCTGCCCAATATGGTGTGATGGTTCCCAAAAGCAAGGAGACCGTTTTGGTTTATGTTTGGATACCATTGGATGCCATTTTGAATCAAGATGGTGCACTGAACTGTTTAAAACTGGACTGATTTGCACACCTCTGAAGAGAACATTGCCCAATTTTGTACAGTGGTCTCTGAAATGGAGGACTGGGCTTTGCTCTATATTCGGATACTATCAGATGCCCTTCTGAATCAAGACTGTGAGCAGAGCTTTTCAAAACTGCAGCGTTTTTCACCAAATCTGGCATGAAAGTAATAGTGCTGTGCACCAAATCAACCAAAGCCCAAACCAAATCAAGCCAATCCGAGTCAAGTCAAGACAACCCCAGCTCACTCTGGTTTGGGCCACCTGGAGCATCTCCAGGGCTGTCAGAGGGTGTGCAGGATGAAGGAGAGGCAATCAGCCTCTGCAAAGAGCAGCCCAAGACTGTTTGCAAGAGGGCTTTTAAACAGCACCCACTGCACTTTGTATGTGCCTGCTCCCAGCAAGGGACTGCAAATGTGCATAGCCAAACTGTGTGGAGCTGAACTCTCTACTCACCAGGTGGAAAGCAGAGGGCATAGTCCTACTAGCTGCACACAAGGAATGTGTTGGTGAAGCAGATTTAAGCAGTATTGGAAAGGAAGCAGCTGAGATGGCAGTGGTCCCAAGGTAAGTAGAGGAGACCTAACCCCTTGTTTTGTTTTGTTTTGATTTGTTTTGATTTTGGGCAATGCCAGGCAGTTTCAGCTAGTGGGAATATAGCTGAAGACTAATTCTTGGTTTATATCTGTCCATTGATTACTTTCCCACTTAGAGATTTCTAAATAAATAAATAGCATTGTCTCCTTCTGAAGCTTCAGAGAGATTTGTAATGTCATGTGTTAGTAACCTGAATTTTTTTTATAACTTCCTCTATAGATAGGAAGCTGCTAGCATAGATCTAATTTGAAATGCTTTCTTCTTCAGACCATACATATTCCTTTTAATGACCCAAACCCAATCTGAGCTGGCCAAGTAATAAATCCAGTTCTACCGAATCAAGCTTGTTACTGTCTATATCTAATGATAGCCAATGACTAATGGAGCCAGTGTTCAAAATCAAACAGGTCTTCATGCTTCACTTCAAACCTTTGATTTGCGGTTTGTGTTCTCTTAGTCATGTTAGAAATATGACTAAAGGAATCGGGTGATGTAAGAGGCAGCATGACAGAGAGAAATAATATTTAAATAAAAAGATTGTGACATTGTCCTGCACGTTTTCTTAAATATATATATAACATTACCTCTTTGGGGCTTCAGATTTATGCAGTGTTTTATACCCAGTGTCTATCTGGCCAAATCAGAGAAATATGTGTGCATTTGGGTTTTATCAAAAACTTTTTACCCAATTCCTTTTGCTAGTTCTTGTGGCCATGGTCACAGATGCCACTACAAAGGCAGAGCTCTGCTGGGACACGCCCTTCCCCCTCGCAGCCAAAGCCACCTTAGCAAGCTCCCTGAGTCCTGTGGAGGCCTAGGCCTTCATTACCACATTTCTTCCTCACATTACACAGGTTGAAAGAGGCACTGGGGAAACTTTAAGTACAAGAGAGGAGACTGAGAGTAAATGTAATTTAGCCAACTCCGGAATAAAATACTGATAAATACATGCAGCATTAGAAAGGAAAAAGAAAAAAAATACAGTATTTTTCGTCCCATAGGACGCTCCGTCCCATAGGACGCACCTACTTTTTTCCTTTATTTCCCCCCCCCCCAAAACCAGGTTGGGGAACAGTGGGATCGCGGCGCTGCGCCTCCCCACTGTCCCCGGAGCTTGTGGGGCTGGCCGATGTCTGCCCGGCGCAAGGGGCGCTCTGCTTCAGGGCGCCCCATGCGCCGGGCGGCAGGCTGCGGACACCTGCGCGAAGCACGGGGAGTCCTCCGAAGGGCGCCCCGTGCTCCGCGCTGCAGGCTGCCGCCCCCAAGCCTTGCGCGCCCAGGGGAACTCCCCCCCGGGTGCGCAAGGCTTGCGGATAGCTTTCTGGAGCCTGGAGAGCAAGAGGTGTTGGTGCGCACCGACGCCTCTCGCTCTCCAGGCTTCCGCAAAAGCCTGCATTCGCCCCATAGGACGCACACACATTTCCCCTTCATTTTTGGAGGGGAAAAAGTGCGTCCTATAGGGCGAAAAATACGGTAAGACCTTTGGGAGCATTCTGAGGAATGACTTCCGACTATTTTTTCAATGAGCAGCTTTGTTTTTACAGCTATTGGCCTGAAGCTTGGAGCCTCTTGTGTGGTTGTGAATATTCTGAGTTATCATCACTTAGCTGCTGTTGCTTTACATGTTCAGCAGAGTATTTAAAAAGAAAGTTGAGATGTAGCCTATTGAAGAGTGTAAAAGAGGGCGGCATAACAAAGGCATTGCTGCCACAAAGACATGTGCATATTTACAAAATGGAAAAGAAGGCAAGAACTCTTCCATTGTTCTGCAGATCCATTATTTATTGAACTATAAATTGCGTGTTCTTTGTTTGGTGTTTCTGCCTGCAGGAATTTTTGATTTGATTTGACAATTGTGTAGAACAGTGAGAACAGCTGCCTGAAACCCCATTTGACTGGATTTTGTCTGAGCTTCTGCTTGTATGGCATTCTTTTTATTTTAGAACTGCAGGATTTCTGAGTCTCTAAGGAGTCTCTGTGTTCAGTTAAATACTTTAGGAATGAATTTGGGGAGAGTAAATTAACACTTGCTTATAATGTTGCCAAGTCATGATAGGGGCAGTTTTGCTTCTATTGGACAAGCCTGCACAACTACAACCCCCCAAACCAAATGCAACCACCCACCCATGTACCCACCCATGTACTTTTGCATGCTGAATAGTTGACAACCCTGATGTTTTTGCAGCAATACCAAAGCATGTGTTGAAAACCAGTCTGATGAACTGGTTCAGTACACTGGGTCAGTCAGGACATCAATGAAGCAGCTGTGAACTGCCCTGAGAATTTCAGATAAAGGATAGTATAATAATAATAATAATAATAATAATAATAATAATAATAATGAATTTTATTTATACCCCGCCCTCCCCAGCCAAGGCCAGGCTCAGGGCGGCTAACAACCAATAATAAAAACAAGTTGAATGAATACAACTTAAAAACAAGATTAAAATACAACATTAAAACATTAATGTAGCTTAATAAATAGTAACAACAACAACAACGACACTGGAATACCTTTTAAATAAAAACCATTTCATAAAAACATAGTAAAACAATATATAACAGTTTCATAATAACAGCAAGACAATCACATTAGTAACAATTTCATAAGAACACAGTAAACAATGGCAAATATAACATGCAATTCAGTTTTCATGCTATAAATATAACAAGACTACTCAAACAACATGCAGCAACCAATAGCAAAAATACGGTAATGAGGGTGCTTCACAGTTTCACCTAAGTCCTAGAAATGCCCCTGCCATGCTGTTGTTCACATCCCTCTCCTGCGGCAGCTTTCTATTGTTGCTATTTTGTTTGCTAAGATTATATAACACCCTTGCTCTCAAAGGAGCCCAGGGCAGCAAACACACAAATGAAAAAAACAACTGAAACATCTAAAAACAATTCCAGTGCAGATGGAGACTCTGCTTAAAAGGCTAACTAGAAGAAGACAGTCTTTGGTAGGTGCCCAAAAGACAACAAAGACAGTGCCTGTCAAATATTTAATGGGAGGGAATTCTATATAGGTTTGGCATCCTCATTACACCCACATATGGCAAGCGTGAACAATGAGTTGGCTCCGACCGTGAGGAGAAGGAATGGGAGGAGTAGCTGTCTAAAGGTGTTCCTGGCAAATAGATTTCTGTCTCTCCAAACCTCGCAATCTGCTGCCCCAGGTAGCAGGTTGCAAATGCAAATGAGAACCACAAGCCAAAAGCTTTGCTTTGTTTCCTCCTGTGCTCCTTTATAGAAATGCCAAGTTGTTACTTCAGAATGAGCTGCCCCTCTGCACCTGAAGCACACCGGCCTGCATCACCTCAGCAGGGGGTGGCTATTAATTGACCAGGACCCACTGCTTCTCCAAACCCAGCCTCTTCTGAAATCCAAACGTGTATTTTCCACACAAGGAAATCAAACATAATTCCCATATACAATACTGAGTACTTAAAAAGTAAAGAAGAAACAGATACCAGCATAGAAGAAGTTGCCAAATCCCCTGCAAATTTCAAGTCCATTGTCATCTGCACATCATTTTTCTAGCAATAATGAAGCTTTTCCTTCTGTCCCTTTTGCCCAGCACTCAGAAAATACAAAATCAATTGTATTCTCTCTTGAGCTAAACAATTCCTCCCAGCATGGTTCTGACAAATTCAAAGAATGTGTTTAAATTTTCTGCTGGAACCAAAAATCACTGGGTGAGATTAGTGCTGTTTTTCTAGAAAAAGGGGTGCCAGAGGTGACCACAAACTTCTCCCTTGTTCTCTTAGAATGGCAGTGGCGCCTACTTGAGAGGTACCAAAACTGAGCTCCTGTGAGCTCCAGCTGGAAAAAAAAGTCCTGGGTGAGATCCAAAATAGCATAAGCAGGCATCCACTTGCACAACAGGACTTCTTCCTCTCCTTCCCTTTGCACATTTCCAACATTTGTTTGGGTAGTCTCCATTTATTTATTTGGCAAGTGTGGAGCAGAACAGTAGATAATATGATGTCTGAAACCACCATTGGACCATATGATGAAGTATTAAACCTAGAACATTCTGTGGATTAATAAAAGAAAAAAGGAGTCTAAGTGGGATTACTACTTCATTTACTCGAGGGCCAAATGGACTGCTTGGTCTCTAATATAATAGGATCCATCCTGTGTTGTCAAGGCTTCCTAAGAACCAGTTCAGGCAAGTTCCTTTTCATGACAAAGGAAACATTTGAGTCAAATGACTGAACCGAGTACATGATTGCTGCTTGTCAATAAGTCAGATCAAGAAAGGTGGAACATCTGTGACTGGAGGAGACAGCAAGGAACGAAGCACAGGGTTATTCTTAAATTGGTACAGTGCATCTAAGGACACAGACTGTACTCTAGAAAGTCCAAAACATGTTATTCTTTGTCATCACATCTCTTATGAAAAATCCATTGAATTTTTCTAATACTTTTTTCTGCTGGTAACAGCCAAGATGAGGAAGGTTACAGCTTGCTTCTTGTCATAGACTAATGTGACATTTGAGAAGGTTGGAAAAGAAAAGTACTTCTATTAAAGCATCCCACACCTGCTTAACTCACAATTTAGTTCTCAATGCATTGCAACCTACTTAGCAAGAGTGAGACATCCACAAGCACGGTTATTAGAGAGCAACAGACTTGGTTTTTGTCAACATGGTCCTGGCAAAAAAATAAATGCATTTTTCTAATAAGCTGTCTCTTAAGGGGTAAACAGAGATGGGGGAGAACATTATATCGCAGAAATTTGTCTACTCCTTGGTATACAACCAGTGACTGGGAAGATCATTAAGCGCTGTTTGCTCTGTGAGAAGTTCTAATGGGAAAGATGCTGCAGAGTATTGCAGAGTTCTGAACAATGTTTGTCTGTCTTCAGGCCCCTCCCCAGCCTAAGTGGGTCCTCAGGCAAGGAGCATCCTTGGCGCTCCCCACATTTATTCCTCTTATGAATACTGGGTCATGTCTAGCACTTGCAAACGACTGAAGCACAATTTGTGTGCCTAGTTTATCCCTATCATACAGCAATACATATGCACACTTCAATATGCAAACTTGCATTTATTCATGGAGCACAGCCATGTGTCCTGCTTTACAGAGGACGGTCTTCTGTTTGAAAGAATCTTCTCTTTGAAAGGTTGTCTGGCTGCAAGCCCAGTTTAAAGATACAAGAAGAGAAAGCAAGCATCTTGAAGTTGCCCTGCAAGATAGCAGCCGTACAGACACGCAGGCCACCGGGTCACAGTCTTCCTCACCAAGTTGAGATGCACTCTATTTCTATTTGAATTATAGCAATCATTTCCAATTCTATACACAGAAATTACTGTACACAAGTCTGTGTCCTCTTGTTTTATGTGTGTGTGACATACAGGTGGCAACCCTGCATCCATGCCATATGACTTGCCTGTGCCATTTGCTTCAGCTATTGAGTGGAGAAAAGTTCATACAAGTGCATACAAGTTCATACAAGTGCAGGTGGTCCTTCAAATAACCTGGTCCTGGACTGTTTAGAACTTTGGAGGTAACCAGCAGCACTTTAAACTGGGCCTGGAGATGCCCTGGCAACCAGTGCAGCTTGTACAGAAAGAGTGTTATAGATTCTGATCCCCTAGCCACCAGATGAAACTTCTGAAAGGCAGCTCCACACAACACACATTACAGCTGAGCCGAGGGGATGCTGTCTTAAAGGCTGGTAAATGAGGTGCTTGGCTGTGGCAAGGAGGTGTGAGGCTCTGGCAGGGTACTAGAGTCCTCTTTTCTCTTTCCCAAAGCCTAGTTAGCCCTTTCCCAGCTTTGGGAAGGTGGGGGGACTCTAGGACCCTACCAGAGCCTCACACCTCCTTCCCCAAGCTGGGTGCCTCCTTGCCTGACTTTGGAAAGGCTGACCAAGGGCTGAGGGCCACCAAATTTTGGCTTCACACAGTGTGCCATAGTACTCAAGTCTGCCGCTGATTACAGTAGCCTAGTAGCCTAAATGCAGCCAGGGCATGAAGTGCTTTCTTAAGATAGGGATGCAGTTAGCAGATCAGATGAAGCTGTCAAAAGGCATCCCTGGCAACCTTTATGGCCTTTGATATACTGGCTTCATTAATTTTTATTATATTAAGATACTCCTACAAATGATGCTAAAGCCACCTTTGAGCCTCCATTGTGCTGTTATGAGTACAGGGGGATAAACTCTGGTAGAAAGCCTCTTTCTTTTTTGCAGTGGTGCAGTTAGGTAGTTTTAGACGTGGGATATAATGGTCTCCCCTTCCCCTTTTTAGATGGAAATGTGCATTATGTAACTTACTTCAAAATCCTGTAAGCTGACACTTTTAGAGGCCCTCCTGCTCATTCTGTTGCATAGAACGCTGGACAGCTCCCCCCAAGTCCTGCCCTGATAGCATCTTTGCTTTGAAGTCTAATATACACTTTGGCCAAAGTATATATTATATTTAAGCAGGCATCCACAAATCCACTTGCTCGCTTGCCAGGAGTGAGTTTCTGAGCAGTATATACCGTATATCCCCACTCTGCAGGTCTTAGTTCCACTGTACTTTTCAGAAAGGTAAAAAACCAGAAGATACCTTACCATATCCTGCACAAATAAGAGACCATCCCACTTTCCCCCCAAGCCCTCTGTACATGCACAGAGGATGCAGTGGAGGTGCCTACCAAAAATAGGGGCTGCTTAGCAAGCCAAGCGAATCCCGGCATTTGAGTGAAATGTGGGAATTGCAAAAACAATTGTTGTGAAAGCTGCCCTCCTAGGCTACAGTTTATTTTGCTTCACCATCAACATTCCTTCAGGAATTTTCAGCTCTTTTTTGTTATGCTCTGTCTGTGGGACTCTGAGAAACCTGAACAGACTTTCAAAAGGGGATTTTGTGGCATGAATGCTAGCGATTAGCTGAAGTCGGATGAGCTTGACATAAATCTCAATGGAGACACCTGGTCTGAAATACTCATTTGGGCAAAAAGCTGCTCCTAATCGGATTGTGTGATACCTGCATAAATCATAGACTAATCTCTCTTTATGCAGATGTTGCCATGTACTATTCATGTTCAAGCATCCAAAATCATAGGCAACTGGGGAGAAGGAGAGGAGGCTAAGGAGATTCAGGGTTTTCCCCCCACCCATGGTGAGATTTCAAAAATTAACCTTTTAGGTGAAAGGGAGCCGAAAGCTATATGCACACAGTATAGACAATTACATATAGAGTCAGAGGAGCAAATTTATAGTACACTCATGTATATGTTTATTCTGTGCAATTCTGCATAAAAAGCACAACTTCTAGACTTTCCTGAAAGACAGCTTTCCCTCCACCTTACTGACCTCCCTGGAAAATAAGGACACTTCGAGAGTCTGTCTGTATGAACTAGAGCTGAGCCAAAAATTCTCTTATTCTCACCCTGCTTTGAAAAAGAAGGCCACTTGACATAATTTTCTCTTACTATTCACTACAGTTTGTGGATGGGGGAATCTGCCATTCCAGTTCCCCCCATACCAGTGCCTAGGAATGACCCTAGATCCAAAGCAAAATGGTGGCCAGGCTGCCAACTTGCAATTACAGAAGAAGAAGAAATCCTTTGGCTGGGGGAGAAAGAAGCTCTCCAGGGTCGCTGGAAAAGGTCTTCTCATCACCTGCAACCTCAAACTTCACACTGGATATACCACAGTTTGAACCTGGGACCTTTTATGTGTAAAGTCATGTCCTCTGCCACAGAGTTATGGTTTCCTCAAAATGGTAAAAAATAATAATATTCAGTTCCTTGCCCAATATTTGCTTGATTAATTGTTAACGGGAACCAGTTTGGCTTCTGATTTCCAAGTGTCTAAAATGGGTCATTATCTCTCCCTCGTTGAGCATCCAATTAAAAGTGAAATGAAAACTGAAGGCGGTTGGCGTTTTGCCCCTAGATGAATGTCCAAATCAAAAACAGATATTTCAGGCTTGAGACTTTAACATTAAATTAGCTTAGACTGTGTCTAGCACATTGGGGAGGGGATAAGACTTGACATAATAAAAGGGCTGTGTTCTCTTTTGATCACAGGAGGGAGCATGTATTTAAAATTTTAATCAATATGTTCCTGACTCACTCCTTATGTTTTCATTTCCCTTTTTCTTTCAACTAAGATCCTACTGTGGAAGGTAGGAACAAAGCACTACTACAAAGCCATTTTACTAATATGGTAATAGAACTGTGGCATGGAGCTAAAATTTCAGGCACCCCTGAGGATTAGCAATACTGATGCCTATGAGACCCAACTCCTTTGTAATTAGCTCATTGCCATAGATGCTTGGGGAGTGGGCTAGTCATGGCTTCATCCTGAGGTGGCAGAAGTTAATCAGTTGGGCTGCAATCCTATGCTCATGAACTCAGTGGAGTGTCGTTCTAAACAGATAGGATAGGATAGGATTGTGGTGGCAGCCTGCTGAGCGGTTCCCTACTTCTGCTATATACAAAGAATTTAGTGGCCAGCATATTATTTCATTCTTAGCAACTGAAGAGATATCTGAGCAGCTGAACTTATTTATTCCATGCCTCATTTCTGTTCATACTAGATTTCAGTTCCTTGGTCCTACTCTTTTATCTTCTTCTCAGAATGTTTTTGGGTCTGGACATCTGCCTCCTTGGTCCTTGCTCCGAGGTTTCAAAATTCTTAAAATCTGTAGTTGATGCAAGTTTGGGCCCTACTGTCAAAAGGTGGAGAAATTTTTTTTGGGGGGGGTGTTTTTAATTTGACTTGAATTTCAATGAATCAAGCAATTAATATTAATCATAGCCAACTGCCTCTAGATGGGAATCTTCTGCATCCACCTACATGCTAAAATGTTTTGCTGTGCTGCTTTTTTATAGAGTATGGATCAGGGGACTGCTGTGGATATAATGTATCTTGATTTCAGTAAGGCTTTTGACAAAGTCCTGCAAGATATTTTTGCAGAGAAGCTGGTAAAGTGTGGACTGAATGAGATAACTGCTAAGTGGATTTGTAGCTGGTTGACTGATGGAACCCAATGAGTGCTCACAAATGGTTCCCTGTCACCCTAGAAAAAAGTGACAAGTGGGGTGCCACAGGGTCCTGTCCTGGACCCATTGTTGTTCAACAGCTTTATAAACAACTTGGATGAAGGTATTGAGGGGAAGCTTATCAAATTTGCAGATGACACCAAACTAGAAGGGGTAGCTAATACTGCAGGAGACAGAATGGGGATTCGACATAACCTAAACAGATTGGAGAACTGGGCCAAAACTAACAAAATGAATTTCAGTAGGGACAAATGTAAGGTTCCACACTTAGGCAGGAAGAACTAGCTGCACAAATATAAGATGGGGGACACCTGGCTTGCCAGCAATACATGTGAAAAGGATCTGGGGAGTCAACAGTATGATGCAGCAGCAAAAAAAAAAAAAAAGTTAATGCTGTTCTAGGCTGTATCAACAGAAGTATAGTGTTGAGATCAAAGGAATTCATAGTACTTCTCTATTCTCTACACCTGGAGAACTGTGTCCAGTTCATTCATCCTGTTCATTTCTGAAACTGGTTTGAAATGCAAAACTGCACTAGGGATCATGAGGAGGTTTTTTGGTGGCATCTCAGGGCCAGCAAATCAATACTGAGTGCAGTCAACTTCTGCATGTATATTGCAGAACCAGGTGTTGGGGTGTGTGTGTTAAGAGCTCAATACTGAAGAGCCATAGGTAGACTTGAACCTTCAGCACATACATGTGATTACATTTGCATATCAATTGTAGATCTTACTTCTTTTTTGTTGTTGCAGTCTTTGGCGGAATATTCAATTTAACTGCATCCACAAAATTTCTTCTGTCTTTTGTGTGACTTAGAGATGCTTTGCAACTTGTTTACAAAAAGTCAGTTTTGCTCTTTGCATATAAAACCAATAATGATGCTATAATGTTCACTAAGTTGGAAATATTCCATTTGGTTAATGGCTGCTTTTGAAACAAATAGAGTACATTCTCTGTGACTCAGCCAAGGGGGTGGGGTGCTTCCTACATGATTGCCATGCATTTATACTACTATGGCAACTGTAAAATAAATAGATTTGGCTGTCTCAAAATGAATGATGAATGTCAACATCTAATCAGCAAAATCAGAGTCTACCACATTACATAGAAGAAGAACCACATGATTTTATTTGGCCTGGCTTTAGACTTGTAGTTTGACTGTGACTGAAAACATCCTGAGCCATCTACTATAGAACAAGGAACCAAAAGCACACATCCCATTCTCTGCCATCTCAAATGTTTACCTATGTGATGAAAGAAAAATGAGGAAAATGAGATAGTTGCATGGGAAAACAACATCATCATCATCGTTCTGGCTTTGGAATTATTTGTGTATAATACAGCCATACTTCAGATGTGCATGGCTTGTTAAAGCCAAGTAAATGAAAATAACCTTTTCCTAGATCAACTTTTGCCAACCTGGTGCTTTCTAGGTGTTTTGGACTACAACTCCCATTAGCCTTAGCCAGTACTTGGTGGCTGGGGCTGATGGGAGTTGTAGTCTAGATTTTAAAAACATCTTGAGGCCACCTGGTTGGTGAAGACTGGCTCAGATTGTACAGCTTTAGCAGATGGCCCCTCTCTATTCTAAATCACTGCACACATCAAGATGGCTGCCGTGTGCTTATTTGCCAATAAGGGGAGATTTAGTATTTCCCCCCAGGAATCCCCCATACCTTGTGTTAGAGTTCTATATAAGGTAATCAATAATAACTTTGGCTACAGCTATATATGTGCTATATAGCTATACAGCTATACAGCTATATATGATATGCCTGTATCATGTATGCATTGCTGACTTGCATCTTCCAAATTTATTTATTTTAAAAGGCACTTCACCCTTCTTAACAAACTTGTATTGTTGCAGAAATATTGGGGTTCGGTACCCAATACCCTGTGGTTCAGCCTTGATGGTCAATAAGATTCAGACTCCAACTGTCAGTCAAACAGGACATTTATTTAGGTGTTGCAAGGCTGGTGTGACACAACCTCAACCAGCAAGTAATTGAGGGGGTGGTAGTTGAGGAGAAGAAGAGAAAACCTACCATGCAGCAAGGATCTTTGAACTGGGACCAAGAATTTAGCAAGCACAGCAAATCTGGAGGCTAAAAGAAAGAAACTTTGCATAACACATACATCTTTTCAGACCTGGGATCCATCTTTCACCGCAGTATTCAAGATGAATATTATTAATGTATGCAGTAGACCCACAACTTGCACACATTTAACTTGTGTGTATTCAGCTTTACACACCTGGCAAAAAAATAAAAAGGAGGCTGGTGTCCGATGGGGAACTTTCAAAATCCTACCCACCATAGCAACCAATGAGTTGAAACTATACAAGTTTTTGGCTTTATGTGCTATCCCCAGAACGTGACCTCCACATTATCTCCTCATTATCTCTTTGTCTCCTCATTATCTCTCCTCATTATCTCTTTTTCTGACCCTTGTCTCTCCTGCTTCTGTCATTCCACCTCCTTCTGCCTCTTTCTCCCACTTTAAATACTCTGAAAAAAGAACCATGGGTGAAGTGCTACTGGTATGATCCATTTTAGATTGAAGTCTCAACTCAATTGAGACTTTATTATTAAGGGGATGTGTGTGGAACAGGTCTTGGTGTTTCGATTTCTGGGAATAGAGTTGAGAGATGACCTAACCTGGGGAGAAAACAGCAAAGACCTGATGAAGAGAGCACAGCAGAGGTTATATTTTCTGAGAATCCTCCAGAAAAACAATCTCTCAAAGGACCTGTTGATGGCATTTTACCATTGTACTGTGGAGAGTGTATTAACTTATGGTCTGTGTGTGTGGTTTGGGAGCTGCACTGTCAGGGAAAAAACAATGCTGTCCAGGGTTGTAAAGACGGCAGAGAGAATAATTGGGTGCACTCTTCCCACCTTAGATCAAATCTATGCTGCCAGGTGCCATAAGAAAGCTGCACAGATAGTGCAGGATAGTGTGCACCCGGAAATGATTTCTTTCAGCTTCTGCCTTCTGGAAGAAGGTACAGGGTTATAAAGACTAGGACTAGCCACCTGAGAAACAGTTTCTACCCAAATGCAATTCTGGTTTTAAACACAGTATAAAGAGTCTCTACAGGAGTATATTGTATTTTAAAATGGGGTTTCAGAGGTTTTTAGGGGTTTTTGAATGTCTTATGTAGATTTTTCAGTTTTGTTGTTCTGCATGGGACAATGACAATAAATATATCATATCATATTGTATTGAAATTGTAGGTTACCATGACCCATTGAAACCATGGTGGAAAGTCTCAGTTCATACGAAAACATCTGACACTGTATTTATTACCTGACTATCTGTTGAACTTAGCATTTATGGGTCACCTACTGAGAACTACAATATTAGCGTTTATTCCATTTGACTGGTTTCAAATGAGTTTTACAATAACCACTGCATCATGTCAACCTGACATTTCCCTTAGCACGCAGGGGGTTTTAGTGCATTTCTACAACACATTTAACTGATTTTTCAGTTAATTTCACTCTGCTCATTGGTAAATAATGCCACAGAAAATGCTATCAATAAAAAAAATCATGTCTGGGTGTTTATTCAGAAGCAAGTCCTACTGATTTCCATGGGACTTACTACTATATAAGCATGTAGAAGATTGCAGTCTTTGTTTCCAGAACCATCTTCAAATTCCTTCCTTCATAGATAAGTCTTAACTAGCCATCATGATTTATCCCATTCCAAATGCAATTAAAGACAAATTTGAATTACACCCTGCTTTTTGTTGACTAAGTTCCACTGTGTTGCCAGGTTCTATGGCTGTGCTGAAAGAGACTTGGAATAGGCGTAAGTCTCTCCTTGTCTTGTCTTGTCCTGTTCTGCTCTGACCATACCCCCCAGAATGCCCCTTTTAGGGGAGAGATGTTTGCTAGTATGTTGTTGTTGTTGTTGTTGTTTAGTCGTTCAGTCGTGTCCACTCTTCGTGACCCCATGGACCAGAGCACGCCAGGCACTTCTGTCTTCCACCAGCTTAAGTTCTGCTAGCTGAATCCCAGCTTAAGTTCTGCTAGCTGAATCCCAGCTGAACTGTGCTGAGGGAGTTATGCCGCCATATCTCCAGCGAGCCAAGGTGAGGGGCTTACATTGGAATAGCCCCAGCTGAGAAAGGTCAAGATCTGCCAAATACAACCTCTCTCATTCCAATGGATCTTGAGTTTGGATCATACTGTTAGTCTTGTTGATAAATAACGTATTCTGCATCTATAGCTTTCTGGCTTGGTTTCCCTCAGTTCCTATATAAAGAGATGCATTCATGCTGCTGGCAGCAGCAATGGGGAAGAAATTCAGTACACATTTAAAGATGTACCTAGCAAATTTGCACTTCCTGAAACTATATTTGAACCAAAACATGGCCATTCTTCAAAATACCCACTAATCCAAGTTTTGCAGTGCGGTTCTCCTGCCAAGTAGTATGTACAAAAGTGAATGAACCAGGGTAAAGCACACATAAAAACACATATTCTGGTGGGGGGGAAACACCAGAATGCATTTTATTAGCTTGCAAATGTGTATATGAGGAGACATTTGCACTAAATTACTTGATGAATTTCCACGAGGAGTCCTTGTTTTCACAAAATTGCAAACTGAGAAAATGAGAAACAGAAGGAAACCAAGAGTGACAGATTTCCCCACTCCCCCATAAGCTGCAAGGAGGAGTAATGTGGCTTGCCTTAAGATTCAACACTCTCCCTAGTGGGAAAGGCAGCACTCCAAGGTAAACCAGCTGGAAGGACAACAGGCTTCCTTTACTCCTGCTCCAATGTGCTCCCACTGCTGGTGGTTGAAGTGCAGTGCACCCAGTGTTAGCCACAATTTATCTGTGTCCTGTAGTTTTCTGAGAAATACTGCAGTTTGGTATGCTTTCCCCCCAAACCAGCTTCCAAATGATTTGTAAACATAAGCAGCAGTTAAGCAGAGACGTCTACATTTGAAACAGCCCTTGTGCATGTTCAAATAACAGCCTCACTGAACTGGAGTTCAGCACAAGCAAAGAAATGAAATAATGTGCATCTTGTGGGGACATCCCTGCCTCCTCTCTGCTCTGTGCAGCAACATAAAAAAGAGGCATGAAACACAGTGAGGGGGAAATGACCTCACTGTGTTTTAAGCGACTCATATATACATAGGCACTGCTTCTGCAACTATGATATTATGGCGGCTGTTGTCTCTCTGCACAAATAAAAATGAATTGGAGGCTTCAAAATATTACTGGCCACAGGCAAAACACCACCTGCCACACACACAGATGTCCGTACACCCGTATAAAGCCCACGTCTTCAGCGCCTGCATGGGCTGGGTGTCGGGAGCATCTTCACTGACCCCACGATCACAGGAACACAGGAACAGCAGAGCAGAGCATTCCTCTGGAACAGGTCCTGGTGCAGTGGACTCACATTTGCTATTGTGAGCACCTCAATAGTAGCAGAGTAATGGAAGCAAGGGGACGCGGGTGGCGCTGTGGGTAAAAGCCTCAGTGCCTAGGGCTTGCTGATCGGAAGGTCGGCGGTTCGAATCCCCGCGGTGGGGTGCGCTCCCATTGCTCGGTCCCAGCGCCTGCCAAGCTAGCAGTTCGAAAGCACCTCCGGGTGCAAGTAGATAAATAGGGACCGCTTACTGGCGGGAAGGTAAACGGCGTTTCCGTGTGCTGTGCTGGCTCGCCAGATGCGGCTTTGTCACGCTGGCCACGTGACCCGGAAGTGTCTCCGGACAGCGCTGGCCCCCGGCCTCTTAAGTGAGATGGGCGCACAACCCTAGAGTCTGTCAGGGGTCTGGCAGGGGTACCTTTACCTTTACCTTTACCTTTAATGGAAGCAAAACAGTGGAGGTTTTGTTGCACACCTAATTTTATTACTACTGGTTAAACAAAACAAAAGAACATTCCGGACATGCACGAGAGAGTCAGCTCTCTCATATTGCCACCTAGTCTCTAGACAGATCAAAGAAAAACCAGCGCAGTGCTAGGGACGGAAATCTGAAAGAGTGGTTTCCACCACCTCCTTTCTCTGATACAGAAAGTAAAACAAACATGATCTGGTGATCTATGCAATGGGAGGGATGAAAATACTGACAACAGACACACACACACACAAGCACAAAAATAAATAGTAATTTTACCCCCTTGGTCTCAACACACAATATGAAGAGCAATTATGAAAAACAAGACACTTAAATATACTTCTACATAACTGGGTATAGTTTGCTGGCATTGGGTGACAACAGCGTCCTCCTAAAATTACAAAGTGTTTCCTCTGGAATATATGAATACTTGCCTTTCCTTCCATGCTTATTTCTATGAAGTCTTTCTGTCTATGAAATTAAGGTTCAGGCAGGTAGCCGTATTGGTTGGATGCAGTCAAAATAAATTTTTAAAAAGTAAAAATTGTCCAGTAGCACCTTAGAGACCAACCAAGTTTCCTCTGGGTATAAGCTTTTGTGTGCATGCACACTTTTTCAGATATACTTCGGAAATTAAGGTTTTCTCATGGAAAGTATTCCTACAGGTTAGACAGCTGGATGTGTCAAATTTTATTTTCATTAGCTTTGTGTATACAGGTTTTCTTTTGTGCTCTCACATAAGGCAAACATGGTGATTTTCCCATGAAATAACACACAGCTGCCATTATTCTTAAATAAATTGTTCCGAAATTGACTCTCCGAGTACATTACATGGAGTGAAAATGGAGCACGCCTAGAGCAATGAGGTTCTCTGAGTGGGTGCCCTAGCAATTGTCTCCCAAGAGTGTGTTGTCTGATTGTTGCATAGCTTTTGATAGCAGACTAAATGGAGAGAAAGAAAAGGTGTATCATGCATAGTTGAAAAACCAAGCCCTGGAGCTCCAGGAGTAATTTTGTCCTCAAGTGAAAGAGGGGGGAAACAAAATCTACTGCATGCCTGTAATAATGTGTTTTGCACTGTTACTTCTGCGTCTTTTATTTACATCTCACCGATTACTTCCAGTCAATTGAACAAAAATTGTTAAAGTTACAGACTCGGATTATTACACCAACTGAGGGTAGATATGATTGTGATATATATATATATATATATATGCAGGTTTTGGTGTCCTCGGGTGTCTTCCCGTGTAAAAGTTGGGGTGTCTAGGCGACGTTTCGACGAGGTCTCACTCGTCATCTTCAGGCTGGTGCTTTCGGCTTCTTGTTACTGGAACAGAGCAGGATCTCAGTGTTTGAGTTCCTATAAATACTGTTGAGGAGGTGTGGTGTATAGCCTCCAATGTTCTGGGCAGAGAGGAGGTTCCCAGGCTAGTGTGCCTTTTCTTCTTTTGTTCCTTAATTACTTGAGGGATATCTTGAGTGATTTCTTGAGTGATTTCCTGAATCCCACTTAGGTGGGTCATTAGGTGTGGATTAGTTGCTAAAGCCTTCGTGTCTTGAACTCTTGAACTTTGTGAAGAGTTTTTCTGAGAAGATGGCTGTACTGCACTTGGTTGTGCTCTGGCTTGGCTTCGTGTATAGGGGCGAGCTGTGGTTTTGTGGTCTGTGCCAGCCAGATCTGTGTAGGGATTGCAGGGGGGTGCAGTATCCGGAGGTGCCACCCTGGTTTGGCTACTGGATGGTGTCTGTAATTTATCTGTGGAGAGGGTCTGGGTTTGGGTCTGGTGTGGTTGATTGGTGATGGCGTTCTGTGTGCCTCTGGATCTGGTGTCAGATTTTGTGGGGAGGGCTAATTTCCAGATGTCTGGCAAGCGGGATGTGTCGTCACGCTTGTTCATGTTGTGAGGGTGTTTCTCTATCTCGATGGCTTCCATGATTATTCTCTTGTGGTGATGTTCCATGTTAAAGAGCAATTTGGAATCTGCAAAATTAATTTCGTGTCCTGTTTCTTTCATGTGTTGGAAAAGAGAGGAAGTTTTTTCTTCTTTTTTGATTAATTAAGGAACAAAAGAAGAAAAGGCACACTAGCCTGGGAACCTCCTCTCTGCCCAGAACATTGGAGGCTATACACCACACCTCCTCAACAGTATTTATAGGAACTCAAACACTGAGATCCTGCTCTGTTCCAGTAACAAGAAGCCGAAAGCACCAGCCTGAAGATGACGAGTGAGACCTCGTCGAAACGTCGCCTAGACACCCCAACTTTTACACGGGAAGACACCCGAGGACACCAAAACCTGCATATATATATATATATATATATATGGCATGATTTTATTTCTTATCTGAATATTAAGGCACATGGTCACTCAATGCAACAGTATATGCAAATGTCTGCCTCATTTAGGACTATATAGAACCTTTATTCTCAATAATGATGGAACTTACAGGTAGATAATGCTTTTATTTTTATATATCTTTATTATTTGTAATTGGGATCTTTGTGAGTTACAACTTTATTATGCCTTTGGACCTGCATTGAATCTTTGTTTATATGCTTTCTTTTTGTTATGCTTTCACTTTTTTGTTCACAAATCATACCCCTCCTTTTGCAGGCAAAACAATAAGAACCTCAATTCCTTGGTCTGAAGAACCTCTGCAAATATTTCCAACAGTATTTTGTTAAGACTTGTTTAAATGTGTCTTAACAAAATACTGTTGGAAATATTTGCAGAGGTCCTTCAGACCAAGGAATTGAGGTTCTTATTGTTTTGCCTACAAAATAAAAAGAAGCACAGATTATGTATACAGTTTCATTAGGATGCCACAAAATGACACGATAATGGTCCTTGCCTTATGGTTTTGTGTATCCCCATTCACTTCACTGGTAAGGGCATCTCTATATATGATCACTTTTCTTGTGCACAGTGAAGTCTATGCATATGCATAACAGAATCCCTTAGCTGCATGGGATTGCTGTTATCAGGACTTCACACTAGGCAAAAATACCAAAAACAAGTTCAGGAACACCCCGTAAGTCACAAAGAAATCAATGAGCACTGTCAGAAGAATGATTGATGGGTGGTTGCTCTTGAAGCTCCAGTTGTTGCTAAGAGATCACCAAACATCATTTCACCTTCTTTATTTACATGCAGTCTCCTCTTTCATCTTGTGGTACGACATTTGCAAGGGAGCAGTCAGAGTCCATTCATCATACAGACCACTGGGAACATCTTTTGGAAATACCTTGTTTCTGTACTACTTACTGAAATGGTTTGTGTGTCTTTTCTTTCTTAATACTTTAATAGACTAGTTTACAGTACATCTGACAGCTCCCTCCATGCTGCAGTCACTAAGACTACAGTACAAGAATGTTAATATTTTGGTACTCTGGTGCTGATGTTATACTGGGAAGCAGCAAAAAATATGCCACAAATGTTTTATTTGGCAAACTTGAATTTATTTCTGGTCGCAGAATATCTGGGAGCAGGCTGTGGTTCCCCACCCAGTTGAATTATTTAGGATGTTTTCTAGTAGCAGCCATTGCATCAAGGCTGCAAAGCAGAGGGAAAGAAGGGAAGCAGGGCTATTCCTTCATCTCTGCTGATGGACCAGCTGCCTTTGGCCTGCCCTCAACTGTCACCTATCATTAGACATTCCATCAGGCTGCCTGAACTGCTTGCATCCCAGCTTCTCATTTTAAGAACTGCAGCTTGAAGAACTGGTGCCTAAGTTTGCTGTTTTCCTCTTTCCTCCCCATCACTTTATTTCCTTTTGTGTTGTGTCTTTTAGACTGTCAACTTGACGGCAGGAACTGACTTTTTGTAACCAATCTTTTATTGATTTTTTTTAGTGAGAGCTTTCTTGAGTGAAGAGAGGGGTAAAATTGCTTTAAATAAAGAATAAATGTCTTCTATGTTTTTACTTCTACAAGGTGTCTAGAATAGTGCTTCAAATATTTTCTTAGGGTTTAGACATGCTTGTCTAATTTGGGTTTCTGGAAAGAGTGACAGTCATAGGCATATCTGCCTCTGGTGCTGCAAAATTTAATTTCTGTGGTGGCAGATGGTAATATGTACCTTCTTAATTGGATGTATCCATTCCACGGCCATGGGGGTTGCTCAAACTTAACTAAAGAAATACAGCATTTTCGTTTCTTTCAATTATCTTTGAATTATCTTTGACATCTGCGTGTCTGCAGTCAATTTATCAATACTTAATGAACGATAAATTATAGACATGCTGCAATTCTTCTAGGTCTGGTAAACTTTATCAGTGGGGAATAAATTTTAGTAATAAGAAACTGCATTCATAACCTCCTTTTACATTCCCGGCCTATTCTTTTATGTCCGCCTTCTTTTCCCTCCTCCCATCTCTCCCCTCAACTCCTGGGTCCTGCTAAGGACAAACTTTTTCACAAATAAACTCATAGTTAACAGGATACAACACTAGGGCAGTAGAAAAGAGCAATTAGTGGGAAGCTTGTGCAAGTTAAACAAACTGGGTGGTATTCAACTAAGCTTTACTGAGAGTAGATCTACTGAAATTAATTAACATGACTAATTTCAATTGATCTACTCCAAGTAAAATTTACCTCAATGTCACCCTTTGTTTTCTGTTTCATTAATGTTATCACCAGGGCCATCCCAATACATTTTGGCGTCAGAAACAATGGGGGAAGAAATATTGACTTTGGGGTCTGCTGCCCTGATGGATCCTGCCACCTGAAGCAGTTGCCTCACCTTGCCTCATGGGTGGGCCGCCCCTGGATAGCACTAATGAACCATGCCAAAAATAATTGTTGGGGAGAAGTGGTGGACTTCCAAAAAGTTTGAAGCAGATGTAATGGCAGTTTGGTTATTTCTGGCCACCCCAAAGAGAATGTGTATGGCCTGGCTGTAGTTTCTTTTTGGTGAGTCAAGAAGTTGGAGATCCAGTAATGGAGGACACCTTCACCTTTATGTCTGAACCCAGGCCTAGTTCCTTGAATGCAGGAAAATAAAACAAGAACTCTGGTATGTCTTCAAATGTAGCAGTTCCATGCAGCAATGAGGAAGAATGATTGCCCTTTTGTTTTTTCTAAACAATGGGTACTCTTTCATGCATGTTTTAGATCTTCAGTTCTGTGTGATTTAGCTTCCCTGTACAAGGGAAGATTTTTCTGCCTTTGATCTTGGAGGCTTTAAAAGAAAACCTGGTGTCACCTGGAACAACCTGCTTCTAATCTTGCTGGCAGCAGTGAAGTTTTCTGCTTGTTTGTCTGAAGAATTCATGATACAGAAGACAGATACCCTCAGGAGAGAACCCTTTTCACTTCTCACTGCAGGTGACAGCTTGGACCCATGATAATTGAAATGCTCTCTCTAGGCTTTTCAGGTGCATTAGAGAGGAGCCTCCCTCACTTTTTCTCACATGCAAAAAAGAGAGAAAAAGTCTGGTAGCACCTTCAAAGAATGGTGGCACAAGTTTTCTTGGGCTGGATTTCACTCCACTCCTTCATAAAGGGCTTCTTGTTTGGATGTTGACTATACAGTTGAATGCAGGTTGGATCTTTTCACATGCTCAGTTGCTTTATGTGGTAACTGAGGGATGGAACTGAATCCCTGTAGGTTAAAAGTGCTCGTTGCTGTGAATCCAGCTGTTCTTCTTTAATGCACAGGCTATGATTGCCACTGCAGTTGAAGCAAGAGCAAACTTGTATGTGTGACCTTTTAGTTGCTCGCTGTTGGGATGCTGTTGTTTGCACAATTCATCAGGACACCATAACCAAGTGCAAATGCTGCAATGCTTCCACTAGAGCATTTGTGGGATCCACAAGGAAACGGCTTGAGTGTCAGATTTAGTAGCAAGTAATTCAGGTCCAAGGACTCACCCTGCTGTGAAGATTGTTGGGTGGCCCTGCATCTCTCCACCTAACCTATCTAATAGGGTCAGGACAAGGTGAAAGCTACTCTGAGGTTCTGAACATAAAGACTGGGTGCAGATATAATAAACCTCACCGTTGTTTCCACCAAATATGCCCAGACCTGGATGCAGGCCATGGACTGTGGCTTAGCTATCCCTGGCCTGGCATTTCCTTATTCATTTGCATACACACAATTATATTCTGTCTTCCTGCACCTTACAAATGTCTATATTATTCTTGGTTTTTTTCAAGCAGTACTCCTTGCCAGGCGTCCTTGCAAAAGAAGCCTTTAAAATGAATATTTCAGCAACTTTGTCGGCTTCATTATTTAATTTTGTATAATTTTACATTCTTTCTTTCACTCTTATCTCCTAGAAACAATATGTAATTGTGGGAAATCATAATGTGCCTTTGTTCTTACAGGCAACACCTTTACTAGACTCATTCTACTCTAATTGTCTCATTTCATCCACCTCCAATGCTGGAATTTACTAATTCCTCTGCCATTTCTTTTCCTTCTGGGAGCTTCCCAGGCATTTTAAATACATCTTGACCTAGTTATTTTTGTGTGGCGGGCATTATTCTTCAATGAGTGTTGCTCTTGAGACAGAAGAGTTCATATCTCTGCTTGGCAGTGGTGCACTTGGGTAATTTTAGACACTTGACTGAATTGCCTTACTGAGTCAGGTGGGCTCTTTATTTGTTAATGGGGATTATTTCATATAATCCAGCCCTGTTGCTCAGGAAAACATTCCTGCCCATTCTGTTGAGTGGAGGCACTAGGCTTCAGCCCCCAAAGTCCCGTCATGATAACATCACTGATGCTTGGTTTCACTGGGTAACCCTGGGAAACCAGATCTCTTGGGGCTTTAGTTGCTCCCTGTCATGTGGCCAGAGATGGTTATAGCAGCCCACACACTTGTCTCTAATGCTTGCAGAACTACTAGGGCCTTCTTTGAACACCTGTGGATGAGAATAGAAAAGCATCTTGTATTTGGACTGGGCGCCAAGCTACAGGGGGTGCCACAACAATGCTGTAGAACAGAACATGAGAGGTGGTATGGCACTGAATTTTAGTGTTGAACGGGATGCCGCTGAAACTTGACAACCCAAAGTCTGCCACTGCCTGTGGCGCTCCAGATGGGGATGATGAACCCTTCAATTAATGCTCTACCTTTCTTAAATCCTTCTTGGATGTGGATTGAGAAAATGCACAATCCTTTTCGGGAATTGTCCAGTAACTTTTTTATTTCAGTAGACCTTTTAAGGCCATGCATACACCATGCATTTAAAGCACTCCAAAGATTCCTGGGAACTGTAGTTTACACCCCATAGAACTTCAATTCCAAGCACACTTAACAAGTGATCGTTCCCAAGATTCTTTGAGCAAACAGGTGCTTTAAATGTATGATGTATAAACAGCCCAGAAAGTGTTTTCTGCTATTCTTGTAACTTTTACAGTGGTACCTCGGGTTACATACGCTTCAGGTTACATACGCTTCAGGTTACAGACTCAGAACCCAGAAATAGTGCTTCAGGTTAAGAACTTTGCTTCAGGATGAGAACAGAAATTGTGCTCCAGCGGTGCGGCAGCAGCAGGAGGCCCCATTAGCTAAAGTGGTGCTTCAGGTTAAGAACAGTTTCAGGTTAAGTACGGACCTCCGGAACAAATTAAGTACTTAACCCGAGGTACCACTGTAATTGTTTTTATGCTGTGTTCCTACTGCATTCCTCTTATCCACTGTGGAAATTAGTGATAAAATTAGTGATATATAAGTGGTACATTTTATTTAAATGAATAAAATTATGTTCTGTGCCCATTACTCAACCCAGGGGTGGGCTTCTCAAGCTCCTGTTTTCTTATCGTCTGTAATATATTGAATATAATGTTCCAAACTGTAGTACAGAGCTTTGCATATACAGATAAGCATACATAAACAGTTTTTCACTGATAGAGATAGCCATACACACATTTCTTCCCCACCCCACATCATTATTCCAGTCTAAATGTTATCGTACATAGGATTGTATCCAGATTCTTTTGTGTGTGGTGTTTTACCAAAGTGCGATAAGGCATACACACATTAGAACACAGCACACAAAGACTATTGACAGAACTACATCAACATCAGAACTAAGTTTGTTTGGGGGGGCGATGTTCCCCCAATGTTTAATCAGTTTGAAAATATTCAGTGACAATGTTAGATGGAGTGTGTGTGTGTGTGTGTGTGTGTGTGCAAAGCTGATGAAAGCTGCAGCAAAATTTGCATTGTCATATTTTAGAATTTTAGAAATGTTTCTAATTTCATGATTCAGGTGCGTTGAACTTGGAGCACAGTGAACCCATGTGCCAATAAAGAAATGGGAAATGGAGACATCCGCTCATCCCTAACAGCTTCTGATTGGTAATAGCTGATATTTGCTTCCCTCACACTGAATTATCAAAAGCTCAACAACACTGGAGATGTGCTTGCCAGCAGCTCTTTGGTACATTATACCTAAGTGAATTATGTTGCAGATGAGAAGTAATTGAGACCATCCATCATGGACTATGTTTGGTAACTCTACCCATTTATCATATTTTTATAACCACTCTGAAGTTACAACCACTCAGTTCTCTATCTTTCCCCCTTCATGCATGGTTTCAAACTCACCGCACCAATGGCAGCTGTTATAAACTACAATGAAGTAATGAGAAGACGGTGACAGTTTAAGTCATTTTGAAGCTGTTGCATTGATGCATTCATTCCACACTCAACAAAAAAATGCAGCAAATCATACTTCCTCCAATTTACTTCATCAATAAATTGTTGTTTAGGGAGGGATGCAATGACAACCAGTTGATCAATATTTTGCAGTTGTCTGAAGAACCAGATTGCCCTTCTGTGAGGTCCTTTGAAGGAAGGGTGGGATATAAATATGGCAGTGACAAAAAGTATGGGCTTTTTATTATTTAGTAAATAATAAATAAAGAATATGTACATTGCGAAATATAGATTGCTTCCAGCTAGTGCTGTTGTCTTCTGTGAAGAGCTGCAAGTCATTTTAAAAGAAAAGAAAAGAAAAAAGTTCACTCTTGAGTAGTGGATCTCTATTCTGACTAGTGGAAGTTGTAGTTCAACAACATTTGGCAGTTTTCTAACCCTAAGGGCCTCTTCTGCTTTTTACTATAGCTCTGCCTCCTGAACCTATAGAGATTTTCACCACGGCAAATGGAACAAGGAGCAACATAAACATTCTCTTGCAAATAGTGACTTCTCAATTGATCAGTGACAACTATGATCATCCATCAAAGTGCAAGTTAAATTGGATAGCCAAAAAAGAGTAAGACACTGGCAATTTCCAGGAATACTTGGCTCTGAGTTTCCCCCCTGCTGCTCTATTAGCATGCTGCTTACTGAAAGTAGCACCATGTTGAGCTAAAAGCAGCTAGGGCAGAGCAATTTTAGGCAAGAAAACATTGCAGTGAATTTATTCCCCCTCGCACAATGTGGTTGCAAGCCAGGGGCTGCTTGTCTGGTTTTTTCATTGAGAAATAAAGGGTTCTGTGTTGAGCACACACTTTTTCAAAGCATGCTTAATATAACGTGGAGCTTAGCCCGCAAAATAAATCAGGCTAGAAGCAGAGTGAGAAATGGAGGAGAGAGGGTGAAGCTGGAAAAGGGGAAAACCAGAAAGAAGTGCAATCATATATGCACTTATTCAAAAGCATGTCCCACTAGTCTCAGTGGAGCTTTCTCTCAAGTTAAGTATGTACTGTGCATGTACATGATTGCAGCCTTAAAGTAGTCAAGGCAGGAAAGAAGAAGAATAAATCACTATCTTTGCAGTAGAAGAAGTAATGGCATTAGGGAAGGGAGTTTCTTAAATAGGTATGAAACATTTCAAATACCATGGACAGCAACAGAAGCTTCGCAACCCTACAATTTGCAGTTGGGCATCTTTGCCAGTGCTGACAATGAAGGAATTTGCATGCCTGGTGATGAATCACTGCCAACCTGCCCCATAAAACACTTCATATTCAGTTAAGTGTTTTTCAGTTTTATGTCTCTGCATTCTGCTATTACCAAAGCATTTAGGTGTGGCAAATAATGAGACCCGTAAAATCTGTCCTGCAATATATATAAAAAAATGGTCGGAAAGACTGGGAGGAATGTAGAAATGTTTAATTAAAAGTGTATTTCTCACCACTCCAAAAATGTAAATCCGTATGAGTTCCCTCCCACCTTAAGTTCCCTCCTTATTACCTGGTGCCGTTTCCAACTGAACTGTGAAATTAGGTGGCCAGATTTGAACAAAAGAACAGATGCTACTTCTAATTTAAAAGTATAATTGTAAGGAAATTTCATTAAAGTTGGGCTATGCAGTGGCTCCCTCTTTTCATCAACATTCTTGTTCTGTATTGCTAAGAATTGCTTTTAAGGGAGAAACCTGCTGTGATGGAGCCCTGCATCAACTGACTGCTCGTATCCGCTGTTCATTTGGCAGAAGATACACATTTGTGATGATAAACTTGTGTTAGCCCTCCAAGGACTTGCTTTTTGCCACTACTGGTCATGGAAACAAAATTGATTTGTGAAGTCCTTGTGATCTGTTCTAGGGCTATGAGCAGTCACTGTCACTCTCTATCTCATACCCATAAACTATGCATTGAACCTGCTTAAGCCCATGAAAGAGCAAGGTAAAACGGGTCATTTGCACTGAAAGAGCTTTGTTAAAATGATGCAATCCACATAGTACTAGAACCCTTTTCCATCTGTTTATGTATGGTTTATTTGGATCAGTTTTTACTAAAGCCACTAGCATTTATTCCCTAGAATAGATGCAATATTGGATACCAAATCTGGGGAGTCTTTTGAGAGAGAGAGAGGGAGAGAGAGAGAGAGAGAGATTTGACATGAGGCAAGACATGAGGCCCTGTTGACATATTGCTAGGCATGGGTGAATCTGTCAGCTGAGTTCCTGCCAGTATCTCTTTTTTCCATTCTTAAGTTTGGTTTTCCACAGAAGCTTACAAATTCATTTTTAAATGAAAACTCAGCATTTTACTGCATATTTCTCTTAATTTTGATATGCATTTTTTGTCAAATATACACATTTTTGCATGCATTTTTCTTTAGTATGTTAGTTTCACGAACAGATGCATTCTTATTTACACATTACTTTGTATGCGCATTTTTCTACACACTGGAGAACTGCATTGCAGAAGTGTGAATTTCAAAAGATGACAAGGCTTCGGTTTGTGTATTGTTTCAGGAAGTGTCCGCCATGGATGCTTTAGTTGAGATTCCTGCATTGCAGGGGGTTGGACTAGATGACCCTTGTGTCCCTTCCAAATCTACAATTCTGATTCTACGATTCTATAAATTGGCTAGGTTCATCTTTCGATGCAAATTCAAGAGAATTCAAAAGAATTTCTTCCCCATCTCTAAGGATGGGCAGAGGACCGGCACAGCCGCATCTGAAGGTGAGTATAGTTTTTAAGGGATTAGATCAGATTCACTAATTAAATCTTTCTGAATCCCACAGGGAGCCAATGTGTGGCCTTCATTTGTAAGCAATCTGAACAAATTGAAAGTGAATACCGCAGGGAGTGAGCATGTGTCAAAACCAGCCCATTGATGGGACAAAGCAGGTGTGGGTTTGTGTGAATGCTATTAACATGCTGATTTTTGTAATGCAAATAGCAGGAACAGGACTGGGAGGGATTAAGAGCAGTAATGGCTTGAGAGCAGTACATGTGAAAAGGATCTAGGAGTCTTGGTTGACCACAAACTTGACATGAGCCAACAGTGTGACGTGGCAGCTAAAAAAGCCAATGCAATTCTGGGCTGCATCAATAGGAGTATAGCATCTAGATCAAGGGAAGTAATAGTGCCACTGTATTCTGAACTGGTCAGACCTCACCTGGAGTACTGTGTCCAGTTCTGGGCACCACAGTTCAAGGAGGACACTGACAAACTGGAACGTGTCCAGAGGAGGGCAACCAAAATGGTCAAAGGCCTGGAAACGCTGCCTTAGGGGTGATATGATAGCCATGTTCAAATATATAAAAGGATGTCACATAGAGGAGGGAGAAAGGTTGTTTTCTGCTGCTCCAGAGAAGCGGACATGGAGCAATGGATCCAAACTACAAGAAAGAAGATTCCACCTAAAATTAGGTAGAACTTCCTGACAGTAAGAGCTGTTTGACAGTGGAATTTGCTGCCAAGGAGTGTGGTGGAGTCTCCTTCTTTGGACGTCTTTAAGCAGAGGCTTGACAGCCATATGTCAGGAGTGCTCTGATGGTGTTTCCTGCTTGGCAGGGGGTTGGACTCGATGGCCCTTGTGGTCTCTTCCAACTCTATGATACTATGATTCTATAAACCTGGACTCCTCTCTTTTCCCATGCTACCACCCACCTACCAAAGCTGCTGTTTTCATTGGGAGGGAAGCTGGCATCGATTCAGAACACCTTGTAGGCACAATTCCCAAGTGGTTCTCTTATAAACTCTGTGCTGTCATTTGCATTCATGACTCAGAACCTTCAATTAATGATCTTGGCATCCCATGGAATGTGAAACAAGGACTAAACCATTTTTTAAGCAGGTCTGTATCAAGAATGTTGGTTGTTGTTGAGCAGCTAGATATAAGTAGGGAAGGTTTTGCTGATTTTCATCCTAGTACCAGATGCAGAGCACATCTCACCAGGAGCTATTCTGGAAACCACCACCACCCCTCCCCCAACGCAACAAAAACTGGTTGGGTATTTTGCTGGTAAAAACAAAATGGCATTGCTAGCTTTCATTTCACCCCAGTGCTATATGAAACCCTAACTCTCTGCAATCCACAACAGTTTTAAACTTTTTAGGGATCAGTGATCCCACACTGGATTGTGTCCTGCGTGAAAACGAATGGGGTAATCTCATGTGCATGCAACAAAATGGAAAAACTATAGCATAAAATAATATGTTCCAGTTTCAGTATATGTGCTGCCGAAGCGAGCACCATAAAATAATATAAAAGAGGTGTACACTAGAATATGAAGAATAGATACAACTATATATCTATTTTCTGCCTAAAAGAGAGATATCAAATAGCATTCCTCTTGTTATTATATCAGCAAACAACATACCCTAATATTTTCTCAGATCTCATACTACTGTCTTTCCAGCCTTCATTATTTATTGTCTTTTAGCACGTTGAATGAACACCATTATTTCACAGGTAGAGAGCCATAAAATGAAAGGAAAGCACACAGAAATGCCTATCTATCTCCGTCGAACAAATTATATTTCCACACACACACGCAAACACCTTTGTCCCTAAGCACCATTATGAGACCAGCAAGCCTGGGCTTCCATTAGTGAGACACAGTTGATGGTCTCGTGTCAGTGGCGCTCTTGCCTCAGGGACGGGACCTCTAGACAAGGTCTGTTTGCCCGCACCTTCATGCTGCTGCTGTAGGAAATCAGGTCAGAGTGGAAGAGGGAGTGATGTGGTGGTGGCCTTCACGCTGCTCCTTCCCATCACTGATGTCATGTCACAGGATGAAACTGGCTATAAAACCTTCATCATTGAAAAGGGGGAAACAAAAATTCCTGTCTAAGAGCCACCTTTTGCACCTCAGCAGAAGATAGAGAGCACAAGCAGTAAACATGAAGCATGACACATTTTGATGGCTGGGTGCCCTTTTCTAACACTAGAACAAATTGAAAGGCCGCTTACAAGAGCTGTAAACATCCTGCCTCTACAGAGATTACATAGAGATAATGCAATGTAAGCTGCCATAATGAATCAATATTCATTATGAAGTGACACTGGATGCTAGATGGCTATTCCATGGACAGGGTCACCTTCCTATATATTGGGCATTATATCTTTGCCAACAGACCTTATGCTTCTCCTGACTTCGCTGAAGATGCCAGGTGCAGTCAGCTTTAATGTGTCATGGGAAGACCGGAATGGAAGCACCCGATTCAGAGTCCACTAGCAAGGCTCTGCCCACTGGAGGGCCCCTGATTGGCCAGTTCAAAGTTGGGATTTTAATGTGTTTCCTCTCTTCCATCACAGCATTTGACTGAAGCAAGCTGCTCTTAAGCAGTTGCAGCTGTGAAGGAAGCAGATTCCCCATGGATAACCAGACCTTGGGTTGAAGCAGAAGCTATCATCGCCATTCTTATTTCGACTCGTCGCTCAGGATCTTATTAAGAGAAAAATTGTGATGGGGAAAACAACTCTATTCTGCTTGCTATCCTTGCCAAAGCTTGAGTTGCCACATGAGGATTTAGTAAGTTATGCTTAGATGCCGTGACCACTGATTATATTGCTACTATGTCAGTCTACTCCTTTTGTTGAATCCCCCACCTTATTTAAGTAAGAACTAATTTTGCACTCAAGGCTGTATGCTTCAATGAGATCTTTTTTAAAGCTATTACTGTTACTTGAATGATCAATGAGAATATAAAAATTGTCACATTGCATTAGATCAGGGAAGGGGAGCCCATGAACCTCCAGATGTTGGGCAGCCAATCTGCCCAATGGTGAGGAATGATGGGAGTTGTAGTCCAACATTTAGAGGACCACAAGTCAATCATTCTTGCATCAGATCCATGGCACATGTAGCACCCTGTTGACAAATATTCAGCTTGCCACATACTGCCAAACAGATTTATTCATTCATTAAAACCATATCCACCATTCTACTCATGAAGAGTACAGAGAATGGAAAATGCCTCAAGGAGGCATATTGATGTGGTCAATGTGTTCCTAAAGCCAGTAAGAAGGACACTGAACCGGAGAATGAAATCCATACCTTCATCATCCTTTCTCCTCTTGGTTCCCATGTTCTGTCTTGACAAACAGACTAGCTGGTCTCTGTGCTGCATTGATTAAAGACAGCCTTCCCCAATCTGGTGCTCTCCAAAATATTTTGGACTATAAATCAGTTTTACCTGATCACTGGACATGCAATCATGCTGATGAGAGGTGTTGTGCAGAGCATCTGGGAGGCATGAGGTATTGCTTGGGCTGGATCACTTGGGCTGGACTAACCAGGAAGTGGGAGATTATGGGCAGCAACAAACAGGCCTCGTGTCAGCATCTGGGCCCAGAATCTGGTTGCCACCACATCCTTTCCTTGTATTTTTAAAAACATTTTATAGCCAGGGAGCAGGCAGCTGGGCACATAAAAGGGGGCATATGTTCACTTTATCATTTCAATCAATCTTTATTATTGCAATCACAGATCAGCCACTAAGTTACAATCAAGCAAATACAATTTTAACATTTACAGGCCAGCAAATGTCTATTTGGTATTAACAGTACAACAAAGGGCTAGGATATGTGTGTGTGTTTTCCCACACTCATTCATTCACACTAAAATGGATTACTGAGGAAATAACATGCTGATTCACATACTCCACAAACGGAATCCCTATCAAATGGGGAAATTCTGGGCATCAGCATACTATTATTTTCATTTCAAAACGTATATTAGCCTTTTCGACATCAACTGTGCTTAGGATAGCAGAAGCAGACTCTCATTTTATTCTTCTAGTTATGACGATGCTATGATCTGAGTGAGTTTAAGACATGGCACTGAGCATTCTAAGGATATTTCCTTTTTCTCAGGATTTGAACGTGTTTTTTCATCTTGTTTGTTTGTCCTTCTGATGTATCAGGAATGCACGGCAGTCATAAAGCATGGTGTGTGGCGAGGATGGAAGAAAAGAAACATTAATTGAATACATATGGCCATTTAAAGCTACACACCCACACTGTATGTTCAGGGTCTAAAAAGGCAGAACTGCACCACTAACAGAGATACAGTGTCAACACTCCATTGCTCCCATGCCAGATATTTCTGGAGAAACAGCCAACTCCAGGGTTGCTATATCCTGAAGAGCAAAAAAGAGGGCAGCCCGAGCTGCTGCCAGCCCGAGCCAGAGAAAGAGGCATGTGGGTGCATGGGGCCACCTCTGTGCCCATGCACCTCTTTCTCCAGCTCAGGCTGGCAGCAGCTGCAGCATGCAGAGCAGCCTGAGTCAAAGCCCAAACCAAAGCCACCAAAGCCTGAGCCGCTGCCAGCCCGGGCAGAAGAAGAAGAGGAGTTTGGATTTGATATCCCGCTTTATCACTACCCAAAGGAGTCTCAAAGCGGCTAACATTCTCCTTTCCCTTCCTCCTCCACAACAAACACTCTGTGAGGTGAGTGAGGCTGAGAGACTTCAGAGAAGTGTGACCAACCCAAGATCACCCAGCAGCTGCACGTGGAGGAGCGGAGATGCGAACCCGGTTCACCAGATTACGAGTCCACCACTCTTAACCACTATACCACACTGGCTCATGGACCCCAGCTCCTACCTGATCTTCACTGAGACAGCCTTACTCTGCTGTGGTGCTTTTGCTTCTGGGGCACAGCGCCCTCCCAAGCATGTGCATGCCCCCCAACCCCCCCCCCCAAAAAAACCCTAGACATTTCCTTTGAAATGTGAAAATTCATCCAGATGGGCATGTTGACCCCTAAAAAGAGGACATGTCCAGGTTTTCCAGGACATATGGCAACCCTAGCCGGCACCTCAAAATGCTGTTTGCTAACAGGGTTCAGAATGTAGCTCCCTGTTCATTTCTTCTTCTCTAATTCAGGGCGCTTCCATGTGACCTTCTAATTCGGCACTCACGCTGTTCCGCTCGCACAAAACTTCCATGGAGGTTCTATAACTTCTGTGGTTTCCTGAGCCTCCATCCTGATTTGTTTGCACTGAGGCTATACGATTTCTCACCACTCAATTAGCATCCCGCTCTTTCTAACGCATGTTCCTTATCACAAAAAAGTCAATTTGTTTTTAAAAAAAGTTTGGTTTGTTTCACAAGATTGCCTGGGTGCTTTTAAAACCAATTTCTCTGTGCAAACCTAAAACCATCAGTATGCAGTTGAATTCCTCCTGCAAGATTATATCTTCACACAGAGACATGTAGATTATAACATTCTTAGCCAGGTGGGGGAAAGAGAGGTGGGGGAAGTATGTCCCTTTGCCAAAATTGCTCTCACCTCCCATAGGAATCCCCAGCTATTTCCTAGCCATTTACCTGTAATTTTCCCTGCAAGAGATGTGCCTGGTAACTTGGACTGTTGAGTTAGTTACAGTCACCCTCGCTCCAAATGACCTTCCTTTGACTGAAGGGGGGAAAGAACTGCTATTATGTTTGGCATGGTGAAAGGCATTTTGACACAGCATGGAGCATTTTACATTTTGGGGATCATATCAGCTTATTACTTTCATTTTAAAGCAATCTGTAGTTATGAAAGTTCCAGCCAGTGCAATCTCTTGTCCAATCTTAATACAATACCGCTGATAATGAGTTGACATGTTCCGGGACCTTGAGAAGATTCGTGGAATCACCTCTGGAAGGGAGATCAGAGAGTGATTTTCATTTTCACTGTGTTTTTCTTATAGTTCTGAGCCAAAGTATTCAGCCCAGATCCTTTCCTGACTCTGGGGGCAAAAAATGCTATCCAAAGTATTGGAGTAATCTTCAGGGAGGGAGGGTGAACTCTAAAAACTTTAGGGTGGTTTGAAAATGAGGTGGTCAATGTTTGATTTTGATTTTTGGCCAGTGGGGGCTGCCATTTACGTACCCCACCATCACCACAATAACGCACACACCCCCTCCCAAATGTCCCAATGTCCCCGCAGTCATTTATTGCTGGCTATTTTACACCTCCCTTTGGGAGGACATTAGCTAATTTGATATGGAAAAAGGCAATCTGGACGTAACATTTTACATTTCTTTAGATTATACTGCATTAACATTTTCATTTTTAGAATCACTCATGGATAAGAGTGTTCCAGCCAGTATGTGTAGAGGTTAAAGCAGATCAAGACTCTGTAGTGTAGGGTCCAGCGCTGGATGTAACTCTGGAAAATTCTGCAATAATTAAAGGTTGCCAGTTAGCCCTGTCCATGAACTTCAGTGGGTCTACTCTGACTTTAACTTTTTGACTAAGAAATATGAGTATGTTAAAACTCTCAACTAAAGCACCAGCTAGGAAGTCTAGGCTTATTGCATTGCTACAAAATATTGCTATCTTGGTGAAATAAGGCCTTTAGTTTAATTCAGGTGAGGGCCTTCTTGGTGGCTGCACCTAGGAACTGGAATTCTTTGCCAAGGGAGGCCCGTCTCCAGTGACTTTACACCAGCAGGCAAAGACATTATCTAGACAGGCTGTAAAAGTGGCTTGTAAATATGATGTAATTGGTTTTAGGTGGCCTTTTCTTTTTGTTGATTTTATGTTTCACCTGTCCTTTTATTCTTTTCTTGTGTGTTTTATTTTACACACACACATGCGCACACCATTTGATGGAAAGGTGAGATGCCAATTTAACAATTTGAAAATGGGTGTGGCAGTGCTGTTGTTTGCAATGCACCATGTCCTTTATGTTGTGAATGTTTGTTCAGTATTACCCAACTGTGGATTTGAGAGGAAAGGGAGTTATTGTGCTTTAACAGAGCTGCCTTTGTTTTTCTGATCTTGTAAAGGCAACCTTGAACTTGCCAACACTCAGGAAAGCATACCATATGAGCTATGACTGCCGGGAGCCCCCTCGGACTCTGGAGCCAGTATTTTAATACAGAAGTACCTCAGGTTAAGTACTTAATTCGTTCCGGAGGTCCGTTCTTAACCTGAAACTGTACTTAACCTGAAGCACCACTTTAGCTAATGGGGCCTCCTGCTGCTGCCGCGCTGCCGGAGCACGATTTCTGTTCTCATCCTGAAGCAAAGTTCTTAACCTGAAGCACTATTTCTGGGTTAGCAGAGTCTGTAACCTGAAGCGTATGTAACCTGAGGTACCACTGTACAGGCAAGGCAGTGCCAGGGTGGTGCAGGAGATTCAAGGCAGTATGTAGAGTTTCTGTTCCGGCAGCATTTCTCTCCTTAATGGAATGTACCATCTGTGCTCAGGTTTGAATTCCCAGCAAGGATCCATTAGAACTCTGCTTATGTACCTGCTCAGTTCTGTGTGGATCACCAAGTGCCCCAATACCACCTCCCCATTTCCTTGAAATTTGTGTCCCATTATATTTCATTTCTACAAATTTGCTGAAACAGGAGCCAGAGCCAGGTGTTTATGCTAAGCTATACAAGAGCTCAGAGTTCTACATCAGATCCCTGCAGCCTCACCATTTAGTGTTTCATTCTACCCATTTGGCTACCTGTCTCTAGCCATTTATCCTCTTTACAACAATAATGCAGTGCTTAATAAGTATTTGTTCAACACTTTGAAAGTGTGACTTGCTCTGATGTTTGACTTAGGGCTTCTCCAGATGATCTGCTTCTTCATCCTGTTTTACTTCCACAAAGCTTACGCACTGGTTAGACTATGGTTGTTACTGAGCATTTGTTATGATTGTTTACGAGGTGGTTATATGACAACTGGCACTCGTCTTGGTTTGCTTGCAGGGTGTTCACACATCTTCCAGTTAATCATTCGTTCACCTTACACTTTCCCAATGGGGCATGTTTTTAAGAAGCAGATTTGTTGCGCCAGAGTGACTGAGCTTTAATCCACTTCAATTCTGCAAAGCTAAATTTCTAGTGCAGTCGTACCTTGGATCTCGAACGCCTTGCCTCCCGAACAAATTGGCTCCCAAATGATTGAAACCCAGAAGTGAGTCTTCCAGTTTTTTAACGTTCTTTAGGAAGCCAAATGTCTGGCTTCCTGCAGCCAATCAGAAGCTGCGCTTTGGTTTTTGAATGCTTAGGAAGTTGGACAGACTTCCAGAACAGATTCTGTTCAACTTCCAAGGAATGACTGTATATGCTTGAATCAGAACTGGCTTACATAGTGAGCTGGGCTACTACAGCAGCTTCCCAGCAGGTGGGTCACTGTTGCTTGCCTATAAGGGAATAGTGATGCGGTAGGGAGTTTGTTGTGGTGCAAAAATACTGCATGGAGCACGGGACTTGTTCTGCTGGTGTAGCATGCTAACTTCCCTGCTGCCTCTTCCCTTCTCTCTACTTCCCAGCAACAGTGACTCATTTTCCAGGAAGTGAGCAGCTCCACCCCATCTCACGCAGTGAGCTGCTTCTGCATAGACCCCGTAGCAGATACAACATCAGTAGACAAAAGAGTTTAAACTTGCAACCCACTATACAGACATCCCTGGGAGTAGGCCTCACTGAAAACCATGGAACTTTCTTCTGAGTAGAGACATATAGGGTTGCACTCGTCTAGACTTTCTGAGAAAGGGAACAGATGAATCTCTCTGGAAGCCAGGCACGTCTCAGGTGACCCTCTACATGGCTGGAAAAGAGCAAAGTGTTTTGCAAGTTTTTAACAAGGCCAGTTCACCCAGCTAACTTCCAAAAATGAAGAACAAGGCAGAGAGAAAGGATATTTAATCAAACAGTGTGGGTGGTGTGATCTTCAGCCAGAGCTCAGTGGTGAAGTAAGTGCTTTGCATACAAACGCTCCAAGTTTCAGCATCAAGGTCTGGGAAAGAAAATCTGGACAGCTGCTGCCAATCATTGGAGTTAATACTGAGCTAACTGGGCCAATGGTCTTTTGCCAGCTTCCTATGTTCCTGTCCTTTTTTCATTTGCCAGGAAATATAATATGAAAAGGAGTTTTCTCCCACAGTTTGACAAACAATATGCACTATCATTTGTACACTACATTTAACTTTCTCATTGTTATTCCTACATCGGAAGAAAATAAAGCCTTTGTGCCTCTTACATCTTGTGAAACTATGCATTCTGTACCAAGCATTTCACATGACTTCGGGTCATTACAATATTTATTCATCAACGTGCCCCAAAAAACACATAAGCAGGACTGCCTGTGGCATTATCTATTCCTGCAAAAGTTAAATGGGATCTTCATTTGCTTGGCACTGTTTTCAAATGCTCATTTTTAAAATAGAATAATTAGCAAAATGCATGAGACAACAACATGATTGTTCAACAGTTCCTAAGCAGAAGCAAAGGCAGAGTGCCATGCGGCTGCAGGTAGCTGAAGCTGTACCCTGTGGGGAAATAGGGAGAGATTGGGTAGTTTCACTGAAACAATAGTAGTTAGCTGGCTTGGTTAGTTTCCACTTGCCCCATTGGCCATGCTGGCTGTGGCTGATGGGAATTGGAATCAAACAACATCTGGAAAGCCACATGCTGCCCACTCTGAAAAAGAGCAACTGACCTTTCTGCATCTATTTATGGTGCTTAGGAAGCAGTTCACATGCTCTGACTGATGTCTGCATTCATTATACATGCCTTGCATTTGCCGGAGATAATAACATGTGAGTTGCTTCAGGTGCTCCGCATGAGAGAACTCTTGCATATGTACTCTCTGGGAAAAAGGCACCGGCTTGGAAGTAACCTGAAGGGTTGGAGCTGGATGCTATGAGTGTGGAAGTGGCCCACTCAAGCTGCCACAGTATTCCCAGGGCACAACTTTAGTTACGGCACAAAACTCCTCGGAGCTAAAATGAGCTTGGTTGGACTGCTCTCCATTTGCTTCTTATTGCACAGAGGTGCCTTTCACAAAGAGCCTCTTTGGGCATATTGGAAGATGTTTTCAAGCTGCATCACTCTTTCCTTCCTCTCCCCTCACCCCACCAATTGAACGCCACCTGCAGACACATTTATAGGAAACAGGACCGCTAAGAGCAGCTCTGTGTCATCTAGGAGTGAGTATGTGATTGCTGCACATACTTTTAAATTATTTTAAATGTTTTCCATATGTTCTTATTTTTAATGGTGTTGTTGAACTTTTGTGTTTGCTGAATTTGTGCTTGAAGTGCATGCAGGCACAATTGTCCCACCTCATAGTTATTAAAGGGAACTGATTACTTGTTGTATAATCAGAAAGTAGATCAGCACCTACTGACTGATCTCTGGGTGATTTGCGGTTGTTCGGCAATGTTCCTGCCTTCTGACTCTAACATTATCAGCAGCAAAATAACTTTCTATACCTATACTAGGCTGCTGAAATGTAGAGAGGAAACAAGGAGAGGACTCTTAGGGGAAATCTTTGTGAGACCAGCCCAGTTCTTGCACTGAAAACAAATTCCTAGGCTCACAATGTCCTCAGAGGCACCCTGCTCTTTCATTCTAACAACATGTCTTTTGCACTTGGCTTCCGCTGGTAGATCTTGGAGTTCAAACAAAACTGAGAAACCACAATCTGAGAAGCCTCAAGTTCCACACACACACCCTACAGGGCATGGTATCCATAGGCTCAGGCATCTCCCATGTTTAAGCACAGGAAGCAATTGATTAGCTGCTTCCATGCTCAGCCCCCATGACTGATATTTCAGGGCACCTCCAGGGCCAAACCCTGGCTGCGATCTGACGTTTCATGACATGCAGGTCTGCCCTGGTCACATACTGGCCCGCCACATACTTACCTTCATTTCAGGCACATTTTTTCCTGCATGTTTGGTAAACGTTAGGGCTGGTGGTGAGCATCTCAAGATTGTATTTACATTTAAGATAAATTACTATTCACTCTTTAGAGGGGGAAAATGAGGTTTTAACATTTCATGGCTAAGGTCTAAGTTTGGTACCTGGCAAACATTGTTTCTTCTTTTTCATTTTTTTGAAGTCCGATATGGGTTTAAATGTTCATAGAATCATAGAGTTGGAAGAGACCACAAGGGCCATCGAGTCCAACCCCCTGACGAGCAGGAAACATGTTCAGGAGAGCTAGATTTTTGTATTATGCATTTAATAGGTTTTTGGACCATGGTAAACGTTCTATAACATGTTGTCAGGGGTTCAGGAGCAGAGGCACAAGAAAGGGAGGAAATAGAGAGCGAGGGGGAGGAGTCCGAAGGAAATGTTAGCGATGACAGCGGTCCGAGGTCTCTGAGTCTTTCCAGCGAATCGGAAGATTCACAGAAAGGGGCTCCCATGGTCAGAGCAAGGGGGGTGCCTAGGGGGGCACCCCAGGAAGAAGGGGCCAGAGGGGACTCAGAGAGCAGCAGTCGGAAATCAGGACCAGCGTCCACACCTGAGTGCAGTAGGGGGGAGGAGTCCCAGGCATCAGGATCAGGCGGCGCACTGCCAGCGGGAGGACATGAGTCAGGATTGGCCACGCCTCCATCGGGGAGCGAGGAAACGGTCGAGAGGAAGGTTGAAGGCTGGGCGCGCGCGCCAAGTTCAAATGTACAGGAGGGCGGCGCGGTTGGCAGCCCGGATAGGGAGCCAGGTCCCAAAGCCCGCCGAAAAGAGCGGGAGGAGTCAGGGGGGGTCAACGTCAGCGTCAGAAGAATCCAGGAAGGAAGGGACCCCGGGGGGTAGCAGAACCCAGAGGAGAAAGGAGAGACGGAAGAGGTGGAGTAAGGCTAGAATCTTAAACTGGTGTACAGGGGGCGGAGATTCAGATGGAGCTTCGCCGATCTAAACCCTAGACGTAGAGCTGGGGCGCTGCGGCTTGAAAATGGAAACTGTACTTCAATAAAGACTTTTGTACATTACTACCGGCTAGCGTTGGTCCTCTGTGAGCTGGGACCTGGAGCCAGCTCTGACACATGTGTATTACTTACATTCTATTTTTACGAATCGTGTTACTAATACTGTTCATTGTTTCTGTCCATAGCTCCTGAAGGAGTTAACTTCAAAACATGTAGAAGTACCTTTTTTTTCTTTTTCATTTTCGCTTCATTGAGCACCAGAGCTTGCCCCCTCTTTTCTGTCTTGATCCTTTTTCTGAGCCAAGCTAACTTGGGGCATTGGAGACCAGATGAAGCAAAAGCTAGGTCAAGGAACTAACCCCATAGAAGCAAGCAGTGAGCAAGGGAGGAATATGCCATAGCTCAATGGTAGAGCATCTGCCTTGCATGCTGAAGGTCTCGGGTTCAATCCCCAGCATCTCCAGGTATGCCTGGGTTGATCCTCCAATTCAAACTGTGGAGAGCTGCCACCAGTCCGTGCAGACAACACAGTGCAAGATGGACCCCTGGTCTAAGAGTCCAGCTGGATCAGGCCAAAGGCCCATCTATAGCACTCTTTTATCACAGGGCCCCACTTGCGATTCCCAGCAATGGATATTCAGAGGGATACTGTCACCAACAGCAAAACAGAACAATCATAGCTTAGCAGCCATTGACTCAGTAATAAGACAGCTTCCTATGTAGCAAACATTGTGACTCATGTAGCATTTGTTCCTTGAATTCCATCCCCCTGCACTCTCCATTTTTCATGGCTTACCCACATCTAAAGAAACGGCTCCAATGATGCACCACATCTAGCTTGGCCCGAAAAGTGGGTGAGGAAAACACGCCAGCAATGATCCTTTGTTTTGATAACTTTAATGATTCCAGGGGGTTTGGGGGTTGTTGTTTTTTAAAAAGGCAAACCATATATGCTGAAGAAGTGTGCATTGCCATTCATAGCTGTGCATTTACAGGAGAGTCAAGTCATATACCTGAGCAAACAGAATGGAACTCTTAACACACACACACATGCAAACTTCATTTGGTGGTATACACAGCAGCATACGGATGTCTAGCTTGCATTCTATTTGAACGTATTTAATTGCACAGAGTGCAATGATGGGCACAGATCCCAGGCAAGATGCGTGACATAAAAGCACAAACCACAAGAACAGAAACAAAACAAAAAACACACGTTACCATTGAGCAAGATGGGCAGCATTTCTACTGTCCTTTTTTAGCATCTAGCAATAAAGCAGGAAGAGTTTCAAACATGATGTGTTAACAGTGCCAGAAGCTCAATCTGCAATCCATTTAAAATGAATACTAGGATCCGAGTCAATTTAACACCACTGAGAATAAACAGGATTACCTTCAATCACTCAGGTATGGATCAGGCTATAAGATACCTGAAAGATCAAGCATTTGCAGTTCCCTCACATAAAGGCATGCATGCACCCAAAATACCCAGACTTGACTTGAAACAGGGATCCACACCAGTACACTTGCTTGACTTCTTAGTTCCTCACCCATTACTAATCTTCCCATTAGCAGGCTCAGATTTTTAACTGAAATGTTTGAAAGACTATGAATTGGTACCGCAGTACCCCAGTGCATCCTGTTAAATTTTTGGCAACACTGGTCTGAAAAGGCAGGGGGGGGTACAAGACAGAACTGCAAAATAGCTAAGTGCTAAGATCATTGAGAGGGGCAGTTTTTGGTCTCTGCTAAAATAAATTAGCAGAAGAAATAAGCATAGTGCTATTGGTAAGCGGATGAATAGCACAAAAGCATTGTAAAGGAACAAAGAAAACTATGTCCGCTTCTGTCGGAACCAATTGCAGAAAAGTTTGGACAACTTTAATGAAAAACTCTCCCCCTTGACCTTCTCCTTCCCAAAAAGGACTGCAAAAACAGTTCACAGCATAAGTGCAAACTCCCTGAGGTCCTGGGTGCCCAAGCACCCACAAAATTCCCCATGAAAGGGCCGGGCACCCACAAATTTCAGTGCCAGGGCCATGCACACTGCATGTCACCCACAGCCCCAGGCATTCACGGTTGCAGGGCCAAGCTGGCACATATACTTCACAGGATGCCATGCAGGTGCTCAATTCACCAGTAACAGATTGCACAATACCAAGCTGGGTACCACTTTCATTATACAAACTTCAAGTGTGGTTTGCCTTCCAGAATTTCATTGCAAGAGGCTAAAAGATGGATGTTTCGCTGACCTTGTTTTTAACTTCAACAGGGGAACACAACTTTCACGTAAATCAAAGGAGGGGGGGAGAAACCATAGTACACTACGACTTTTAGGAAACCCACTTCTTTCATAAAGAAAGATGCAGCAAGTTTCAACTTCAGCAACCAGTTGCAGCTTTGCCACTAGAGGGTAGTTTGATCCTGTGGCCTAAAAGGACTGTGCAACGTTCCAAGCAGTCAAATGTTTATTGTCATCTGCCTCCAACTAACAATGTCTTGTCTCCTCGCTTTTTAAAATATGCATTGACACCCTTTTCTTCTGTGTTACTGCTGGCTGTGCTTCTGAATTCACTGTACACAACCAAACACCGGCTTAGTCTTTTATGGTTCTTTGGAGTTGACGTTATACTTGATGACAAATGGCCTTGAAAATGTAGGGAACGTTCTCAAATTGCACCCAGTTCATAAGCTTTCTATGAATCAGCAGCACATCTGAGCACACCCAACAATACATCAGCATCAAACTATTTCCCCTTGCGCTCACTCACATTCTTTGTCCAGCTTCACTGCTTTCTTAGGGTCAAACAAGAAATGCAATAGAGATGTGTGAATGCACTTCTCTCTCTTTAAAATCAGTGCAAATGCAAATTGGGTGAGGATTGGATCAGATCCACAAGGGGGAAGGGCTTAACCCTTTCTGCCTACATTGTTTTCCTACTCATGACCCCCTGCCCCACCATCTGCTATTTGCACTTTTGCTTTTCCTATCAGGGCAAATGCCAGCTGGGAGGAGCAATTTCCATCAGGAAGATTGGACAGGGGAAAGATTAAATGGCTTTTCTCCCCCTCTGCCCCTGGTCCCAATCCATATCGCCACCATACCTGTTAGCTGCAAAAAGAGAGAGAGCGACGGGTATGTGTATGTGTATGCCCACTGCCACATCTAGTTTGACCCCCTAGACACTTGTAGGCTGTGAAAACGGGGGTCCGTTGCAATGCTCCTCTTTGGCTTCTAGCTTTTTCTTGGCTTTCAGTGCAGGTGATACCTCTGGGTGGATGGAATCCAGCCGCTGTTCGCACCGGAAAGCAGTCAGGAAAGCCGTTCTGTAGTTGCTATTCATCCAGCCATAGAGGAGCGGGTTGGCAAAAGTGGAGCACATAGCAATGACATGAAAGAGCGTGTAGATCAGTTTGTATTCCTGCAAATCCAGCACGTTGCTGTCAATATCGCTGACGAGTTGAAAGATGTGGAAGGGCAGCCAGCAGACCCCAAACACCACCACGACACACACCAGCATCTTGGTAGTTTTCCGACGCCTCTGGTGGTAATGGTCCCCTGCCGCCCCGGGACTGATATGGTTCTTTAGCTTACTCCAGATACGGATATAGGCATAGGAGATGATGGCCAGAGGCAAGACATATTGGATCAGGAACATCAAGACGCTGTAGATGGTGCTGTAATTGACCAGCCCTTCCCTGGGCCAGGCCTCAGCGCAGACCACGATCTTGAAGTCCTGGTTGAGCTCAATGGAGAAATACTCCCGGAAGATAGCCAGAGGACTGGCCAAGATGGCACTGACAGCCCAGGCCACCCCAATGATCAAGAAGCTGATCCTCTTGGAGATTTTGCTCTCCAGGTGATACACAATGCAGCGGTGCCGGTCCAATGCTATCACAGTCAACGTCACTATGGATACCTGAACGGCAAGGCCTTGGGCGTACGGCACGAGGTGGCACAGCACAGGACCCAGCTTCCATTCTCCCAGCAATGTGTAAACTAATGTGAACGGCAGGCAGAGCGTGTTCACCAGCAGATCAGCCACGGCCAAGTTGGCAATGAAGAAGTTGGTCACCGTGCGCATGCTCTTGAACTTGATCACCACGTGAATCACCAAGGAGTTGCCCACTAACCCGAGCAAAATGATGACGCAGTAGGCACAGATGAGGACGATCTGCACCTCCACCAAATTGGTGCTATCCTTCAGATCTCGCTTGGGGTCAGCAAGCAGGTCATCGTAGGGATGCTCGAAGCCTGGTGGCAAGTTCAGCCTGGAGTAGAGGTCCGTTTTAGTTAGTCTTGTCCGGTTCTCCATAATTTTGGATCCTCCCATCAGCCCCATGTTCTCTGTAGGTGTGACAAATTTCAACACACGAGCCGTATTCTTCCCCTACAAAGAATACCAAGATGATGGACATGTTAAAAAAGGGCAAAGTCAGGAGGTTTACCCCAAGGTAGGGTGTTGGCTAAATGAATTGAACTAGGAGGTCCCTGCTTCAAATTGCACCTCAGCCCTGAATTCTTAGGGGCCCTAGGCAAGCAAATATATGTCAGACTCAGTTGCTTCATCTTTAATATAGACATAATATACACATTCTCATCACACACAGCTTTCAGATACTATGACCTGTTGATCTGCACAGAAGCAGGGGAGTGTTCCCATCACAATGTTATGTTATGAAGAGAGGTTCCTCTCTCACAAGCTGAGTGCTGTGGTGGTGAGAGAAACTGTTCTCTGCTGCATTTTTCTTCCCATCACAGCACTGTACTGGGAGCTGAGGTTCCTCTTCTCCTAGGCTGGTCTTTAAAGCAACAGCCAGACACCACAAACAACAGAAAGCCAGCCAGCCCTTTCAATGGGCAATGATAAGCCACTGTTCTAGGATGCAACGTAAGATGTAAACAAACCATTTGCTGCTCCCCCAAATCGTGTGTCAGCTTTGGCAGAAGCTGTCCTGTACATGTGATGATAATGTTAGGCCAGGCAGAAATATCCACAATAACTGGGAAGATGTTGTACAGTTCTAATTGGCAAACATTGGCTGGTACTGTATGTCAGCTCTCAGAGCCTATCAAATGTTGAGTGCTACATGTCAGACATTATCAATGTGTCCTGACCTTCTACTGAAAATTAAATGTCAAATCCTATTTCAGAATGTAGAATATTTGCATAGTCAAAGAAATTTCAGGGAATATTCACCAATGACATTAATACAGAAAAACTTTGAGGATGGGGGTGGAATCATTTCAGCTTCAGCAGAAAGCATGTAGCAATGCTTTTAAATACCTCTAGACTGCTTCTCTGCCCCTCACAGCCAAGGATTTTGAACTGCATAAGGCAAAATTCATTGGAGAGGAACTCTAATAGATCGTTCATGAAAACATACAAATAAAATTATAGGTCTCAGCTACACAACGCACTGAAAATCAATTTCATGAACCAGATACATACAAAACAGGGCAATGGCACACACCTGACCTGCTGCCCCTACTGCTGCCGTTTACTTGGAAGTAGAGGGAAGGTGGCAGCAGTGAGGTCAGCACGGTACAAACACATCAGTGGTGTCAATCCAGTGTTCTTGCCAGTACATTTCCACTGTGCCAACCTCTTTGCTCCACTTTCTGATAAGCAGCAGTGACAGGAGGTCAGCTGAGTGGCTCATCAACTGATGCAGAAAGCTAAAGTCCGTCACCTCATGTGATTTTCCCACAAGCAGAGCCAGTGTTTTGTGGTGGTTAAAGTGCCAGACTAGAACCAGAAAGACCAGCATTCTAGTCCCCACATGACAATGAAGCTGGCCGAGTGGCCTTGGGGCAGCCATAGTCTCTCAGCTTAGCCTACTTCACAGGGTTCTTGTGAGGATAAAATTAAGGAAGGTGGAGAGAGAACCACATTTGTCGTCTTGAGCTCCTTGGAGGAAAGGTGGGCTCTAATTGAAATAAATAAACACATATGTACACACATAGTACTCTTCATGCCCAGGAAATATACATAGGAAGCACTTCCCAGCTGCTACTGCTAGAATTTAGTTCATTTTTGTGACTCTCAGCATGCTGCTCATGATACTGATGATTTGAAAGTATCAGGAGAATTTTAGAAGCTACATGTCATGGACACCACACATTTTCTTTTAAACTCTAGAAAAGAGTGACAGAGTGATGGAAAAAACATGCACATCTACAGCCATCTAAACAGAACTGAAACATGAAGTTCCCCCCTGTCCCTTTAAAAGGTCAGTGTAGCAAAGCAGCTAGCTTTCAGGAGTACAAGCTGTACCCTGCAATAAACAATAAGGGAACAGAAAGCATGTTTAATACCGAGGAGTTTTTCTATACTTTGAAATTAAATTTTTAAAAACACATTAAAAATAACCTGAGGTAATGTTTCTTTGGCAGTGGACTGCACTTGGAGTGGTATTTCGAGGAGAAGAAAACATTCCCCTTTTCTCTGCTGCAGAACCTTTCAAAGTACGATCAAAGAAAGGGGGAAAAACTTCTGCCTTTAGTTTATATATAAGAGGAGCAGTAAAGAGTGAACGAGTATTGCTAACCAATGCTAAAGTTGTCAAAACTCTTCAGTTTATTATCAGCTTGAGAGTATAAGCTCAAGAGAGACATGAAAATGAGCAAGTGTATAAAGCTAGACTGTTTGAGCCTGCAATCTTACTGACTTATCTGGGAGTAAATCCCACTGAATTCAATGGGACTTCCTTCCATGTAGGTATATTATAGAATTGCACTGACCATCTGCTTTAACACCCCCATTTATATGAACAAGATGTTTTAAGTCTTCCTTATTACATGAGAACACATCCTGAACTCTGGGGATAGAATTCCTAAATCCAGGTTGTCACCATTGCAACACAAACAAAGGGCATTTTTAAATTATTCCAAATAGAAAAGGTATTTTTTGGTTACCAATTTATCATATAGTTTTGTGTTGAGTAACCTAAGATACTTCCACAGAATCCATATGATGTCCTTATTAGCCAGTTGCTTCCTAGTGTTTTCTGGAAAATCCTTTGTCTTTTCCCCATTTTTTTCCTGCATGTCTAATCAATGGCAATTTCTGTGGGCAGCTTCAACCAGTTAAACCCTATTAAAGTTTTCAGGGTACCTATGCATTTAAATTAAATGCTTCCTCTTAGAAAGCTCAGCCCATCATATTGGTTCTTCTTAATCTGTGCTGGAGGAGGAAGAACGAATAAGATCCGTTTTGCCCTTTGAATAACATCTCTACAATTACCCCAATGTCAGTTTCTCTTCTTGCTGGGTGTGTGAGAGAGATTTACTATTATTAATACAGTGGTACCTTGGGTTAAGTACTTAATTCGTTCCGGAGGTCTGTACTTAACCTGAAACTGTTCTTAACCCGAAGCACCACTTTAGCTAATGGGGCCTCCTGCTGCTGCCGCGCCTCCGGAGCCCAATTTCTGTTCTCATCCTGAAGCAAAGTTCTTAACCTGAAGCACTATTTCTAGGTTAGCAGAGTGTGTAAGCTGAAGCGTATGTAACCTGAAGCGTATGTAACCCGAGGTACCACTGTAGTATAATTTTCATATGTGGCAAAATAATGATTTTTTAAAAAGTGATGTACTCACCCCCATATGCAAAATCTGTAAAGGGCATTCAGGCTGTTTTGGATAGAGAAGCTATTCAAGGGGCATATCAGAAACTATTCACCACTGATCCCCAGAGCATAGACCAGCAAGAAAACAGACTGAACTTGCTAAGAGTATTTCCATGAGTTTTGGGTATGGAACTTACTTGTGAATAGACATCACATAAGGATCTTGGGCCGGGGGGAAGGGTACCACTGAATAACTTGGTGTGGCATTCAATATCACTTTCTGCAAACTGAGAAAAAACAGTGCCTTGGCACTTTGTGTGGAAGCACCCACAGGGTGGAAACAGGGGAGGCCATTTTGAAATGTGATTAATTACCTGGAGCAATTTACGAGGCTCCCACAACCATTCAGAAATATAGCCAAGTATGGAAAAGATACAGCCCTACCTACTATGAAGGAATGGTTGATAAAATTATCGGACTTAGCAGAGATGGCAAAATTAATGTGTTTAATTAGAGAAAAAACATTACTGACATTTATTAAGGATTGGAAACTTCTTGCGGGCTTTTCTGCTTGAATGAGAAAACGAACTTGTAATATCTGGATTAGAAGATTGAAAAAAATATTGGCTCATAGAAAATAGAATAGTTGGATGTTAATGAGTGAATACTATATGCAATGGACAGAGAACCTTTTTATCATTCCATGTTCTTTTCTTTCTCTCTCTCTTTTTACCTTTTTCTTTCTTTCTTCTTCCACTCACCACTTTTTTCTTCCTTTTGTTCCTGTTCATTTTTAGATTAGATTTTTAAAGTATTTCTTTTACTCTGTTGTACAATAGAAAGATACTTTGTATTGGGTAAGACCTTTTGCGTAGCTTTTGATGAGTACCAATTAAAAATATATATTCTACCAAGAAATATAGGAAAGTGTATATCCCCATTCAGTAAACTGAATTAACCTTGTAGCTGCTGAACAGAACTATAGAGGACACTTCTTTGTAATCAAAGGTACCTAACAGAAAGTTGGAATCCTTTCCCACAGGCAGCGGCGTAACTAGCTGCTCGGGTGCCTGGTGCGAATCACTGCATGAAGCCTCTCTGCCATCTCCCCCTCAACTGTAGGGCGGCGAAGGGAGAGGCGGAGAGCAGATGCAAATCCCACGCTCCTGCTTCAGGCAGCGCAGAGCCTTCAGGCACCTGCCCAAGCTACCACATCACACCCTCAGTGATGACACCCGGAGCATCTGCACTGCACACACACAGACACACACACACACACACACACACACACACCTTCCTCCAGCAGTGCCCACAGAAGTGGGATAACCCTTTTTCTGCATTCCCTTGGGAGGTAATCTGTTGGAAGCTGCACACCAGCAGAGAGCAGAGCCAGAAACAAAAGTGGGGAGAATTTGAACCAAGGATGTGTGACAGGACAGCCCCTCCCCCCTCTTGTTTTCTAGCAGCCCTTTCATTCTCTCTCTCTCTCTCTCTCTCCCATCATCTTTCCATCCATTTCCTCCCTCATTGCCACCCACATAAAATTAGGCCGCAGGCTGTATGAAAGTGGGCTATGGGCCTCATTAGTTCCCAAACCACACGTTGCCCACCTGCACTCTATTCTGCCGCAGAGTTGGTAATCCTCTGTTTCAAGGCACGGCTGGCGGCAGCTGCTATCAACACCTGCAAACTGCATGTGGACGAGAGAAGACCTGAAACGAAGCAACAGAGCATGGTGACACTAATAATAAGTTGGCAAGCTAACAGTCTTGCCATCCTCATATTTCCACAAGGCAACAAATATGCAAGGCGCACATTTGCCATGTTTCCAGTCGCTACAGCCAGCGGCTTTATCGGATGGACATAGCCCTGCAGAGTGAAAAGGCAACCACCATGGTGGTACTATTGTTACCTGAACCTACTCTTTGTGTCAGATGAACATGCCTCAGGCATTATTTCCCCAGCTGCTCCTCTGTATGAAGGCAAGCCCTAGCCTGAGTCAATTAGAAGTTAATGAACCATTCTAGACCTATTGAAATTCTATATTGCCTTTCCCAATAGCAATGCATTTGTAGGCTACATTCTGTTAACTTATGTGCCCTGCTCCTTATGTTTACAATACATGGGGAGCAAATGTATTATGGCTTGCAAAAAAATGGTGGTGCCACTCAGGATTGCTGTGCTGCAAAGCACAACTGCAGGTTTTTCTAGGGATGGGGGTGAACTCCCAGTCGCCAAAGGAATTTGTGGCCATTCATTTCCTACACATCCTTAATAATGCATTGATTATCCTACTCTATGCCTTTAACCAGGGACAGCCTACAAAGCAATTTCATCTGCTGCCAAGGTCACACCAAATGTTAATGAAGTAAAAAAGGTTGCCTTTAGCTTTCCTCATTCAAAGAGATAAGGGGTTTAAAAACTTGTGTGTCAGAGGAATTCCTTTATTTTAAGGTTTGTTTTATATGTAAGGCACAAACAATACCCAAGTGGCCACGTTTTATAATTGTGAAGCAGTAAATACTATATGCAGCTATGTGCTTCTTTTCTCCATTTTCTTTCTTTTTTTAAACCCAAAGCAAACTCAAGGAACAGGGGAACTGTGACCCTCCAGGCATTCCTGGACTACAACTCCCATCACCCCTGGGTTGGATTTAGGAGCCCACCAACATCTGGAGGGCACAGATTCTCCAACCTTGCTCAAGAGGCTTCAGGTTGCAGGAGAGGAATAGCCGCACAGTGGACTTCTTTTACTTTTTCATTCATTTAATGAACAAAACAACAAAAAAGCAATTTGCATTTCACCAGAAGTGGCTCATTAGTGGGGCAAAGCCGCTACACTACCTTTCCAGCTGTTGGTTTGCCAGAGAGGTGATGCGGTGGAAGCTTGGCATGGTGCAAATGCATCAGCAGGAACACCAGATTGGCTGCATCAGTGTGTTTGCACTGTGCTGACCTTCCCACCACCTCACCCTCTCATTCTGAGAAAGTAACAGCAATGCACCTGCTGGGAAGCTAGCAGAGTGGCTCTCCCCACCCCTAATCAGCAAGTCTGCCTCTGCATTTCATCTTAAAAATATAAAAGCCCTATGCATTCCAGTTACTGAAAATTGTATCTAGAGGACTTTATAAACCTTTTGCTTTTTGCCGTTTTTCCACTACCCTGGTGTTTTCCAAACTGCCTGGGGAAATGTATGGGTTCTCAAAAGTTTTCCCTTGCAAAGGGAGAAAAGGGGGGGGGGGCAGTTTTTGGGCTGGGTAAGCAGGCAAATGGCAAGGAAGGAAATAGTTAAGCAGTCCCTTCCCTGCTCCAAACTGCAGCCCAGACACAGGTTTTCATTTTTAAAATGGTCAGAGGAAGACTTGAATTTGTGTGCCTCCTGTGTGTTGTTCACTCTGACCCTGTAAAGCTATTGCTGCTGGATGACACTGAACTTGTTATGAAACCTGATCACCTGTGAAGGGGGCCGGTTATAGAAAGAGCCCCTTTCTCCCTTTACTCAAAAACTATATGAAGAACAGAAGGGGCCCATCTATGCAGCAACTTTTAAGAAGATCAGCATCTACCATGTGTCCAACCCCCACTGTCCATATCTGGCCACAACTTCAGCCCCCTCTGGTTCATCTCCTTGCCCATCCACACCACCTGTTACAGGAATGCCCTCTAACAGGTAATAAACATGGAAAGAGTCATGATTATTGGCTGTCAAAAGGGGGGCAGGGAGGAAGCTCCCAGTTTCATCCCTCTTCCCACACTTCAGTTTAAGACACAAGAGCCAGACTGGGAAAGGTATGCCATGGATGTCCCCTTAGAAACTTGTGGCTGGGAAATTTTTCATTCTCTTGCAAACATCACCGCTGATCTGCATTACCTTTGCTGAGGCTTCTCAAGCTGTAAAGGTTACATCTCTGTGGTACGGATGGTGGCGGTCACAGGACTAGTAATAATATACTTTAAGTCAATCACACCTGTGGACAGGTGAAACAAAAGTATATCATGGCTGAAATGTAGATGCAAAACTATCTTCTTGCACAAGTAAGGTGGGAAACTTGTGTCATGGGTGACCAGAAATCACATTTGCACACAAGGAATGAAACCATTGCTAAAAGGTTGTTTTAGTGTCCCTTATGGAAAGGGTGGGGAAAACCACTGAAACCTGATCCTAGCCATGTTTACTCAGAAGTTGGTCCCACTGAGGACTATTAAAGTAGAAGCCAGTGTACTGAACTACATAATGGAGCAGACTTCAAACTTGTTGCGTCTACTTTCCTCGCCTACAACCCAAGATCCACCAACAAGCTCCAAGTGTAAAAGATACAATATTGTTCTAGTTTGCATATAACATGAAGCCAGACCATGGCTATCCATGAACGAGTGAGTATTCAGGTAGCCACAGCCAAAGCTCATCTGAATCTGAGCTTGTGGTTTGTCTGGGCCACTATTAGTTGCTGTGGGTCACTCATTCACACTTAGATATGACTTGACCTAACATTATGTGTGAAGTGGGCCAGTGAGAATTCAATAACAGGGTGCTTCTGAACCTTGGTATTTGTTTTCACTTCCAGAAATGAACTGAGGTTGCAGTCCTTTCACACAAAGGATAAACCCTAGATAGCTTTCTTCATTTCAGCAGCCCCACTTAAGTGGAAAAAGTAATTTCGTTGTTACCATTGCTAAACAACTAGGAATCGTGAATCCTTGCAGGTTCGTTGAAAATCACCCAAACTCACCTAGGTAAAAATAAGTCTCAGTAAACTCAATGGGGCTTACCCTTCAACAGACATATACAGGGCTGCACTGTAAATAAACATATAATTACAAAGTCTGCTAATAATGCATGTAGCATGCAGCTAGGATGCATAACATACAATTCAAAGAACCCTGCATTCACTCCCAATTAAGAAAAAAGCATGTTAAAATTTCTTTGACGAAAAATTACAGTATTTTAAAAAACTGTATTGAAAGGCTGCTTCATTTTTCTACAAAACTTCATCTTCCATATCTCTCTTTTCATCAAGCTTTTCATCCTCCTTTTGGCTAGAAAATGATCAGATAATGTTTTTTCTTCTCTTGACACCATCTTTTCTTTATATCCTTGTTAAAGTGCTCTGCTGAGTTTGCTTCATCCAAGAAAGCATTTTTTGGGTAGCAGCACCAGAGGGGAGGAAAAAAGAAAGATACTTCAAGAATCCAACAACACAAGCAGAGGAGAAATTGCATTTGGTTAACAAATGCCAGAAATTGGAAAGAACGAGGGTGTTTAATGCGGCTGTTACTAAGAATCCTACTGTATTGTATATAAAATCCTCATTATTTCTCTCTGTCTCTCTTTCTTTCACCTATTCTGAAGCACGCTGGTTTTCGCTAATGCTGTTGTTGTTTTTTACTCAAATGGGTGCACAAAAACATCTTGCAATCATGCTTCTCATAATCCATATTCCAGCACTGCTCTGCGGATTTTAGAACTCCTGCTGGACTCATTCTGCAATGGCCTGGTTCACACATCACATTAAAGAGGGAAGTGATGCCCTCCAAATGTTGCTTCATATGTCTGCTCCCATGATCCCTGACCACTAACAAAGCTGGCTGGGGCCAATGGAAGTTGGAGTCCAACAACAACTGCAGAACACTACATTGGCCACCCCTACATTTAGCATAACCTATGGTTTAATATTGTTACACGCCATCCCAATCTCTGAGCAGGAATCCAAGCACTTTCTCAGGGTTTGTGTTTCCTTTTGTAAAGGAGGCAAAGCGGAGACTGTGGCGTGTTTATGATATATGGTTAAGACCACCTGAGCCTACTGTGAAGGGGTTCCCAGCATTACACTCCAAGAGGGTCCTCTTGCTTCTCCCATAGGCACAGTGAACTTGGATCCAACAGAGAAATCAGCCATGCTCTCCGTCTGTTTCGCAGCCTGCCACAGTTTCTTGCCAGTACTTCACTGCCAAGTGCCATCCTAAAGCCTTTTCCCTTTTGCTAGTTACCTCTCTAGATGAAGAAGGGGCTCACATCCCTCTGCCTTTTGGCACAGAGTAACTACTTTGTTAATCACCCTGCCTCTTTTTGACTTGGCCATCATTAAGCTTTATACCTCTAACAACTCTCACTCAGCAAGCCATCATCAGGTTGGCCTGGCTTGTATTTCTAACATAAGCTGTTTGGTACAGTTTAACTCCCCAAAGCTTGATTAGTTCTCACTTTTATCAGACCCAGGAATTTACAAACTCGTAACAATATGAATGGCCAGGGCATCCTTCAGTGAGAGGGTAAGAGTGGCCTCTTAACAATTTCATAGGCTCTGTAGTCCAGGTTAATAACAGGGACTCAGTCCCATGTTCTTTATTTTGAGGGACCAAACAAGGGTGTCCATTATCTCTGGTACTTTTTGTTCTGCCTTTTTTTTGATCCCCTCAACATTTCACTTCACAATAATGAATTGATTACCACAGAACTGGAAGAACTTGGGAGAACACCTGCAGCTTGTATTAGAAGACAGAAAATATGGATGGTTGCTGATTAAATGGGTAAAGGCTCTCAGGATGTTAATGACTATATTGAAATATGGCATCCATTTGCAACTTTCTCAGATGAAAATAATACAATCTGGCATCCACCACGTGCACATGATTGGTTAAGGAACAATGAACTCCACTGTTGAAACCATTTTGTCCTACTTGAGCAAGGAGGGGTAATTTGTTACTGTTGGGAAGAGATTTAATTTTGTATTTACTGAAATCCAATGAAACTTCCTATTTAAAAATCCAGCAGTTTAATGTGACCTGCACACCAGGTCAATGTGTCCATTCCACACCTCAAATCCACTCTAGCAAACCATATTTACAAGTAAACTCATCTATAAACATATCTACAAACTCATCTATAAACATATTTGCTCAGAAGAGAATCCCGATGATTTCCATGGGATCTGCTTTCACCCAACAGAAACTTAAAGTGACCTTCTAATGTAAAAGTTTGCAATGTGTTACTAACTTTCTTCCAATGAAGAGAAGCTGCTGGTTTGAAAGAAATACAGAGCTGTTGAGAAAGGCAGGAGTTAAAGAAGGAAAGGCTACGATTTCGATGCTCCAAACAATCTGATCCGTTATTTATGCCATATGGCCTGCTTTCAAAAAAGCATTACTGCTAGCTGACATTATCCTGGGTTGAAGTAAGTTTGATGCACAAAACACTTCCTTCCCCAGCCTTCAATAATAATGATAATAGCTGTTTAAAAATCCACCCAGCATTCTTGCAGAGCTGGCTGGTACGTTATTAATTGATAACCTCCTCCTATGGGATGTACACGGGGTGGAGCAGGGTAGAGGTTGAACGCAACAAAGCACAACAAGAAAAGCAGAGGGATGTGTAGCAATATGCTTGCCAAACACTTAAATACAGACGACTCCTGAATGCTTTGTTGCTGCAGTTCATAATTCAGTTATTCCGGCCGGAGTTCAACAAATTTCCATAGGGTGACTGCGGAGTCTGTAGCTTGTAGCCGGCAACCTGAGGTTCTTAGTGTCTAATAACCATAGCTGTCAACTTTTCCCTTTTCTTGCGAGGAATCCTATTCGGAATAAGGGAATTTCCCTTAAAAAGGGGGGAAACGTTGACAGCTATGCTAATTACCATCATCCCCATCCCCATTATGACATTCAGAGGCTGCTACCACGGACCCAACACACACGCATCTTCCCGCGTCAGTTTATGTCCTGTCACTCTGAATCCCCGTGCGAAGCAATGCTCAAGGGCTCGCTCATCAATTCGAAACAGAGGAGGACTAGAGAAGAGAACTGCCAGTTTCCAGATGACCCTTTTCTCCCCGTGGAGATCGAGTGGCCAAAGCACGAGCGAGGCTCTCCTTTCGCCTCCCTGGGCAGCTGCACGGGCAGCGCCAGGACCTTTGCTTAGAAAGCAGGAGTGGAGGAGATGGGGGCAGAAGTGTCCAAGTTTTCCAGGCAGGGCGGGGACGGGTGCCTCGCCTGGATGGAGGAGGGACGCCAGGAGTTGCCCTCCTCCAAGTACCCAAGGGGGGCTGTTCTTTCCCGCCTTCCTCTCTAGATACTTTTGTGGGGCTTGGACTTACCGATCTCCCGTGCCTGTGCTTCCCTTCTCGCCCCCCTCGCCGGAGCTTGACTCCTCTCCCCGCCTCAGTTCGACGCTCCGTCTCTGCCGCCCGAAGTTTGCAGCGCCTCTTCCATCTCCGGGACGAGGGAGGCGCCGGCGTGCTCACCTGCCGAAGCTCGCCCGGCCACTGAGCGGCAGCGGGCAGAGGACGCCGAGGGGAAGGAAAGAAGGCAGCGGGGGAGGGAGGGAGGGAGGGCACCAGGAGCCCCGCCCACTCGTGCCCAGAGGGGCGGAGCTTCGCTCGGAATCTCTTCGGAACGCCGGCAGGCAGCCGCGCGGGGGAGGCATCCCGACGAGGAAACGAGCGCCTCTGAACATGTGCAGAGAACCCCGCAGCTATGCCATGAATAGCGTCGCTGTGGGGCAGGCGTCAGCCCCGGGCGGCGCCTCCCTCTTCGTAACTGAACCGGTTTGTGAAAAAAAGGAAGAGAGAGGCGCACTTCGGTCCCGCAGCCCCGCAAGTGTGTCTACTCAGAAGTAAGACCATTGAGTTCAGCGGCGTTTGCGCTCAGTGCCGAAGGGATTGCAGTCCGACGACGAGCCACAGGTTTATTGTCTCGGCTGAAAATTCATGAAAGGGAAGGTGATGGGGATGGGGGGGGCGGTTCAGATACATTCAGATGGTTTATATCATGTCACAGCAAAGTGGGTTTTCTGTGAATCCGAGTGGATCTCTCGCGGTTAATGTCTAAAAAGACAAGCTCTCCAAGTGCTATGGCGACCTAGACAAGTTTCCATTTCCCTTTTCATTCAGGACTTCTAGGTGTCAGTGTTGTTGGTTTTTGGATAAAGAAACAGAACTTTATTGGACAATTAGTTCCGATTTAGCACCAGTAGCAGCCTAATCCGGAGAGCGATGCGGACCTCAGCCACATAATACTCCTTAGGCGAAAGCTGATCATTCTCATTTATGTTCGCGTTGGGGAGGATGCAGAATCCAGGGCAAGCGTTTACTTCAAACAGGATCAAGTGGGAAAGTTTGCTGTCGTTGCTTGTCCAGGACTGCACCACTTCTAAAAGCCTGGAAAATGTGTGCGTGTCTCTTAGTGCCCAACAACAACAACCTCATGTGCTCCTGGAAAACTAGCATGACAGGAAGATGGCTAGGTTGAACACTGATGCTTTTCTACATGCAGGAAACCTCTCTTCTTTTTTTAAGGGGGGTGTATTCAAATATGCAACTGCAACAGAATCTGCTAAATGTGTGAACTGGTGCTTTATAAGGAAACCAGTAAGTGGGGTCTAATCCGGAGACCCTGCAACGATGGTCTGTGAAGGCTGCTATGAATCCATGATGCATCTGTCTTCCAGAGTAGTCCCATTAGGAGGAATGCAACTGATCCACAGTAAGTAGTTTGTGCGTGGCAGCCGAAAGAGTTATTGCAGCTGCTATAGAAGAAAATGAACCAGAAAGCAGCCTTATTTCTGCCTCCCAGACTCTTCTATATTCTTACATTTAAAGATGTTTGGGTTAATATCCCGTGAGACTCCAGAATTCTTCTGTAATTATATTAGTCCACCACTTGCCAAATCAGTGTTGCTACTTGAACTTTATTCCTCTCCTTCAACTTGCCTGAGGAGTTGGGGGTGGGGGGAAGCACTTACAAAAAGATGTGATAATACAGAATTGCAAAATGACATTTGAAGTCATTCTGGATCATGAGGACAGACCAATTGCCCTCCTCCACCCCCAATTTTTATTTTTATTTTTTTGCAAGAACAGGTAATTGTTCACACTTCAGCATGACATGGCTTGACTTTACAGCTGAGTGGCGATTTAAAACATGGTCTCTAGTCAGCAGGAACTGCTGCTTACCAGGAACAGGAGTGAAGTGGTGTTGAGTCTGAGGCTGTATAGATACATTGGTGCATGCACCAGGATGGTTCTGCTGGTATGTCTGCCTGGCCCCAACCTTGCTGTCATCTCATCCTGTTCCTCCCTCTCCTGGTGAGTGGCAGCGACCCCGCTTCTGGGAAGCTATGGCTGCTCACCGCCCCACCAAACAAGCCACCCCTGTGCAGTTCAAGTTCACCACTCTAACCACTGCACCACACTGATTCATAATACAAAAAAAAAAAAAATGCAGCTCCCACAGGCCTAAATTCTAATGGCCTTGTACCAGGGAGGCAAAAATAGTACATTTCCAAATTTCCTCCTAGGTGCAGTTTTTATGCACTCCTTGGCAAACTCCTGGAAATTTAGAGGGACTTCTGAAGAAACTGTCTGGTGCAACGCATGATATTTTGAGCAAAGGTGAGATGAAGAGAGAAGCAGAAGCCCTTGTCCAAGTCCTTACATACTCCTTGTGATTTTATCACAGCCAATGTGGTTCAAAAAAACCAGCCCTTCTTGGTTAATGAGCATTACCTTCTGACATTTCAGAAAGTCTTTGCAGGTGGACTTTTTTTGCATTTGAAAATAGCCAGCTGTAGGAGTGTTCAGCTGCCAGAGCCATGTAACTCTCATTCTAAAGGAAATACATTGATGCCCTGTTTGCTGCTGAACTCAATTCAGGGTGCTGGGGCTCACCTTTAAATCCCCAACAGGACAATTCTGTACACTAGAAACTGGTGTAATGCTAAATTAAGCTGGAGTAAAACACACCACACTCAAACACCAGTCTAGAACCAGCCTGAGCTTGGCAGAGGGAAAACAAGCCTTTAAAATAGTGTTTGCCATCCTTTTTTCCAGCTTAACTTGCACTGAGTGCCCAGGTGACATGAAAGAACTGAATGGGCTTAGGATCCAGTCTTTGTCCCCCTTTTTCCCATCTTGCCCCCACCATGACCCCAGAACGGCTCTTTTCAGGTCTTACACCAGCTTAAGATCTTCCAGACTCAGCTCAGCTGGAGATATGCTGCTGAGCTGAGGATGGGGAGTTAGTAAAAGGCAAAAGATTTATACGATCTTAAGAGAAACCAGAGTTACTTACACTGGTGTAGTCCAGCTGCACCAGGAACCTCCTAGCAGAGCCAAAGATCTAATGGATTCTAACCCTGTTTATTCTGGCTTATCTTCCTGTAGGATTGCTCCCTAAATGATTTGGGGCCAAAATATCTAAAAAATAATATATACCTCCATACATCATGCATTCTTTTTGGCTCCAGCTTATAAGCTTTGTACTAGCCCAGCATTCTAGATGTGGGTATGTGGTGCTGATGGAATGATTCTATTCCTCTTCCATTTATTGTACAACTCATTTGTTTGCTTCGTAATGTCTTTGTAATTGTAAATGGCTTTGTTTGCTGTCTTGAAATCCACTATTGCACCAAGAGTATTTGATCATTTGAAAAATAAATAAACAAATTTAAATAAATACAAATTCTGTATGTAGTATTAATAATATTAATTATTTCTCTTTGGGCACAATTTGCTCATCTGATCCTCCCCTCAAAGTTTTGAGCTGGCCCTGTTTAGAGAACAAATCACAATCCCTCGCTTCTTCAAATGACTTTTGAAAACAAGCATTAGTGAAAGTAAATAATTAGATGCGTTATTACGAGGGTGCCTCCTGTCTAAGTGAAAATAACCTTAGATCATATTACAGAAGCAGCTGCAGCCATGTGGCATATAGTGAAAACGCAAACTGAATCTGCACTGATCACAGTTGCTACCCTGATAGATGAGGATACAAGAACGAAGTCAACACTGCTGCTAAGGAGGCTCACTTCACATGATGTACCATTATACATAGGGGAGTGAGAGGGAATGGCAGCTGGCAGTGAGCAGCCACCATTTCCTCAGAATATGCCCTTGTGTATGATGCCACAAACCCAGGGGTTTGTCAGCAAAGTGCCCACAGACATATACCCACCAAGGCTTTCTCTCCATTCCCCCCCCCCAAAAAAAAAGATTAGTCTTGAAAGATATGTTCTGTTGAAGCTAATACTCTTGGCTGTGATATATGGTTGGTTGTGGTGAGTATTTGTGATGCCCACAACAGTTTCTCTGGTTTGCAAGTGTGCCCAGAGGCAAGAAAAGGTTGGTGACCATTGTTCTGCATCATGAAGTAGTCCTGTCCCAGAGCAATGGGTGTGGGGTGGAAAAGAGGGTGGCAAGAGGTGTCCGTTGTGATGAATGCCCATCTGGCCTTTTGAGCCGAAAGTTCTCCTCAGATAAGGTCACGCTCAGCTCCAAAAGATGGCTAATCAAGTCCCTTTATAAGCTGAGGCCTGCAAGGACTCTTCCCCCTCTCTCCTCTGTGGTAGGTTTTTTCCCCTTGCTCCCTTTCTTCTCTGATTTCCCCCCAGCTTCCTGTGAGATGAGTGATTATATGCTGTTGCCAAAGGCCACACAGAAGTAATAATCATTCTGCTAACTGCTGACGGCTTGTTATTGAGCATGATTAAACTGTGGTGACTGGCTTCTATTGCTGCTAGGTTAAAACGCCTGGTAAAAAAATGTGTCTGTAGAAACAGCACCAAGTTTTTGCCAAAAAACAAAATAAAAATGGGTCAGTTACTTGATGCGTCACACCATCACAACTGCCAAGTTGAGTTGGAGGAGGGGAGGGGCACTGGCCCTCATCCTCTTTTCATGTGCAGCAATGTTCATTCCACCAATGTTGAATGACAGGAGCTGGAAAAGCACAACTGGGTGAACGTGCTTTGAAGCCTAGTTTGGATGTGGAACCCTGGTAACAAAGGATTCCCTATCACAGGGAGGCTTCTAAGCATGCTTAGTCAAACACACAACTGGAGATGGGCAGGGGCAGGCAGGGATGTCCGAGGCTGGGGCCGCACATGCGGCCCCTGAGCCCATACTGGCATTCCAGCTAGAGCCATATTCTGATCAGTTTCTTATGTTATTATAGAATTAAATTATGGGATGCTGTCACATTTAAGCTTTGAGCGTCATCCAGAAGGGGTAGTTCGGGACTGTAACTATCTTCTGGGTGGGATTCAACAGCACTGTGAAATTCAGGTTGTCCAGTTAAAGTGCAACTGAGCTCTTCTGCAAAGAAATTGGACCAGGATGGGCACTGCAAGCAGTGTCAGTTACAGGATGTACAGTGGTACCTCGGGTTACATATGCTTCAGGTTACAGATGCTTCAGGTAACAGACTCCACTAACCCAGAAATAGTACCTCGGGTTAAGAAGTTTGCTTCAGGATGAGAACAGAAATCATGCTCCAGCGGTGCGGTGGCAGCAGGAGGCCCCATTAGCTAAAGTGGTACCTCAGGTTAAGAACAGTTTCAGGTTAAGAATGGACCTCCGGAATGAATTAAGTACTTAACCCGAGGTACCACTGTAATGTGGAAATTAGGGGACTTCCTTGTATGGCTATCAGCAACAGGTGATGAGAACAGCTGTTGGGACAGATGCAGCCTTGCCCCAAAGTATCCTAGATATTATAATGACACTCCTGTGCTCCAAATACCATTTCTGATTTCAGAGCAAAGCTATCAACGTTTCCTGGCAGGGCCGGGCGTTCCATGTGGCAAGGTGAGGTGATTGCTTTGGGCAGCGGCATCCACAGGGGCAGCAAATCCAGCTTCCAAGGAATGCATTGCATGTAGATCTTCACTCCCTAGCTTGTTCCTGGCAGGGGGAGTACATGGGATGCCATTTTGTGGTTTCCCTCAGGTGCCAAAATGTCTTATGCCAGGCCAGTTTCCTGGTACATTATTAAATACTTGTCACTCTGTACTCATTACTTAGCTCAAATAATGTGTAAAGTTAGCCTTAGATAGTGGGAAAATTCATGCTAAGATTGACATGCAGCACACACGCTCACGTGCGTCCTCCAAGGAAGCAAAGAATAATCACCAAACATCCCTTTTTGAGGAACTTTTGATTCTGAACAAATTGATTTTATTGCCTGTGTTTGAAGACTGAGATTAAATTTTGCATGGATTTCTCACACACGACAGCTGCAGGGTAGTGGACTTTGTTTTTCATCGCATTGCCCTCAGATTGTAGCTCTTTGTTTCTGTAAAAACTGTTTTAATCAAACATATCTTTCAGCTCTGAGCTGAGGTTCCTCTCAGGCTATATAGCATCATTTTCTACACTGACACCACTGAATTCTTCTCTGTATGCTCACTCAAATCTTAATCACTCGATTTTATTTCAGGTGCTTTTAGACCCCAATGATTTAGCAGCACCCAATCATTCCTGTTCTCTTTCAAGACACAAGTAGAATAGCAACTCTGCTTCTATAGACTGCAGGAATCCAAATAACCTTCTGTAGTAAGGTGGGCAGCCCCCTTTCTCTCACCACAAATGATGGAGGTGGGGACATTTTTATTGGGACTACTGTGTGTGGTGAAAAGATTAAAAACTTTCCCTCTTGTTGCACTCCCAATTATGATTCTTCCCCTGGGGGGGGGGGGAGAAAATAAATGATATAAAGACAATGCTGTTTGAAAAGTGGAAGGTTAAAGTGATACCCAAATAGGCGAGATGAACCATAGAGAAAGAAATGGGTACAGTAATCTATATAAGCTGTGCTAACAACCTACTAAACAGTTGGGGTAGCTACACCTGGGGAAATTGCACAGCTGTTGCATTGGTTTTAGAAAAGGTCAGATTTTCTGATTTCATGGTGCAGAGGAAGAACTTCAACAGACATTATTCTGGATTAATTAATTGATTTAATTAATTAATTAATTAGATTTCTATACTGCCCTTCATCCAAAGAATGGTTTACAATATAGATACACAAAAATACATACCATAATAACGAACAAAGACAATACCCCCATACACAGTTTAAAAGGTCACAGATTGTTTAATTAGCCAAAGACCTGAGAGAAGAGGAATTATTTTGCCTGGCCCCTAAAGATATGTAATGAAGGCACCAGGCGAGCCTCCCTAGGGAGAGTATTTCAGAAGCCACTGCAGAAAAAGTCAGTTCTCATGTTGCCACCCTCCACACCTCTCATGGTGGAGGCACATGAAGAAGGGCCTCAGAGGATGATCACAGAGTCCAGGTCAGTTCCTATGGAAAGAGATATACTTGAGGTAGAAGATGGCATGAGAATATTTTATTCACATTATTGTGCAGATGCCTCCTTAAAAGTGAGTGAACAAAGTGTGGCTTTTCCATAGTAAATACTCAGTGTGGAAGCATCCTTCATCATATTCTCCACTGGATAAACAATGGCAACACATTTTCTCTAAATTTAGGTTAATCTCCATCTTCAAAGCACAGTGGTCACTGCATAAGACACTTCTTAGTTCTTTTGGAGTCAGTGTCCCTTTTGTAAACCATGAGAATTGTGCTGCTTTAATATTCCTATTCTTGTTTTTGCTCTGGGAATTCGTTTCTCCCTGCCTACATCCATTTTCACTCTGGTACTCGTTAGTGACACATGACAACACACTGTCTAAAAATGGGTCTGATTTTTTTCTCCACATCTGAACTCCACTGAGCATCAGGTGATTGAAAATATAATCTTGCCTGCATGCCTGTCAGTACCTTTATGGTGCCTGCAAAAAGTCTTCGCAAATATTCCCTTAAAAATCCATAATGCACAATAAACTGTTTTTCCCGCTCATTTACAGTTTGCACTCAGTGTCTCATACATTGGGCATGGCTCCCTTAAAGATGCTCATTTTTCATTGGATGTCCCCACCTCACATTGAAGAGGTGGGGCAGTGGCTGTTGTAGGTGCCTTTTGTCCCATTGATGGGTCTGTTGATTGGGGACACACACACACACACCATTTTGTTGTCCTGCCTCTTATTTTGCTCTTTTAGATGTGGCAACCATTATGTCATGCTGACATGGCAGCCATTTTGTGACTGGCAGCTACAACACTATCTCAAAATTTCATATGTGTCCATTGGCCCCCAAAGTTTGGTAATCTGGTTTGTGCGCAGAAAGTTCAAGTCACACATGTAGTACCAGATTTGTTTCATACTGATTTAAAACTTCATGGCTTCTCCTAAAGAATTCTGTAGTTTGGCAAAGCTACTGACAATACAGCTAGCAATCTTTAGCCCTTACAGAATTTCATTTCCCAGAGTCCTCTGGGGGAACAGGAATGGCCAGCCTAAATCTATGGTATGGATAGACCCAAGATTCCAGTAGTGTGGTGTCCCTTTAATTGTCTCTGCGCATAAATTCATTCACTAATAATTAGAGAGCAGCAAAATGACTGCTGTAAGTAGAAATTGCACATAAATGATTATGCCTTCCATCTTTGTTTATAGATCAATATTGTTCCATCCCCGTTGTGCCAATTTGGTTTTCAAACACTGTTTTTGCTGTGGAAGGAATAAATGTATGGCAACAGGCTTCTTTATAATTCTTGCTCATTTGCTAGCAAATCAGCCTTGCAAAATGAAATTGTTCTTTATGTGAAAATCAATTGCTTAATTGAATATACTTGCCAAAAGAAATAAAAAGGAAAGTGCCCTGGTGTGCTGCTTTAATACTTATGCCTACAAATCCTGCTCATAGTTGCATGCATTATAAAAAGAGCATTTATCTTCTATGTCTTGTCCATAATCTCATACAGTGGGATCTTAATAAGAATCTTTACTAAGAATTCAGAGAGGATTCGGCACCAGTTTAATGAAAGTTAAGCATCTTAGTCAAGTAGTCTCCTTGATAACCAAATGCATTCTTTTATAGGTATGTGCAACTTTAGCGTAATGAGTGATAAGGTAAGCATTATTTTGGACTATTCAGCAAAACAAAACAAAATGTCATTCAGTAAAAGGCCTATATACATTTCTTCAGACATCTCTTTTCATCAGTTTTCTTACCCGCATAATAAGTTATGATGTATTTGGAACAGCTGGTACTAAAAAAAGAAAAGGGAGGAAAAAGCATATTCCATCAGAGAAACTCAATCGGTTCCTTAAATGAATTGGGCATATGCATTCTGGAAGATCAATGAACATGGACCAGCAGTGCCTAGATGGAAGATCACTGGGATACACATAGAAGCAGCTCTGAACTTTCTAAAAGGAAGAGTTGGGTGTATAAAGATGGTGGGTATCATTTCAAAATGGCTTTGAATAATGAGCCCCATTTGAGTGTGTTAAGACTCAGCCAGTCTTCAGTTCATGAAAGAAAAGGAAGGAGGCCCTTAATGAAATCGGCGGGGAGGCCCAACCCCCCTCATTTTAGCCAAATGATGGGCTTCCACTATAGCAGTAGATAAAGGAGCTGTCACAAAAAGGAAGTGGGCTGGGCTACCTGCAATTTGAAAATATTGGCTCTACCAGCAGAATTATATGTTACACTCCACACAACATTGCTATGCAAAACATAGTCACATTGTGACATTATCTCATTGTATGTTGACCCACCACACACACTGGCTGTTGCACACAGCATGCTCACACCGGTGTATGAGGTCAAGTGAAGCTACAATGTTATGGGGAAGCAGCCCCAGAGGGAATGTATTGTTGCAGGTTTGTGGGGTCAGTCTGCATGATGCCCTGAGCCCCTCCCAATTCTTGGGTTCCTGTATCTTTTGGGGAAGAAGGTATGAGAGCAAGCTTGGCAGACCAGTTTCTATGTGTGGGAAATGGTTGAGGCTGGCTAGTTACGCACCATGATTAGCATAACCAAAGGAGTTGCTCTGTGCCATGGGGGAAATGGCCGGGCCTTTCCCCTTCCCATTGGGCTGGTAGATAGAAGAACAACAGGCAAGCAGTTTTGGGTGAACTGAGCACAAAGCAGGCTGGGAAGCTGGAGATATAGAGCCATGCTTGACTTGTGCTGGAATCCAAGGCTATGACTAAGGGAGAAGCATGATCTGTTGTTGGGGGGTTAATGCTGTGAGCCGCTTCATCTTATGCTCAGGTTGTATAGATGTGTAAATAAAACCATATATCCTAACAACACCACAGTTTCCACTGACCTTCATTCCAAGAAAACCGAATCCTGGGTAAATGCCTGGAACCTCTTGAATCTCTCACTGCTCAGAGATTGAGGTGGTATGTAACTGTATCATGTTGCTCTGGCCTTTGTGTTTCTTCTGTTGTCAACCAGTGGGGAATCTCTTTTGCAGCATTGCAAACGTTTCACGTTTTCCTGCTTAAAGCTCATGCCAGGAGGCACTGCCTAATCACTTTAAGATATGAGGATGCTGTAAACTCCCAGAACAATTCATGGAGTACAGCTGGGCAACTGTCCAAGAACACCGACCATTTAAGAAGCCACGACAAAGGACGCCACAGGGGCAAGCACACAGTCCTGGCCGGTGTGCCGTCAACGGCTGAAAGATAAGGCAAGCATGCTTTCTGCATTGCATTCAAACAGAAATACAATTCTGAGTCCAGCAGGGTGAAGAGAAAAGGCAGTCTCTAGAGATCATGATGCAATTACTGTACCAGAAGAGATCAGCTGTGGCTTTTTCTTCAGTGCACACAATGCACTAAATTGCCTCCTTCAGAGCAAAGTACACGGTAAAATAAATAAATAAAACCTAATAGATGCTCTGGAGCTCTGCATTGATACAGGTACCCAAATAGAATGTGCAGGTTTCTTCTCTGCCTGCCCACACAGACAATGCTGGAATATCTCATAGCCACCCACTGTTGATCGTGGAGGGGAGAGAGCAAAAGAGACAGGCTGGCTCATTAGCTCAACAGCTGAACGGTTGTCAGTGATGTGGATTTTCCAGGAAAGGTTGAGAATCAAAACATTTAGCACCAGCTGCCCATGAAATTCATGTCACATATGGCTTTAGCCAAGTCTTGATTTGGTGAAGAGGTGGGCTGGTGTCTTGCCCAGCATCTGTAGCCATGTCTGTGGAAGTGCCCGTGGAGCTTCTCACGCCTCAGCAGATACCACAAAGAATGAAGTAGAGCTAGATGGCATGACTGAATAAAAACGAAGATTTGACTTTTAAATTTTCCTTTCTTGCAGAGGAAATTCATGCTTAGAGGGAAACGAAATGAATTGAAGGGGGGAGGCTCTATGGAAAAATGAATGCTTAGCAAGAGAAAATGTGTGCAGTACGTGTTCATTAGGAGAAATTTGCACTACAATGCTGCTGAATTTTCATGAAAAAAATTCTTTGAAAAAATGCAAACTGAAGTAGAAATGTTGGAAGCTGAAATTAAGATTGGAAGAATGGAGAGAAACCAAAGCTGACAGATTTGTCCATCCCTTTGTGTAACCTTCTCAGAAACGAATCACAACAAATGCTCAATAAAGTATAGTCTAACTTTCCCATAAATGTTGTGCAAGCAAATCAGGACGAGTGCTCTATAAACAGGTCATATGGAGGAGCTCTATCTCTAAACAGCAGCTTCCTACACCACTAACTATGCTTTTGGGAACTGAGCCAGACATAGAGAACGTAGTGCCTTGGAAGGAAAAGAACAAAGAAGCTGTGCAGGATTTTTGCGCAACCTTCCCTAGACAGCCATTGGTCTTTGCCATTGGTGCTGACTCTGCAAGTAATCTTCTGGTCTGTCATTTGAATTTACAATACAATCCTTATAGTGTAGTAACTCAGCAGTATCAAGGACCCCAGGAAATCCTTTTTCCTGGAATTGATTTTATGATGTAGCTCCTGCGCTTGGAGGATCACAGTGCTTTCTGATCCCCAAATATGCAGATTCCGTGGTTTGCTGCATCAAGCATTTTTTCCCTCCGCCCTCTTCCCTGCTGGCTGCTTTGCTTACCATGTAGCCTGGTGAAGAGTTATGGAGAACCTGAAAGCTTGCAGAGTATTTTGTGACATTTTGCTTTGCCTAGTGAAGATTCCCACCCCCTAGTTGTGGATTTTGGAACAAATTTATTTTACCAGCTGTATTTCCTAGACAAAAGATATAGAATACAATGCAAACAAGCCTTTTTGAAAGAAAATTTTAGTAGGCTGGTAACTTTTCTTCACTATACAATGTTATTGGTATCAAAACACCCCAACAGCAAATCAGGATGAAGGCTGGTTGTTGTATAATCTCCCAGCAAAAAAGTCAGAATGTCTTCCTCAGTCAAGACAAAACAGATATTTTTCCTCTGCGTAAGCTTTATAACAGCAAATCAAATAAATAGGTCATCTGGAAGAGCTTTGGACGGGGGCTTAAAATTGCAAACTGGTCATTGGTGGCAGTTCCCAGTTTATTAGATTTCTCCTACAAATGGTAAATCTGGATTAAATTTGGGAGATGGATACAGACTGGCACAGGGCCACTGAAAAATGGGTAGAGTGGATTAGTGATGTACCATACCCACAGCCAGCATGGATTTCACACTCCAAGCTTCCATGAAAAAAGAGCAGGTTTCTAGCCCTCCTAGAAAGAAAGGTTTGACGCAAAATGTACAAGTATCTTCTGTGTGATTTTTGTCAGATGAGACAGCTTGGCTACGCCCACTTTCCAGTGTTCTTAGCTAATGAATGAAGTCAGAGCTGTAAGTGATAAGTGAGTTGTTTGACACAGAAGCAGGGAAGATGCACTAAGTGGAGCAGGGATCAGCAGCTTTATAGGAACTTTCCGAAGCATTTCCTGGTCACTTCCCTAACCACAAGAAGCCCCTTTCTTTTTAAGAAGTGGATTTGTTGCGCAAATGCCATAAAACACTTCAATTTTATTTCACTAGCCTACATTTGCTGCTATGTGCTCGAATCTTTTGTGTCAGCAAAAGACTGAGAGTCTGGAGTTGCCCTCAGAAACTCTTCTGGTAGACAACAATGATTGATCCAGTTCAGGAGCCTTGGTCTTTGCAGGGGACCAGCTGGACCATGATGTACGACATATTGTTTTACAAAACCTATTTGAACCTGGCAAACAGTCCTTTTGACGGAGCTTAAACCAGACACTTCAAAGTAATTTCACCTCATTTAATTCTGATTGCCTCTCTGCAAGCAGTAAGTGACAAAAGGCTAGACCTTCGCTAAGAGATTTTAGCTGCAATTACCAATGGTGGCTTTCATGTTTGCTTGTTTTGCTTGCGCAATTTCTAGCAGTTGGAAGAAAATTAAGGGGTTCTATCAATACGTGTTTTGGACACATCAGTGTAAATGTAGATCAATTTTCTTTTGATTAGGTCAATCCAGAAAAAAAGAAGAAAAATACTTGTGTGCATTTGAAGTGCTAGGAGGTGCAACTGATGGGAAGCAAAGGTATAGACAGTTTTATGCTTTACAGGGCATTCTCACATTGAATTTGGTACCCATGTATGGTTATCAAAATACAAAAGCCCCAAGCCTCTCATTTAATGTGAAAGGAAAACTCTGCTGGTGTGAAAATGTACCACATGGTTTACCTGACACAGGTGTTCATTGGTTGTAGCTGTTGCCACCTTACAGTGGAAGCAGCAACCATGTCATGAGATACTTACGAAATTGGGAGAATGGGATGGGACAGAGCAACCAGAAGGAGCCAGTGGAATGGAAGGGGGAGATCTTTTATTTCATACTTTGCAAAGTGGGGGTTGGACTCGATGGCCCTTGTGGTCTCTTCCAACTCTATGATTCTATGATTCTATGCAAATCTGTCAATTTCTGTTTCTTTCTATTTCTGATTCCCCCCCCCCAACCTTAAGTTCATTATTTCATATTGGTTTGCATTTGGGGGAGGGGCTCGTGAAAATTCACCAGCATTTCAGTGCAAAGTGCATATTGCAAAGCAGTTCCCCAAATATAATGCAATTTTGATTGTTCTTTTCACAAATCTTTCACACATTTTTATGACACTTTCTCTGAGTGCATACATTTTTTGTACACACTACTTGCCTGAAGAACAGCATTGCAAAATTCAGAGGAGTGTGAATTTTGAAGGAGAGCAGTGTTTCGGTTTGCATATTGCTCTGCAAGTGTGAATTAGGTCAGTTCGTCTTTAAATGAGAACAGAACTGAATATCTCACCCATCCCTAGGTGCACACAATTCATCCCAACAGTTGGGCTCTCATTCATTTGTGTCACAGCCAGCAAGTACATTACAGTTTCCTTCTCGATAGTCTTTGTTACTGTCAGTGTACATACTGCAATTGCCTTCCACAATTCCTGATGTACCCCCTTCAGGGACATGATATTCTCCATTCAGCCACACCTAATTAACCCCCCCACACACACACACACATACACACACAAAAACACCATATGCAAGGGAGGGGAGGGAGTTCCATATGCCAAGACTTGTTCTCACACAGTCACCACTGCCAAGAGCATTGTTGTAGCCCACATAAAGGGCTGCTGAGATTAAACCAATTTACGCCTCTGCAGGACAACCATTTGACTGAACCAAAACGATCAGCCTCGTCCTAAAGTGAGGGGGAAATGCAAAATAAAAAGCCTACGCTGATTAGGAAGTGAGAAAGGCACCACACTGTCCTGTTATGTAGAATAATTATATCAGTAGCCTCCAAGTCAGGAGGCTTTGTCAGGAGCCATAGGAAAACCCTAGAGAATGGGCCATCAATGTGGGTGGGCAGTTCATAGCTTCATATCCAGCTACAGAGTGAGAGGACATGAAGAAAGTGGCTCTCACAAAATTGTGGCACTGTGTTTATCATACCTTAACACATGGGTAGTCAACATGGCACCCTTCAGAAGGTTTGGACTGCAACTCCCATCATGCCTGATCACTGGCCAAGCTGACTGGGGCTGATGGGAATTTTAGTCCACAACATCTGGTAGGTACCATGTTGGATACCCAGGCCCTATATGTAAAAATGGCAACATACAAGATGATCTAATGGAATTAGTCAGATGAAAAATAGTTGAAATAGTGGGTGGAAATGCCAGTTTTTGACAGTAAGCAGCGATGCTATCACATAGGAATTAATATAGTAATTACTCTTTTAAAAATAGGTTTGTATTGATTTCCTCCACTGTGTTACTTTTACAGGTAATTGGTTTACCTATCCATAGAATTAAGAGTTTATTTGGCAACCAAGGCACTGTTGTAATTTTCTTAAAATGAGAAGAGGCTTAAATTTAAACACTTCCACTGCCATTTTATGATTTAACCATTTTTTATTGAGGCGTTAAGGAAATAATTTCAAACAACTAACCCTAATAATTGCAAAAGGGGTGCCAATTTTTCAGTTGTGTATGTGTAATTGTACAGCAGCCTTCATCCTCCTTTCCCAGTCTCTCTTCCCTCAGCCAGCCCTAAAATCCACAGACACTATATTTTGGGATCCTGCAGCCTGTATGCCCTTACCTATTCTTGTTACAGGCAGGATAGAAAAAGCAAGTAAACATACCCCAGAGACCACTTCTAAATAGCATTTTACTTTTTTGAAGTAGGTGGTGATCTGTCCTTAAATTGCCTAGGAACAACATTCAGTACATGCCTCAAAGCTTAGCAAGCTTATGCATAGATCATTGACTTGTAGGCTATAGGTGCTATTTTGTTCCTCACAACTGTGACTGCTTCTGCAAAGGAGAAATAAATAAATCACTCCATGTAAGGCTTCCGACTGACCCTTAAATTCTGCACAAATGTGAAATCTGGCACACTTGCAGAATATCAAATTCAAAGGTTTTGAAGTTTGATAGTTCTAATGATCTTCGCAGAGTGATCCAAGCAGGTAAAAGAGGGATAATCAAAGGAGAATAAACCATCTATTCAGTACCCTGCTGTGTACACAGCAGCAGAGCAGATGGGAAGATGGAGTGGCAGTTTACATCTCCCTCCTGGGTCTCTCTCTCTCCGTCTCCCTCTGTCTCTCTTTCTCTGCGTGTGTGAGTGTGTGTGTACACAAGTTTTCCTGAGTTGAGATTCCTTGTACCTGGCTAATGATTGTGGTAAAGCGAAGGAGCTTATTGTTGCCATTCATCTGTCTTGAGAGTCAACGCAAGAGTGTGTCTTCCGTGGTAAAGTCAAACCACTGGATGGTTACAGCACCTGCTGTGACTGTAGAGAAATATGGGACAGACATGTTTTATTGCAGCTAAGACAGATAAAGGCATCTAGTTTCATTGTTACAGATGCATCATGGAGTTTCTTTTCTCTCTGCTCCTCCCAGTGGTCATTCCTCCTCTGGTCACTGCTGTAGATACACAATATATCTGTCTGTCTCCAGGCACTGCGCTTGTCTGCAAGGAATTCCCGCATGGCAGGGTTAATGTTGCCAGCCTTCATGTCATGTTTGCAGACATCTGTATAGCACAGAGTTGGTCTGCCAACAGGCCTGTTGTCTGAAGCCAGCTCCCTGTAAAACACATCATTGAGAATCCTGCTATCTTCCACTCCGTGTACATGACTCTGTGTACATGTGTACAGCATAGATTTCACTGAGAAAGAAGTGCAAATGTGTTGGAAATGTGGGCTTCAAAAAGCCCATCTTTGTTTGAGACTCTGTCCTGTCATGTGATGCCCAAAACCTTCCCGACACAGTGCACATGGAAGGCATTGAGGCATCACTCTGGGCAGGCATAAGTTGTCCACAACTCACTTCAGTAAAGCAGTGTGATCAACATACAAGCCTGGTAGACCTTTATCTTGGTATTGGTCATTAGAATCACATTCTCTTGTTCCCTTTTGGAGAAACAAGCCATTGCCATAGCTGCCTTACCAATATGCTAGACCAGTTCAGTGCCAATGGATAGAATGCTGGTCCTGGTGGAGCACAAATGGACAAAATAATGTACCTCCTCAAGTTTATGGTCACCAATGCTGATACGAGAAGTGCTGGTGAGGTCCTGACCCAAGATATTGGTCTTCATCAGGCTGATGGTGAGGTCAAGCTCCATGCAGGCTTGGGCAAAATGGCTGATGAGTTTCTGTAGAGCTTCCTTGGAGTACACTGTCAAGGTTGTACCATCTGGAAACAACACCTCACAGATAAGAACCTGCCACACTTTTGTCTTGGCATAGAGATGTTCAGGTTGAACAGACCCCCATCACTCCTTGAATGGAAGTACACACTGTATTCAGTCAAACTGAAGACATATGACAGCAACAGGGAGAAGAATATGCCAAAGAGAGTTGTGGCAAGAACACAGCCCTGTTTCACACCACTCTTTATAGGATGGCATCTGAGAAAGAACCGTAATACTGGACAGTGCAGCACATGTTCCCATGGAAGGACACAATTATCTTGTGGAGTTTAGGTGGGCATCTTGTCTTGTTGAGCAGTGTGAAGAGTCCTTTTCAACTGAAAAGGTCAAAGGCCCTTGTCAGGTCTATGAAGGTGATGTAAAGGGATATCCTCTACTTTTGGCATTTCTCCTGCAGCTGCCGGAGACAATCTTGTCGATTGTTGACTCTGAGCTCTAAAGTCACATTGTGACTCGGTATAGACCGTGTAAGTGACTGTAATCTGTTGAGAACTACAAAGAACTTGTGCAATATACACTTATATATCAAAGTAATTAAACTTAGTAGCATTCAGGTGATCAGCTCCCCAATGTTTGTCTCATTTTCATTACCAACATGGTAACAACACTCTGAACACTAATGAAAGTGTTTTATAGTGACATGTTTTATCCCGTTGGGTTTAAATTAATGGAGCACAACAGTACTCTATCGCAAATGAATCTTTATTACATGCAGCAAGTCGTATTTCTTCCCAGCAAACTCTTACAATATGTAAAATTGTCCTCTCAGTTCCTATGTTTACCAGCTTCCTGTAATTAGATTTCACTACTGCTTCAAAAATAGATTTGTATGAATAAATACTTCAAGACTAGCCCTCTCTGTCCTTTACCCATTCTGTAATATACAATGAAACATTTGGACAGGCATTTGCTTGGCCATCAAAAGGATGAGTTTGTGTTGTGTTCACAACCAGTCATTCCCTGGTATCCTTACCTCCCTCACAGGGCTGCTGTGATGATAAAGACACATGCCATCTTGGCGGAAGGGAGGGATCAAATGCTAATGAATGACATTTTTGCATTTGCCTTGAGGGGAAAAGCAAGCACACTGCCACTCTTTTGCAGACGCCTTAGAGAATACTGAAATCTTGAGGGTATGGCAATGTCCACTCGGCGATGGTAATACAGGAAACAAGAAGAGTACCTATAAGGTCCCCTCCAATTCTTTGATTCCACTCCATTTCCTGTACAAACTTCCAGTTTAGAATAGCATGACACCCAGTCACTGGCACCATCTCCAGGGGGCCCTGGGTGCCTGAGCACCTAGAAAAAAGTCACCGTGGATGCCCAGCCTACGCCTGCCACCATGTTCTACTGACTGAGCTTGCATTCAAGTCCTCAAAAGTCAGTTAATCATATAGTCTATTGACAGCCCATGTCAGTTTCACAAGTGAATATTCACAGGTTCTGAATATTCTGAATGTGTTCTGGCACATTGTCTATCAATTCTATAGCTACAGCTATAGCTATAGCTATAGCTATAGCTATCTATCATCTATATAATTCATTTCTGTGCATATATATATATATATATATATATATATATATATATGCACAGAAATGAATTATGTCTTTTCCCCAAATACACATTTTATATGCATTTTATCCCAAAATATGAATATTGTGCGCTTTCTATCCCAAAATGCACATTTCTGTATGCATTTATCCCCAAATATACCTTTCTGTACATACCTTAACCTAATATGTGTATTTTATATGAATTTTTATAGTTTCTGAGCCAAAACCTGAACTGTGAAAAGCACAAAAACCAACAGATAACTGAATTTTTCACACCCGCTCTGCTTTTTTATTTACAGCCCCACCAAATGAAATGTTGACTTCGTCTATTAATTAACTAAAGCCTCACTTAATTCATCCATCCATTGAATCGATCAAGGCTCATTAATCAGCTAAAGCCTCAGTTAATTCATCTACCCATTGAATCAATTAAGCCCTGCAGCATTTTTAGCTTCCATGTCCTCTCTCACACTCCCTCCTCCTCAGATGCATTTGCATTCAAGTCCCTTAGTTTGATAGCTTGAAACAAATGCAAAATCCATTATCCCTTCTTTCCTTCCAAGGACCTCAAGGTGGCATGTATGGTTCTCTCCGCATTTATTCCTCACAAAATCCTGTGACTCTAAAGGATGGAAACTTGGCCTATGGACACCTAGTGCGTGATTCTTTGATTCTCTGATTCTCTCATGGTGGAAAGCACTGGGTTGGATTCAACTAACTGGTCTCGTGAACAGAAAGCTGCACAAAAACGTCCACTACCACTATGGGCCTCCCCCCTTGTGTGTCCCAGCATACACACACACCCCAAATGGCTCTGGGGATATCAGGAGAACCCCCAAAACAGAAGTTGGAGAGGGCAGATAGTTTCATCAGGGAAGCAGAAATGCTTGCACTGATAGAGAGATCTGCTTAGCACTACTTTGAATTCCTCTCAGAATATCAGACACCATCAACAAAAATTGCAAATCAGTAAGCTAACTTCTTCAAAAGCATGTAAACTGTTCGATGCAATCATTCTTTCATTCAACCTACCATTCTGATTAACACGAGTCCATTTCTAGAAAGTGAACTCAATTTTTCATTTGACTGTTTTGCTCTAGTACTAATTGCTTTCTTCTCTCCAACTTTTCAAATGTCTCCCCCCCCCCCTTCTCAGCCAAGTATGGAAATGTCTCCTCACTGCTCTCTGTCTCTGTGTGTCTCTTTGCAATTCTTTTGATGTAAAAAAGCTTCATTCAGCATTTCTAATTCAGGATTCTCATCAACAACAAAAAGGCAGAACTGTGCAAACGCTGAAAATAAACCTATGCATGTTTAGCAGAAATTGGTGCTAAAGGTGCAAAAGAACAGGGAAAACTGAAGACTTTGTGAAACATATACTACTGTGTGTGTGTTTTAAGCTCTCTGAGAAAAAGAGTGGTTTGTTTGTTTGTTTGTTTGTTCGTTCGTTCGTTAAATGTACTACACACACATATATGCACACACAAAACACTAGTGTGTCAGCTCTTTGTTGAAGTGCAAGAAATTGAGGCCTCATTAAGAACTGACTTTTCTGCCAACACTGCTACCAGGCATCCAAGTTACAATAACATGAGAGGTGCCAGAAAGCCTTGAAGATCAAGTGCTTATTGCTGAGCCTGAAATAATTGGCTGTTCCAATCAGCTATGTTCTTAAACTCTTTTCTACATCTTTTCTGCATCTGGATGTGTCACTTCTAGCCCTCATGTACTTAAAAACAATTGGTTGATGATCATCTCCATTATTTTTCATGGGACATACCCAGGATACTTTGCGATTATGTGAGAAAAAAATATGCAGTGAAATCTCACTAAAAGATCAGCATCAGTCCTTAATTTCCAAAATGAGAGGTGCTGTGTTACAAATTTGCAATGCAGTTTTCCAGCGCTATAATAATATGCCAAAATGCAGTGTATGAAAAGAACCACTAGGGGGTTTCTGTAATTGCCAGCCTCTGTTTGTCCCTCTGAGGTTTCTGTAGAGGCTTGCTTGATGAGCCCACGACAGCCACAAAAGAGCTCCATTCTGCAACTAGATATTAAAGACTGGTCCTATTACCAACTGCTTGAAGCTTGTGTTTTCATGCTGCTAGATCCAACCAAATAATGTGTACCAAAACACAAACAATAGGGAGAAGTGGCCATTAAAATGCATATTTACTGAGGAGCTCTGGAAAATGAAGCGGGACCTCAGACGGCTAGAGCGAGTATGGCGGGGTGCCTGTGACGGAGCCTCAAGAACATCTTATAGGTCTTTTATGAAAACCTACGAGATGGCGGTGAAGGCTGCTAAGAAGTCTTACTTCTCGGCCTCCATTGCATCCGCTAGCTCTCGCCCGGTGCAATTATTTAGTATAATCAGGTCTTTAACGTCCCTTGAGGGACAGCCAGATTTAAATAACAATTTGACACACAGCTGTGAGGCATTTGCGAGCTTTTTTGCGGAGAAGGTCTTGTTGCTCCGCCATGACCTCCCTGCCAATTTGGATACAATAAAGGAACTGGAGGCCCCTCGACTGTCCTCTGGTCCTGTATTGGACCACTTCAACCGGATATCCCCAGCCGATGTGGACAGACTCCTCCGAGCTGGAAAGCCCACCACCTGTCCTCTCGACCTGTGCCCGTCTTGGCTGATTAGAGCGTGTCCAGACGAGGTGAGGGACCTCCTGAGGGATATCATCAATTTGTCCCTTGGCACGGGGACATTCCCAGGGGAACTGAAGGAGACAGTGGTGCGTCTGCTCTTAAAGAAAACATCATTTGATCCTTTAGATCTATCCAATTACCGCCCGGTTTTGAATCTTCCGTTCCTGGGTAAGGTGATTGAGAGAGCAGTTGCTGAACAGCTTGGTGGGTTTCTGGATGAAACATCGGCTCTGGATCCATTCCAGTTCGGCTTCCGCGCTGGTCATGGGACCAAGACAGCTCTGGTTGCCCTAACAGATGATCTTCGTAGACAGCTGGGTCGAGGCGGGTCGGGGCTGCTGATTCTTCTAGATCTGTCAGCAGCTTTTGACATGGTCGATCACGAACTCCTGGACCACCGCCTTGCCGACGTGGGGATCCAGGGCACAGTCCTTCAATGGCTGCGCTCGTTTCTCTCTGGTCAGGGACAGAGGGTGCCGCTTGGGGGGGGGGGAATTGTCATCGCGCCACTCCTTGGTGTGTGGAGTACCTCAGAGTGCGATACTCTCCCCGATGCTTTTCAACATCTTTATGCGCCCCCTCGCCCAGCTTGTCATCAGTATGCTGATGACACCCAACTCTATCTGTTGATGGATGGCCATCCTGACTCGGCCCCAGACACACTGACCAGATGTTTGGAAGCTGTGGCTGGGTGGTTATGTGGGAGCCGGTTGTAGCTAAATCCTTCAAAGACAGAGGTCCTGTGGCTGGGACGGGACGATATGGGATTGGGGGGGCAACTCCCATCTCTTGCGGGGGCGCAATTAGTGCCAGCACTGTCAGTTAAGAGTTTGGGTGTAATCTTCGACACCTCCCTTTCCATGGAGGCGCAGATTGCAGCTATAACAAAGGCGGCATTTTTCCATCTCCGCCAAGCTAAGCAGTTGGCTCCTTACCTCTCTCGCCCTGACCTAGCTACTGTGATCCACACGCCGGTCACCTCCAGACTGGATTATTGTAACTCGCTCTACGTGGGGCTGCCCTTGAGACTGACCCAGAAACTCCAGCGGGTGCAGAATGCTGCAGCAAGACTCCTTACGGGGTCTTCGCTGCGAGATCACATTCACCCGGTGCTATACCACCTGCACTGGCTCCCAGTGGAGTACAGGATCAGGTTTAAGGTGCTGGTTTTAACCTTTAAAGCCCTATATGGCCTAGGACCCTTGTACCTACAGGACCGCCTCTCCTGGTATGCCCCACAGAGAAACTTACGGTCGTCAAATAAAAACATCTTGAAGGTCCAGGCCACAGAGAAGTTAGGCTGGCCTCAACTAGAGCCAGGGCTTTTTTGGCTGTGTCTCCGATCTGGTGGAACACTCTGTCACAAGAGACTAGGGCCTTGCGGGACTTGACATCTTTCTGCAGGGCCTGCAAGACAGAGCTGTTCCACCAGGACTTTGGCTAGGGCACAGCTTGACTCCCTCCCTCGGCAATCTTCACGGAGCTCTGGCCCAATGGTTGCCACTGGCTTGATTTGAATTAATTTATAATGAATGATTTTAGAGTGTTGTTTGTGCTGTACTTTTGTACTGTTTTATTGTTGTTAGCCGCCCTGAGCCCGGCTTCGGCTGGGGAGGGCGGAATATAAATAAAAATTATTATTATTATTATTATTATTATTATTATTAATTGATGAAATAGCATACCAATTAGGTTTGCCATAGGGACGCGGGTGGCGCTGTGGGTTAAACCACAGAGCCTAGGACTTGCTGATCAGAAGGCCAGCGGTTCGAATCCCCGTGACGGGGTCAGCTCTCGTTGCTCGGTCCCAGCTCCTGCCAACCTAGCAGTTCAAAAACACGTCAAAGTGCAAGTAGATAAATAGGTACCGCTCCGGCGGGAAGGTAAACGGCGCTGCTCTGATTCACAATGACCCGGAAGCCGTATGCCGGCTCCCTCGGCCAATAAAGCGAGATGAGTGGCACAACCCCAGAGTCGGTCACGACTGGACCTAATGGTCAGGGATCCCTTTACCTTTTACCTAGGTTTGCCATATTTCAAAAGGTTAAAATCTGGAACCCAAAGTAGTAGAGCATTTGGGGGGGGGAGTTGGGGGGATTCACCAAAAATGCTAAACTTGCCGGCAGGGATTCCTGGCTTTTGACTTGCATCCTGTACTGTGGTTCCTGGCATAAACTGGATACTTTGGTTCTGAAGAAAAACCACCCACTGGCTCCTCCTGGAATGGATGAGGCACCAGATTTCCAGTGAAAATAGTCCCCGCTCCCATTTTCCCAATTTGCACCTTCAGCAGCAAATAGGAAACAAAGAGGGAAGAAGTTTTTTCTAGCAGAAAACTGACACAGGTTCTCCATCTAGTATGCTTTTTGTAAATAATAATAGTAATAATAATAATAATAATAATAATAATAGCAAAGGTGGTAGATTACATCATGCATAGTTTGGCCCTCAGAATAGCTCTGTGCTGGCAGTGTGGGAAGGTGGGCTGCAAAATGGTGGAGAACTTGAGAATCAGCCTCACGGAACACAGTGGGCCTTCTGTCTGAGAAAATATGGACAGGATTGTGGTGTGAAATGACACGCAGGGCCACCCACAAGAGTTGCCCAGTCACCATTCCCGAAATAGCCACAATATATTCATGATCACAGCAGGGAAGGGGGCTGGAATGAGAAACAAAAAACAACAGAAGTGAGGAACGTAGGTGGAAGAGGAGAGGAGAAAGACAATTATTGATAGCAAGCCATTAAAAAACAACATAAACTTTAGCTTCAAAGGCATGTCAACAGAATAGAATCTAAATAAATGCCGGCTTGGAAATTGGAGTGTGGCAGACTTAGATGAAGCAGGTAACAAAATTCAGAGGATGAAAGGTGTCGCCTGGTGAAATATTAATGATCGGTGTCAACGAAAATGATACAGACACTTAGAAAATATTGAGATGGTTTAACTATAGAGGTGGGGAGAACATACAGTAGCGGCTTATTAAATCAATACTGTTTTTATTTTAGAAAAAGATAAAAGGATGACTTTTCAAAAAGTTATGAATCGATATGTGAAATTCAAATCGTCGCATTCACAAATCTATAGCCCTTCCCTCCAGCAGGAAGCAGCCCCTCCTGTCCCAAAGGATAAAAGAGATCTGGGCCACGTCTTGCGAAAGAACAGAGAAGGCCTCTTTATAGAAGATGGAAAGGGAGGGGAGAGAAATCTCTGTCTGCTGTTGTTAGCAACATATACATTATACATGAGATAAAGCAAGCAAGCACTGGGGTTTTTTTTTATCCCTTGCTTGGAAATGTCTGCCAAGTGGAGAATCAGCGGGACTCTATTTTCAGTTATTCCCAAGAAGAGAGCCATAGATTGAGGATCCCATGGCTGCTGTTAAGCCTACTAGCTCCCATCAAGTTCATTGCAGATTTCGCTGAATCAGGAGGGAGGTGAGGTTCCAAACTGTGTTTCCGTTCAGTTAGATGCCTACAGTTTTAGGAGACTAACTGTGCCGAACCTCCCTATGCTACCTGAAGTCTATTTAAATAATCCACCAAAAGCATGGCAATAATTGATTAGTCTCCCTTTCTCTTTCATTCTGCATCAGCAAATGTTGAAAGAGCTTATGGCAATCGCTGCTTTTCCTTTTCTCAAATGGAAACGGTCTGGTGTCATCAAGCACAGCCTGTGAGGGCGTTGACTGTGTCGCTGCAGCTGCTGTTGCCTGGGTTGTGGTGACACTGCAATGTGTAAGCCCACGCTGTGCAGGTGCCACCCGTCTGTTCAGCGAAGAAAGGAGACCTGGCATTCTCTGTGCAAGCTCAAAGATTTTCTCCCATCAGAGTGCCCATGCTGGGGGGAAAGACAACACATGGAAATCAAACCTCATTCCAAAGTTAGGAAATGAGTTGTATTGATTAGGAGTATTGATGGATGCTGTCAATTGTGCATTTCACTAGTTTTTATTGCTCGCATTGGCAAGGAACCAAATTGTTGTCGGATGCTGGTAGCGAAGTGTTATTAATTCTTAATGTATTTATTCTCTTGCGAACCACTTTGAGTGCCGTATACACGGGCAAGTGGGGTGGTGAAGCAATGTGACATAATTACTTTGGGCTGTTGCTGTGCAGAAAACACTTTACTGTGCATAGAACATTACACGAGATGTCCCATTCACACAGTGCCAGATTTCCATATAAGCTAAACAAGCTGTAGCTTAGGGCCCCACTCTTTTGGGGTCCCACCCAAAAAATTGAAGGAAAAAAACTGGATGTGCATTTCCAAAATATAAGATAAAAAGCAAATAAAATAAAACCTACATACAGCAACAGTGTTTTGTGTTGTGTAGGCTCCTATTTGTTACGTGCAAATGGCTTTAGATATCTATTAAGTCCATAAATTACCATATAGCAGGCTTCCTCAACCTCGGCCCTCCAGATGTTTTTGGCCTACAACTCTCATGATCCCTAGCTAGCAGGACCAGTGGTCAGGGATGATGGGAACTGTAGTCTCAAAACATCTGGAGGGCTGTGTTTGAGAAAGCCTGCCATATAGAATATATTCAACAACAAAAAACAGTGACAATTTGTTGTTGACAAAGGACAGCTGGACATATAAAGGGCCCCATTACCTTCAGTAGCTTAGAGCCTCATAAAACCTAAATCCGGCTCTGCAATCACATTATATGAACCGGGTCCTCCTCAGCCCATCAGTCTGTCTTTCATTCTTTCCCCTCCTCACACATGGCAGCAGAGGCTCTGTGACATTCTCAAAGACTATGCATGACAGTTATTTCCCACTTCTTTGTCAGAGTAGAACAGCTCATGAGAATCAGGACCTAAATCAAGGAACGTTCATCAGACAACTGAGTGCAGCTTAGATGCAAAGCTTTAAAATAGTGCAATCAGGCAGATGTAGGGGTTTCCCCCCCCCCTAGACTTTAGTATTACAGACGGCATCCCAGTTTCTGATTGGATCCTGGAATGTCCCAGATTTCCTTTTTCCTCCCCTCCATGTCTCAGAGAACAAATAAAAGGTGTGTGTGCAGAAACGGAGTCCTGCTTATACGGAAAATAAAATCCCTGCACCAAATGAAGGAAATGGTGAAGCTGTCATATGAAGCCCTTCCTATAATTTTGAAGGAAAAGGTCACCAATCCACTTCAAATTCTTTCATTGTAATGCTTCAGCAGCTAGCCATTTGTTAGGAAATGTGTAGAGTGTTTATCCGTTTATTGTAAATGGAGCCTTACACTGTCTACTCAGAAATAAGTCCCACTGTATTCAATAGAGCTTACACCCAGGTAACCTGGCAAAGACTGGGCAGCCTTATGATGTATTCCAAAGCATTTTTACTCAGAACTAAGTTCCACTGAGTTCAATAGGATTTACTGTCTAGTATGTTCCTGATTATTCTCACAGTTTCTATTATGTTGTTGTTGTTGTTGTTGTTGTTGTTGTTGTTGTTGTTTTTACCATTACCCACCTTTTTCCCTGACAGGGACTCAGGGCAGTTTACTGCTACAATTTTATTTCATTCCATTTATCTGTGGAAGGTGTACACCAGGCATCCCCAAACTCGGCCCTCCAGCTGTTTTGGGACTACAACTCCCACCATCCCGAGCTAACAGGACCAGTGGTCAGGGGTGATGGGAATTGTAGTCCCAAAACAGCTGGAGGGCCAAGTTTGGGGGTGCCTGGTATAGACAGTCCCTTCCCTCACACATTTTTTCTTTACAATAACCTTGTGAGGTAAGTGAGGCAGAGAGGCTGTACCTGGCTCAAGGTGACCGGTGGAGATGAGTATATGATGTTTATGTGTGTAGGAGATCAAACACAAGAGAAACTTTCCTGATGTAGAATAGGATGCTCCTATTTTTGTCAGAGAAATGTAGGAGGCTTTGGGATGGGGGTCGAGCATCTCGCGTACCAGAAATGGCCTCTGAAGTGATGTAAAGTGGCACACCAGCCATTACTCCATTGGTGGTGGCAGCATTGCCACTTAAAAACAACAACTCAGCCATGGATCTTCTGCTGTTTCATCAAGGGAAAATGCACACATTGCTCATAAGAAGCAATAGCTCAATACCGCCAATAGCTTAGGCAACTTTCTATACTAATAGTTATCACATGAAAAATATGTAGCTTTGTGCCAGAAGAAGGTAAGAGAAAAGGAAAGAAAAACCTCACATCACAATCTTCCCTCTTTCAATGTCCTTTGCACACTGAGAAGCATGAAAGTATCATTTGCAGTTTCTGAGAAAGAGTCAGTAGAAAACGTGTATAATAAACCTTCCACCAGCATGAAATAAAATATACAAAAGCAGGATTTTCGCTCCTACGTAAGGATGCCAAAAATATTTGTGGGACATGGAACCTCAGGAATGTGTTTCAAGACACATACCATGTTCCAAGTGCTAATGTTCGCACTGGGAACTTTACATTAATAGATACATGGGGGGACATAAATATAACTATCCATCTGTTTAGGAAAGCTGCAGCGAACCAAGCTGTGGCCTGTCAGTTGCTATTCCACAGAAGAGACAGAACAACGTGTGCTTTGAGCTCTGTCTTTTCTGGGGCAGGCAACATATAAAACAGCATAAGAATGGCCCACAAACTCAATATGTGTATAGAAAAACAAGGTATGTGACGTTTGAAAGTCCTTTTTGGTTCTGTATGGACTATCCATAGTACAACACTGGGGCTGAATCGTGAAAGAGAGAGCCAAAATAAGTAAGGACATTTGAACATTTAATCTCAAACCTGAATAAATAAGTTGGGTTGAATGACCATACTTAGCATTTATGTATAATCAGTATTTGTTTCTTTCTTTTAAGTTTCTGTATGACTTTAGCTCAGGGATTCAGGACAGGTAGAATCAGGGGGTTTTTTTCAACTGGAACTCTCCAGAACTCAGTTCCAGCACCTCTCAGGTGGGCACCATTGCCAATCCAGTGGTACTTCGGGTTACATACGCTTCAGGTTACATACACTTCAGGTTACAGACACCGCTAACCAAGAAATAGTTCTTCAGGTTAAGAACTTTGCTTCAGGATGAGGACAGAAATCGTGTTCCGGCGGCGCAGTGGCAGCAGGAGGCCCCATTAGCTAAAGTGGTGCTTCAGGTTAAGAACAGTTTCAGGTTAAGTATGAACCTCCAAAACAAATTAAGTACTTAACCCGAGGTACCACTGTATAAGAGAACAAGTTATAAGAGTTATAAGAGAACAAGCTCATGGTGAGTTCCAACACCATTTATTTCCTAGAAAAATAGCACTGGGTAGAATAGAAGAATAGTCCAGCTGCCAGCCCAATGGGAAGACCCTACAGGACTTCAGAAAAATGCTTCGGTTCAGAGGAAGGTAATTCATCATAAAGATTGTGACAGAACACCAGGGAAGAGAAAATTCCTGGTGGGCTTTCTTGATGAAAAAAACACATGCCTGAAATACTGTCTGGTAGTTTGTAAGAAGCTAACGGAGATTGAGGGCACAAGGTGAAGGGGACGACAGAGGACAAGATGGTTGGACAGTGTTCTCGAGCTATCAACATGAGTTTGACCAAACTGTCGGAGGCAGTGGAAGACAGGAGTGCCTGGTATGCTCTGGTCCATGAGGTCACGAAGAGTCGGACACGACTAAATGACTAAACAACAACAATGGAGATGGTAGAGTACTGTAGCCATGACTCCTAACCATTTCTTAGTAAGGAAGTCATGTCTTCTGCTTTACAGAGAATAGTCCTCCATTTGAAGGAGTCCGCTATTTAAAGCGATGTCCAGTCCAAGTCTGAGATAAAGGACAGTAAGGAATTACAGAGACTTGAAAGCTGCCCATCAAAATTTAGGAGCTGGACAGCGGGCTGAGCAAGCACACACTTGACCTGCTCTGTCACCCCCAGTATGGTGTGATGTATTTCTATTTCTGTTTCCACTTAAACTATAATAATTTTTTTCTGTAGTTGCATCTTTACAAACCTGTGCAAATCTGTGCAAATCTGTATCACCTTACCCCTCTTGTTTGAGGGATACATTCCTCTTTTTCTTCTTTTTGGCAGTACTGTTTCTTGGTGTGTGTTTTAGAAAGCAAACCCAGCTCTCACCACCTTTTCTAGGGCATTGTGCTTCATTTGGGCTCCTGACAATATTGCAATATTGTCACCTTCGATTCAGGCAAGGTTCATTTCTCCAGTGCTCATGAGGATGTGTGAACAACAGCCACACTGACACAAATGCGGTGCAACTCAGAAATGGGTCATTTGAGCATTGTGAAATCACACATTTACCAGAAAACAGGAGCATGAATCTGTGCAGTCTCAAGTCAAAGTAAGGAAAAGAAATCACAGACACACACAGAGGACTGTAAACACCAAGGTTAATCAAGCAAGTGGCACAAAACACAGGAGAGAAATTGACTTTACCTGACAGAGTTTTACCCACAGGAACTCACCAACGATGTACATTGGGAAATTATTGATTTTTAAAGAGAGCAAAGAAAGGTCGAACTTTCTGCTCACCGCATAACGTTGCTTAGCTTAGAGTCTTGGACTTTGTTAACGTAGCAGAAAAAGCAAGCGAGGATGTAACAACAATAGCAACAGAAGGCATCTTCTCAGAAAATCCAAATTCATTTTTTGACATTTTACAGGGCTGGAACATTTTATGGAGTATAAATTGTAAAAAGTCATTAAATAATAATATCCACTAAATAATAAATGAAGCCTCGCTAATTAAATGAAATAAATAATAAATAGAAAACCTTGCTAACTGGGGCTAACGAGCATTATTTTCTTTCTACTGGGACTGTAAGCAGGAAATAAAGTTTAAAAGCTAAAATATGAATAAATAGCAGATTGGGAAACACATCTCAGCAAGCAGGGCAATTAATAAGCCAATTGTGTGTCATCTGTTTTTTGTTTTGTTTTTTGCCAAGACACTTAGATAATAGGATGTTTTAAGAATATTGGATAGTTTAATTATCTGCAATCTGTACCATTTTTTTTTCTGCACCAGAATGCATGTTTGTATTTCTCTGGATTCTATATATTTTCCCTCTTGATTGCTACATTTTGCACTACCGTGGCCTACAGTGAAGGCGATAAATGAAATGGAATCATATTTTTTTTCCAGCTATTTTGCTTTTCACCAGGGAACTTGAGTGGAAATGGAAGCACATCATAAAGCCCCAGAACCTGACTGGTATCATGCAGAATCAAAAACATAACATGAAATGTCCTGACTGCCTAGTCAGCTGGGCAGTTTTTCCCACAGGGGAGTTTCGCTATGGCAAGCATCTCCTCCAGATGTTATGGACTATCATGCCAAGCAGCTCCAGACAGCAAGGCCATTTTGTTCATGACAAAACTGAAATACCTGGTCATTACAAGCCTCCGCGAAAGCTAGCACAAGTTGTTTTTCATGATTCTGTAAAGTTTGGATTGGGCATTATGGCAGACTTCCCTAACTTTGCTTTTTACTATTTGCAATCTGTTCTTTTTAGGGATATCAGGGATTGCAGCTCTGCTATGGGATTTATAAACCAATTGCAATTCTGATTGATGCGCAAATACATTTTCACCATATGGAGTACATCTGGTTTGACAAAAGGATCCCCAATAAATTTGATTTTTGAGAACATTTGTGCACGGACTGAGCAATCCAGTAAACTCTGGGTCAGGAGCTCCAGGACATGTGATTTCTGGAGAATTTAAGAGTGTGGAGTCCTGCACAAGATTTTTACACTCTGCAGCAGAAGCAAAGCCATGGCTTCAAAAGACGGCAATCAATCATCTTCCTCAGAGTACTGAATCCATATAGTAGCTTCTGTGCCATCAGAAGTAATTGCCATCATTTAACTTTGATTGCAAACAGGATTTTAACATTAACTTTGCAAACCGGTAAATCACTTAGCTTTAGATCAGGTTTATAGGGCATCTCTTCCCATGGAGGCTTGAATCATGGCAGTTTTACTGTTTTTAATTAACAGATTCCAAGATCTTGATGCTTTGTGAGTCAATGAGAGGCGGTAACTCTTTGTGGTTCAGCAGGCAAGAGTCCATAGTCCATAACGTGCCCAGAAATATTTAAACACAGTGTGATATCCAATGTAATTCCAACTCAGAACAAACCCACTAAAATTAATGGACTTAAACCCATTGATTTCAATGGGTCTACTCTGAGTCTGACTTAGTTCAATATCAGTCATTGTAGATATAGAGAAGGCTGCTGTATCTGTTGGCTTTTCCCAGCACTTTCCCAACATTCTGTGCTTGCTATGTGTCAAGGATGTATTTAAAGACCCAAGGTGTCTATCAGGACAAAATATGGATGGCAACTCCACTTAGAATGAGTTTCTCAGCTTTTCTACATAGCCTGTTAGCCAAGGTGTGGCTTGAAAGAAGAAATGGAAGAACTGAGTACAGACAGGAAAGGCATTTCACTCATCTTCCCCAAGAGACAGTTGAATACAGAGGTTAGAGTTTTGCAGGAGGTCCAGTTCCCCATGCAGTCATGAAGCTCATTGGATGACTTTGGGTCAAGCATTTTCTCCCTGCCCACCAAACTTCATAGGGCTGTTGTAAGGAGAAGGGGCAGCAAGAACCATGTACGTCATCCCAAGCTCTTTGGAAGGAAGGTGGGGTGTACATGTAATAAATACAAATATTTATCTATAGAGAATGTTAGTATCCATTCTTTTGCCATCCACCATTTTCTTCCACTGAACTTCTTGCCTGAGGGACAAACTGTAGTATATCTTCAAGAAGATGAACTAAAAATATACGACAAACAGAAAAGTCAAATTCCTTTCCCACCTCAAGTAACATGATTGCTCATTTATGAGAAATCTCACTCCTGGAAACCAAACCCATATTGAACAAAAGGCCTTTTCCATCAGTCAAAGTTGCCACAACATTTTTGACTTTGTGTGATAGATCATCAGGCACTTTTTCTCCATGTACAGACCAGACCAGACCAAAGTGCACTGTTTGAAGTATAAGATGTGCAGAATTAATATTCAGCAGCGAGAGCTTGTTATATTGGTCAAGGTTGCTTGCAGAGTAAACAAGCAAAAGGACTGAAATTTGTGTTAAGCTCGAGCCAGTAAATTATAAGAGTCCTGCTCTGTAATTGTAGGTTGCTGCTTGCTCTTGAGTGTAACAGTTGCTAGATTATGTTTATAGCTTTGCCCTTCTGCTACAGAGCTATGAACCGCAGGCATACAATTTTTCATTCGCCTCATATGCTTGTCAAGTGTGTGACGTATAAGAGGCATTAATCGGCAAAGGTCAGATCCTTATCAGCCACCGCTCATTTTAATGCCTTGAAGAGAGTCAAGAGGCATGGCGACTTATGCAACTAGGCAAGGATGCCTGTGTTTCCAGCAGCAATTGAATCGCGAAGGCTTTAAAAATGAGTACAGAAAAGATACACTTCATTCTCGAGGATTTCCTGAGAGCCAGCATGGTGCCGTTTGGACTACAACTGCTATCAGTCCCAGCCAGCATGGCTAATAGTCAGGAATTATAGGAATTCTAGTCCAAAACCTCTGGAGGGCACCATACCATGTTGGCTACCTCTGGTGCAATGTGTAGAACAGTAGTGGCAACCTGTGCCTCGAAGGCCAGATGCAGCCCGTAACCTGCTTTCAAAAGCCCTCAACAAAAGCTCCTTTTAGACCCTGAGTAAGAGTAAGAGGTGGGTGGCCCTGTGGTCTAAACCACTGAGCCTAGGGCTTGCCGATCAGAAGGTCGGTGGTTCGAATCCCCACGACGGGGTGAGCTCCCGTTGCTCGGTCCCAGCTCCTGCTAGCCTAGCAGTTCGAAAGCACACCAAAAAAGTGCAAGTAGATAAATAGGTACCGCTCCGGCGGGAAGGTAAATGGCGTTTCTGTGTGCTGCTCTGGTTCGCCAGAAGTGGCTTAGTCATGCTGGCTACATGACCCGGAAGCTGTACGCCGGCTCCCTTGGCCAATAAAGCGAGATGAGCGCCACAACCCCAGAGTCATCCGCGACTGGATCTAACAGTCAGGGGTCCCTTTACCTTTTTAAGAGTGAAATGTCCTTCTGGCAGCCCATTGGGTGGTAAAAGAGGCAGAGAAAGGGCAGGCCCACACCTCCTTTTGGCTCTGACTTCATCCACAACCAGTTTGGTCCCAACCAAGGCTGACATGCAGCCTGCAACAGAAGAGTCTGAAGATCACACGCCTGTGTTAATCACCTTGCAAAGACCAGGATATCTGTGATCTCCAGTGCTGCTCCTTGCTAATGGTTCCCTGCCCTGCTACAGATTAATTCATTAATTCAATCATCTTAGCAATTATCACCAATTGCTTAAAAGGTTAAAGGTGTGCCCATTCGACATATATTTAAGCTCTAATTATCACTGGCTAGAATTGTTGTATCTCATTGCCATTCAGCTCCCACTGTGCAGTTGTGTCTTTTACATACCTGCCAACTCAGAATTCACTCTTGTGTCTGAGAAAGTCAGGGGCCCGTTCCTCCCTCAGTAAAAGCTGTTGCCATTCCCCTGCTGAAAATCAGCTTCATGTAACTAAAATGAACATAATGAATGCACCTGCATTCACTGAAGTGAAATGAAGCAGCCTGTCATACGCCTGAACATGAAAAAAAAAAAACCATCGTCATTATTTTGTAATAACGGTAATGGAGTTCCATGCTCATAGATAAGCGTTTCTGAAACATTTGCAATTGGATCTACAAGATGAGTTGGTCAGCCCAGATACTCCATTATAGCTTCCCTTTGGGGTAGGGCTGTAGAGCATGTAAATCAGGCATCCCCAACCTTCGGCCCTCCAGATGTTTTGGACTACAATCCCCATCATCCCTAACCACTGGTCCTGTTAGCTAGAGATCATGGGAGTTGTAGGCTAAAACATCTGGAGGGCCGCAGGTTGGGGGTGCCTGATGCACATGTTCCCTCCATGTACTATTTGAGAGAGAGATTCTACAGGTTAATGGGAAAACCAGTATATCTACAATTTATTATTACACACACACATACACATCACACATCTAAAACTGGATCAAGCTGAGGTTTCTTTGTACAGAACTTCATGCATATGTATTAATTGGCTTTGATCCAGTTAGAATTTGCATTTCTCTTCTTTCTCTTGAACTGCCCTTTTTATTTTTGGTTAAAAAACAACAACTTACCACTGCATCACAGTGACATAATAATAATAATTGATAACTTCAGTTAATTTCACATCAAAGGCATGGAGTGAAGTAGTGGGAAGCACTTTTTACATACAGTGGTACCTCAGGTTACATACGCTTCAGGTTACACACTTCGCTAACCCAGAAATAGTGCTTCAGGTTAAGAACTTTGCTTCAGGATAGGAACAGAAATCATGCTCCGGCAGCACGGCAGCAGCAGGAGGCCCCATTAGCTAAAGTGGTGCTTCAGGTTAAGAACAGTTTCAGGTTAAGAACAGACCTCTGGAACAAATTAAGTACTTAACCTGAGGTACCACTGTACTTTGGAAAACTTTAAATATGTAAAAAAAAATATCTGGGAATTGGTAGTTGACCTACACATTTCAGTCCTAGCACCCCATGGCTGGGCAAATAGCACCTCTTCTGGGAAACTTCTTTTGCCACTCAGTGGCATCATTCACTGGCAGAGGTGAGGATAATCATCATCACATTTTTATCCACCTTTGGGGCTTTTCCTTTAGCTTAACTTAGTGCCCTTTCAAAGGATGAGTTTTTTATGCTGCATCTATATTTTCAAAGTGGAAATCTCCCACAGTACTGATTACAAATGTCAGCTCTAAATTCATTCAAGGATGGGCAAATCTGTAACATTTGGCTTTTTTCTGTTTTCTCATTCTTCCAGTCTTAAATTCAGTTTGTCTCATTTCCACACGTTTGCCATTTAAAAAAAGAAAGCCTCGTGAAAATTCAGCAGCATTTTAGTGCAAATTCTAATAAACATATTTGTATGCAATTTTGCCTATTATACACATTTTTGCAAAGCAACTTCTAATATGATGCATTCACACTTTGTGCTGATATATGCATTTTTTCCACACACTTTTGGGCTGGAGAATTGCATTGCAAAATTTGAAAAAGTGCAAACTTGGGACAATAGCTGTATTCTAATTCCCACAGTGTTTCAGAAAGTGCATATTAGGTAGGTTCATCTGTACATGTCTACTCTGAAGTAAGACCCACTGAGTTCAGGTAAGTGGATGAAGGATTGCAGCCTTAGGTTCCATTGCTGGAAGAAAGGTCCATTCTTGTACTGGTGCCTACCTGCTATAGCAGAACAAAACTAGTTGCCTTCTTCCTGCAGAGCACAGATGGGTACATTATAACAAGGCAAATGAATAGTGGTGAATGAAACATTTATGCAAGTTGTTGAAATGAATGTGGAAACTTCCAAGACATTGATGGAGAAGGGAAATCAAGTATAGCACTAAAATCCAAAATACTTAACATAGTTCTTTGTTTTCATTTTTTACTTTCTTGGTTTAGAGTTCAAGATTCAAGATATATATATAGAGAGAGATTGTATCACAGGATAACTTATTTGTTTACTGGCAGACAATGTGAGCTGCACACCTGGCACCATGAATTTCTGTCAGTTCATGGCTGGGTCATGAAATCAGCAGACAAGAGGGAGGACTGAGCTTCCTGCACTGATAAGCCTGAGGATATATTTAAGAGTCAGGATATTTACAAGCTGCTATTGTCATTCTCTTCCAGTGCCTCAAGGGCAGGAGTATTCATCCAGACCCTGTGATTTCAAATCAGGGACTGTATTACCAAAGTTTGCAAACAAACAACAAACAAACCTGCAACTCTTACAGCCCCATTCAGTGTGTGCTAGGGATGCTTGAGGAATTTGAAGTTTGTGGATTCTGATGCAAATGGACCTGATCCACACCTTCCCTGACTAATGTACAGATAATTATCCTTCAGATTTCACACTTCCTGATACAGCCGTGGCTCAAAGATTGCACTCCATGATGTGCTTTGGTCCTCACTAGAAGGGCTATGGAAGGGCTCACAGCATTAACACTCCAATAGATCTTGCTCCCCCATTAGGTTTCCTGGGATCCCTGCCCAAAATAAAGCTACAGCTTTGGTTGCAGCACTGGTAGCAAATCAGACTTCTGTATCTTTCCAGCTCTGGGAGGGACTAGCCCAGACGAGCCTCTGTCCTTTTCTTCTCCTGTTCTTAGCTTGGGGAGGGGAGGAAGGTCTGCCCCCTCCTTCTGGTGGAATCACTAGCTAGTTGTTTCCATGGCAACACATCTGTACTAGATCAACTATTTAGACATGCAAAAAGTGGTGCTTAGTGTCCTGACCCCTGTATGCAGCAGGAGCCTGAAGAACCAGATGGCGCCCACCAAATATCAGCAGTCCAGCAGTGCCAGGAGAGAGGCCATGACATGACATGAAGGAGAAGTTTTCTTAGGGGGTGGAGACTGGAAAAGATACTCTGGAGGTAGGCATAAAAGGCCTCAGTTCACTTCCAATATTTGTTGGAGTAAGTGAGTCACTTGGAGCTGTCCATGGTCCTGCATTCTGAAGTGAGCATGTGTGGGTCGCGATTTGCTGCTTCTGCGCATGTGAGTGATGTCATTGTGACTGTCTGCGCATGCGTGAGCAGTGAAACCAGGAAGTAACTCATTGCATTACTTCTGGGTCGCCACAGAGTGCAACCCGAAAATGCTCAACCTGAAGCAACTTCAACCCAAGGTATGACTGTACAGTGGTACCTCGGGTTACATAAGCTTCAGGTTACATATGCTTCAGGTTACAGACTCCGCTAACCCAGAAATAGTGCTTCAGGTTAAGAACTTTGCTTCAGGATGAGAACAGAAACTAAGGCCCGGGGGCAAGATCCGGCCCAAGCGCCTTCTAAATCCGGCCTGTGGACGTCCAGCAACCAGCATGTTTTTACATGAGTAGAATGTGTCCTTTTATTTAAAATGCGTCTCTGGGTTATTTTAGGGGTATAGGAATTTGTTCATTATTTTTTTCAAAATATAGTCCCCCCCCCCCCAAGGTCTGAGGAACAGTGGACCGGCCCCCAGCTGAAAAAGCTTGCTGACCCCTGCCTCTGGGTTCCGGCTTTGGTCCAGAACACAACACTTCATCAGAATTTTAAAAGAGGCTGATTTGACCACTTCAGCAATGTCTTGTAACACAGACTCTCATTTTACAGATATGAAACCATGGGCTTGGGGTGCAGCCAAATATATCAAGATCAGCCCCCCCCCCCCATCCTGATGTAGTACGATATTCCCCCAAACAGGTAAAACACTTATAATGTCACCCCAAATAAAAACCAACAAATAAGGCACAAAAGCAGGCAACGCTCCCTCCAAAAGATACCCCCAAACCAAGCCCCCAGTTTTGAAAGGGGCAGGGGGCCTTGTCAGGCACCAAAGAAGGTACCTGGGTTGCCTATATTACAGAAACCCCAACACTAGGGATCTTCTGTCTCCCTCCCAAACCACAACCTTGACCCAAATTTCCCACCACCACCTGCTTTAGCCACTATAGCTGCTTCTAAAAGAATAAAATTATGGTGCAAGATTCAAGCACGTAACCTGTACTTTGGCCCTTACTTGGAGTCTTTTTAGCTATGGAAGCTATTTCGACCTTGGCAAAATGCTGCAACAAAAATCTTGGCAAATTCAAAAGGCTACTGTAAAATCTATCTGAACATATAATAGGTACAGAAGTAAAGCAGACTTTTTCTACGATTACAGTCAGCGACCACAAACTCTCCCTGGAAAATTGGAAGCACTGTTTTGCTACAGGCTTCTGACTATAATGAGAGATAATGCCTCCGATTGTTTGGCACGGCACATGATGGCAGCAATCTTGTGCCTCTGTTACAGCTGTGAATGTCCCACATAGTTCAGCAGGATGAAGGCATAACTGAAAGAGCCTGGCAAATGATGAGAAAACATCTCCTAGGTAGGTAAAACGGCTCACCACCATTTATACTTTTGATTGTGAGTGTTTCTTTAGTCCCAAGGCAACAGATAGGAAAAGAATGGCTGCAGCGTTCAACTATCTGTATCCTTTTCCAGTTCTGCACAATGGGGACACCATTTAAATAATTTCATGGTCATCCCTGAGATATGCATAAGGTATAAGGATGAAATCAAAAATTAAAATGCTCAAAAATTAAAAACTGACACTAATTAAGCACGACTGCTGTGAACTACTGGGAGGAAAGAGCTGTGAAATGTACTGGGGTGGGGGACAACTTCACTGCACTGGTGATGTAAGCAGCCCACTGTCCAATTTAAAAACTCAATCTGTAGTGGAAGTCTGAATAACCCCTTCCTCTAGGAGCCCTTAGAATTGTCCAGCCACTGCTCACCTGATCACTTCGGCTAAAACGAGATTTGACACTAGTTCCCTCATTCCTGAGGGTTACATAAATGTTTCTTTAAAAGCATGGTGAGCAGTCTCAAGAACACACTCCTTGCCCCTGCCGCACCCCTCCCTAGGCCCGTTCTGCAACCTCCTTGATAGGTTAAGACTCACTGGAATGTTTCTTTGGAATGTGATACAGTAATGGCTTTTCCTTGACTTGTTGGTGGGTGGGTGGGTGTGTAACGACACCTCTGACTTTCATATAGCTGGAATGTAGTCTATTGTACAAAGATTCAGCTCACATTTATGGCTCTGCCTATTTGTATCCACCACACGGAAAGTCACTCGCGAAGGAATGTGGCCCTCAGACTTTAAAAGAGGTGTCTCTGTTGCCTCCTTCCAACTTGATGGTATGCCATTGTATTCATAATAACCAATAACTTGGTCTTTTACTTATCCTGACTAGCTGAAAGAAACCAAAATAGGCATGGCTCAAATGGCTGCATCATAGTGCAAAGAGATACAGGTGCTTTGTCCACACCTTAAGGTTTTCCTAGTTAAACTGACCCTACAAAACCTAACCGAAGGGGGAGATGGATGCATATACTCATGACTCTTTCAAAATGGCAATGAATGTGAGCCATTTATCGGCAAAGTACCATGTCATAGCTGGCTACCAAGGGCTCCAACTGTCATTGGTATCATCTCATGTTGACTGGCATTGTTAGAGGAAATAATCAAAGGGTAAGAGAACACCTTAGCTGGCATGAAAGAGTTGTTGATTGGAAAGAGGTGCAGAGAAAGAGTGTGAGGTATGAATGTCAAATAAACCAATTACGGGGGGGGGGGACATCTGTGGATTTTTATTGTCTTTCACTTGCTACTTGATGTCTTGGAGCTGAACTCCTCACTTAATATAATGAACATAATTCCTACCGCACATTCCACGCAAATGCTCCATGTAGAAAGAAGTACAGTGGTACCTCAGGTTAAGAACTTAATTCCTTCCCAAGGTCCGTTCTTAACCTGAAACTGTTCTTAACCTGAAGCACCACTTTAGCTAATGGGGCCTCCCGCTACTGCTGTGCTGCCACCTGCTCTCATCCTGAAGCAAAGTTCTTAACCCGAGGTACTATTTCTGGGTTAGCGGAGTCTGTAACCTGAAGCGTCTGTAACCTGAAGCATCTGTAACCTGAGGTACCACTGTATATGTCCCTGTGTGGGGAGCTTGAAAGAATTAAATATAGAAGGAAAGGAACTGAAGAAATTAAACACGGAAGCCAATTATCTTCTCCATATCTCCTGCCGCAAAAGCATTTTGATGTTCATTTCTGTTACCAGGGAAAAGATAAAAGCACTTTCAAATTCAATGAAGTAAAAGAGGTCATGGCACTCTAAGAGGTACTGTCTCGAGAGGATCCTGACACATCCCAAAATTGGCATCTGAAAACGAAAGGTCCTTAGTCAAATAACTCAAACTGGCCTCCAGCTCATTTTGCAGTGCTATTCTTTTGGGATCTGTAATTATACTGTGAAGTAATGCATCAGGAATGCAAACTGACGGTCTTGGACAGTAAGACCTAAAAGATCAGAATACTAATGTCAGGAATACTTATCTTCTTAGTCTTTGTAGTTTATTGGAAGAAAGAGAAACTCATGGGTGAAAACAACTCTTGCTTCAAGCTTTGGCTGCTATTCTTCCTTCTCCTCCACAAAGTCAGGCAATGGCATTAGTTTCCCTAATGGCTGGACCAAGACATTTTGCTGCCTGAGGCAGAGCAGCAAATAACACCCCTGACCAAGTCAAGATGACAGTGGTGATGGGTTTATTCTGATCAATGAGATCCTCTGACGGGGCACGGCTGCTGGTTCCCCATGTCCCTGAGGTTTGGCTAGCTGTCAATAGGGAGCAGACCTTTAGTGTGACAGGCCCTGCCCTGTGGAACTCCCTGCCAATAGAGGTCCAGTGGGACTCGTCCTTTCCTTCTTTCAGACATCTTTTGAAAAGGAGGCTGTAGACAGGGCTTTGTAACATGAATTTTCTTTTATCCAGTCAGTATTCATCAATGTCTTGCTGGTGTTTCTCATGATCTTTTTATGGATACTTTTGCTGATTTTATTCTCACATGTTATATTTTGCCTTGAAATCTGTTTTTTTTAATGCAGATTATAAGCTACCGAATGCCAATTTAGGCTTTGAAGCAATAAAAACTGATTGTACAATCATTAAAGTATAAGCGTCAGTTCACAATAAGACAGAATATAAAATTCACATTAAAACCAAACTTTTAAAACCCCACCATAATTAAATCAGGAGATTCTGGCCAAGGGAATGCCTGTCTAAGCACATGCATCTTCAAAAGGCAGAGGATCATACTTTAGCAAGGGACACATTTCATTAAACTGGTGCCACCAGTGAAGACGCACATTTCTGCATCATCAGCACCTGATAATCATCAGCACATGGCAAGACTAACCGGATTCCATTTTTTCAAATAGCTTAATGTCCTTGCAATGCAAGACATGAAGTAGATCTTTCAAGTAACCTGGTCTACAATAGTATCCCAAGCCAACCGTGTTATTTTGGGGCCTGGAGCAAAAACAATTCCACAAACAGTTCTTCCACATCTTCACAGTAACAATACAACCATAATAAAGCAGATTAATAAACATTTGCTGCACTTTCATGTCACCCAAAACCAGCCGCCTCAGGTTGCCACCTCCCTTTCCCTAATGGCAGGGCCGGCCCTGGGTTCTCCTCGCTTGAAGTCTCCATTCTGCTTCCAGTCTGTCAACTCTTGCAGGCTGGAAACTGGTTCCTGGCTAAGTAACAGTTGTGGCTGCTCTACACTGGATTCTTTTGCGGAATGCTGGCACAATACATTCCACCAAAGTAACAAACAAATGAAAAAGATTGCAGTGAACTGCATTTATATTTGTTAATAAAAATATTTCTAGACCTCTGATGTGCCCATGGAGCTTCCTGCATGCCAACAGGTCTATGCAGCCAAAAAAAGTGGATTGCACACAAAAAATATACATCAAAAGGATGACCTATGATGAGGAATAATATTATAGATCCTTTAAAATAAATCTAAACCTGTTCTTTATACAGTATGTCTTGTTCTGTTCCTCCACACACTCCTGAATTCAGTTCAAAGGAACAATCTAAAAACATGTCAATAAAAAGCTTTCATCCAATTTGCCAAAACACTAGCATAGAGTTTCTAGTGATGAAAGCTTTCATCAGCAAAGATGAGAATGCGGCTATCATTATATCTGGAGTAATCTCAAATGTTAACATTAAAAGCAAGTGTTGTTTTGAACTATGTGTGGCTTTTGAGTATTTGAGGTAGAAAGGTAGCAAATAAATAAATTCATAAATATTTTGCTTCTTGGATGAAACAGTCAACTGTGCAATGATACTATAGTTCCCCTCAATGAAAGAAATCATGTTGAGAGCCAACAAATGTAGAATAAGCTCCCCTATTCAGACCCGATGCATTCATGGCAGCAGAATCAGGTGATGGGAACACATGACAGAGGGGTGAAGCTAATGCTTGCTTTCACACATCTGAACATCATCTAAAAGCAAAGCGGCTCTGTCATTTCCCTTTAAATAATTTCTTTTACTCATATGTACACATAGAATCATAGAGTTGGAATAGACCACAAGGGCCATTGAGTCCAACCCCCTGCCAAGCAGGAAACACCATCAGAGCACTCCTGACATATGGTTGTCAAGCCTCTGCTTAAAGACCTCCAAAGAAGGAGACTCCACCACACTCCTTGGCAGCAAATTCCACTGTCGAACAGCTCTTACTGTCAGGAAGTTCTTCCTAATGTTTAGGTGGAATCGTCTTTCTTGTAGTTTGGATCCATTGCTCCGTGTCCGCTTCTCTGGAGCAGCAGAAAACAACCTTTCTCCCTCCTCTATGTGACATCCTTTTATATATTTGAACATGGCTATCATATCACCCCTTAACCTCCTCTTCTCCAGGCTAAACATGCCCAGCTCCCTTAGCCGTTCCTCATAAGGCATCGTTTCCAGGCCTTTGACCATTTTGGTTGCCCTCCTCTGGACACGTTCCAGTTTGTCAGTGTCCTTCTTGAACTGTGGTTCATATACAGATTCAACCAATTAATTTATTTTTAAAAACTGATACAATTAATCAACTATGATTTCCTTAATCTAATGCAAGCAGCACTGGCCATGTATACCTAGCATGCATCTAGTAATTATATGCTGCAGAATCATAAAAGCACAAAAATGAAGTATCTAAGAATGCATTTTTTGCTAGGACTGAAGTTGTTGCCAGTTATCTGGAATTATATCACCGAACACGCATTGGAAAGAGCTTACAGCCTGCTTCTGAATGAGTGCTTCTTTATTGAACATTGCCCTCAGGTCATCCTGTGAATGCAAGACTCTAGATGAAGGAAACCGAGTCATCTCATGAGAATATATAGCATTGTTTTTAAAAAGTAAGCAAAAAAAGAAAGAAGCAAAATAATATAGAATGGGGTCGTACAGAGAAAGTCAATAACCAGACACAACATTACCTTGTGATGGCTTTGCAATCTTCCATTAACTAAAGGAAGCATGGAGCATTATCCAGTGCATTTAATCAGAAGGAAGTCCCATTGTGTTCCATTGGGCTTACTTTCAGGTAAGCCTGCACAGAGTTGCAGCCTCAGAAAGCTTTTTTTTTTATAAATAGTTTTTATTAAAGATTTTATTGGATTACAAAAGTGCATGCATTGTCTCTATTTTCAGGTTGTAGAGTCTTTTCTACAGATTAGTTCCATTGGATGTGAGACATTAATGTTGTATACAGTATAAGGTGGGGGGGGGGGAGAGACTCAGTAAAGTAAAGTTGAAGAGAAGCTTTAGGAGCTCTTCACAACCTCTTTTTGTTTCAACCACCCTGAACAATCACCAGCAAACTTGGCTAGCTCACTATTCAACTCCCTCTGTAAATCATTTATGAACAAGTCAAAAAGCACAGGTCCCAATACCAGTCCTTGGGGCATTGCTACATCTGTCCCATTGGGAGAACTGTCCATTTATTCCTACTCTCTGCTCCCTCTTACCTACTTACCAGTCTACAAAACAACCTCTCCTCTTGTTCCATGACGGCTAAGTTTCCTCAGGAATCTTTGGTGGGATACTTTGCCAAAAGCTTTTTTAAAACTCTAAGTGCACAATGTCACATCACTGGATTTTATTTAGGTTTGGGGGGAGGGGGAGTTGCACTCAAGGGCAAGCTTCAAAGTAAACATCCAGCGGCATTTGTCCCTAAGTAGTCTTATCTCTTTCAGTGGATTTGAAGGCATCATTTTTAAAATTCTGACTGCTGCAGTTTTCATATTGATTGTGCTATACTGACTGTGACTATTATTGTGCTTTTAGTATGATTGTCTATCACTTATATAGGACATGCTGTATTGTGTGTTTAAATTTGGTATGTCTTTCATTTTGCACCTTTGAGTATGACTTTATAGATAGCTGAAATAGACCTCTTCAAAATAATTAAATAGATAAATAAATAAAAATGCGACACAATACAAGATTCTACCTAGCTTGGCTCCAATATTCAATCTCTTCTCTCTCTCTCTCTCTCTCCCCCCCCCCCCCATCTCTGTTTTGTACTTTCCATTCTACTATGGCTTTTAAATGACAGAAGTCGGTCGCTTAGATTCTTTACAATGTTCAAGGACTTCAACAGGCAGCTGATTGCTTCTTGAAAAGAATGCAATATTAAACTAACACCATCTGAGCCACAGCATTATCAAAGTTGGCATAAGCAAAGGTCATAGTTGGATAATTTATTCACAACATTTGCTAAGGGGCTCCCCTCCCAGTTGGTTTACCTTGTTAATGGCATCCAAAGAAGATCATTAGGAGTACTGATGAGGTTCATAGTGCTTTGTCAAAAAACTATGTGACCCAGACGATATCACCAGAGCAACTGTAGTGAAATCTAGAGAAGTCAATGAGTACATATGAAAACATGAGCAGGCTGCTGAAACATTTCAGCATGGAGATAATATGTTCCCTTAGGAGAGGAAGTCTCCATTCTTCTTCCGAATAACTTATCATTAAAGCAGGAGTAAAGGTGCTTCTGCAAAGATTCCATTAATTTCAATTTGACTTTGCAAACCAGGGTCCTGGTGGATTGTGCCCCTGGAGATGAGAATGGCAAAAACAGCATGCACATAAGCGTGGATATTCACCAAGGTCTAGTAAGTCTGACTAAATTAATGGTGTTGAATTTATTAAGCATCCAGGGCATCCTCCCAGGACTCTAAAGTACTCTGCAAAAGCCATTGTGTGAATTATTCATCCAGAAGCTGGATTCAGTCTTCTCAGCTGCTTCTAGATCTGTAAGACTTCATAGAGCTGGAGAGGAAGGAGGTGACACTGAAGATGCCATTGGAACCTTCCATGTATACGCCTCTCCTTGAAGAAATCATGTGTTAAAGAAACCTAAAATTGTTAGAAGAGTAGACATTTTCAGGATAACTGCTCTCTCTTCTCCAAAAATTTGCACCTAGTTGGAGGAGACTCTTGATAGTCCCATGGACTGCAAGAAGATCAAACCTCTCCATTCTGAAGGAAATCAGCCCTGAGTGCTTACTGGAGGGACAGATCGTGAAGCTGAGGCTCCAATACTTTGGCCACCTCATGAGAAGAGAAGACTCCCTGGAAAAGACCCTGATGTTGGGAAAGATGGAGGGCACAAGGAGAAGGGGACAACAGAGGACAAGATGGTTGGAAGCTACCAGCATGAGTTTGACCAAACTGCGGGAGGCAGTAGAAGACAGGAGTGCGTGGCGTGCTCTGGTCCATGGGGTCACGAAGAGTCGGACACGACTAAACGACTAAACAACAACAACAAAAAGACAAAATTTCCCTCTCAAAGAAGGACTTATTCCATCAAAGGAAGGTTGCATCCTTGGACGAAGAGATGCAACCCACTGACTTCTGCAGTCACACTACTTGTTATATTCCTGCTTTCCAAGTATAGGTTGCAAGTAGGGATGGAAAAATTCAGGTTTCTTGGTTTCTCATTTTTCCACTTCTAAGTTCAGTTCTGCACATTTCCACATCAGTCTGCATTTTTTTATTCTCATGATAATCCATCAGCATAACATGCAATCCATTCATAACATGCATATTTGTGTGCAATCTCATACAAAATACACATTTTTGCATCCTGCAGTGCATTTAAGACTCACTTTTTCCCTCCTAAAAAGTAAGTAAGGGGAAATGTGTGTGCGTCTTATGGAGTGAATGCAGGCTGCGCAGCTATCCCAGAAGCCAGAACAGCAAGAGGGATTGCTGCTTTCACTGCACAGCGATCCCTCTTGCTGTTCTGGCTTCTGAGATTCAGAATATTTTTTTTCTTGCTTTCCTCCTCCAAAAACTAGGTGCGTCTTGTGGTCTGGTGCGTCTTATAGAGCGAAAAATACGGTACATGCGATCAGCTTGTACACAACCGTGTATACATGTGGCACCAGGAAATAAACAAATAATTCAATTCAAACCTGGAAATGGCAGGAGAAGGCTGGAACGTCCTCATAGCTTGCAAGGAGACCCTCCCCAGAGCCCAAAAAGTACATCTGTGAGCCCAAAGTCCAGAAATAAAGGTTTAAAATGCTTTTTTTAAAAAAGAACTTATTGGTTCAAAAATAACACACAGGAGCTCTCACAACAGCTGTTGGGCAGGGGAGCTGTATTGCAGAAGGCTTGGACACACTGTTCCCTGCCCTTTCTGGCGATCTGGAGAAAAAGGTATTTCTGATGCCTCTTAAATCGACCTAGTTCCATTCTCTGATGATCTGGCAAAGGTGAGGGTGAGGGGAAGGTATAGCCACAAAAGGAACTTAACTTTCTGCCAAAAACAAACTGAAGACAGGAAGCAAAGTGATATAGAGTGGTACCTCGGGTTACAGACGCTTCAGGTTACAGACTCCGCTAACCCAGAAATAGTAACTCAGGTTAAGAACTTTGCTTCAGGATGAGAACAGAAATCATGTGGCAGTGGGAGGCTCCATTAGCTAAAGTGGTGCCTCAGGTTAGGAACATTTTCAGGTTAAGAACGGACCTCCAGAATGAATTAAGTTCTTAACCCGAGGTACCACTTTAATCCACAAACAATCCAAAAAACCAATGGTAAAATACATAGCAAGGAAAAATATCAGTATGATTTTAAAAGGGGGGGAACCTAAAGCATGTATAAAGTTGCTAAATTTATTCAGCACTGAAGAGACCAGAGGCACAGAAGGCTAAAAGCAGGCTTTTAGAGGCTTTCTAATGGGTGCTCCCCACTTACGTGCATTTCGCTTATGTGTACAGGGGACCGGAACGCAACCCCTGTGTAAATGGGGAGTCACCTGAGCTATTTTCGCTAATGTTGTATTTCTCAAAACTATTTACACTAGTATATGTATTTCTGTGAATATTACTTGAGTGGAGAGTTGCACTGCAAAATTCAGGTCAATAGCTATGCAACTTTCAAATGATAGTCGTTATTTTCTGCAGATATTGCTTTAGAAACTGTAAATTAGTTGGGTTCATCTTTAAATGCAAACTGAATCAAATTTCTTTCCCATCCCTAGATACAAAGAAAGGTAATAAAGCCACAGTGAGATAGCAGATTTGGGGAAGTAACAATAAGTGGACCAAATTGGTAAATTATGACTTTATTGTATCAGCCTTTATGGGAGGCGCTATTTGGATTTTATGTCTTTTAGTATTATTTATGAGTTACTCATCACAGACAAATATACAAATCGAGCATGCTGAAGGCACTCGCACTCTTACTTGGATCATTGATAAAACTGCCTAATTACATTAGTACTCAAAGCTGCACGCTAAAGCATATTTTAGACTTCTAATTGGTTCTGCACTAAGCTACACAAAGATTAGCTAGATAATTAGAAAAGCCAAACGCGTAGCTTTGACATCCTATTTTTGCTCCGGTGTAATTTTCTAGAGCAAAGCGTGATTTGGTTATGAATATCTATGTCTTAATTTAAAACTTATTTATGTTTAGCACTTGTGACATTTCGAGTAGGGATATAGCCCATTTCCAGAGTTTCGTTTCTTTTCTTAGCAATCTACAATACACTATGTGCTTGAAGAGTCAGTTAGCAGAGAGCTACTGCTTTTTAATTTTATGCTTTCTGCCAAAAACAGACTAAATAAGTTCAGGTGTAAAAGCAACACACAGCTTGATATGACTGCTTTATAATATTCTACTTCCAGCTGTTGTTCATGATTCTGGCTTGTTTTCCTAAGTCATAGTTAAGCACAGTTTGACCACATTCAGATGAAAACAAAAACCATGATTAATTGAAACCAGAAGCAAAGAGCTTCCACTCTTCTCCATGCAGCATAGTGCTTAATTATACATCTAAATCAGATCACTGTGACATAGTCAAGTAACTGGGGTGTATGGGGTGTTAAGGGAAGGATAGTACCTCTGGTGGGTTCATCCACCATTGGTCCTTACCCTGCACTCAGCTCTCATATGTGCCTCTTAGAAGCTGTTAGCATGCGGCGGTGGCCACAACTTGTGTAACAGCTTCGACTGGGCAGCTAAACCAGGTGACAGTAGTTGATGAGTCTCAAACCCTCAGTGAGTTAGGGACTTCCCCTGCATGCAAAGACAGGCTCCAGCAGACTGTGCAGACGAGACCAATAGTGGGTCTAATGGTCAAGAAGGCTCTTTCTGCACAGTAGAGGAAAGTGGGGGACAGATGGGGATCATCAACCTGGGAAGGTAGCCCATCTAGGAGAATGAAAGCTCTGATCCTCAACCTCCACTGTCTTGTAGATGTACTCATTTGTGAGAAAGGCTTTGGAGTATACCCCAAGGAAAAGTCCATACCCACTTCCGTGCAGGACCATAAAGCTCCACATCAGTCTGCTTCACATCCAATTTGCCAACACCTTAGGATGCATATGGACTTGAATGGGTGCTGCAGTTATGGTGCTAAAGACCACACTATGTCGTGCATCACCTTAGCTTTGACCCGATGAAAATGGTTGACCTCTTTGACCTCCCTGGGTTGTACGTGCTGGAATTTCCAGCACCAGCACATCTTTGTTTAAAAATAATACTGTAATATTTGAAGCCCAAAATTTGGAAGAGAAAGGACTGTCTAGAGAAAAGGAAAAATATTTCTCTTTACAGCTGCTTTTCTTTCTTAGGAATGACCATAAGAGCAACACACCTGGGAATATTTGCAGACAGCAACGCAGCACATGCCAAACATTTTAACAGAAACAATGCATCATTTCTGATAAGAGATATTTTCTTCTTCTTCAAGGAAATGTCATGCTCAGAAAGGAAAATATTGAGATAGTATTTGTTGTGCTGGGGTAGCAGGAAAAAGAAATCACGAAGGAAGCAGGCCTGTAAAGCACAACTGTCCTTTATTAGTACAGAACAATAATCGAAGAAGACATGGAAAATGGAATGGAAAAGGGCAGCCCAAATGATCAAGGGGTTGGAGCCTAAGATGTACCCTATGAAGAATGGCTGCAGCATTTGGGACTTTTAAGTTTAGAGAAAAGGTGAGCAAGAGGTGATATGATAGAAGGTTATATGCATGACATGGAGACAGTGGATAGAAAAACATTTCTCTCCCTCTCTCATAACGCTAGAACACATGGACTTCTAATGAAGCTGAATCTTGGAAGATTCGGGACAGATAAAAGAAAGCACTTCTTCATGTGGCACCTAGTTAAACAATGGAACTCAAATCCACAGGACGAAGTAATGGCCGCCAACCTAGATGGCTTTAAAAGAGGATTAGACCAGTTTGTGGAGGAAAGGGCTATTGATGACAGCTAGCCATGTTGACTATGCTCTGCCTCCTATGCTTCCAAATACCACTTACTGATAACCAGGGTAGGGGAGAGGGCTCTTGTGCTCTGTTGGGGTGTCCAACAGACATCTGGCTGGCCACTGTAAGAATAGGATGCTGGGCTAGATGGGCCATTGGCCGGATCCAGCAGGCTTTTCTTACAAGGATGAAGCTAACTCTGGAGCTCTGCAGCATGCAAATTACTTGACCTTAAGAGGTCCTCCTTAAACCAAGGGTCTGCCAGTTCAGAGAGCAGCTTACTTATGAAAGAAGCTTTTAATCACCTAACTGACCATATTTTAATAATGTCATTTCTTATTACATTGCTTTATTTCAATTTTACAAAGGACTATTCTCTCAGAGCCAATTCAACTGCAATAAATTATGGAAGGCAATAATGAGCATAATTTTATGCCTGGCTATTTTGGTTTAGTATCTGAAAGACATGACAAGTTGTTTAAGTCTGTGTTACTTCAAGCGAACGTAGCTAGAGATTGACAAAAGCTATAACATACAATAGTTATTCACTTAGAGCTATTGCAAACAGAGGGAAAACTGCATTAGACCACCATGTGCATCGAATACTAAATCTAATGACTGATCACGGTTTTCTCATGTTGCGAAATAGACCCATCAATGTACTCAGTATACGTGATGCTGTACACAAGATTTATTTACTAAAAAGTAATATCCTCATAAAAATTAGTGTGGATAAAGAGGCCTTCAGTAAATAAATTGGGTGCAATTCTAACCTTAGATCTTCTGGGGTGAGTGAGTTGAGATGTGGTGGGTCTCTGGCTGAGCCAGCAGGTTCCTGACTCAGCCAGAGGAGGTTAAGGGGTGATATGATAGCCATGTTCAAATATATAAAAGGATGTCACATAGAAGAGGGAGAAAGGTTGTTTTCTGCTGCTCCAGAGAAGCGGACACGGAGCAATGGATCCAAACTACAAGAAAGAAGATTCCACCTAAACATGAGGAAGAACTTCCTGACAGTAAGAGCTGTTTGACAGTGGAATTTGCTGCCAAGGAGTGTGGTGGAGTCTCCTTCTTTGGAGGTCTTTAAGCAGACGCTTGACAACCATATGTCAGGAGTGCTCTGATGGTGTTTCCTGCTTGGCAGGGGGTTGGACTCGATGGCCCTTGTGGTCTCTTCCAACTCTATGATTCTATGATTCTATGATTCTATGATTCTATTCTAGGCCAGAGTAAGTCCCCAGCCCCAACTCAGTAGAGGCTAAGCTGGCTCCATTGAGACCAGTAGAACTTCCTCTGGCATAAGCCCTTAAAAACTGGCATTTTAGAGGAGTGTTGGGCAAGACTGGGCTGAAGAGACTTAACCCTGGATTTTAACTTTATTCAGTTCAGTCATATAACCTGGCAGCCCAGCAGAACTGATGCATTCAGCAATATCTAGCTTTTTAAGGTGTTATGTAGTACTTGATGAACTGCTCCTTGCTCAGTTATATCTGTATCATCTTTCAGGAGGTGAATCTAATTTCACCTCAGAGGGCAGTTCATCAGACTCATTACCTGAATGTTTCCTGTAAGTCCAAAAGGATGTTTTATTAAAGCAGGAAGATGAGTATAATAAAGGGAAGTTCAATGAGCAACGAAGTAAGATAATGTCATTAAGAGCACAAACAGGAACACTTAATATTCTGACTTGTGCACATCAGTACCATTTCATTTACTTTAGTAGAGCTTCTTCAGTTCATTTAATGAACGGATTTTTGAAATATCTTACACTAGCATCCTCACACCCAGCATTGCTGAAGAATTCTAAGAAACAAAAAAAGAGTACAGTTTGGAAAGGTTCATTCCACCACCTTGATTCAAAATGGCATGCAATTATATCCAAACATATAGTAGTTGAAAACTGGCTCCTTGATCTCAGGGACCACCATACAAAATTTGGTTAAGATACAGTATGTCCTTGTGCTAAGTTGGGTGACCCATCTTCAAAGCCATTCAAATTGGCACCAGTTGGAACCGTCACACCAAACTAGGTGAAGTCACATCAAACTGGGCAGCTTGGACCCTTAATGCCAAATTGGGTGAAGTCACTCTGAAGTTACGTTTTGATCCACCATCTTGATTCAGAATGGCTCCTAGTGTCCAAACATAGATGAAGGTTACCATCTCCCCTCCGAGAACCCTCATGCCAAGTTGGGCAACAATATCATCAGTGGTATCCAACATCATGGAGGTTGGAACTGTCATGCCAAAAATCAGGTGAAGTCATGCCAAAGTCACATTTCAGTCTGCCATCTTGAGTCAAAATGGCAGGTGGCCACCCTCAGGAACCCTTATGTCAATTTTGGCAATTGTATCTTAAGAGCTGGGCAAATAAAAAATGGGAAAGTCATGTCAAAGTGGTGTTTTGGTCCACCAGTTTAATTTAAGGTGGTGCCTGGCATTCAAATGGTGGTGAAATCCACTGCCCCCATCTCAGGAACCCTCATGTCAAGTTTGGCAACAATATCTCAACAGGCGGATGAGCCTATGCCAAAGAACAGGTGAAGTCACACTAAAGCAGGCATGTCCAAAGTCCGTTTTGAGGGCCTAATACGGCCCCCTGGCCAGTTTTATCCGGCCCCTGTGGCAGTTTATTTCTTGGAGTCAAATCTCCAAAAAAGCCCAACTTCAACCCTAAAGAAAGCTCAACAACTTTGGTCAGCCCTCATGTATGTTCACTTCATCAAATCTGGCCCTCTTTGGAAAAAGTGTGGGCACCCCTGCTAAAGCCACATTTCAGTACATCATTTTGAATCAAAATGGCACCTGGCATCAAAAAGGCAGCAAAGACTCCCCACCACCACCACCTTGGAACCCTTATGTCAAGTTTGGCACTGATATCTCAAGAGGCATCCGAATGCACAGAGAACAGACAAACTACTTCCCAAAATATACAGTAGATTGTCAATGGTCATTTTTTTGTAGTTTTAAAATTTTTATTACAGTTTTCCCCTCTCTCTTTTTGGAGGGGACAGGCGTTTGGCAAAGAGAGATCCTGTTGGGCCACTCAGGTAACAGTAAGTGCTTGTGGGTATGCAAGATGTCAAGAAGCATCACTTCACTGCTGCTACCCTGGCCGTTTATACTTCCACTAAATTTAGTGCATTTGTAGTAAGTTTCAGCAGTAAGTTAAGGCCTACTTTTCCCTTTCAGCAATTAAAATTAGACCCATTTATTGCAAGTAGGTCACTAGAAGACACTTAACTGCACATGCTTTCCATCACACTTAAATACTTTTATCACACATGTTAATCCATTTGCAAATCAACTGAGCATACTTAGGGGAGCCATTCCTTCCTCCAACTGCACCCATGGAACAATGCTGTGCTTTTACATAGTGGCCATGGAACTGCCCAGGGACACCACCACTGCTGGATTCAGCTTCAAAAAGGAGTTAAGAAAGAAAAGGGGGGAGGGGGAGACGCTGCTGATCCTGAATTTTGAAATATAAGTCCCCTTCTAAAATTGAAATCGATTTTTGTTTGCCTCTCAAGGGACAGAACAATTTTCTCCCCGCTATTCATCTCCCAAGGCCCCCACAAATTGACAGAAGCATTCCCAATTACTACTTCTGCTGTATGTCCAGCTACAGGGAATTGACTTTTGTCCTTCATTAATATAATCCTTTGTTTGCTAAAGTAAAGCTTTGCCAGCCTACAGGGGACAGGACTGAGTTGTAATACCTAATTTCCTTTTATCGATCATAACTCAGAAGCTGAGCCTCTTTGTAATTTCTCTTTACAGTCACTGGTTGTCCTTTCCGAAAACACTAGGTGCTCCTCTCAGCCCAAGGTTGCACATGAGAGTAAAGATCCTGGGCAAAGATTGTGGTGTTCCTATTGCTGTACAATGCCAGAGCATACCATTCTCTATGCCATACAAACATACACCACCACCAGTTATTTGAAGACTCCAGCATGACCGTCTCTACCATTAGGTAAAGTGGGGCAACTGCTTTAGACAGTTGATGCTTGGGATTAAATAACACCAGCAAGGGAAGGCTTCTTTATTAAATACCACTTAAACCCAAAATAGATATAAAATAAGTATAAAACTATGCACAAACATTAAACTATAGCCACCCATAACAAAAGTATACAATAAAACAATCCCATTAAAACAGGTTGAAGAACCTGTGGTCCTCCAGTTGTTGTGGAGTTATGACTCCTATGATTTCTGGTATTATTTCTTAGGAAAATGAAGTTGTAATGTTATTCTTTAAAAAAAACGCATTGAGTTTACAAATTATACTGCCTGGGAAGTATAAATAATATGATCATGATTACCTGACAGGGTAGCACTTTTAGAATCCACTTTATGTTGTCATTAAAAAGTCAGTTTTAAAATACATATTAAGAAGTAAACTACAGCCATAAAATACAGTAATGCTGGGCAGGCCGTTCTTCCTGTTATATACCTGCTAGGATTGGCAAGACCTTCACCTGAATCTCATAGCTCTCCTGACAGGTGATTTGGTCTGTAGCCACAGTGTGGAAATAAAGGAGGAGATTGCCCTCCAGATACCAGGCACTCTATTATTCAAATTAGGCCCCAGTGTTTTTCTTACGATTCCCTTCTCAATAAAGTAATCCATTTTAATCTAGAATTTAAATTCTCAAAACTTTCTTATTTGTTAATTTGAGCAACTACTTCTCTCACTTCATTACAAACAGTATTTCTGCCTGCAACACACTTGAGCAAACCTGCTCCTCTTCCTTTCACAGATATTTTGTTGCCATTTGCAACTGTAGCTGCATCTGATGAGTTATCATTTAACTTTTTGGGGGGAATGAGCATCAGATGTCATGTGCATGGAAGTTGCCAAATCAATTAACCAACTAGAAGGGTTACTGTTAATAGCACCAATTTTCCTATAAATTGATATTGCTGGATGGTTCTGATGAACCGCAAAAGCATTTTTAGTTTGCTTTCTGTTGCCACCCTGGAACTTTTCTTTATTAGTGCCACTTTGTTTTGTACAATTTCTTGCAAATGAGGGAATACAACTTTTCTGCTTGTATATGTTGATAATATAACTCTGGTTACTGAGAACAAACAATATTGTACAAAAACAAAAGATTTGGTGCAGGCTTGGCTAGGACATAGACATCCTGTGACAAAGGTGACCTGTGTGCTTGCTTGCTTGCTTGCTTGCTTGCTTGCTTGATTGATTGATTAACAACTGTTGGGAACTTCAAGGCCCCTGCTCTCCCTTCTTATGGTATTTATATTGGACCTGGAGACTCCAATAGTGAGCATTCCATGTCAAGAGGGAGGGCAAGTGGGCACCCTATCAAATGACAGGGCAGGAATTACACGGAGCAGGGCCTTTTCACTGGTGGTGCCCATTGTGTGGCTCACTCTTCCTAGACCTGCTCTCTTTTGGCCTGTATTTTGGAGCTTTATAATTTAGGAAGACTTTGGAAGAACTGGTTGACAAGTCTTATCAGTAGCTGATGTATGAGCGGATTTTATTTGCTGCTTTTCTGGGCTCCTGGTGCACCAGGGTTTACAACAGCATAATAGAGCTGGCCAGGACGCCAGAAGGGATACAATTTACGAGCTTTCTCCATTATCTGCACAGCATGGGGTGTTCAGTCAACAGTGCAAAGGCTGAGCTAAAGCATTTCCTGCTGGTTACCTGCTTTCAGCAATAGGGCTCACTGTTTGGTAGTTGGTTAGCTGTCAGATTCTAGAGCTCCCTATTGGTGGCTCTTAGATAATTCCAAAAATACAGAGTCCATTAATAAAACACAGTGTTCATTCATAAAGCAGTAACATAAATCTCCATTGCTACATATTGGGTGTGTATTTCAGCAGTTGAATGTACAGGTTTATGGCCATGCTGTAGTGTAGTGATTATGCGACTGTGAATAAAAGGTGGCTGGGCTCATCATCCAGGGGTTTTTTTTTGGGGGGGGGGAGGTGACAAAACTGATTTCCAATAAGTGCACCCTCTTTATTTCCATAACAAGTCCTTGAGTCTGCACTCTGAATAGTGATACCAGGGACCTAGAAGGTGCAGGGCTTGTCAGTTCAACCCCTGCACAGTCTCATCAGGGCTGACCTTAAGGCAATTGGAGCAATTTGGCCAAATTGGGCCCCGCAGGCTACTCCTAATGGGCCCACCGCACCAGGGTAATCTAGATGGATTTTATTTATATCTATAAGATTTTGCAGACTTTAGCTATGAACTGGGGCCCTACCCCAAAAAAACCTAAGGTTGGGCCCCACTTCTTCAAATTGGGCCCCACTGGCTAGCCCTGAGTCTCAGAGCTGCTGGGAGAGGGAAAACTGCAGCACTGGGGAGATGGCAGGCTGGTGAGGCCCCCTAGATTTAGAGGCCCAAGTTGCCCTGCCTTCGCATGAAGTCTTGGGTTTGCAATTTTGGGAGAGGAAGTTGCCTGCTGGGAAGTGGGCAGGCTGGTGAGGCCCTCTAGATTTAGAGGCCCTAGGCTTCAGCCTACTTAGCCTATACATAAATCCGGCACTGGCTGTTTTGACAGTGGCACAGCCTACCTCAGAAGGTGATGGACTCTCCTTCATTGGAGGTTTTTAAACAGTGTTTGGATGGCCATCTGCCAGGGATGCTTTAGCTGTGATTCCTGCATTGCAGGTGGTTAGACTAGGTGATCCTTGGGATCCCTTCCAACTCATATGATTCTATGATTAATTTTAAATCTTCCAAAAAGTCGTGATGACCAGCAAATTAATATTTCAAGTGCTTCTTTTGCGTTTATCTGGAATTTTGAAAGAACCCCTGTTTGGCTCATGTATATGATGGAAACAAAGTAATTCAGCTTTGTTTGAAATTACTGGCATTGCACTACTTCTCAGTATTAGCAACGTAAAATGCAAATCTGTCCTTTAATGCATCCTGGCAAAACTTGCTGGCAAAACTGAGAAACGTGAATGTGCAACTTCCTAGGAACATTGTTCCTGAGTTAAAGGATCTCTTTATTAACAACACAAATTAATTGCCTTGTTGGAGATCTTAGAGATCCTTAGAGGTTTCAGGAATAAGAGATTTGTTCAAATGTTTACTGCATCTTGGTTAATATCTTCATGATGATGTGATAATTATTTTGCCTGAAGTACACTTAAGGGAATACAGAGAGCTGCCTTACTGTGGGTCAAAACATTGCTCCTTACAGCCCAGAATTTTTGTTCCTGCTGTGGCTCCCCTGGGTCTCACGTAGAGATGGAGCCATTCCCCGTATCTGCTACGTGATCGACAGTTACAGGGATTGAGCTGGAGACATTTTGAATGCAAAGCATGTGCTTTACCACTGAGCTGTGGCCCCATGTGTCATAATTCATACCTGAAATAAAGAGGTGTTTCATCTCAGGATTTATGCTTTATATTACTGGATTCTCAAGGAACTGAAGAATTCAAATTTTGCCTGGGATTTATGTATATGTACACAGACATAAGAATGCTTGGTAGCAGGGCACTTTCATCCAGAAGGACGAAGCCTTAAAGCAAAGTTAGGGAATATAGTGCTATCTGGACGTGATGGACTACAACTCCCATCATCCCCAACAAATGGCTATGCTGGCTTATGGCAGCTGGAGTCAGTAATATCTGAAGGACATCCCTTTAGCTGGCTCTGCCTTAAGACAGGGATGAGGAACCTTTGTCAGACCAAGGGTTCATTCCCATCTGGGCAAGCTTCTGAGGGCCACATGACAGTGGTGGCATGTACTTTTGTACAGTAGGCTACTTTCTACACACACACACACACACACACACACACACACACACTATCATGCTCTTCCGGGCAACAAAGAGGCATTATTGGAATTCAAGGACACATTCCACCTAGACAAAAACACTCAAGGGGCTGAAGAGGGGTGTGGCCTGGGAAGAGTCTCAAGGGCCAGTTAGAAAAGCCAAAAGAGCTGCATTTGCCCCCACCTCCAGGCCTGCCTTAGAGCTTCTGTCATGCCATTTGACTTTCTCTTTCCAACATCATCAAATATTAGTCAAAGGGTGGGGGTGAGGGTGGTTGTTATGCCCACAAATCTGAGCATCTGACTGGTTGAGCAGTTTAACCTATTACAATTCTTTTGATTTCACAGAAGATATCCTATCAAATTTTGTTATTTGAAAATAAAAAACCCTTAACTCCTTCCTCAGAAAAATCAACTTTAGAATCAAAGGAGTCTTCTGTGTCTCTAACTTATTCAGTTCATGCCCTCCTTTTTCTTCTTAATGCCATGAAAGAGATAAACAGTGAAAGTGTGTTTTATAGCTCTCCAGGTGCTGTTACGACAATCCTCTGTATGCCTTCTAAAACCCCGTAACTTTCGTGTTTGGAGCATTTTCTCCCTTGAGCACACTGTGTCTCCTGCTGTCAGTGCTGTTTCCTTTCCTACAGGAACCTGAGATCAGCTACCAGAAAGAATTTCTATCAATTCTGCAGGTCATTCTGCCACCAGGCAGAACATAGTGACTTGGTTTATGTCACCAAATTCTGCCCCGAGTGCTTGTTCTATATTTACTGTGTTAATTAAAGAGGAAGACCTAGACTTAGCATGAAGGTGGACAGGCCTTCTGGGGTGTGAGAAAAGTAGTTGGAATAAATATTTGCTACATTCTGAGCCACCTGTTTTCAGGGTAAATAAGGTGTCAACAGGTGGGGTCTTATACCAAGTCAGATCACTGCTCCATCTAACTCAGTGCTGTTTATACCAGCCTTCCCCAACCTGGTGCCTTTTGATGTCTTGGACTAGACTCTCATCAGCCCCAGGCAGCAATGATCAGGTATGATGAAAGCCGTACTCCACAAGGTTTTCCAGGGTTTCAGCTAAAGGTCTTTATCAAGCCTACGCAGATACCGGGAACTGAACCTAGAACTTTCTGCATGCAAAGCCCATTCTCTACCACTGAGCTATGGTTTATGTTCAGATCACTTCCATCACAACACAGAATGCCTGTCCATTTTCACCCTTTATCTTATCCTTCAGGCAACAAGCAGGGCCTTATTTGTTGTTGCACCTACCTTGCTGAACTCACTCTCAAAAGAAACTTTCCTGGCAACCTCCCCATCTCATTTATAATCAATATATGGAATTCACAGCCCCAAGATGTGATTGTGGCCTTTGACTTAGATGGGTTGCAAAGGAGATCAGACCATTCTGTGTGCAGAATATATGGCACATTAGGAGCAGTGACCTAACATAACAGCAACAGAAGTCTGTTAAGTCTGATGGGCTCAGAAGGGATGGCAAAGTTGAGCATGTCTAGACGGAATCCAAATGTCCAAGTCCATAGTTTGGGACTTACACAGGAATTAGGGGTACAGGAACTTGGCCACTTTTAGCAAGATGAGCATATTGTGGTATTTATCAAACTTTAGTATCCTTTTAAAACGTACTAGAGTCTTCTAGGGTTTTCTATTTGAGAGGCACTGGCTTGTGTCCAACAAAATTGCCCCATTAGCACAAGGACTTCCATATGCCCCCAAATCTGTTCTGGTTTTCCTCCCAACCCTTCAGAGCAGATTTTTGGAGGTTGGTGCACAGGCAAACAAAGAGAAGATACATGGGGGATATTTTGTTGCTCAAGTGGAAGTCCTTGTTCTAATGGGACAACTTTGCTGGAACTTTCATAGAGTATAGTCAGAGTGCAGCCAAAAACAAACAAAGGGATAAATAACAGTTTTTATATTGGCACATAACTGAAAGTGGCTCAGTTTAAGATTTTGTTTTGATGATACATGGCAGCCCAATGAATAGCAAAGTACATTATACTATTATATTTGTATGTTGAAAATATGGTAGGATTCATGCAGATCAATATCATATGCTATGAACCAGCCCACACGTTATTCAGCTCAAATAATTAACAAAATAGCAGGGGCCAGATTAAAATGTGATGCATTAAGAACGTTGTTATATTTTATAAATGGAAGAAGCTAACAAAGGGTGTGAAATTTGATTAACTTTTTGACCACAGGAAGAAAGCTCACCAGCTGCTGGGAAAGCGCTTTAATCTCCACAAACTCAGAATAACTCTTAAAAGTACTAGAAATCTCACACACTGACAAATCAGCCAATGTGGTTTCTAGAAGAAACTGCAAAACTGTGTAAACTTTCCTCCCACTACATAGTATCTTTTATTATATACAGTCGTACCTTGGATCCCAAACACCTTGTGAGTTGAACGTTTTGGCTCCTGAACGCTGAGTGTTCCAGTTTGTGAACGCTCTTTGGAACCCAAACATCCAACGCGGCTTCCGCCAATCAGAAGCCGTGCCTTCATTTCTTATTGTTTTGGAAGTCAAACGGACTTCCAGAACGGATTCTGTTTGACTTCTGAGGTACAACTGTATTTGAATAATTATTTGGGGTTTTATATTTAAGTAATGCTAGACTGCATTTCTAATACATATCCACTGAGGAAGGTCTATAGCTTAGCAGAAGAACTTGCATGCAGAAGGTCCTAGGTTCAGTCCTCAGCATCATCAGGTAGGGATGGGGATGCCTCCTGTCTGAAACCCTTGAGCATCTTCTCCCAGGCAGTGTGGACAGTACTGAGCCAGAGGGACTAATGGTCAGATTCAGTAGCTTCCTGCATTCCTGTTGCTAAGAAGCAAGACCAAGCTTACTGCTTAATGTTAAACATAGTAGATTCCCCCCACGCACAAACATTTTCTTTGACATAATGATGCTCTCTATGTCTTCTGGAAGGTTGACAAAGGCTTGCTTTGTAGGCTTTCTGCAGAATTTCATTAGGCAAGTATATTTTTGTTGAGATCTATGATTGATTCCGTCATGTCTTTGTTATTCTTTACATCAACATGCAAAATTGCCTAGGCTCGTGCTGGTGGAATTTAATGAGCAGAACGCATGAGGCCATTTCCCACCTCCACACAAAAGTCCCCAACAATAAGAAAACAAGACTGGAAAATAGTAGCGAGACCAACAATAGTTATCTACAATCCCACTTCCTTTGCAGTAGCGCAAGCTATAAAAGATCAACCAATTTAAAAGCAAACTCTAATTCATTTGCAAAACACGCCTGAAAGTCATTATTCAGAATGTTCTCTGAAACACCCACACCTTTCAAAAGTTTCCAAATATGGGGGGTTTTTTTCCTCTTTAAATGCCTTATTTTAAATTACACTATTAAATGATGAGAACTGCTATACAAAAAGTAAAAGGAATGAAAATATTTCCTTGTTATGCTGGGGTGGGGGAGTTCCAGGTTGGAAAAACTATTATTGTTGTTGGCATCCATTTGTCTTGAGAGAGTGTGTCTCTCTAATCAGTTACGTAGCGCAGATTCCTGGCGCCCAGGGCGGGGCAAGTGTTACATAATTGCCATCCCCCCGTCTCCCATCCCCCCTGATCACTTGGACATCCCAGCGGTGCTGAGCTATCACTGAGGAACTTGCCTTTGCAGCTCTCTCATGCACCAGAGCCCAGTGGAGGAGAGGCACAGCAATGCTACCACCACCATGGCTGCCTCATTGCACCCTCTCAAAATCATGTGCCCAGGGCCGTGGCCCCTCTACCCCCCCCCCCCCCATGATATGCCTCTATCCTTAATACCCCATACACTCCTGGAAAAACGTGTGTGTGTGTAAAAAGTGACATTTCTGTAGTAGCTATAAAATGAAGAATAACTCTTCTGAAGTTTACTATTTTTCCCCTGGGGCTCCTGTTCCTTGGGAAGCCTCCGGAGACCTTATACTTGGATTTACCACTGTCTTAAGCAGTTCCTTCCAAAAGCCATCCAACAATTCTGCTTTTCAGTGTCTCCAACCAGGCAGAAAGTCTTTGATTTGAAACTAAATGGATCCACAGTAAAAGCATTCTTTTGGCAGTCTTTTCCATTTCATAAGGTTCTCAGAGCCTGGGGTGGGGAGCAAGAGCAGCTGCTAGGTGTACTTTTGAGGGATTCAAGTGAAGCATGACAATCCCAGGACAGAGCCAAGGGTCCTCGCAACAGATGAAGAGGTGGCCATAAAAGGAAACATCTAAAAACATAAGGAAGACACAGCAGGAGTTTTCACACATCTTAGAAAGATAATGCAATAGTTTAGAAACTTTAGCATTAACTTTGTGTCATCTCCAAAGACCAAGTTATGTCACTTGCAGCAAATCACATAGTCAAATGAGAGGGAAAGACATGAGGGTATAGTCTTTGCTGCTATTAAACCCCAGGGAGCCTAGCATATTGGTATCAACTTCCCCTCCAGAAATGCCATTCATTCCCTACCCACCCACCCCAAAAAAGTGGAGTTGAAAATGGAAGATCAACTCCATGTTGGAATATCCCAACATGAGATTGGAAATCATCACTCAGGAATCAGGGCAACCCCAAATTTAGGCACAGGAGGTTGTTGCCTCAGGCTGTAGGTGCCACTTCTATTTCTTCTAAACCCTCTGTGCTAGCCTGCTCTGCATTCCCCAAAAAGCTAACTTCCTGCTCCTAGGTGGAGGAAAATGTTCTCTTGGCAGGATTGAAGTAAGTTTCAACTGCCAATGCAACCATATCCTTTGCATGCCCTTTTTTTGAGCCAGCCCTGTCATCACCTGAACAAAGATAATACATCCTTTTATCCCTCTAGCCCCAATAGACAACATACAGCAAAACCAGCAGTATTTTTCAGGGGCTTTGTGTGTGTGAAAACGTTGAAGCCTGAACATCTCAAAGTACCCATGAAGTCCTCCCTTATGCATGATCTGCAGGATAGAAACATCTATAATTTCTGAATATCTGTGGCTTTGACAGCTGGTAAATGTGGGTGTTTTCTTTTTCCTGGCACACCTCCTATGCGGCTTTGGAGAGCAGATAATTTATACTCAATGGCAACATCTTGCTTTTCCTAGCATGCAGATGCATAGTGTAACCCCATACATGTCTACTCAGAGTGAGTTCAATAGGAACTGAGGTGGGGCCAAAGTGTAAAATCTCCCACCCCCTTGTGTTGGCCCTGATCATGTCACACACAATGGTTTTCTTTTAGAATAATCTTGTGAGGGAAAATGTGAGGGAAAATATCTCAACTTCTTTGGACATCAGTTTACACAAAACCAAAATATCACAGAAATCATATTACAGATTCATATTCATTGATACTGAACACAGACATGCCAGATATTTGATTGAACATTTTTTACCATTAAGGTTTATGCCCCAACACCCCAAAGTATCCATTCACAGATTTGTTTTCAATGAGGAACAACAAAAAATTTTTGTCTGAGGGGAGTACAAGAGTGCTCAAACATGGCGAGAGGATTCCTCCCTCAGCACTTATTCTGGAGTTTTAGACTTTCCCACTGTGTAGGACAGGGAGAAACAAAGAGATTTAATTTCAAGCCTCTCTTGAGACCATTCTGATAGAAATGAAACAGGCTACCTGCAGGGATATCAGCTTTCTGTTTCTAGCTAATATGATCTCTATTTCCAGTTTTCTAGACCAGGGTTTCCCCAACTGTGGTCAACAAGCTTCATTCAGGTGGTCTGTGGCATGTCTGCAAAATACAATTTAAAATCATACAAGCATCTAGCACAGCACCTTGCAATTGCTACAAGCAAAAAGAAAAATCTTTAAGTGGACAACCAAGGCCCCCCACTAACTTGCAAGTGGTCCATGAGGGGAATTTGAGAACCATTGCAAGGGACAGTTGGAGCTGTACCATGGTAGAATATCTAAGTATTAGGCTTTGTTTTATATTTTTTATTTTTCATTTTCTCATTTTACTTATTTTTGCAAAATCTAAATATTAGTGTGTTAGAAGTTAGCGTGATGAGGGATTGAAAATAAATAAATAAATAAATAAATAAATAAATAAATAAAACCCCTTACGCCAACATTGTTGTCTTTTGAGATGCTATTTCTGCCTCGGGGGCGGTGGAATTTTTAATAGAAGTTGTCCACATCAGTGCTCATGAATAAAACAGAACACTGAACTAATGTGAGTGGGTGGTAGTCAGCTAAGTTTTACTCGAAGTAAACCTAGTAAAATTAATGGACCTAACTGAGTCATGTTCTTTAATTTCTGTGGTTCTGCTCTAAGTTAAGCTTAGCTGAATACCACCCAGCGGTAATGTATGCTTTGCACATAATAATACATTTTAAGAAAGAATGTACCTTTCGTTTTTGAACTGCATAAACATCTTAACTGGAGTAAGTGCTATGATTCAACCATTTTAATGAAGTTTTTCTTAAAATTATTCCGCTGAAGCAACTCGCTGTGTTCTGCAACTATATTTTATTGTCTAACACAAACTGAAAATAATATTTTCATACCAGCTTCATTATGAACCAAGAATAATATAATGGACGTAAGAGGCAGCTCATCAGCCACAGTCAGGATGAATTACTGGATATACCACTCTAGTGCTTAAAGTCGTTGATACACTTGGCTACTCCACAATTATGTCTCACGAATTTCATCCTCAACTCAAAGGCATGAAAGAAAAAGATACAGACACAATTATTTGCGAAGATTTTTGGTAGAAATTTGCAGTCTAACAAATTAACCCTGTTGGTTCCAAGACTTTTGAGCCTACCTGGATATAGTAAAACTATCACCACCCCTGGAATTTCAGGCCTCTGTGGAATTTGGTATTTTGAAACTTGCTTTTATCTCCAGTTGGGATTGAAAACCTAAAATTCTTTCATCTCAATCCATTAAACAAGAGTTGCATTGCAAAAAGTCTTCCACACGAGCCACTGCTGGTGCAGATTTGGATGTGCATTGCAATGCTCACCTGGGTCTCACTGTACTAGAAACAGCTGCTAGTCATTCTATGACTATTCACCTTGTGTAACTAGACCTGATTTAGCAGGATTTTGGAGTTAAACCAAAGGTGCGTTTCACGGGACAAAATGGAAATACTCTTCATTTTTTGCTTCATTATTTATTCTGTTTCATTTGGGGATTGGCTGGAGAAATGCACCACAAATTTCACATGAAAGGGTGGCTGTGTTTTGGTTCTCGTATTTCTTTTCTTTTCTTTTTTTCCAAATAATATTTATTATTTTCAGTAGATAAACATAGTAAAGAAAGAAAAGATTAACAATAATAAAGACATACAAAAAAGAAAAGGGAAAAAAAGAAAGAAGATACATACAACATATTACCACTTAATTAATTAAAATTAAGTACCATCCATCTTCATAAACATAGTATTTGACTTCCTCGAATCTCTTCCATCCGAATTTCTTAGTAATTATATGTAGCAGTTTCCAATATCAGTGTTTCAAAAGACCATATCACAGTCCTAATCATATTACATAGCTTTTCTTATCGTACATTTCCTCATATTTCTTCAATAAAGTGCAAATCTGATAGATTCATCTCTAAATGCAAAATGAAACGAATTTCTTCCTCAACTCTACTTTTGAGGTATATCAGACAGCTGCCTATAGCCCAGCCCTGACAGGGTTAAAAATATGCATCTGTCACACATCCACAGCTTGCATATTTAGGTGTACTCCAGGCATGGTGGAACTGTGGCTTTCCAGAATGTTCATAGAACAACACCTCCCATCATTCCTGGGCACTGGAAATACTGAGCAAGACTGCTGAGTGTTAAGAGTTCAACAACATCGAGAGGGCCACTGTTTCCAGAATCCCTTGAAAACTGTTTATAGGCATATATTAAAAACCTAAATACAGCATCAAACATCATTTGCCATAGCATGTAAACACAATAGCAAAGGCAAGACCAATTCTTCTTCAGAGAAGTGAAGGAAAGCACATTTGCTGGGTGCTCACATTATGGCTTTAGAAGCATAGGAGCATACATTCATAAAAAATGTAACATATAATTCCAGCTTCAGTAAGCATGAACTCAGCAAGCACGTCAACATGAGAAAGAGGCCAAAGGAACCAGCTCTGACGCAGCCGCCATCCTGGCATCCAATTCCATCACGGAGGGACAGGATTCTATGCAATGTCAGTGAATTCTGTAGAATGACAAATATTACCTTGTGTTTCCCCATCAATCTCTTTTACATGAGTGACTGCAGGATTTATGTACCTGTGTGACAGAGCTGAGTATTTGTCAGAAAGGTAATATGGCTGTTTTATCATAGCAGCTGTTGAAAGGATTTGGGGAGGTCTAAGAAGAACGATGCACAGAAGTAAGATTGAGACTGCTGTCTGTACCATTGGGACAGAAGGGCAGCGGCAGAGGGGTGTTCATGCAAAATGAATAGAATAGTGATAACATCAAGCTCTTTGGTCCTGGCATATTAGGGCTGCCAAGCAGGATACACATCTTAGAAGAATAAATGCAGAGACAGTGCAGTAGCTGACTATTGACATAAATGCTGGCCAGCACATTCTAAAGCTTTATTTCTGAATGTTCTTGCTTCCACTGTTAATTTTCCAGCAGGATTTTAAGATTGCAATTAAACACAGCATGTTGCACAAATTTTTGATCAAACAGCTTAAAAAGAAAAACCCACAATATAATGAGGGACTATATCCATTTACTTGGGAGTAAGAGTTATTAAGTTTCAGGGGGCTAACTTTTGAATAAATATGCAATGTATCATGCTGCTGGAGTCTTTATTTACTCCAAGTTCTGTGGGGAGGATGATATTTTTAAGAGATGAATACATAAAATATTCATTAAAATGTGAATTGTGTGGTGCCATCTGAAGCAGCTGCCTATGGCTGTTTCTGCCGCCCTAAAACATCTAGAAGTCACCACTAGTCCTGCAGAATCTGATCTAAAGAGTCCCCTAACTGGGCCCAAGTAATTCCACATACACACCTAGGGATTCCAAAATTTCTCATTCCTCCAGCATCTTCTTGTGCTGCATCACAAACAGGATCACACAGCTTTCAGGAGCAGTTTTGCTGGGATTGGAGATAACTTCCTTTTAATAACATTATGTATCTTTATGAAGCTGTACAAGTCTCTGGATGCCTCTCAGAAGACATGGCAGAGTGCCATAGTGAGCCTAGAATAATTCAATAATAATTTCATTTTTGCCTTGATAGTGTTGATGGTGATGAAGATTAACAGCTCTTGCTTGCAGGCTTACATTCTAGTAATCAGAAAAGAGAGGGTGGGGAAAGACTTGGTGGATGCAAGTTTAAATGCACACTGCATTCATGCAGCTCATAAAACCTTTCTCCAAATACTACTGAGCTAATCATTTTGGCATTCTAAGGCAGGCATAGGCAAACTCGGCCCTCCAGATGTCTTGGGACTACAACTCCCTTCATCCCTGACCACTGGTCCTGTTAGCTAGGGATGATGGGAGTTGTGGTCCCAAAACATCTGGAGGGCCGAGTTTGCCTATGCCTGTTCTAAGGTTTCATGCTCACACCTCTCCAACTGAAATAAACAGGGCTTCCGAGTGCTTACTTTAGCTAGGCTGTGCCCTGAATATTTTACCAAGTAATAATTTTATAGATCTTTTATATGGAAGAAAAAGAAATGTGTTAAGATTTGCATAGATGGTCTACAGAAGTTTAATAACCTATCTCTCATTATGAAAAACCAAAATTAAAGTTCTCTGTTATGGTCAGGAAGGGAGACACTGACTTGAACATTATTAAGTTGAGGCTGTTTACACTGCTTATGTAAGGTTGGGAATTTGCTCTAGGAGGAGTTAGGAGCCTTTTCACATTTTACTCAGTTGCCTTGCTGAATTTCAGATTCCTGCCTTACAGTTAACAGCAGCGTCCCAGGCTAGTGAAATGATGCACTTGCCATTCAAAAGTCTCCAGTTTAGTTTGTCTTAGAAGTCTGCAGTTTTAATACGCGATATAGAAATTTGGGTACATAAATAAATCTTTATATATATATATATAAAAGCTTTTATTTACGTATGCATCACAGAGGAAACATTAACTAACGCAAGGGAAAAGGCTGTACTCCCACCTCACCCCAATGATAGCAGTCCATCAGTGGCTATTGGTACTTTTCCCCCTTTTGGCTGAAGGCCAATATAAGGCTTATATGAAGCCCAAGAGCAGCAGGCTAAAAGGCAGGAAAGATAAAATACATGTAACTCAGGAAACAGATAGGTTTTGGTCTTCTTAATGGTCTGTTTTTCATATTTTTTAAATTTTTAAAGCATTTCTATACTACTTAAAATTTCAAAGTCTCTATGCTGTGTACATTCTAAAAAGACAACCATATATATATGTATATATAAAACCCAAATAGAACCAGTACAGCAGCAATATAAAAACATATTAAGATGAATAAAATAGAGAGAATTCAAGCACGCCTCTCTCTTGAGTGGCCTGCTGAAATGGACATTTCATGTTATTATCTCCAACCTATTATTATTGTATAGCATATTATTGTACTGTTGTACATATTTTAGCTGCTTTTTCCAGATATTGTCAGCCACCGTGGGAAAATGTACTTTGAAAAGTAAATTTTATTTGTTAAATAAAGTAAATTATGTAGCCAGGCTATGGTTTCAAGTCTGCAAGCATTTAACTTGACATGTTCTGCCTCCTTCCTTGCTAAATGTTCAGAGAGACACAGTCCTTGTCCAGCTGAGAAATGAAATTAATTGCTGGCAATTCAGGTGTGAACTTTCTGCCTTCATATCTATTATAAGCTTTTTTAAAAAAAAAAAAAAAAAAGATTAGGTTCAGGACACAACAGATAATCCATTCCCAAGGAGGAGAGCAAGAACGTACACAGAGTCATACTTGTTCAGATCACGTAGCTCTCCTCTCGGCTGCTTGCTCTCAAGCCCTTCAAAAGCACGAAATCAAAAGGAGCCATTGCATTGCAATTTAAGTGGCTGTAATTCCACTCAGGGGTCGGGTAGCAGTTCAAAGAGAATGAGAACCTGACACATTCAATTAGTCATATATTGCAGGTTCTTACTTGCCTAGGTTACCAATCACAGCAGAGTCCATTATATTGGTGGGGGGAAGGAATTTTTGTTCTCTCTTTTCAGCTGGGATTGATGTAGAACGGTGTAGTTAGGAGGGATGATAAAGCATCGCGCTTCAGGCACAGGTGGAACACATTTTTGACCCACTGAAGCTATATAAACACAACAGGAAGAGGAAAGGCTTTGATGGTCAGGCTTCCTGAGCACAGCAAGCTCCATCAGAGCTTGATGAGCATGTCATTCAATTGTCCAGCTGCCAGCCATTCACAACTAAAACCCTACTTACTGTGGCAGAAATGGCTTGTCGCTGTTCCCTTGTTAGCTGAAGTCAATGAAACTGCCCAAAGTGTTTCTCCATCCTCCCTCATCCTTGTTTGTACCAATCGTGGCCAAGTATGATGGCTCTTTTTGTCTGTTCCCTCAGTGCAGAGGGAAAGTGTTAAAAAAAACACAACCCATGCAAACTGTGTGAATGAAAGCAGCCATAGTGGACCAGTCTATTCCCCTGGCTTTCTCCAGATGACAGGAGGCTATGACAGTTGCTTTGTACTCAGAGGAGAAGAGCTCAGATTTAGGGGTGCCTCAATGTAGTCTCAGGGATGCGGGTGGCACTGTGGGTTAAACCACAGAGCCTAGGGCTTGCTGATCAGAAGGTCAGCGGTTCGAATCCCTGAAACGGGGTGAGCTCCCGTTGCTCGGTCCCTGCTCCTGCCAACCTAGTAGTTCGAAAGCACCTCAATGTGCAAGTAGATAAATAGGTACTGCTCCGGCGGGAAGGTAAACGGCGTTTCCATGCGCTGCTCTGGTTCGCCAGTAGCAACTTAGTCATGCTGGCCACATGACCCAGAAGCTGTACTCCGGCTCCCTCGGCCAATAAAGCGAGATGAGCGCCGCAACCTCAGAGTCGGTCATGACTGGACCTAATGATCAGGGGTCTCTTTACCTTTACAAGGTAGTCTCAGGAGCCCCTCTCCCTGAGTGGACCCACCATGTTACCACCATCACCATTTGCCCTCTTTCACTGTGCCAGATGTGCCACACTCCCCAGATGAAAGAGCAACACAAATGGAGATTGCTACTCCTTGCCCTTGTCATTGCTTGATCAGAAAGGGAAGGCAGTGTTCTGATGCAAGCACAGATCACAGCCAAGGCAAGGCCTTCCAGAGTCACCTCGCCCTCCCAGTTGTGTCCTGCATGAGAGCAAAGTTCTGATGTTGCTTCAGCAGCCACCTTCATGGAGAAAAGGCTCTTCATTTTAAAAAGCCAAGCTTTCTGCCGCAGGTGTTTGGTCCCAACAGAACAGGGCAGACTCCAGCTAAACTGAGATGGAGGTCTCTGAGTCAAGAGGAGGGAAATGTAATGTCCCTGGACCACGGGGTACTGGCTCTTCTTGCAGATAAGTTTCCAGTAGACTAGCTGCTTCTAGGGCTCCACCCATTCTGACTCTCTGGTCCCAAAGAAGGGTTGTGATAGGCAATGGCAGCAACAAGAAGGTCTAATAGAAGCCATGGACCATGGAGGTTAGCAATGTGACCCGTGTTGGAGTGTTGTCCTCAGCAGATGCCCAGCAATGCTCATTCCTGGCACCAGCTTTGGAAATGTGGTGGCAGGCAGAGGGACGGCAATAAAAGGCTGTAGTAACTGTGTCCTCAATGGTATTTACAAGATTGCCATAAAAGGTGTGTATTTAAGCTGTAATAGTCAGGCAATTTATTCTCAAATAGCACTGGAGGCAATAGATTTGCCTCAAATGACACTTGAATATTGCAGCTCGGCAGCATTTTAGAACCAGACTTCAGTGGTTGTTCATCAGGTGGCCATGACCACCCATGTTGCGGAGCTCAGAGAAAATCGATGGAGCAATCATTGCCTGCATACCGAATGGTGTAAATGCTTAAGAGTTTGTTGAGTGCCTGCTCAATAAAAGGCAACATTTCTATGACAGCTGGTGTCATGCAGAACTTGTTAAGTGTATTCTTCAGTCCAGTCATTAAGGATCTATCCAGGAAGAAAGCTGCATCCAAATAAAATTACCTGTGAGAATTCAGATGACCTCTAATAAAATGATGGCTTACTTTGCTGCAGTAGTCAACTGTGTGTACTTATTCAGAGAGATGCTTTAAGATCAGTATAGTCATTTCCATAAAATATGCATCTTCAGCATGTTGACCCTAGTTCTCCAGAGTTCTTATAGAGCCAGCAGAACACTCATCACAACAGAAGATAAATAATATTCTAAGTAAAGATGCTATAGAATAGATGAAGCCAAATATTCAAGAGAACCCAAATTTATCATGCTCATTTAGGAAAGGACATCATAAATCAAAGTTGCTGATATGACTTGCTGTGCCGGCACATTGTGCTTAAGGTACATCAACAGTTATACCTGAAGACAACCACAGGTGTAACTGTGATGCTGGTGCAAACATTTAAGAAAGAAACTTTCCAGAGTCTACAACACATTTCCAAGCACAATTCAAAGTGTTGGTGCCGACCTTTAAAGCCCTAAATTGCCTTGGCCCAGTATAGCTGAAGGAGCGTCCCCACCCCCATCATTCAACCCGGACACAGAGGTCCAGCACCAAGGGCCTTCTGGTGGTTCCCTCACTGCGAGAAGCGAAGTTACAGAGAACCAGGTAGAGGGCCTTCTTGGTAGTGGTGCCCTTCTTATGGAGAGCCCTCCCTTCAGAAGCCAATGAGATAAAGAACTACACAACTTTTAGAAGGCATCTGAAAGCAGCCCTGTATTAGGAGGCTTTTAACACTTGATGTTTTTATTATGTTTTTAGATATGCTGTAAGCCGCCCAGAGTATTATTTCAAGCAGCAATCTTTCTGTAACTAGGGTGATGGACAGATAATTATGATGATGATGATATATTTAACTATACCCCATCTATTCCCCTGATGGGACTCAAAGCATCTAACAGCGAAAAACAAGAACCGCTAAAACATAGAAAAAATAATCATTACAAACAATTAAACACTGATAGGATTAAAACTTTATATAAACTCTGCTTAGAACATACCAATAAGTACATTAAAAGCACCACGGCACCAGCCCTTTGGTTAAAAGCACTCAATCCCCAAAAGCCTGTTGGAACAAGAAAGTCTTTACTTACCAGTAGAAGGCAGCAAGGAGGAAGCCAGTCTAGCTTCTCTAGGAAAGGAGTTTCAGGGTCTGGGAGCAGCTACCAAGTTCAGTCTATTTTCATTGAGAATGGCGATTGTATCTGTGAGCGTTCATACTTTGCCTTTGCTCATATGCATGTGGACCCAGAAATGGTTGGGAATAAACCCACAGGAGAAAAAATAAGTTTGCATGTTGTACATTTCACATCTACTATTTAAAAAGTTTCCTGTCAGGTCAATTCAGTGTTGTATTAGGAGACAGAATGCCAGGTTTTATATGAAATGTCTACATTTTTGTTTGAACAGTGTGGCATAATGAGGTGCTATGAGAGCATAAAGAATTGCCACTGTCTATGTCTGGGCAAAGCAGTCCATTTTTAGTCTGCTTTACTTTCATCCGTAAGTCAGTTCCATCCAGTTTTGGAATGCCAATGGATGACCTAAATTCTGATCTGTACATTAGTCTTGGAGGTGCAGAGTAGGTCAGTTTGCATCCAGATTTACAAAGTTTGTGTTCCTCAGGCTAAGCACTTTGATGTTTCATTCCAGGCCAAGAGAGAGACCTGTAATTGCACGTACAATCAATCTTGCTGATTGTAAATATTTAAATATTCAGGCTCTGGGTGGGAGGAGGAGGGTAAAAAGCTGGAACAGCAGCGCAAACTGTGCATCTCTAATTACTGCACAGTGTAAAACTGCAAGTTTTCTAATTAAATATTTTTGCTTGCTTGATAGAACGTTTCTAATGCGTGGTGCTGATCATTTCATAAGGGTTGCTGGAGTAAATGCAAAACATTTAGAAGTATAATATAAAAATAAATCAGCCCTACAATGAAAAATATATCTGACATATCTAGTTCACTTTATTCAGCTGTTTCTGGCAATTTGCTCATTCATCGGACGAGCTACAATTCTTACACTGATACAGCAGAGGAGTAAATTAAAGTAAGCACTACAACAGCAAAATCAAATGGGACATCCTTGCAAGACTTGAGATAATCTTTCTGCTCTAGGTGAAGCTTCTGGACCAGATACAAGGGTTGTTGTTTAGTCGTTTAGTCGTGTCCGACTCTTCGTGACCCCATGGACCAGAGCACGCCAGGCACTTCTGTCTTCCACTGCCTCCCGCAGTTTGGTCAGACTCATGCTGGCAGCTTTGAGAACACTCTCCAACCATCTCGTCCTCTGTCGCCCCTTCTCCTTGTGCCCTCCATCTTTCCCAACATCAGGGTCTTTTCCAGGGAGTCTTCTCTTCTCATGAGGTGGCCAAAGTATTGGAGCCTCAGCTTCATGATCTGTCCTTCCAGTGAGCACTCAGGGCTGATCTCCTTAAGATTGGAGAGGTTTGATCTTCTTGCAGTCCATGGGACTCTCAAGAGTCTCCTCCAGCACCATAATTCAAAAGCATCAATTCTTCGGCGATCAGCCTTCTTTATGGTCCAGCTCTCACTTCCATACATCACTACTGGGAAAACCATAGATACAAGCGTAGCCCCACATAAAGAGAATTACAGTAATCAAGCCTTTGAGTTCACACATGGACTTCTGTCGTCAGGCTGTCATGGTCCAGGAAAGGTCACTGCTGGCATATTAGCCAGAGCTGGTAAAAAGTACTTCTGGCACCAGAGGTCCCTGCTTTCTTTTTATACTGGTTGGCAAAATGTGTGTGTGTTTGTGTGTGTGTGTGTGTGTTGCTGAGAGTTGTGAAACTTCCCATTGCTCATAGTTGTTGTTTTTGTGGCTCTGTCATAATAAATGTGTAAGCTTTTAAGATATCTCAAGATTTATTTTGTGGTACTTTATTCCACACACTCCTTTCCTGGGAAAGGGGAGCCCCGTTTGGGCAACTGCACCAGGGTCCCCAACAAACTTCATTCAGCCTTGGTAGCTCCAACCCCTGAGGAGAGAAAAGGGGGTCTAAACAGGCCTGGCCTTCCAGATATTGCTGGAATACAACTACCATCATCCCTGAGCATTGGCCACACTGGTTGGGGCTGATGGGCATTGGAGTCCAACAGAATCTGAAGAGCCACAGATTCAGGACTGGAAGCTAATCCCAAACCTGAGCCCTGTAGCTCCATATAGCATCATGGGAAATGCGTGTCACCCGTGAGTGCCAAACAGCATGACAAGGCTCTTGTTCCAGGCTGAATAAAGTTTGGAACAGGAGAACTCCGGCATTTTTTACAGGTCCCATTTGCAAACAATGAATGTGCCCCTCTCAATTTCACAATGAGAATTGATAAAACATGGTTTCCTACCACATTATTTCGCCATCACATCCCCCCCCTTTTTTTACACTTTGATATAGTAAAGATTATCACTTTGCATATTATACTTCCCTCCCATGTAATTTTGCCTCATAAATAAGATGTGCCTTCATGAATTATTACCACTTTCTCCTGTCTGGCTCTAACAACCTGGACAGTCTCCATGTTCCATGTTTCTGCAAGCTCAGCCCTGTTAGCATTAACGACCAGGAACTGCTTGGGGATGGAAACAAATAAAAATTCTGCCCATGCCTTCCTAAAGAAATTAAATTTTATCTTTTGTGAAGCTTGTATTTCTCAAGCACATAACCATCCGTTTTCTGTTACCTCTAAATGCTATACCTTGTTTTTATTGGCCTAATCATGTCTCCACATTTCATGGTGATAATGTCAGCAAACACAATATTTCACTTAACAGTCAAGAAGTATATTGCTTGCTCTCCAAGCTAGTTACATGCCACATCTTTAAGCTCTTATGATCTTGTGGTCAAGATGCATTCTGGCCTTTCTAATTGTCTTGGGGAAATGAACTCTAGCCAGCCAAGTATAATTTGAACTCCTTGATGTCAAAATGCATGTATTCTTGGCTTTTTTTTCCTGTACTACTATTAATAAAAACTGCATTTATATCCCACCTTTCCTTCAAGGAGCTCAGTAGTATTCAAAGATTCCTCCTCCCCAATCTACCTTCAAAACAATTCCATGAGGTAGGTTAGGTTGAGAAGCAGTGACTAGCCCAAAGTCACCCAGTAAAGTTCATGGCTAAGTGGGGATTTTAACCCTGGTTTCCCAGGTCCTAGTCCAACTTTCTAGCCACTACACCACCCTGGCCCTGAAGCTTAGAGTATCAGCTTGACAATTAACTGTAACACGTATCACCTTGTTATTTTTCCTTCTAAGCCTCAGGTATCATTAGCTGTCGTACCTAAATTTCCTATGGGCTAACTCTGTATAAAATAGAGCGACTGTCTAACTGTGGCTGCAGTCCTGTAACACATGTCTGGGAGTAAGCCTCCTTGAACTCAGTGGGCCTTATTTCTGAGTAGTACAGAATTGAACAGTTACTGTTTATGAAAAAACTGGATTCATGAAAACACTCCTTGTTCTTCAAAGCCTCTCAGATGAAAATAGTCTATAACTTCTTGAAGTTCTGTGGGCTGTGCAGTATAAACTTAAAGTTGACCATAACTTAGTAATTTTCTGTGAAAATACGAGACATTTGCACCCTGTGTGAGAGGAGAACACAAAAGTTGTCAAGCTTTTGGGGGGCAAAGTTGTTGAGCTTTCTTGCAAAATCTCCCTCAGAAAGGAAGATTGGGGGCTTCTTTTTTAGGAATTTTGCCCCAAAAAATTCAACACTTCTGACATGGCTTGCTGTACACCCAGGTTTTCCCAGACATTTTTTTGTGATTTTCAAAATTTTCATCCAGACACTATTTCCGAAAAACGAGTCCCAGACATGTCTGGGAAATTCTGGATGTATGGCAGCCCGAGAAGAATGAAGTATGTATGCTTGTCACAACTTTGGCCTCCTGAGCTCTTCTTCGCTGCCACAGATCTCCCCTTCTTGCATGAATACAAGACTGACACACCAGCATACCTACATATGTGCAGTCCTCAGTCACTTCCCCTACTTGAGAAAAACTTTGCCCCCTTCAGCAGGTAATTTTAAAATGTCCTGGACATCAACATCCCTCAGATTCTCCCTAGCAGTTCTGTTTTGTGGCTGGTCTCATTTAGCTTTGAAACCAAACTGCACAAAAATATTTTGCCTTGAAATGGAAAATTACTGTTATAGGGAACTATATAATAGCTTGCCTTTAGAAGCATTTTTCTTCTAAGCCACATAACTCTTTAGTTCTTACACTTAGATTTCATATTAGCTTACTGATCATATCACTAAAAGCTTTTGCAACTGATTGGTGGGGGACACATATGAACCTTGTTCATTTGCAGCGCAATCTTATGTAGGTTTACTTGCAAGTAAATCCCACTGAGTTCAGTAAGACCGACTCCCAAGTAAGATTACAAGCTAAAGAGGCCCCTTTTACTCAAAGCCTTTAGGATGAAAACATTATTTGAGTTATCAGTACATTGTAGTTTTTCCCCAGTCTGAACTATCGTTTAGTAATTTTCCAGGCAAGTATGCCTAGAAGTCTGTCATGGTGATATACCATATCGAACAAGTGTTTAGTAATGATTCCTTAAAGACACTGAAAATAAGTTGATAGATACACACCATCTGTATATAGCATAACTGCATTTATGTGCCATTTGTTAATAAAGTTGTTTCTCCCCTTTCCTGTTAAATTCTTGTAGTTTGCTTCATGCTGATCATTTACTTTCTCTTTGTTGCTTATAAAGATGCTCCTTGAAAATATTCCACCTCTTCCAAAAAGGTCATCTGTTTTGTGGGTACCCAAATAATTCTCCACGTACTTGAATGGACAAGAGCTCCTTCCTCTAGCATCTCCTTTCCTAACTATGGATAAAATAACTGCAATGGCTTACTAGTTGAGGAGGCAGCAAAAGAGAAGCCATGGAGACTTACTTATGAAACTAGAAGGCAAAAATGGGGTGCATGGCATGGAGTAGGAAGAGCACCCTACATTATATTGGGAAAGTAAGGAGTAGCAGGAAGAGGCTAATAGGAAAATGGCTACACCTTGAAGATTTTGATTGTTCTGATTCTCTGGGTGGGGAGAATTGTATTGTATTCCAAGGATACAATATATTCTCAGGTTCTGCTTCTTTTGGAATGAGGTCGCTGGAGAATAGCATGTTGAGATACACAGTTTATTTACAAATACAGTGGTACCTCGGGTTAAGAACTTAATTTGTTCTGGAGGTCTGTTCTTAACCTGAAACTGTTCTTAAACTGAGGCACCACTTTAGCTAATGGGGCCTCCCACTGCCACCGCACCGTTACCGCACGATTTCTGTTCTCATCCTGAAGCAAAGTTCTTAACCTGAGGTACTATTTCTAGGTCAGCGGAGTCTGTAACCTGAAGCATCTGTAACCCGAGGTACCACTGTATACAGGTTGAGCAGCGGTGGTGATACAGGTTTAGTGCAACTGGTATCTCAAGGCTCGCTGCTACTTCTTCATCGGATTTCTAGGGAGACAGAACCTTCAAAATGCTTTCCAGAGGCAATTTTGCTCTGTTTCTGTCCTACCACAAACCTGAATGACACCTACACGCTGACCCAGTAAAGGGAGGGGGAAGAAAGAAATGTCCTCTTTTGCCTTATGGGCTCTCATCTTCCAGAAATTTATTTAGCTTCTGTGGCAATATAGCCACATAACAAAGGGGATACTTAACAGACCAGGCCAGTTCCATTAACAAAAGAAACGAGTTTAATCATTTTAGCAGTCCTCATACTCTTCTTCAGACCCCAGTTTCACAACTACAAAATCAGAGGTTTGGAAAGAATCCTGAGAGGAAAATCCAACCCAATGTAAGTCCTGTAGCAATATTATCTAGATGATCCAGTTGCATCTGAAAACCTTAAAGTGTTGACTCCCAGGTCCCCATAGTATATATACTGTAATATACTACCACAAAGGGAGATAAATAGTGTTGTTGTTGTTGCTGCTGCTGCTGTCTATTAAATTTGTATACTACCATTCATCCAAAGGTCACAAGGTGCTTCACAACACAAAAATACAAAATGAGAACACACACACTGCATAATAAAAGAAGAACAAAAACAATCTGATAAACCCTTACCGCTAAATAATTTTGTATTCTATGGCTGCAATACAGAGACAGTTGTACTCAATAATTATGCAGCACACACAGAACTAGCAACTTAAAACAGCAGATAGAGATGCACATTTGCATATGTACTGTAGTACGGATGGGAACACAGATACCTATCCACTATCTCCAGCACCAACAGGGATAATACAGAACCTTTTGCATCTGGGTGCATTATTTCCAACCCAGTAAAGGATTCCAGACATGTAATCCTGCTTCTGATTATATATATTCCTTGCTGGGTTGGGATAAACACCTTATCATATCACTGTCGGCATTTTTAAAACCTTTAGAAATAATCCAGCCATCTTTCCCTCCTGGTATTAATGAAATTAGATTCTTCTTTACTTTTTATTTTCTGCTTGTATTTCACCTGCATTTTTGATTTTATCTTTCACATCATTATATTTAGGACAGTAAAAAAAAATATGCACCAATTTCAACTGTATCGTTTTAATTTACATAAAATGAATGTAAAATGAAAAGAAGGTCAGCAATGACAACTCAGTTATGACAATCATATACATCTATCATTCTAGCAAAAATGTGCCCTTAACAAGTATGTCTCTACATGATACGCATGCCAATCATTTTAGTTGCCCTTATGCAGATCTGTCACATCTGCGCTAATTCCAGAAACTTGAGTACATAGGTGCCCATCATTACTGCAATCTCACTGAGCCTTTGATGAAGTGATTATGTGACCTAGAACAGCATGAAGAAGATTCAAACCTTCCCCCAAAAAAACCTGAATGAAAGCTTTTTTTGTATAAATTTTTGTTGGGGATCAAAATACTGACTACCGCAATGAAAGGGAAAATGATATGCTGTCAGTTCCATCGCTGTTTTTTTTTAGTTAATATAGCCTGATTTTTTTTGTTTCAAACATTTGGACATACTGTACATTTATATTTGTAATATACTGACATTGAATACTTGTGCACTTAGCTTTCATAATCAGACAGCAGTTAACTGTCTAACAGTGCAATCCTAGGCATGTTTACTCAGAAATAAGTCCCACCCAAAAGGTGGTAGATTTTCCTTCATTGGAAGTTTCTAAACAGAGGTTGGATGGTCATCTGTCAGGGATTTCTTAGCTGTGATTCCTGCATGGGGGGGGGAGGTTTGGACTAGATGACCCTTGGGTTTCCTTTCAACCCTACAGTTCTATGATTCCGTGAGTTTATTGGTTGAGTGGTGTAGAGTTTTATCCCCAGTGCGCTATATGAAGCCACTGGGAGCAGTCATTCGGAGATTTGGTGCAAGGTGCCATCAATATGTTGATGACACTCAGCTCTGTTTCTTGATAACATCTGAATTAGGAGAAGCCATGCAGGTCCCGGACCAGTGTCTGGATGCAGTGGTGGGCTGGAAGTGAGATAATAAACTTGAGTTTGGATCCCAGCAAAACAGAGGAGCACTAGGTATTGCACAGCAACCTAAAATATGTGTGCTTCAAATTTACAGTTGCTCTCATTTCATGCCTGGAATGCTCCTAACTATTCCTGACATACTCCTGAACTAAGCATAGCTCTCTCTCTCTCTCTCTCTCTGTGTGTGTGTGTGTGTGTGTTCACTTGATCCCTCAGATTTCCACAAAACTAGAAAATGAAGTAAAAGTGGATTAACATCTCAGTGAAGCTCAAATGTGGAACAGGTCCACTGTCTTTATCAACCACACTGACTGTATAGGAGAGCCTGCCACCATTTCCTTCAAATAAAATTCACAAATGAACTGCATTAGGAAGGGATTATGGAGGACTGCAGGCTACATGGACCATTGCTCTGAGTTGCTCCTGATATTTCCTGAAGACAGATACAAAGCTAAAAAGGACTGATGGAAAGAGTTACATATGCATTTACATGACATATTATAGTGCAGCCAAGTTCCTCAGACTTTTACCATCAAAGGAAGACACTGATTTCTGCATTAGGAACACTGGCTACAAAGAGCTATAAAACTGTGCTTCCTATAGGTGTTTCAAGCATTTCATTTCTTTGTAATAAAGTGTATTTCCAGAATAAAGTATTTGTGCTTATAATCCTGTAAAACAGAAATGCTACTAGGGGAAAACAACGATCTGAGCTATACTTCAGACATGAAAGGGAAGATACTCTTTAATAAGTGGAGGAACATCCTTGCAACCTCGTATCATGAAATTTTTTATGTCTAATGTTTTTACAATTTTTTATATGCTGTAAGCTGCCCAGAGTGGCTGGGCAAACCTAGCCAGACGGGCAAGGTATAAATAATAAAATTATTATTCTTATTCTTATTATTACTATTACATCATGTACTATTACATCAAGTATGTCTGTGGACTCAATCAGCTTTTGGTCTCAAAACGTATATTGACTGAGTGATTTCTATGCCATTCCATATATTAAAAATATCCTGTCTAAAAAACTGAAGCAGCAACAAGCAACCTAAACAAAATATTACAAAAATACAGTTACATATAAGAATGTTACATTAATACAAGTTTATTAATTTATATAAATCAACGTTGACTCGTTTTCCTACTAACATACGCTCCTTCTCAGCCTCCGGGTTCTCCCCCAGGATCCAACAAATCCTCAACTCACCCACAAAAGTCTCACAATGAGAAAAGTTCCTGGAAAAAGTGAACATCACTCAAGACTTGCTTTTTATGAGCAGACCAAAGGTAGATGACACTTCCTCAGGCTGTCTACTGGTGTGTCCCATTCAGCTGCACACTGCACTCATTTCCAGGTGAATCAGGTTTGTTGAGTTTCACAGAAGGTCAAAAGTATGGGAGAATAGCAGTCATATCTAACAATGCATATTCTTGCTAGTAAGCAAGTGAATGGGTTAAGACCACAGAGCTGTATTGCTGATAGGCACATATAAAATTAGGCGCAATATAGATAAAGGAGAGGGGGGGATGGCATCACAAAGAGCCCTCTACCAATTACATTTCTATGGTCTGGGTCTGCCTAATATATGGCCTAACTAGTCCATCATTCTGTTCCCACAGTGGCCAACCAGATGCCTACAAGAGCCCCAAACCAGGACATCATGCAATAGTACTCTTTTGCTCATGTTCCCCAGCAACTGGCACACTACTTCTGATACCAGCCATCATGACTAGCCTTATATGTACACATGATCTACTGCAGGTACGAAGAAGAAGAAGAAGAAGAAGAAGAAGAAGAAGAGTTTGGATTTGATATCCCGCCTTTCACTCCCTTTAAGGAGTCTCAAAGCGGCTAACATTCCCCTTTCCCTTCCTCCCCCACAACAAACACTCTGTGAGGTGAGTGGGGCTGAGAGACTTCAAAGAAGTGTGACTAGCCCAAGGTCACCCAGCAGCTGCATGTGGAGGAGCGGAGACGCAAACCTGGTTCCCCAGATTATGAGACTACCGCTCTTAACCACTACACCACACTGGCTCTCAAACTGCATAGCAACCAAAGGGAGCTACAAGCAGCTTCCAAAAGAAAAGGAAATACAGTGGTACCTCAGGTTAAGAACTTAATTCATTCTGGAGGTCCATTCTTAACCTGAAACTGTTCTTAACCTGAAGCACCACTTTAGCTAATGGGGCCTCCTGCTGCCACTGCACCACCACTGCACGATTTCTGTTCTCATCCTGAAGCAAAGTTCTTAACCCGAGGTAATATTTCTGGGTTAATGGAGTCTGTACCCTGAAGCGTATGTAACCTGAGGTACCACTGTACACTTGAAAGAATGAAGCAATTGACAATCAGTCACCTATGGTTCTCAATATAATGCAAGTACTCCAGTCCATGTGCACAGGAGATTTCTGCATGAGAAGAATCTGGAGCTGCTCCATTCTGTTCATAACAGTCTGAGAATGTCCTTTGCATCTTTCCACACGGACAATGAGCGGGAGGCATGCTAGGAAAACACAGAGCAAGCTGTAAGAATGAGTGGGGCACAGCATGCTTGCACAGAGTACATCAGAGCTCAATGTTGCTTTTGATGACAGAAATTTCCTCACCTATATAATATATATGAACACAGTGAACACCCTTTTAATGAACACAGTGTGATACAATCAATGAAATTGATTGCTTGAATAAAATTAATGGCTTTCTCGTAACACCCTTGCAGTTCTATGGACGTGAAGCTGGGAGAGATAAATATCATACTTCCAACAGCCTTGTCAGGACAAGGTTGAACTGAAATTTACGGTTGTTCCAAGTTCAATCTTCTCCAAATTGTACTCTGCAGTTGCTTCCAAAGAGTTAATGAACTCTGAGTTATGTCCAATGGCTTTGCTTTAGTGGAAAAAGCTTGCATCCACACATCAAGATACATTATTTTTGCTGAAGCGCCCTCCCCGTTGCTTCAGCCCTCAAAAATATGTACCTGAGGATTGGTGATCCTCCAGAATAGATTTGTTGTTGCTGTTGTTTAGTTGTTTAGTCGTGTCTGACTCTTCGTGACCCCATGGACCAGAGCACGCCAGGCACTCCTGTCTTCCACTGCCTCCCACAGTTTGGTCAAACTCATGCTGGTAGCTTCGAGAACACTGTCCAACCATCTCGTCCTCTGTTGTCCCCTTCTCCTAGTGCCCTCCATCTTTCCCAACATCAGGGTCTTTTCCAGGGAGTCTTCTCTTCTCATGAGGTGGCCAAAGTATTGTAGCCTCAGCTTCAGGATCTGTCCTTCCAGTGAGCACTCAGGGCTGATTTCCTTAAGAATGGAGAGGTTTGATCTTCTTGCAGTCCATGGGACTCTCAAGAGTCTCCTCCAGCACCATAATTCAAAAGCATCAATTCTTCGGCGATCAGCCTTCTTTATGCTCCAGCTCTCACTTCCATACATCACTACTGGGAAAACCATAGCTTTAACTATACGGACCTTCGTCGGCAAGGTGATGTCTCTGCTTTTTAAGATTAGAATATATATACAAGAAGACAGCAAAAACAGGGGGGTCAGAGAAAACTGGATGCCCCAAGTCACCTTCCACCATTTGATGCAACCTACAACTGTTGTTGTTGTTCATTAAATCTGTATACTGCCCATCTGAAGATCACAAGATAGTTCTCAACATAAAAATACGCACACATCAGACACAGCTACTCACAAAAATACACACACATCAGACACAGGCCCCACTTCAGCTGATCTATGGAGATTATGACTTCATCTCCACCAATAAAATGATTGATCTGATGGCTGGAGAAACATACCAAAAACCTAGTGCGCCTAACATGCAATCTCTGGAGTGCAGACTTTGTGGTATTTTTAGGAAAAATTAAACCCCAGGATGTGAACTCATTTCTCTTATTTTAAAATAATCTAGTGGCATACAGATTTATGGTTTGGGCCCATTTTCATACATCTGCACTTTGTTTACTAGGTGATGCTGTGCTCAAAGCCACTGGAACAAATTTTTTCTGATATCCCTATAACATTTCAATCAGATTAGCCACTCACAGAATAACTTCTCTGCAGCAGCATCAAATTGAAACTGACAGACACTGAACAAAAGCTTCCTGCTCCACAAACTACAGAAGAGACTTTATCTTTTCAAATCCATCAAACTCTTTCTCAGTTTTATAGCTTCATAACCTAACTTTGCTACTTGAGCTCCAATGATTTCCCACCAAAGAAATGGACTAAAATCAGTGCAGTATGCAAGGTATGCATTACTTTTTAAGCAAACATTTTTTGTAAAGAATTGTCCTTTCATAAGTTGTGTTGTTATATCCATGCACCTCTTTGAGTGCATGGCTTCATGCTAGTTGACTCTAAGGGTTGCCTGCATTATCCTCATAGAACAATTGTGTGCTTCTTTCAAAGACTAGGTTTTATCATTATTTTTGTGTTGATGCCATCCTAGCAAGCAAGAGGCATCATAGTTCAAGGGTACATTTGAGCCAGGCAAAGGACACTTGAAGAAAGCACAGAAGAGGGATAGGAAGAGGTGTGGACTGAGGAAAACCCCATTGGTGAAATAGAGACCTGAGATTCACCACTCCTGTCCTAATGGGACACTACTTCCATTATCTCTTTCTGTTCATCGCTACAGTGGAAGAAGTAGACATCTTAGGCACCCTTAGGAAGAAAGCAAATAGACTGGTGCCTTCCTTTCAAACAATAGATTTTCCTTTCTGAGGACTACTGCAGAAATAGGGAAAGGATTTATCTTACTAAAACTGCAATGCCCTTGATTAGAATGTGCTGCACACTGGCAAAGGAACTCCATTAAGCGAAAACTCACTTAGAATGTAGGGACCTGAGTGGTTAAGGAGTTACTTATTTTAAAATGTCACGAGGAATGAAGAGTGCTTGATGTTTGAACACTCCCGTGGTGACTGCAATCCTAGGAAAATCTCAGCCAGGGAAATGGAAATTAGATTCAATAAGGTTCTCTTATGCAGCTACTAGGTTTCAAGGGTCTATTTTGATGATTTGGATATTTTACTGTAATGTTGCCATCCGACACTAAACCCACTGATACAATATAATGCCCAAGAAAGCTGAAAAGGCATAATAGCAGGTGATTTCTTTTTACAACCTAAAGAATTGCAAACTTTTCAGCTTCTCTTATCTGAAGATGGCAGCAAGTCACTTGGAGTGATGAAGCCTACCGTCTGTTGGCTTGATCCTTACCCATCCTAGCTGATTAAATCAGAGAGATTAGGGCTGAGCATCTGCACCTCAACAGTGGTTAATGCCTCCTTGAGGGAAGGAGAAATCCCCGGCAGCCTTAAGATGGAGGTAGTGAAGCCACCCCTTAAAAAGCCAAATTTAGATCCTGTGGCAATTGTCCAATTTGCCATTTGGTGGCAAGGTATTGAAGTAGCCTGTAGCATCAGAACTCCAGAAAGTCTTGGGTGATGCTGATTATTTAGATCCATCTCAGTCTGACTACAGGTCTAGCTATGGGAAGGAGATGCTGTTGTTGTTGTTGTTGTTGTTGTTGTTGTTGTTGTTTATATACTGCCCTTCATCAAAAGATCTCAGGGTGATACACAAGATACGTGCCAGGGAGAGGGAAATGAGTGTCTCTTGTTCTGCTTTATTGCCTGTCACTGTGGGACAGTGTGGCGATCTACTGATCCCTGTGCCACCACTGTGATTGCTTCCCCGCTGCCACCAACCCGTTTCTCTCAGGTACACATGGAGTCCAGACAGTGGCTAACATTAAACCAAATAAACAAGTTTATTTTATAAGCATTAGCAAGTTTATGGTTTCAGATAATTTTTCTTGTCAGTTTCTTAATCTTAGTTTCTTTACCGGCCTATATCTTCCTAATAACTTGTAACTGATTATCCCAACTGTCTATCTGACTCCTCTTAACAGATTCTCTCACTCTCTCACATCAAACTATCCCAACCCACAGACTTATCCTCCCTCTCTCTTCTCTAACACCCGACTGACTCCTTAACAACACTAACTCTAACTCCTCCCCTTGGGTTCCCACTTGCCAATCACTTCACACTCATTTAACCCTTTCCTTATGACCCAGCATGATGTCACTTAGGAGGGCAAACGCCACAGGCAGGCACTTTCCTGGGCTGCTTAATCCCCAATACCTTACTCTGCCCTTCCTCAGAGCTAGCAGGAGGCAGAAGTGGTGGCAATGGCACACTGTCTTGTGTCAGTCCTGATGGTCTAATGATATTAACTGGGCCTAGGCTGTGCAGTTTGGCAACCCCTTCCTTTATTCAAAATGGATTCTTGATAACTTTTTAGCACTGATGATATCAGCCTGCATTTGTAAAAGGCCACCCTCCATTCAAAGAAACAAGGTGTCACGATCCAGTTGGCTCTTCGGCTTAATCAGGCAGCAAGCAGACTCTGTCAGTTTTCAAGCAGTTTTATTATATACAGTAATTACACTCCAATGGCTATCGACCCCTTTCAAGACATTGAGGCATCTGAGCTAAGGTTACCAGATTTTTTTCAATGAATCCAGGGACACTTTTCAACTTCAATGGATTTTGTATGGGGACTGATTTGTAAATCCGGAGACCGTCCCTGGGAAATGGGGACGCCTGGTAACCTTAATCTGAGCTCAGATTCCTCCGCCAACAGGATGTCTTCCAGAAGCCCCCCTTTCGTTTCTTTGATTGACGTATTTCCTTGACCCTCGTTAACCTAGGAGCACGGGGATATTCTGGCTGTCTTCCCACCTCTTCCTCTGACAAATCATTCCCCCCTTGTGCTGTTGTTAGAGACCTCTTATCAGTGCCTTGGCCTCCCTCCAGCCCTCTCTCCCTTCCCTCAGAATTTATCTCCTCTTCTCCAGCAGAGGAGAAGGGGGGTTGCGGGGGTCTGTCTACAAATGGCTGAGAAGGAAAGAGAACTACTCCTTCCTCCTCTAGCTCTCTGGCTCTCTGGAGAGCTCTGACATTCTCTGGCTCTCTATCCCCATCCTCCTCCTCATCTTCCCTCTGGGGAGCCCTGTCTCTGACACAAGGCTTCAGTGCTCATCAGGCAACTCAGAAGCATCATCTGCACCACTAGGCAGGTAAAAAGACACATGAAAAACTGCCATCGTTGGAATGAGAAAACTTCAATCAAATGATATATCAACCAAGGTACAATCAATTCTAAGGGAAATCAGACAGCCTCTGAACTAATTTATCTCAACTATCTGATGGATGTGAAAGAAACTTGTCAACTCAAAAATGTGTCTGGTTGTAGGTTTTTTACTGACAAAATGTCATCCCTTCCCAATGAGTTAATAAGACGAAGGTCTGTGCCAAGCCTGAGGGCTTGATATATAATCAATATGTGCTCTCAAAACTATAGCAAGAGCCAATTAATCGTCACATACATCAGGGCCTTTGTTGCCACAGTGAGAATTTACCTGGATTGGCTGATGAATCTCTCACAAATGCCTACTACATAGTCAGAAGGCCCAAAGAAACCAGAATCCAAGCCACTGTGTTTCCTGCTACTAGCTAAATGGGAACACTAGGAAAGTTTGCTGCCCTTGGGATTTGCTCAGATCATATTTTCATGTTAAGGACATAATGAAAGCGCCCTCTTGGAACACTTTGGACTTTGGCTTTTGTGAAACTGGTTTTGTGTGGTGTCCTAGCAGCTCAAATACTGTCTTGAGGAGGATAGGTAGAGAAGCCCAACAAATGCAACCTTTGCTACTAAATAAATAAACCCTTTGTGAATTATCCAACTTACTGGATTGACAGGTTGTTTAGGGAAAGGCCATAACTCAGTTTTCAAGCATCTGTGCTGCATGCAGGTGATCCTGGGTTCAATCTCCAGATAGGACTGGAAAATATCATTGCGTGGTGAGTTCCTGCCTCCCACCAGTAGAAATAAAGACACATGACACCATTATTTTAGGTTAATGGGCTAAAATTGGCCACAACTTTATTGGTTACAGGTAAAGAGCGGTATTGGTCCTATCCGACTATCCGGCTTCAGCCTGTTTGCTTGAAGACCGGGAAGGGTTAACACCAGCAGGGGGAGCCCTGCTGATGCACATCAACTAGGGACTCCCCCGGGGTCACCGCTCGGGGGGGCGCTTTAGGCCCTGTTATTATTTTTATTATATGTTTTTCTTATTATGCATTTTTTTTTGTATTTTGCTTTATGCTCAAAAAAAAATTATAAGTCACTTTGAGATGCTTTTTGTACAGCAAGCAACTAATAAGTTCAAATGATCACCACTACGATCATATCTGTGGGCAGAAAATGGCAGTTTGCCAAGTAAAGAGCTGGTCAGTGACAGAGCACATGTTTCACATTTCAAGTTTCAATCCCTGCCCAGAAGCATTTTTGCAGAATTTCCCCCCAGGAGCTGGGATAGTAAATACTCCAAATAAAAACATATGCATAATAAGCATCAGAGGACAGGTTCATCAAACAAATGATGCCTGCACATTTTGCCTCATACTCAGGCAAATGCTGGCAATTTAACACTTATTTAAAAATGAAAGCAGTGAATCTGGGTATTATGATTTTTTGGGAGGGGGAGAAGTTTCCCTCCTTTGCCCACCTGTGGGCACCCGTATCCCCCATAATCCTCTAGTAAGGCTGTATAAGACACCTGTCTGAAAGAATCCTGAAGAGTCGCAGCTAGCCTGTGACTAACCTGAGATACGTGGTCTGACTTGATAACAGGCAGTTTCCTCATTATAACTGCAGCTCAAATCAAGCCCTTTGTGGCGATACCTCTCTGCTTGAGATCGGAGTGTTATGAGATGTGCGTTGCAATCCAATAAGTTCACTCCAGTAAGCTCAATAGGACTTAGTCCCAGGTAAATGTACAGGATTGGTGCCTAAATCAGTTTGGAAGGGTAAAGTATTTTGTACGCTGGGAACGATTTAATAGTAATTATAGTTTACAGAGGGATTTATGTTTCAAAGCAATTATGCTCTCTCAATCTTCCTGTGGATAAACAGCAATTAGCCAAACAGAAACACTTATTTACAAGTTCCATAATAGCCAGCCGACTTTGTATCGCTGGCAGATTCAGCCACCTTCTGCTTTCCTCCCAACATGTATCCGTACTTAATAAGCTTGCCATTTAATGGGTTATTTTTCCTGGTCCATTTCACCCTAGTGACTAAGCTCTTTCTCTTGAGAAGTGGCAGTTTGATTCTGACATTAGTCATCGTTAACAAGAGACTTACGGCCGAGGAGTTTAAGAAATTAGAAGTATAATGAGAGTCGCCAGCTGAGCCTCATCTAGAATTGTGTCCATCCCTTTTCTCTTCTTATGAGGAAGGGGGCTTCAGCATTGGAGCAGCTCTCTGAAGGACACAGTTTTCTTGTTTTCCACTCTCTTGCTTTCTCTTGACTGGTCTCTATATTTATTTGTTTTATTTATTTAGACTGTTTCTGTACCACTTAATATATACAAATATCTCTAAGCAGTGTACAGAAAACTGAAACACACAGATTCCAAAAATACACAATAAAACCATTAGTGCAGTTTGCTAAAAATATATATACTGATATCAAATTCCTTCTCCTTCTGACAGACCTCCCCACTTAACACCTCTCAGCCCCCAGGCTCTCACCAAAGGCTCCACCCATCCAGCCTGGCTCTCACAAATCTCCCCCAAAATCTCACAAGATTGTTCCTGGGACCTGTTGGCATCACCTTAGTCCTTCATTCTAGGCTTGTTTTTATGAACAGGCATCATGGTTACTGGAACTTCATCAGGTTGCCCACGGCTGTGTCCCGTTCGGCACTCAGTCAGCTGCACTGCACACACCCAAAACAGCAGATTTAGTTGGGGGAGTTTTCTGGGGGGAGTCCATAGGATGGCAAATAGGAAAATACTCTCGTTTCTTTCTCTAGTCTCTGCATACTTCTCTTTCAGCTGCTTTGCTTGACATGTGTTAAAATGACATGGGAATAAGATGGGCAAGAAAATCATGTGGACTACAGGGCCTCTTGAGCACCGTTTCAGCATAGGGATTCCATGATGCTAGAACTGTTTTGATTCCAAAATAATCAAAATTGGAAGACACTAAAAGGTCAGCTTTTGAATTATGGTGCTGGAGGAGACTCTTGAGAGTCCCATGGACTGCAAGAAGATCAAACCTATCCATTCTGAAGGAAATCAGCCCTGAGTGCTCACTGGAAGGACAGATCGTGAAGCTGAGGCTCCAATACTTTGGCCACCTCATGAGAAGAGAAGACTCCCTGGAAAAGACCCTGATGTTGGGAAAGATGGAGGGCACAAGAAGAAGGGGACGACAGAGGGCGAGATGGTTGGATAGTGTTCTCGAAGCTACATACATGAGTCTGACCAAACTGTGGGAGGCAGTGGAAGACAGGAGTGCCTGGCGTGCTCTGGTCCATGGGGTCACGAAGAATCGGACATGACTAAATGACTAAACAACAACAACAAAAGGTCAGCTTGGTTCTAGTCTCTGCTGCAGGGCAGGCCTATCTTCTTGTCTTCCCACACCTGCCCAAGACAGCTTAGTGTGCTACAGGTAGACCAGCCACTGGGGAAGGGTTGTAAGCTCAGTGGTAGAGTAGGGGTGAGAGACTGTTTTCAGCTTGAAGGCCACCTTCCCTTCTGGACAGACTTATGATGGCCGCATGCCAGTGGTAAGCAGAGCCAGAGACAAAAGTAGGTGAAGCAATGCATGCACAGTAGGCTAGCTTCCACACACCCAAAGCTCTCTCTGTCCTCTGTCCACACTGCCAAGAGGTCAAAGTTCAAGGACATATTGCTGCCAGGCCAAACCCCTCAGGGTGTGAAGCAGGGGCAGTGAAGAGCATATCCTGGGAAGAGCTTTCAGGCCTGGCCGGACAGGCCTGGAAGGCTGCATTTAGCACCCACACCAGAGGGACCCCACCCCTGGTGGAAAAGCATGTTTTGAAGATTTCCAGGTTCATCCCAGGCATCAGCAGACAGGGCTAGAAACATCCTCTGTCTGAAAAGCAGCCAGTGCAGACACTTGGCCAAGTCGATCTGCAACACAAAGCACAAAGGTAATGGCTGCACAAGTTTTTCTAAGGAAGCAGACTGTTATCAGGGAGTGCCTTGCTCTTCTTTCTTTGCTCCTGTCAGGATTTAAATTAACCTACTTGCTAATCAAACGAAAAGGATTTAGCATGCCTATAACTTTCTGCTGATTTATGATATCTGAGCATATGTATTGTGTAGTTGTTAGAGCAGCTGTTCAGATATATATCACGTCTGTCTGAAATCCACAGAAAATAAAGGATGCAAGTAATTGTGCTGCACCGCATGCATAATAAATACCAATCACCTCTATCAGCTGGGCAAATTGTCTACAACTATGTTACATATGCAACTGTTAAATTGGGCATTCACTAATGGTGATTGCAACCTACAAATGATTTGACATGTGGCTGTATTGTGGACAATAAAAGTTCAAGGGTTTATCAAGGAGGTTCCAGGCCATTAAACCAAATTCTGTTTTTTGACTTTGTGAGACAAAATTCTGTAGATAAATAAGAGCTAAAGAAGGACCTGCAACAAAATATTGCAGTGTGGAATGCTTTTTAAGAGTTCTAGCCTTTTCCAGGATTCTCCATTCCATTTTACCTTGGTTTCCCACTTTCCTTTCCCAACGTTATTCTGCAAACCTTGGTTACTCCAAGCTGGCTGATACATTCCTTGTGTGTGTAGACGGTGTCATTTTGGATCCACACTCAGAAGATGTGTTTGCTATTATTACATAGGTTAAGGTAAGTCCTTTGCTAAATCAAAGATCCTTTTCATCCAGAATGCCATTGGAAGTTGACAAATAATTCTACATTACCCCTTTGTTTAAATCATAAATGCTTAGATTTTCTCATTCCTCCTCCACTCCATGCCCCAGATCATTCTCTGCGTGAAGAACGAACGGCAAGTAAGGCAGTGGTGGTGCTGAATCAGTGTATGGGATCAATGATGACCTGGATGAGGGCCAATAAACTGAAGCTGAGATAAGGTAGTGTGTCTATTAGTAAGTGATTTGTCTGACTAGGGAGGTCGTGTTCACTGTTCTGGGCAGAGTTGTTGCTAAAAGATCAGTTTTGCAGTGTGTAGGTGCTGATGAAGTCCCACGGTAACCCGTGCATGAACACTGTGCCCAGATTATTGTTTTATGCACTCATGCCACAATTATGTTTTGTATTTTTAGGAGATAATTCCATGCCATTTAATATAATGTTAATGCACCAAAAGAATATTTATTTAAATGTGATCTAGAAATCTGTCTAGGAGAGAAGTCTCTTAAATACTTGCTTTTTGGGGAAATGAGAAATACATATACAGTCACTTTTTTAAATTACTGAGTGGGAAGTCAGAACTATCATTTTGACACAATGCATAAAAGTAATTTTTACAACAGTCCAATTTTCTTTAACAGTATTTGGAATGTTTGACTGTAATTGTAGGTGCAACTACTATATATTCTACCGAGATTCCCTTACCAACATTTGCTTAATCTCTTCTGTGATTCTTATCTCTTGTGTGAAGATATCCACTATTCAGATAATGATAAAAGAATTAGAGATAAAACATAATGAAAACCCCATATATATGGAATTAGGAAAATGTTCAGCACTGTGCACAATTATTGAAGAAAGGGGAGTTTTGTATACATTACTTTTAAAATTCTGTCCAAAATCCCCAAGTCTTTGTAACATGAAGAACAGCTAATGTCTTAATGCTACCTTGTTCTTTTAAGTAGAGATTAAATACTATTATGTAAAAAAATCAGTGATGAATCATCAAAATTATTAAGATTATTCTGTTATGTACCTATTGTTAGCTTTAGCAGTGAGTGTTAAATGTTTGGGCACCCAGTTTCATTTACAGTATGTGGATATAATTTTGGCTGCAATCTTTAACAGTGCTTCCCTGAGCATACGCCCCTGCTGAATTCAATGGAATTTACTTCTGAGTAAACATGAGTAGGATTGTAGCCTTAGTCATTACTTCAATTTCTTTCTTCTACAGCTTTATCACTATCACAGCCTTCCACAACCATGCTGGCTAGGGGTGATGGGAGTTGTGGTCCAATATATCTGGAGACCACGTCATTGGGGATGTCTGTGTTATCAACAACTGGCTTTTTGTGAACTACCATGATACAATTACTATCAGAACTTTGCTTCATTTATTTTTCTTCTGAACTCACTGTTAACTATACGTATATGTATCTGCAACTCAGGATAACACTTCATGTATCTGATGAAGTGGACCATAATCCGTAAGTCTATGCCATAATAAATTTGTTGGGGCATTGCAAACACTGTTCCCCTTCCCCTTCCTCTCTCTGTCAATCTCCCAAATCTGCTACAAAGGGTCCTCCAAACCTCTGGAACAAATTTTGAGACAAGCTGCTGCAGGGGAGAGGAGAAGATCCATTGCACAAGTGGAAGTCTGTTGTACAAGGGAAATAACAGCTTTCATTACAGCCAATAATCTTTAAAATGCCATGACCGTTTTTTGTTGCAACAGACTAATATCCCTTTGCAAATTTCCCAGACATGTCAGGCTTTAAACCACAGCTGAACACAAGTTTACCATCTGTAATGTGAAATAACAATTTCTGCCTTTGCCAACTATGAAGCTCATACAGTAGTAAGACAAATGTTGTCATTTGGAAGTGACAGTTGACAGAACTCATCCATCTTTATATATGATGTGAATATTCTTCAGATAGGAGGTGTAATCATTGTCAGCCAGCTTGTAAGAAAGCTGAACCACATCTCAGGCATTTTGTGGAGGGGACCATCTTATGAAAAGACTTTATCATGTCAGAAAAGCTACAGCAGCAACAGAAGCTGAACCTACAGTCTGGAAAGTCTGTTTGCAATGAGGAAATGGTTACCACTGTAGGCCTATAGGCTGTTTTATGAAACTCCTTTCCAGCTGAAGTCGAACAGGTTTCCTACTGAATATTTTTTTATTCCAGCAGGCATTTTGACTGAATTCTGATCTTACAGTTTTAACCCATTTTTATATTCAATGTGTTCCTTGTAAACCGCTTAAGAGACAATTGTAATTAAGCAGTATGTAAACTGTCCAAACAAATACGTAAATATCCAACCTTGTGCAAATGGACTTCAACTTGCACAAAGGGCCTTCCCCTTCCTCTCTGCCCCCATCCTCCTGAAATCTACTTGAAGGCTCTCTAAAGCTCAAGAACAGATTTGGAGTGTGTGCGCAGCAGGCTATTGGGGCAAAGGAAATCCCACTGTGCCACGGTGAAAATTGACAGGCAGCTGCAGCTAGATATCATCCAGTGGGATTTGAATGTTTCATTTTGGTAACAGTATAGAAAAATTCCAGATATGAACATGAAACAAACTTCTCAAATTTTTTTCAGTACTGCATTACAAAACAAAGAGTCTGAAGTTGTCAACGTGGGCTGTGATGAGTAATGCTAAATTAACACAAATCAAACTAAATCTCAACCCTGGTGTTTTCAAATACTGTAAGGTTTTTTTCTTTCCGAATGTAATGTTGCTGAAATATTATGAGGTTTCTTTCCAAACCAGAAGCTCCAGTAAGTTTTATAGTTGTATTTATAAGGCTTTACTGCAGGTTATTTTCTTGATTTCAGTATCATTTTCCTCTTAGCACTATCCCATGGCTCTCTACATATCAGTGGATAAAAACCTTCATGTCATTAGGTGAAGGAAGCTTACTCCATGTCTTCTGTGTTGACGCAGGTATAAGATCCTTTTCTAGCATTAGACTTAAGCACTGTTTCCTGGGTTTCCTTAGTACAGAGTACCTAGTTCAGCACGGTCAAGTTAGTGCTATCAAAATGCAATCCACATTTACTTATATCAGTCTGGGGAAGTCGAAGTAGCAATGAACTGGTGGGTAAGCATTAACAAAGAGAATGTGTCCATCTCACCAGTAAAACATCTGCTTTTGATTTGTAACCAATGCCAGCTTGAAACTGGAAAACTATTTTGCATTCTCTTCAGATGAAAAAAAAATACATGCATTTGGTTTTCCCCAGAAGAGAAATACGTTGGATATACATTGTGCTGACTGACAAACCAGATTGCTTCTAGTGGGAAAGAAATTCTACTTCTAAACAATATGCATCTTCACAAATATCAAATTCAAGTTACAGACTAAAAAAATTCTCCAGTTTGGAGCTATGGAGCATTGGCCAACCAAGATAAATCATTATCAAGTTCCACTGACTTTAGTGGGGGGAAATAATCCAATGTACTAAACTTTCTTAACTTTAGGTCATTTGAAATTAGGAATGAGGCAGGGGGAGGGCTCTGCCTGGATTATGCCCATGATCTGAAAATGGATACAAATTAATATTAAAACATATACCAGGTAGCAGCAGCTTTTCTCAGCTTTGTGGCACATCTGCCTAGGTGCCTTTTTCCTCAAAGTTTGGGATAGGTCTGGAAGACACATAGCACTGTGGCAAATTAATGCTCTCCATATTAACGGGGAGCAGGCAAGACTGCTACAATGCAACCATATAACTTTCCTCATGCTGCAACTGACAATTTCTTTTCACATTCAGAATTTGATTAACTCCTTCTTTTGTAGCAGCAAATGTTTCAGTTATTCAACACAACACTAAGTTTAAAAGTAGTGTTTGATAACTAATGGATCTTTGGAATTAGTTATCTAACTAAGAGTTAACCAAGAGAGAGTAAACTAAACTTCCATAGCTCGTTAGACCCATTTGTTTTTTATTTCCTTTGCTAGCTGCATTGATATTTTCAATTCCAAAGGCAGGATGTAAATAAACTCTAGAAGCCATTCATGCAGCACACTGCTGCCACCTACAGTTCAAAGTAAGTATGCTGTCTTCACTGAGAAACAACTATTATATTCCACAACATATGTTGCCATTTATATTTATATGCAGAAGCTCTTTAAAGAAAACCAGGTTCAGAGCAGGGGGTAATAGGGAGAAGAGGAGCAGTGGTAGACAGGAGGTGCCTTAACCCTTGCAATGCCTAAATTTGGAAATCAAGATGGGAGGTGAAAGAACAATGCCCTTTATCCCATCCACATTTCTGTATCTATATGTTAGTGATACAGCATGCAACTGAATGGACAACAGAGAACCCACTCTAATAACTTATAAATTGGACCTTATTTGCAGTTTCATACGGTGGTTTGCAATATGTGCATTTTAATCAGATAACTTATTGGTTCAACACCACAGGGGGCAGAATCATGGTAATAAGCTGATTTGAAATTTACTGACAACTACTTTACGTATTAAAGACAAATCTCATTAGTATTTTATACAGCAAGAATTTAATGTCAAAATGTCTGCATTCAAGTATGGAATTAAACACATGATATAAACATTAAAAACATGACAACATGCAAATAGAACAGTACCTTTAACAAATAATGCTTAACAATGTAAACATTGGATAAATTAACACAAAATAATTTGTTTCATTAATAAAACAAATATTTATGATGCAACTAAAATGCAAAGTGATTTACAAGGACCACAATAGTATATAAGTTATTTGTGTGAAGTCAAATTTGGAGGCATTCACTTGGAGTTAAGTTTGTTTTTGTTTTTCTACAAAAATAAATCTCTCATATGTATCATTTCCTTCTTACATAATACTTTGCTTTTTAACTAAATAATGTTTCCCATCTCCAAGAGAAAAGAAAAGAAGTGTGATCCTTGGTAACAAGATTATAACCAACATTTGTAGGCACTTAAAATATGTTAATGCTACCATTCAGCAAAGTAATTACTTAAAAAAAATATTACTTGGATTCCCTTACCTACAATTAGACAAGGCATGAAATACTATGTCACGTTTGAAAGAATCCCACTCTTGCCAAACAAAAACACGTTTGAAACTTTATCTTCACACAAATTCAGTAAATTTATAAGCAATCGGTAAAATGGATAAAGTTAACTCACCAAAACTAATTGCGTGGACCCGATTAAAACTAAAACTACACTCTAGATTTAAAATAAAATAAAATAAAACGTATTCCATTTTCATCCAGCTTTTTCTCTTTTTTTTTTTCAAAAGAATGAGGCCTGATTGGAAATATACAGACGCTGTCCAACATGGTTGCTATTAGCAAGTGGAATTGTTGGTGACAAAGGGTAGCTTGGATAAGAATATGGTCTGGATGCATATGGTAACATGCTGGTTGTTCCAGAAGAGAGAGTAGCGCTAACTGGAGAAATGTTATTTACTGAACTTCGACGGAAATTGTAGTCTGTAAAAAAACAATAACAATCTGAGTTAAGTTTGAATGCACAACAGAGGTTTAATTAAGCAACAAAAGTTAAGAAATAAAACAATGGTCACTGTTTTTGTTTTCTGCAAATCTAGACTATGTAAACAGGTATCTTTCACCTTTTACTAAAGATTTCCATGCAACCTACAAATTCCTCACTCAAAACCTTGCTGCTCACCAACAGCACTGAAGACTACCTATACACATGGGCTACTTTGAGCCAAAGCTCTCTAAAACAAAGTATGACAGGGCCATACAGAGAGATTACTTGTCTTGCTTGTACAAAATGAACTATCAGGTGGAACTCTGGCTACCTCCCTGGATGTCCCCAATGAAGACTTTGTAGTGCCATCTAGTAGCTTGGTACAGCATTACAACTTGTCCAGCGCATAACCCGTGGCATGGCAGAGGAAAAAGCCATTTTGCATGACTGTCACATGGAGACAGGAGCTTACATGCTTTGTCCTTCAGCTAAACAACTGTCTATACATTTCAAGCCTCAAAAAAGTCAAACGCAATGAAGATGGATGATACTGAACTGCAAATCTTCTTACACTAAGAGATGGCTCAGAAATTTTGTTCCTAGTAGCTACAAATACTGGGCACTTAGGGTCTAATTAAACATTATATGCATATGCATATAAAGAAACCCTGCAAGCCTTTTAGAATAAAATCTTTAAGCTGTTTGTTGGGATTGGGTGAGGACATGGAGTGGAAAAGATTTAGTCCTCCCTCTGCCCTTCTCCACTCCCAATTATCAGCATCTTTCCTCCTGAATGATCAGAAACTCATTCTGAAGATTAAACATACCTGGAATCAGATTTGGAACAGAGATGCCTCCTTTCAAAAGAGTATTTTACTAGTAAGAAAGCCTTCAGTGCTTTATTCACATAAAGGTAAAGGTACCCCTGCCCGTACGGGCCAGTCTTGACAGACTCTAGGGTTGTGCGCCCATCTCACTCAAGAGGCCGGGGGCCAGCGCTGTCCGGAGACACTTCCGGGTCACGTGGCCAGCATGACAAGCTGCATCTGGCGAGCCAGCACAGCACACGGAAACGCCGTTTACCTTCCCGCTAGTATGCGGTCCCTATTTATCTACTTGCACCCGAGGGTGCTTTCGAACTGCTAGGTTGACAGGCGCTGGGACCGAACGACGGGAGCGCACCCCGCCGTGGGGATTCGAACCGCCGACCTTTCGATCGGCAAGCCCTAGGCGCTGAGGCTTTTACCCACAGCGCCACCCGCGTCCAGCTTTATTCACATAGTTGCATATTATGTCTAATTAGCCCCTGCCCAACAGAAAATTCATTTATAGATATCAGTTGCATCTTTACTTTTGCAGAAACAGGGTTATCATGCTGCCACACTGAAGTGTTTTAAATAATGGGTTTCCAAGAGTCCAACCTTAGCAAGTTTTAAATCTTTGCCTTTAAGACTCAATCTACAAGTTAGAAATAAATCAGTTTCAGAGAAAAAGAAAGTGGCAGTACTTTTTATCACATCCATTAGCCAATATTTAACTACCATGCATCTTGGTATACACCTACATCTCTTAACAATTTAAGTATTATTGCTGCTGCGCAAATACATTAATAATAACTTGCAGAACTGCAACAAGCCTTTCAAAGGAAAACAGCTAAAAACACACCTATAAATAATTTCCCAGCATGTGCATCTTAAAATTCAATACTGTTTAGTAACAAATTAAATTTCTATTTTATGATTGACCAACAAAAATTCTTAATTTCCCCACTCAGTTATGCCTTCTGAGATAATACAAGTCGAAATAAGCCACATTATTTTCTCAACACCGTAAAAGGAACAGGATGAAGCTACTCTTGGTTTTAGCCAACAGATTATATTCTAAAAGTGTTTCCCAGCCTATAGGTTGCATCTTGCAATGCCTGTGCAAGTGGAGTTTATAATTAAACCCCAAATAATAATTTTTTACTTTTAATCCTTAACTGAAACAATGAACACCTCTTACAACTTTTTGCTTCATTGGCATATTGGAATGCTATGTTGACAAAGAGAAACGTTCAAGTCTTACATTTTAATGCTTGGGAACTGCTCCCTGGCAGATGATGGCAGATCAGGTGACAGTTGGCGACAATGTGCGCATACACTGCCACTATTACTTGCCAAAATGGACTTTATCGTGAATAAAACAATAAAAAATATTTATAGTTCTTTATAACTAATGCCCCATCTACACTATACATTTAAATCAGTATTACATCACTTTCACACTCATAAAAGGTAAAGGTAAAGGACCCCTGACAGTTAAGTCCAGTTGCAGAGGACTCTGGGATTGCAGCGCTCATCTCGCTTTACAGGCCGAGGGAGCCAGCATTTGTCTGCAGAGTTTTTACAGGTCATGTGGCCAGCATGACTAAGCTGTATCTGGAAGCCAGAGAAGCGCACAGAAAGACTGTTTACCTTCCCGCCGGGGTGGTACCTATTTATCTACTTGCACTTTGATGTTGTTTCAAACTGCTGGGTTGGCAGGAGCTGGGACCGAGCAACGGCCGCTGACCCCATTGCGGGGATTCGAACCACCAACCTTCTGATCGGCAAGCCCAAGAGGCTCACTGGTTTAGACCACAGCACAACCCACGTCCTTTCACACTCATGGCGTCCCCCAAAGTTCAGTTCCCCCCAAGAACTGTTGTTTGTTAAGGGTGCTGTGAGTTGTTAGGAAAACCCATTCCCCTGCACAGAACTACAATGCCCAGAGATCCCTGGGTTGTTGATCCACTTGGGGAATTGTAGCTCTATAGGGGAACAGGGATTTCTAACAATTCTCAGCACCCATAACAAACAGTTTCCTGGATTACGTGGGGGAAGCCAAGTGATATAATACTGCTTTAAACATATAGTACAGATGGGGCCCTACACTGTTTATGTAACCATATGTTTATAGAATAATTTTTGTAGCTTTTGAATCAATATCCTGCAATCCAGATGGTGGGTGTTCTGACATTCCCATAAACAAAACTGAGAATCACTTTGTAAGTACCGTCATACCTTGGAAGTCGAATGGAATCCGTACTATACTATAAATATTTCAACAAACTGCACATTAATTGGAGTGTTAAGTAAATTTGTCTTTGGGTGCCTCAAGTTGTTGGTTATAAAATAGGCAAACTTGCCATTAAAATGCACGAAGCTGATTGCTGTCAAAGACCTAAGATACAAAATTCACATGACAATGAAGCTATAGATCACCACAGCAAGGAAATGTGAACTTGTGGGTTGCTGTACCAAAAAGGTTGTGAACCACTGTTCTAGATGACTTGGAGGAGTTACATATTGGTTCAAAATAAAAACAAGTACATAGCTGTATTATTAGGAAAATGTAAATGCTATACTATAGTTCTTAAAACCTGCATGGACAATAACTTTGTTTTAAGTCTTTTAAAGTGCCATAAATATCGTGGCTTGTTTTGCTACAGTAGACTAGCATATCTACTCTCCTGAACTAGGCAGGATTTGGGGGGGGGGAGGAGGCATGGGGGGATTAGAAATGATTTAATTTGCAGCCCTCCAGTTAAAGTAGAGTACACAGGTTCAGACCAACTTCATTCCTTGGACTTCATAAACCTTGCCATTTATTTTTCAACATATATTTTAAAGCTCAATGAACCAAAACACAGGCACTACATCATCAACGTTATTTATAGGCATGCTAACAATATACTAGGTGCTAAACATGAATATGCATAAGCTTCTGCCATAATCTAGATAAAAATGTGAAATGAAAAGGGAAAGAATTTAGTGTGACAGTAAAATCAGCATTTGGGGGGTGAGACAAAAAAGAAGCAAAACGAGTTACAATAAATAAAACTTTATGAATGGTAGAAAACATTTTAATATCAGTGGATGGTGTAGGGGAACAGAAAAAATAGTAATAAAACATCAATTAGTTTATATGCAACTTAAGGAGGTCAGAGAAAGGCTCATTTAAGCATGATTTTTGTCACACAGAAATTCCTTGTGCCATTAAAAAAAATGAAAGGGAAAAATATTGTATTTACATATTTTCATATTATTTCTGCCAATAGTTAAATATATACCCTGATCACTCTTTACAATGGAGGAGAATTTGTGACTTTTTACTACTGGGGATTAATTACTGAAGTTACATGCAACATTCAGAATAAAAGTGCAATAATCGAAGCACAAGTTATTTCTCTGCAAATGGCAATTTCATTCCGGGGAAAATTCTAAGCGTTTAACCAGACATGAATTTGGCCCATTTTGTTTTTCTTCAATCAAGTTACTTACCTGCTTACTTTCTCCAAATTTTCCTACACAGGTCCAGACTGGAGAGGTTATGTACCCTTTCTGCAAGCAGTGGAGACAGAATGTAACAATCTTCAAGGTGATGTTAACCCTAACAAAAGTGTATGGAATTCTGGAACTTAATTAACTGGACTATGCATTTTCAGTTTGCTATGTACGTGTAACTTTTTAGTTCTCAGCTCACTTTAGGGCATTGATCTTCCGCACACTGAAGTTATGATTAACAACCCCCAATCCTCCTGTACTAGGGCACCAAGTCATTCATCAAAAACCGCCACAAAATTCATTATGCAGTACAATACTGTTATGTTGTGTTGGCATTGCAAAATACACCTTCACAAATATGCCAGCTAAGAACGCAAGAATAGTATGCTGTTGCAGTGCTGATCTCAAGGCATAAGTTCCAGAAGTACTGAGCTCTTCATTTCTAACTAAAAGCAATCTAGAGGTTTCCTTAGTACATTGAAGTCACAGGGTTTAAATTTGCATAGCATATACTAAAATAACAAGATCTAAATACAGGGGTCTTGCCGATTATGAACTTGATCAGACTCTCATTGGTTTTAGTAAAGGACATAGTTGCCAAACAAACAAAAAATCCCTTTTATACAAGGAAACCTATCTGTTACTTTGTATTTATTTTCAGGTATATTGGCACAGGAAAAATGTTTACTATTTCTCTCTCCTATAAACTTTCACATGTCCATTGAGGCAGTATAAGCCATGATCTTCTTACATTTTAATACAGATAATTTAAAGTTGGTTTCCATGTCTACCAATAAATGACAATTCTGTGATAGCTCCCTTCTCAGCATCTGATAATAACATTTTAAATTGTGTTTCCAAACATGGACATTTTTCATCTAATGTTATAAGTACTTAACTGCAAAAGCTGGATGGTAAGTACAACTTTAGACTGTTTGAAAAATCTCTCAACCTCTAGCTATGTTAGATTTGTTGTTGTTATCCTGTTGTGTGAAGTGGCAGGCTGGTTCCTTTCTCTAATAAACAATCAGAAATGTGAAGGCTCTGGGGAGGGAGGGAACATAGTATGTTTTTTAAAGGCCCCTTTTCCCCTCAGAAGCTTTTTTTCTGAAAAATTGGAAAAATCTGGATGATAAATCTTTAAAATGATGAACAAAATGTTTAAGACAAAGTGTTCATATATTTACTCCCCCAAAATGATTTCTAAAACTGTGTAACAGGAAGACTTTTATGTAAGACTATATACAGTATCCCATCATTATAATTCCTGTAAACTTAGGATATGCAAGTCCTGAGTGCAACTCTCAAATGCAACAGTAAGACGCATTTCTGCCTCTTGGAGGGCACTGCCATTGTCACAAGAGAAGGAAGGATTCAATGTATTCTTTTGTTTGTGGCCTTCCTTCTGTTGGCATACTTTGTAGTTCTGTTTCTATTCTCTTGACTCGGCCTCAAAGAACTAGGAGTGAGATAAAGTACAGGGGTGCATTTTATCAACATAAGTTTGTAGCTGTCGTACCACCCAATCTTCAGAAATTTGACCCTGCCATAGTCATTCACACATTAGTGATTTCCAGACTAGACTACTGCAATGTACTCCAAATAGCCTTTGAAGATATATTGGAAACTACAGTTGGTACAAAGTGTGGCTGCCTCGCTTCTGCCTGGGACCAAGAGATTAAGTCAATCATGCCAAAATTGTTGATAACATTTAAAGCTCTGAACAGTATGAGTTCATATTACTTTATGTTATCTCCTGTACTTATTCCAGTCAACTCAAATGCTAAGATTTCTGCCTGTAAAATCTATTTGGCTGATTAGACACAAAGAACCAGGACTTTTCTGATGTGGTCCCCCATTTATGGAACTCAACTCCAGTAGAAGTCAGGAAAGCCCCATTTCTTATCTCTTTTAAACAAGCTCTAAAGAAATATTGTTTTAAAACAGGGTGAGGTTGACAATTGAGCTAGAATAGTTGGGACATGTTTCCAATGCTGGCTTTCGCCTATTTTATTCTATGTTTGTCTTATTGTTGTATTTTAATTATTGTTACTGAAGTATTTTAGTTATTATAAAGCACTTTGTGACACTATTGGTCTGAAAAGTGGCCAGCCTTCTAACTAAACAAATGTACTTTTAAGCCTCTCTTGAACTGCCATGTTTGAAAATTGTTAATACAGATAGGAAAATGAAATGTTTACTGTAAACTGACACAAGTTTAGTCACAGATTTCAATACAGTTTGCATTTGATTCATACTTCCCAAACCAATACAAGAACCAAAACAACCTCAAAAATTCTTCTAATTTTTCAATTCAGTTTTCCAGCCAAGTAATGTGTAAATAAATGCATGTACTGGAGTAAAGTATGCATAAAAATGCATATATTAGTGGAAACAATGTACAATGCATAATATTAGGGGAAACTGTTCTGCCAAATGTGTATATCAGGCATCCCCAAACTTGGCCCTCCAGCTGTTTTGGGACTACAACTATCATCCATAGCAAACAGGACTAGTGGCCAGGGATGACGGGAATTGTAGTCCCAAAACAGCTAAGTTTGGGGGTGCCTGGTGTATATTATGCAACACTGCATACAAATCTGAATATATTAGGAAAAATACACACTAAATTCTGATGAATTTTCATGTGGATTGTTATTTTAATTGCAAACTGATGTGGAAATGTGAAAACTGAAAATGAGAAACTTGGAAGAACCCATAATTGACTGATTCACCCATCCTTACTGGAGATCATTCAAGTCTCACATATAACTATGACTTATATGTGAATATGAAAAGTAATAGAGAGTAGTGATGAAAATAGAAGTACAATTTAGTTCAAATCTAACCTCAACCATGAGCTGACTAGGTAGCCTTAACCAATACCCTCTCCCCCTCTCTCAGTCCCTACATATCTCCAAAAATGGAGGAAAATAATGACTTGCCTTGCAAGGTTGTAGAGATTACAACTAGATAATGCACATGAAGCACTTTGAATACTTGGCAGTACTATACAAACACTATGTATTATTATGGCTTTAGTCTTACTTTACCCATTTCCTCTTGAGGGCTTCAGCTACAATTCTGGATTTTGCATACCAGCAAAATATTATCAATGGGGCATATCAAATAGGATGTTTTCAAGAAACAGATCATCTGTAAAGTTTTCAATTTTAGATTGAGAAAAGGTAGTGAGTGTTTATTATAGCTACTGTGCTGAAAATTGTCAAATACCAGCTTTTATATTGATAAAAGTTAACCTGAACTTTGAGTTGGCAGGAAGTAGACAATGCAATAGAGATTAGGCATATAATCCTGATAGCGATTCTGAAGATTATAGTATAGTAACCCCTGTAATACAGGAGTAGAAAACATCCAACAGAATGTGTAGTCTGAGCACTAAGAATTAGGGTATTCACTTTCTTAAAACTGCTGGTTACGAGAAGTCGGCAGAGACAGCAGTACCAAACCTCACCAACCAGACCATATTGTACAGTACAATACTTCAGTCATGTAAAAGTCACACCAGGCAAGTCAATTAGGAAGCTACTGCTATGCAAGATTGGATCCAAGAATAATATAAAATGAATGAGTTTGGGGGGAAAGGTAACTCAGAGCAATAATAAGTACGGTACTTAAGAAACAAGTAAGGTAGAACTAAGTATAATCAACTGAAAAAAATCCAACTGGCAGCTGACTTGAGCCTGAGACTTCCCTCAGATTATAAATGCTGTACAGGCATCCTCCCACTTACATGCAATCAACTCATGCGCAACTGCATATACGCACAGTGCTGGGCAATAATAATTTAATTCATAACCCATCCGACATGTCTTCTGATTTGTAACATTAATCATGTACCTGAATAGCACTTTCTCCTGCGGATGTGACCTCAATCATGCTTTATCTTTTCCTGGTTGAGTTTTCACAAATCCTTTATTTTACAACCTCTAAGGCCTTATCAACTATAAATTAGTCCTTTTCACAAAGAAAGTGGATAGCTTTTGCAAACAGTGACTATTTGCTTGTAAAAAGATCCTAGGAAAGGTGAAGAGGTTTGGGGAAATATTTTACCACTCATAGCTTAAAAAACCAGAGGTGGGAAACTTTTTCAACTGCAAAAGCTGTATCACCTTCTGACGGCCACATGCTGGTGCTTGACAAATACATCTCTAAGGACAGTAAATGCCACCCAAACCCCAGAGAAAAGTTAATACATTTGCGTAACTCCATCCCCAAACAACTTCACTGTATCATTATTTTTCTGCAATCCCCCCCAACGCAAGTATGTGATTGAAATGAAAATTAACTGCCACTGCCTTTTCAATAAAACTAGAAGAAACCTCAATCTTAAAGGCAAAGATCCCAGATGAACATGGTCCAAAACAACAAAGAAAATCAGATTTACACTGAAGATTAAATGTATTCTTGCTCTCTAGCATGCTGCTGCTTGACAGTTAAAAAGATGAAACTGAGTATCTGACAGGTGCATTCTGAGGCAAAAAGTACAAAGTCTCTATAACCCTTGGTGTATGTAAAAGATTCTAAAGTATCTCTGGAGTATAAAATTCAGGCTTTTCCATAGAGCTTGCTTACTAATCACCAGGGGCTACTATGAAGTCTTACTTGCTTTAGATTAATTATTCATTCTGCTAAAATAATGAACACCAAGAACCACAACAACACTAATAAAAGTTTTAAGAACTTACCCAAGTGTAGCAGTGCAAACTGTGCTGCTAATTCTTTTGCATCTTCGACTGTTGTGCAGAGTTTGTCTGGCATAAAATAACTTTGGGATCCATTTGCAACAGTAGGAATAACAATCTTGTACACTAGTAGAACCTTTCCATCTTGACTTGTAGTTGAATACAAGTAATATTCTGGAGGAGCCCAGTTATTTTTGTTGCAGTAATAATCTAACTGCATTGCTGCAGAACTAAAATGACTAGATTTTAATGAGTACATGCTAATTGGAGTAAGCTTTGTTCCAGGAAAAAATGGGTAAGTACACCTTTCAATTTCAGGAGGACTTGGACTGTGCTGTCCATTAAGTCGAATTGGGAGACTGGCTGGCTTTGGTAGTGATTTTTGGTGACCATCTTCTTTGTTTGCAAAGACAAGGAGGTTTTCAGAACTGGGACTAATTTGTCCATTCAGATGTTGTCTCCAGGTACTCTCTTTGTTTACTGGCTTGGCCAGTGTTACCTCAATGCTAGCTCCATCAATGCATTTCCCATTCATTACTGACATAGCAGCAACTGCATCATCTCGGTTGAAAAAATGAACAAAAGCATAATCTCGAAGTTTCTTTACACGCTCAACAGCTCCTGGTTTAAATTTGTTAAATTCAGCCTTAATTGTTTCTTCCGTAGTCGAGATCATCAAGTTTCTAACATATAATACTTTGACTCTCTGCATCGTTTCTTCATCAACCTCTTTTTCTGGGTCTGCCCAATCAACCTGAATAGTATGGCCCCACAACTGGAATGTTCCTATGAAAGAAAAAAGAAATGAAAATGCATCAATTTTTAACATTTTCCATAGTTACCTAAGAATGTTCATCTACTTCTTCCTTCACCCCACAACCCCCAAAAGTCTTTCCAAATGGTTTATGGCTGTCATAAGCAATGTGGGATGGGGCATCATGGCAGATTTGCAGGGAATCAAATCAGAAGAAAGCCAAAAATCAACTCTCGGCTGCACAGGAAAAACATAAAATTGCTTTATGTAAGAAGGCTCATTGTCATTTCTTCATTTCTCACTTCAGTATGTTAGGGCTGAACTAGCTGTGATGGCAGCAGATCAGTATAATAAAAACCCAAATTGGCTCTATGAAATGGTGGTCCAATTTTAAGAACAAGTGTGTGGGAGAAAAGGACTTGAACACAGGCTTCAAGGTAAACTGTAGCCGGGGGATAATTCAGCATTCTTCACCTATGTGCTGCCCATTTTGTTCTTAATCAGATTCACCACTCCCTCCTTTCTACATGGCTAGGGAACAAGAACCTGCCACTATCTCATCAAGGTTAGCTCTTAGTGAAGTCCATTTCTAGGAGTGAAGTGCTTGAAAAGAATGTGTTTACACTTTATATGAAAAACAAAGATTTACCAGGAATCAATTTTCTTCGTGCCATAGCTGCAGCTCTGTGGGATTCATATTCTACGAATGCAAAACCACGATTCTTTGTCTTGTCAGTTGCACTTGGATAAACAATAACATCTACTACACCTTCTGTAACTTTTTTCATTTCATCTAAGATTTCCTCTTTCTTCTTTTCCTTTGGGATAGCTCCAATAAATAGTCTGCAGTTATCCAAACTTACACAAACACCAATAAATTTTCCAGGACGGATCTCATAATTATTAAGGATCCTAATGGCAAGCTGAGCTTCTTCTTTGGTTGTATACATTACAAATGCATATCCACGATTCTCACCACTAAATTCCATCATCAGTCTAAATTCATAGATCTTCCCAGCTCTTTCAAAAACAGGAACTAGTTCATCTTCATACATATCACGGGGAATTTTCCCTACAAAAACTTCACAGCCTCGAGGTGGTGGTGGACCTTCCCAACCTTAAAAAAATTGTTCAGCACATTATTACAAATGCTGTGAGACAAGATACATTGCCAATAAGAACTTTAACATACATGTCTTAACACATTAGGAAATTTATCATTTGTTGCTTCCTATACAATAAATAGATGGGGTAAAATATCTGTTTTATTAATGGAGTTTGAAAATAGTTTAATAGCTCTATTCCCCTACCCCATTCCTGCTAGTTAGTGATTTCAACTGAATTTACTGCAAAATATGGTCAGAATTATAGCTTAGTCTAACAAGCAGGAATAAATCAACTTGAATCCAGTTACTTTATCTTAAGCTGAGATAGGTCAAATTATAGAAAGTAGTTTCCTGTAACATTAAGCACAAAAAGGATATGCGCTCTTTGAAAAACTAACTACAGAGCTCTCAGTCAATGTTAAATTGACCTACATTACACGTATTAATTCAAAATCTGTTCCCTCACTCCCACTCCAAAGCTTAACATTCTCAAAACACACAGGTTTGCTTTCTTACCCGGTGGAGGTCCACCAAATTTTCGTTGTCCATTTTCTTGAACCATGTTGTAGCCAGTCTTTTCCATAAGAGCCAATAAGGCAGCCTCATTCTGAGTACCAGTTCTGACTTTACTGCACCCATTCGTTACATCTGTGTGTTCTTCATTCATTGCTGTAACGTCTTCTGCAAACTGATAGAATGTTCATAGTGTTGCTTAAACAGAAAGCACAATTTCTTATTTCATGTCAAGATCTTATTATTGAAAAACCTTTATTGAAAAGCAGTTACATGTTTAAGTAGCCTGATATATTTCAAAGAAAATTCATGATATATCTATATATGCTTGCTAATTTCCAGAATCATGTTTTAAGTTATGTATCAATTTTTAATGTAGATTTTAGTACATGCTGTATGGTTTTATTATACAGTCTATTCCTGAACCCCAAAACACTGTATGAATATAATATAAACTAGCAAAGTGAAACAAAATGTTTAAAGTGTTTATAGTGTTTTAGCTTTATTAGTGCATAAGCAGAATTACTTTAGATAAATGTGCATGTGCAATGAACTGCAAGCTTCTGAAAATGCTTTTATAAACTGCTAAATGGACTCAGTAATTCTTGTTTATTTCAAATGTGATCCTCCCTCTTTCATCTAGAAGCTATTATCTGTAATGGGAAGAAGCTAAAATAACAAAATAGAACTGAAACACAGTTAACCATTTATAGGTGCTAAGAACTATTTGATTAGCAATCAATTTCTGTTGTTAATGCAAATAACCACATTTTCTGGTAAGACAAAGTGTTGGGTTCAGTAGTCCCCTTCCCTTCTCATGTGGCAAGGAGTACTTGCTGAGCTTACTTTTTATTTCAAAAGATCTCTGCTCAAACTAACCAGCTTTGAAGTTGGCTTGTTTGCAACTAACCTTTTTCTTTCTTTCTTATAAGCCAGGATTCCCAGTGCATACATATTGCTGAGCCTAGATTCTCTGAAATTGTAGACTTAGAAGGTACCCCGAAGGTACCCAACCCCCTGCAATGTAGGAATCTCTACTAAAGCATCCATGACAGAAGGCCATCTGACCTGTGCCAAAAACCTCTAATGAAGGAGAGTCCACCACCTCCAAAGAAAGTCTGTTCCATATTAAAACATAGATTTAATATGCAAGTTTTCAACTAGGATCCAATTTAGCATGTTTGACTTACATTTATTATACATAATATCGCTCAATTCTGCATGCTATATAAAAACCTTTTCCCCCAAAGCAAGTCAATTAATGTCTCTTATTAGGAAGGGGGGAATGCACGTGATTAAAATATATATATTCAAACTGATTCAAATGTTTACTTGAAAATTGTCTTTGTTGAAATACCTGTAAATATTGTAAAACATGGCAAGTAGCATGCACTTTCCTTACTCTGTTTGAAGGAATAATTACGGCACTGAACAATTCATTTTATGAAACAGTGCATTTTATTGATGCTCTCAAGAGATCCAAACCCCATCCTTCCTAGAGATACTGGTGAGCCCCTTGTGCCAGGCACAGAAAGTGGTGCATTTCCACGAGAAATATACTGCACTAGAAATTTTTCTATCCCCCCCCCCCATTTGCCGGATTTTAACAAAGAACGTGCTATCAAAGATTTCTAGACTCCTGGTGCACATATTCACGATTTTAGTAGTGCTTCTAACATGGGCATTTGGGGGGGGGGGTGTCAGGTCCTCAGTTACTTTTATTTAATTATTTACTTGATAGGCGAGGAGCGCTAACCCCATGGCTTCTAATATGAAACTCAAAACCACCTTGTGACTTTTCTGTAGAGGCGGCGTTTGTTTTCTTTTGAACACAATATTTTCAAGATTTGGGTGTGGTGGTTTCTCGTAGAGCCTCCACCGCTACCCAGGTCCCTGATGCTCCCGCGAACAGGAGCTAATGCTGGCATCAACCCCAACAGAAACTCAAAAACCAGGCATTTCTGGGGCAAGATCCTAAAGCGGCCCACGTGCCGGTGATATGGCCAAATCGAGACTTCTGGGCTACGCAAGTCTGCCAACTTGGAGCGACAAAACTTCCGGGGAGTTTGGACCTCAGGCTTTCGGCCTACCTGCCGGCTCCCCCTACCCCGCTTCCCAATACCTTATAGGCAGGGGGACCAATCTTAACCAAGAACAGGAGTGTGAAGGATCAGAGGCAGGGCCTACAGGCCGCATCCGTGGGTGGGAGGGAGGACGGCAAGGCCGGCTCGCCTGCCGTTCCCGTTTCTACCCCGTCTTTCCATTTTCTCCTCGGCTCTTTCTCGGGGTGGTTTGCTTTAAACCCCGGGGCTCCCTCGATTGTTTCCGGAAAGGCGAGAAAATGGAGAAAGGCCGTTTCTACGGCCTGCTTTCGAAACTGTTCGAATTGAGCCCGTCGCTTCGCCCAGCTCGTGTGAACGTCTCCACTGGCCCTCGCCCTTCCCGCCCTTCTGTGGGCCCTTTTCCCAAGCCCTCACGAACGACCGCTTCCCCTTCCCTTGAGAAACCGAGACAGGGAGTGAGGAGGCAAAAGGGAAAGGAGCTCAGCGCCGACGGCGGCAGGGCAGGAATTAATTGAACCCCCTCACATTACCACCTGCCAACCTTGTCGCCCAGGCAGGTTCCTACCGCCTAGGACGGAGGTGGGTGGGGGGAAATAAGGCTTCCTTCTCTTGTACAGAGGGGGGAGAACACGAAGCCGCGCCACGCCTTCTCACCCGTGTGGCACACGCGCATCTGCCGCACTCGCCCGTCTGAGTTTGCGCCGGCTGCTTTTTTCGCGTGACGCCTCACAAAGATTGACGGCGGCCGCCTGCCAATGGGAGCCCTTGAACCCCGGCCGAGCGGCACGAGGACAGGTGGGAGGGGTCGCTTTCTTTAAAGAGGTGCGTCGCGCGCGGTTTCCCGCAGCAGGGGAGACGGTTGTAAATCCCAACGGACGCGGCTCCCCCGTCTAATAATTCTCGTCGATGGTCAGAAGCAGCCAATGGGAAGGGAGCTGCCAGCTCATAGGCTGAATAAGGCACGTTTACTCGGAAGTAGGTTCCATGGGGGGGGTGGGCCTTACTCCCAAGTAAGTGTGAGCAGGGTTGAAAGGAAACGGGAAAGATTTAACATAGCTACACACACTGGCCTGGTTCCCACAACACGGTAAGCCAAACTGTGGCTGATAGAGGAATAGGGAACCTTTGGTGCTCTGTATGCAATTAGGGTTTTTTGTGATACAAAACAAACAAATAAGCAAGGGAAAGTACATATAGGACTCCGACTCCCATCAGCCAGTATGACCAATGGCCAGGGATGATGGGAAATGTAGTCTCAAGGGCCAAATGTTCCCTCACTCTGGCTTATGTTGCCACTTTTTTGCTCCCACACCACTTGGCTAAGCCCAGATTTGGCTGGTGGTTAAACTCTCTCCTCACTAACTGAACTAGTCAATGTGGCACCAGGCTACCGTTTGGCCTCCAGGCATTCCTATGATCCATGAAGCAATTCAAAAACAGGCATTTTACAGCTTAGCATTATTCCCCACGTTACAGCTGAAAAGATATTAAAGAATATATTTTCTTCCAGGTAACAATCAAACAGTTGCAATAAATTTTAATAGCTCCAGCCCCGGGGAAGTTAATGATGCCTAAGTGTGATTCTACTGAAATGAATCTCAGTTGCAGGCCTGCAGCCAACATTTTGGCTGGTAAAATATGGTGCAAAAAGCAAAACAAAAAGCCATCCCCACAAGCTTCTTTCCAGAGGCAGTGGGACACTCACATCACCAGAGCTGGAATGGGATGGTTGTTAGCCAAGAGGCAGGCCAGCTGTTCAGCACAGCTCTCAGGTACTCCATAACAGCTCAGCCTGTTCTGAGCAGAAAATTAGTTTGAGCAGCCAAGCCCAAAGAAAGCAGCTATCAAAAGCTGCTCACAGCACTAAATTTTGCTGGTGTTGAAAGTTGCAGTACCTTATCTAGCCCTGTGTGGTGGTGGTGCAGCAGAGATTAGCAGTTTTCTCTGCATGGAAGCTACCAAGTGAGACAGAGTTCCCTGCTCAAAATCCTCAGTGCCTTACCTTTGGCTGTGTCTCTGACCTCACCTCATGCATCAGGGATGTGGAACTTCAGGCCTGTGGGCCAAATGCAGTCCTCCAGGTCTCTTTTGGGACTCTGCCCTGGCCACACACTCTATCCCCAGGCCCAAGCCCTCACCAGTCTTACCTCACCCCCTTCCTTGAGCATTTTTGCCTGGCTGGAATGTGATGTTGAACTGGGATAATGCCTTTTTTTGTGAATAAATTAGCCTGCTGTACCAAAGTGAAATGTATATTCATTGCTCTGCCCACTTTTGCCTCTGGCCTGATATTACCATGAGGCGCTCAAAAGGGTATGCGTTCCTCAGGATGAAAAAGGATCCCCCCACCCCTGCCTTATGGGTTTCTGTCAGTTGTCTCTTTCTTCCTCCTTCTCTGCTGTCCATTGAGTGTTCCACACACTTTACACCAGCTGACCTTGCCCTCTCCCCTATTCTGCACAGACTGTAGAAGGAGTGTGGCCATTTTCCGAGCTTCAGCAGAAAGGTGCTGGCAATCATCACCTTTGTTTTCCTTCTCTTCTTCCCTGGGCTTGCAGCCTGCAGTGTCTACCTTTCTTGGCTTGTTGCCATCTGGTCCTTACATACAGTTCTAAAGCCAGCCTTATGCATGCTGCCCAGTGGAGACTGGTCTATAAAAATGAATGGGGCTTTGCACCATCTACTTCATCCTGCTCTCAGACAGTCCCCACCTGCCTGACATCTTGCTTACAAACACTTCAGAGGTTAGCACAACCTATCCACTTCATCTTTAGCTCTCAGTGTTGACCATGTACAACTCGGCAGGGAGGAGAATGGGGACAAGACTATAATTATTTGTTCCGCCTACCCCCTGTCTTCTACCAGTGCCCACCTCTTTCTGAATTCCCATGAGAAGTTCCAAGTCTCACAGTATTGTGAGACGCCATTGTGATCACCAGGCTGCTCCTTCCTGTCTTGCTAGATATTGCAAAGCAGGACTATGATCTCGTTGCCATGGCAGTTGGGTCATTGTCTCTTTACACACCACACAATTGCACCTCTTCTCTCTCGCTGTGTCTCCTTTCTGTGAGAATGATCTGACCTCAGGACCTGCCCAGGATATTTTTCAGCCTGAGGAAGAAGGGAATGGAATAGCACCCTCCACCGCACTTGGGGCAGCAGACTAAGTTAGGGTCCCAGGTCAGGTTGTGTGGCATAAACAGCTCTGTCTTCCAACAGAGGGCAATGCCCAGTAACTCAGGAGCAACAGCTGACTGCTACCACCTGAGGTGGTCATAGCATTTTGCCTAAGGGTATGTCTGGCTCTGCTAAGCTAACCTGCCCTTGCAATCTACCACTTTTGATAGCACACACACACCACCTATCTCTGCTTTTCCAGATAAGCGCCCCAACTTCAGCTTGCGTGTTCCACTGTTTCTCTCTCTCTCCCATCATCGAATCTCACTTGCATTCAGCACCTTGTTTCAAACTCTTTTCTGTTTCTTTCAAGGTTAAAAGGGTACTACTGTAGGCAGCAGGGCTTCACTGCCACCAGTACAATGCAATCAGTAATAAGTATTAATCCAGAAAAACTAAGTTGTGATTGTGTGTTTTTTGTTGCTTCCACTTAGCTTTATCGGGTACTTTACATTCTCTCTTTTTAAAACAACATTTACACACATATTATATATAATAAATACAGCGATATTAAAAACTCAATATCTTAAATGTTATTTGCAGAATTTTAAATACCGTTTTCATACACTGTAATTACAGTTTAACTTTCTGCCCACATTGTTTTCACGGTGGCATGTGATCCATCTCTAAGTCCTACGTTTATGTTCTAGTAAATTGCTGAGTCCCAATTTCTGAAAATTCTCTTGGGGGGGGGGTTCTTAAAAATACAGTTAATCTAATTATTTCTGTTTAAATCCATATCTTGCATTTTAGTTTGGATTTTTATTTTTATTACTTCGACATGTTTTTGTAAAAAATATTCTGGATCTTGCACGGATGTATACAACTGGAATTTGCTTTTCTTATGGGATGGTTTTTAATTAGATCATTGGAATATTTCACTGATTAGCTCAAGCACTCTTACTACATACAGTAGAAGTGCCACCCTAATTTGCAGTCTCATCTACTTAAGTAGATGTAATAAGTTGTTGTTGTTGTTGTTATTGTTGTTATAAAGTGCATTATGGCCTGCAAAATGAGGATAAGGTTCACAGCAGAAAGTGCAGAAGAACACGAGGCTGACAGAATCATATGTGCTTTTGTGTCTTGCATTCAAGCTTCACTTCGATGAATACATCTCCCATGTGCACCTGTCACTTGACACAGGTAGATCATTTTACCTTAATAATGGCAGACCATTGTCAGCCATCAGACTGAAACTTCAGACAGTTTAAGAAGATTGCCTATATATTTTGTTAGCCGTAATACCAAGGAATAATGATGCTGTATCAGTGTTCAGTTCAACAGGAGGATGCCGCTAAGCAAGGACTGAAGTGTGGCATGTGTGGCCTCAGTTCTTTGAATAATCACTTGCCTTAAATATTACAATTTTGGGCAGGGCTTCTCATTACAGCAGGGATGGGGAGCCTGAGGATCTCCAGATGTTGTTGGATCTCTGTTCCCATAAGCCTCAACCAGCACGGCCAATGATAAGGGAATGTCATACAACAGCATCTGAAGAGTCATGGGTCCCCAATCCCTGCATTCCAGGAAACATCCCTTAAGTCAATGCAAATGATTAAAAGAACTGGAATCTTGATTCTCATGCACAGAAAAAAGCAAGATAAATTATTTCTCCTTCCCCATTAATCTTGTCTATGCAAAACCTCAGACTTGGCTTCAGCTGCTGTGGTACAAACAGTACTTTGCAGCTTTGAAACTTCTGCTACTGAACAAGTGGGACAGAGAACATCACTACAGAATTGTACCAGTTGTTCCTGTTGTTCCATTGTAGATGAACAACTCACAGAATGCTGACCAAGACACAGGCAGTGCAGCCCAGGTAAACTGTGAATCGTCACCAAAGAGAAGCAGATATGATCTAATCAGTCTCATACACAAGAAATAAATTTTAAAAGGAACCTGGCATTAATGCTGTCCTCCATTTTTTCTCATGCCCAACTACTGTACTGAAAAGCTGTGCCATAGAAGAAAGCTATCAGTGGGTTATGGTGCGCTGGAATTTGAGCCAGGATTGAGCAACAGTTAATTTTTTGGGTTGTACCGACAGTTAATATTCAGAAGCCTTCTGAAGAGTCATGGGCTTCCCCATTAAAACACCAATACAAAACTCTTCAGATTCGTAGAAAGTATATATGGATAAGTACCATAATTGTTCTATGGTGGATATAACCAGGACCAGCCCTACTATTAGGTAGAGTGAGGCAGGAGGGCAGGGAGTGTCATATGTCCTGTCAGATATACCCTAAGCTAGCCTGCTGTCTTCAGATGCAGTGAAGGATACTGTACCAGTGTTAAAGCAAGATTCAACTGCCATTTCAGCTGCTTTCTGTATATGAAATGGGAAGGGAGACAATCTTGTTCTCGCCTCGGGCAGCAAAATGTCTTACCCTGAGTGCTTTCCGATTTAAAATAAGTCTGCAAATAATGGATGTTTGTTTCCTACAGCTCTTTCTTTTCATTGAGAGTATGAAGTGGCGTGCATTGATTCTACCACATGCTGAGGGGGGAGGGGAGTAAATTATAAGGTTGGTGGCACTATCCTTGTTTCCTTGACAAATTCATTTTGATTTCCATTTGGTTGACAATTACCTGCTTGTCCCAAATAACTGGTCTCAATTCCATCATCTGGGAAAATGTAGGAAGCATGGCTGAGTTTTGTGGAGACAATAAACCATTATGCAAATGATCAACCCCTAGGGGCTGCTTTCAGAAAAGAGCACCTTGTCAGATCAGCAATACCCCCCAGTTGGAGGCCAGTATGTTTCAGGAGTCAAGCAGATAGCCAGCTTCTGTGAGGGCTGCAGGGGATGATTGATGGAGGCCATTTATCTTATCTAGAAGATGACAGGACTATACAATCTGGAAGAGAAGGGAGGGCCAAGCTCCTCTTTATTCTGAGGACTGCCTTCTTTCTCCCTGCTTCTGTCCTCATTGCACTTGCCCCCTGCTCCTGCCAGCAACTTCTGTTCATTTCACAAACCCTTCTGAATCGAAAGTTTTGTTTCACTGGGAGAGGGTCAAGCTTTGTCTCCTTGTGAGAGCATGTCTGTGCCTCCCATTGCTATGACTTTCAGCTCATCCAAAGTTGCAGCTTCTCCCCCAGTTGGTTTGGTGTTGTAATGCTAAAGAGAAAGGGATGATCACGTGCAAGAAGTACCAATTGCCATGGTGTTTTACTGCAGCAGTTGCCTGTTTAGACTATGCCTCCAACCGCTCCTCACTCTAAGATCTGGACTACCAGAGATCAGCAGAGTTGCTGTATGGCTTGTGGGTATCAGGGATGCAGAGTCAGTGTTTTATTCCCTCCTACCCACCCCCTTTGCAGAAGGAAAAAAAGGCTCCTATGCAAATGAAACTGACCACAGCAGGAAGTTTTTCAAATTTGCATCTCAAAAAGAGGAAATGGCATGGTTGGAAGGGCCCCACATTCACATTGTTTGGGTTCACGTGTGCTAGCAGTAGAGTTGGGATCACACCAGTCATTATGCATTGGCTGGGTGCTCTACTCCAGATAGTTCTATTGGAGCTATGAATCACAGCCCTAGACTTCTTCAACTAGTTTTCCATTTACAAGCTATCTCACTTTTTAAAACTGTCTTCATCTTACGCTCAGGCAGCTTGCTGCAAAGATAGTCAATGTGGTGTCATCCAAATGTTTTGTTTTACAACTCTCTTCAGCCCCAGCCAGCATGGTGGCCAGGGATCGTGGGAGTTGATAGTCCAAAACATGGAGGTCACCAGTTTGCCTACCCCTGCATTACTGAGTCCAGACTATATTGCAGCTATTTTGGGGCAGTTTGAATTGGCCTGGCAAACTGTATATTACCTACTTGGGAACAGGTGCCCAGGTAGAAGTAACCTAAACGTAAGGTACAGTGCAGTGACATCACCACCAGAAAACAATGGGTAACTCTGTGAGCCATTAGCAGCCGATATGAATATGCACCCATGTGGTCTGAGTCCATTTCAACAACGGTCAGGAAACATTTAATTTTGATGGCTTTCCCTGGTATAGTCATAATTGGCTTCAACACTGAGTGTCTATTTACACAAGCAACTAACCACAGTTAGTAAGTTAGGTCTAAGACAGGTGGGGAGAAGATAAGCAGAACCCATTTTTTCAATGTATCTTCTCTCTTTTATAAAGGCATTGTTGGCCACCTGCTATTTTGTTTCCTTCAACATCTGCAAACCGGGTGATTTATAGTTATTTGAGCAATTACAAGCCCCTGCTGAGAAGATTATAGGAACTGTGTAAAGCAGATTTTTATATATACACACACACACACACACACACACACAAACATACACACCGTATTTTTCGCCCTATAGGATGCACTTTTTCCCCTCCAAAAATGAAGGGGAAATGTGTGTGTGTCCTATGGGGCGAATGCAGGCTTCAGGAAGCTATCTGCAAGCCTTGGGAGCCCGCGGGAGTTCCCGCCGGGCTCCCAAGGCTTGCGGATAGCAGCCTGTTCTGGGGGCTGGGGTTGGGGGAAGCTCGGGCTTCCCCTGCCCCAGCCCTGCACCTGGGAGGAGGATTTTTTTTTCTTTATTCCCCCCCCCCAAAAAAAAACAACCAGGTGCGCCCTATGGGCCGGTGCACCCTATAAGGCAAAAAATACGGTGTGTGTGTGTGTGTGAGTGTGTGTGTGTATATATATATATATATATATATATATATATATATATGCATGCAAGCCAGTTGAGTTTTAAAAGGGGGGGGTTGTTATCCCATTGTTTTATCAGAGATTTAAAAAACTCTAATGCATCATAGACTGAACACAAGGGAGGACTTTCATTGCAGAAAGCATAGGTATCAGCCATGCGTCAATAAAGGGATGCAAGGTTGTGATGTCAAGATGTGTGTTTTGGTACTGGTGAGAAGGAACATGACTATGTTAAGGAGCACTTCTGTTTTAAATACCAGATATTGAATTCTGAGGCTTCTTCTGGCCCACATGAAACAATCAGAAATGGCTTAAGACAGGTTAGGGGCCAGGGTAGAAATTCCAGCACACATACACACACACTCCAGTGTTATGTTAACAAATATGCCACCCAATTGTACAGTATTCTTGTTTCCTCAGACATCTATCAATAGCAGCCTCTAGCTTGCTAGGAATCAACAAGGGCAGAGGCCTCTTGTGCCTCCTGCCCTGCTTGGGGGGGAGGGGGTGCTCTGACCCCGCAAGCGATCTTTTTTGTTCTTAATCGCTCTGTGGTAGCTCCTACGTAAGTGTACTCAGCACTGTGGTCTAAGTAACCGACAATTTGCCACACTTTTTACAGCACCCTGAAATCTGCTGCCTGGCGCAGGTTGTTTCACCCTTTCTAATGGCAGGTCTGGCCCTGGACACAATGATGACACATGCTTCCCACTTCCCAGTGCATTAGCTGTCATAAAGCAGCTTCATGATTTCCAACCCGATTGGTCTCATTGTCAAGAAAAGATTAAAGAGCAAGGCAGTCTCCTTTCATCTTCCCTCAAAACACAGCCTTTCTCTCTTTTTTTGCTTGCTTGTTAGCCACTTGTACCAGCCAAACTGTTTTAGTCTTTACACTTCAGAAACTTCTGGCATGATTTATAACATTTAATAACAGGGACAGCTCTAGGAAGGTGCAGTTTTTTCACAGCCCTTAAATCCAGGCAGGAGGGTGGGAGGCAGTTTGTAATTTAAATGGGGAGCCTCTTGATGAATTAACTTCCCACTTTATAAAACTCACTGGCAGAACTTTGGGACAGAAGTCCAGGGCCCCCTCTCAGCAGAATGAGCAGGAGGTCCCCCATATGCAGCAGGGCTGGCTTTGAAGTAAGTGAAGTAATACACATTACTATCTAAAGAGGTGGCCCCTGTAAAGCTGAGTCTAAAATTAGAAATGTAAAAAAGCAGAGGTGAACCAGTCAGAAGTTGTTAAATATGCAACAATAAAAACACACATCTGGACTTATTTTATTCCCACTGCATTTGGTTTAGAAACAACAGACTTCAAAGTACAACTAGAAGAGATGCTGAATGCTAGTAGCTTGTTTTCATTCCCTATTTGTCCCCTCTCAACTAGCTAAGGACTCTAATACCCTGTTTCACTGATATTCTGAAAGACACCTCTTCCCATATTACCCTTATTGTCCAAACCTATGCACATTTACTTGGGAGTTAGACCTATAAATTTCATTAGAATTCACTTTTGAGCTTAGGAATGCAGTTTAGGAATGCTTGCTTGGGAGTAAATCCCATGAACCCATTGCTAAATTTGCCTTCTAGAAAGATTTTCACAAAATCTAGTGGCTTACACAGTAAGCTATTACATATTCTGGCCAATGATGCATTTAAATCATTACACGACTGGATGCCACATTTTTCTTCTGTACACATTGTTAGAAAGGTGTTTGAGCTTTCATAAATACATTGTACATTCTATTTACAACTTCTAACAAGCTCTGTGGATGCCTTTAACCCGCCATCCACAACATGAATGGAATAATGATGGTAGGGAGGGTAGTAGAAGGTGCCAGACCCAGGCAGAGTATAGAAACCAGTCCCAGCAGTGCTGAAGCAAGAACACTCCTCTGGTCCCGAATAATCATCTTCACCGTTTCACAGAACTGCAAAAATCAGAGCAGAAATTTTTAGAATGCAAATTAAGGGCTGCTTCCAGTTGAGAAATAAACGCATGCATGGAATCATAGATTTAGCAATGACCTTAAAGCTCATGTAGTTCAACCTCCTGCTGATGCAGGGAATTGCTACTACAACACACCAAAAAGTGACCAGCTAGTCCTCGTTGAACAAAGGAGAGTCAATCACCTTCCAGGGAAGGAGGTTATATAGCAAACTGAGTTACGTAGTATTTAATTTGTTTTAATGAAATTTAGCAGGGCTAGTCCAAAATGTTTTGCTGTTACAAGCAACTATGCCGCATGATCTAAGAGATGCACCCCAACATCCTCAGTGATATTACGAAGGATATTGAAGCACCCTTGTTTATTTGGGAGGACTCATAGCTTTGTGGAAGAGCACACTATTTGCATGCAAAATGCCACAGGTTCAAAACTTCCAAGATCTCAAGGCAGCAGGGCAGGGAAACAGCTCTACCTGAGACCACAGAGAGACACAACAGGTTAAGAGTAGGTACCCCAGTGGTCAGGAACCCACTTCCCATCCATCTGAATTTCTAATTCTCCAGTTGCTGTGCGTGTTTCTAAAACCATTTGGATAATTATGTTATGTACTGCATGATGACATTGGCTAGAATTTGGTTTCAGTTCTCTGCTAACTTTTACATGATGGTATTTCAGTGCTTTCTAGCAAGTCGGTTTTGATGGACTGAAAGTATATAATCCCTTGACTGCTACCCCCATCTCAACTACCCCATCATTCCTGTGGTTTCAGGACAAAACGTCAGCAGAACTGTGATACCTGCACATTTACTATTTACTAGAGTATTGAATTGGGATGAGATGGCAGGAGTGAAATGAACAGAAAGGGGGAAAGAATAGTCTTCAGAATGTGCCAATCCACCAGTGACATCCAAGTGAGGCGCAGAGAAGTGAATAGTTGGGGTTGGCTGTTGTTTTTAAAGTGTATTTAAAATGAACAAATGAAGGCTTCAGAACTAGCTGTCCTACTTCTTAAGGAAACATACCAATTTTATTTTTTAAAAAACCAAACCAGGCAGCCTTAAGGGTTTAAAAGTTGCAAGTTTTCTCCAGCCAAGCCATTTATTAGACTAATAAAGCACTGTACAAAAACTCTGTTAGATTAACAGTGCTGAACAGTAACACCAATTAAAATCTGGTTTTGTCTGTCAGAAACCTGGCAAACCTAAATGACTTCATTGGCATTTCACACAGATTCAATATTTTTAAGAGAGAGAGAGAGAGAGAGAGAGAAATTAAAGCAAAATAGCCCTTGCTCTGTTCCTGCCTGCATTGGGCACAGAGAAGGTAATATGTGTTCCATTCTAATTAGCCACCAGAAACACTGACTCTACTACAAGAAATTATTTGCTTGGTACCTAAATAAATCTGACGTACTTCCTTTAGCAGACTTCATCAAGTTCAGCTTGTAAAAGCACGCCTCTGAGCTAACCTGGGGCTGCTGGTAATACTGCTCCTAGTCTCTGCACAATGTACCTTTATTTCTCTTGAATGGTGGAGGAGAGATCAGCTCTGCTCTTAGTACCACCATCCCCAGCTACAAAGGAGAATCATAACCTTGAATTTCAGGGCATCACATTTAGATGTTTGCTAAACCACACCAAAAATATCCTGTGTTTACCCTCTGATTGAAAGATGAACTTTTTTTTTTACTTTTGCAATGCCAAACCCCTGCCTGTTGGAACAGTACACAGTGTACAACCTAAACCAGTGTTCATTTTCACTCCCTGTACCCAGCTGTCCCATATGAAGAGAGACCTATTTCCTTAAGACTGTTAAGCTTGAGATGGAAGGTTCACATAGGGCCACCCTGAACAATATGAAATAAATGCTGACTAAAACATACATTCAGCAAAACGGGACTGAACTCAAGTTCTGCAGAGGATGTGCTGTGCTTCAGATGGCTGTTTTGCATGCTCTGCTTTTAGATAGCAGCCAATCCAATGAATCAGAAGTTTTCACACAGTAAAGATGAGAGTGGAAAAGGAAAGGACATACCTTAGCCCACACGTTTTCAACCCTTTTGAGTCCACTGCTCGCTTGACCAACTACATTCTTTCTGCGGCACACCACTGGGGCTCAGGAGCCCAGTTAGGTCACCCCTTGCCTGCAGAGCTGGCAGCCTCTCACCCTTTTTCAAACACCCTCCTTTGTGGAGTGTTCCCTCAACCTCCTCTCCCCTCTTCTCTCATTCGGAGTCCTCCGGGCAGCTGCTGCCCCTGGTCTCTGAGCTGCCCCCCCCACCCCAAAGAGAGGTGCCTCATCACACTGCCCCATGGGGGCGTGGGAAGTACCCCCTGGCCAGCCGCAGAGACACCATTCACCTGGGGAGCTTGTAGCCAGGGCTGCTGGAACGAACAGCTGTGCAAGCCTTTGGGAGGCAGAGACACAAGAGGGCATAAGAGAAGGGAGGGAAGGAAAGAGGGACAGAGGCCAGTGTTGCATGCGGCACCCCTTAGCCCTATCCATTTCTGCATGAGTATTAAAAAGCCAGAATCTGCAACAGCCTTGAACTGTAAGCCTTTCAGGGAACCACCATTTCATTAGGAGGGAAAGTGGGAGGAAATATATACATTATATAGCAATTCCTGCAACCAGCACCATTGTCACTAGGTAGAAAGTACTCAAAATACCAAATCTAGCATTCTGTCAGCAGTCTAAGGCTAAATTCTATTTAGATTGATGGGCCCTTGCTAGAGGTCTGGGCTTGGATCTAGGAGAGGCAGGTGGAATGTTGAAACAATGACTTGCCCACTTTTGACTTGCAAGAAACAAAATTTAAAAGGACTGTAAGTGTAGTCAAATCCTGAGCTGAATAATAATAATAATAATAATAATAATAAATTTCATTCCTTAGGAGCAATGGGAAGATGAGCATTTCTCTTCAACAGAGAAGGCTCTAGTTAAAATCTTTTGGGAATTGAATAGCTCTCTGCCCAGGTTTGCTTTCAGACAGGAAAACTGGATAGCCGGTGCTACAGCAGGATCTCTATACTTCCTTGGCAGCATCAGCTCACACTGCCCTGTTCCCAGACGATGGAATGGCTGGACAGTTTTGTTTTTGTTTATTTGTTTATTCTGGCTCAGAGATACATTAAGTGTTTGGATAGCAGTCTTGTTGGGACAGGCAAGGAAAGCTTGGACTTGAATCTTACCACTAACATAAAAGGCACTATATAGCTTTTTATGGATTGTTAGAGATTTTGGAACACAGTTGGTTACTAATAGTTAAAGGCACAAGACTGAACCAAAAATGAAACACCCTCAACTCATGCAGCTTACTTTATGTTCTGGGGGAAGGAAAGTGCAAGTGAGAAATGCTTATAGAAATAGGTTATAAATGCACAACACGGGAGTCCCATACAGATGAGCCACTGTGCAATTGTCCCTTTGTGCTCTCAAAGCAAGGACTCAGAATCCTTTAGCCAGGTTGCTTGGCTAGATTTGTACAGTGGTAGTTTACCTTCTCAGTCTGGAAGCTGACTGGAGAGCCATATCTGCAGAAGGTCACAAAATGTTCACAGTTGTTCCACAGCAAGCTGTATTCAGTGGCACCCACCAGCTTTTCTGCTCTGCAGACCACCTCTTCATCACGAAGGACGTTGTTCTTGAAGAGTTTGTCCATGTGGTTTACCAGAATAGAGCCTCCATAGGCAAAGTCTTCCACTGTGTCCACACGGATCCTGGCCATTTTAGTGATGACACCAAAGATGAGTCTCTTGTTAGTCACCACCTTCTGGATCTGTTTCTTGTCGTTGGTGAGAGCAGGCAGGATATCTGGCATAAGGTGAGCCACCCGGTTATCCCCCAGGTAGATGCCAAAATGAATGAAGAGTGTTCGGGGCACCTCCAGCAAATCCCCCGGCTTGAAATAGGTGGTATCATAATAACAGCATCGTTTCTTCTTCTCTTCTTCCTCTGCACCGGAGCCCACACCGAGAAGTTTGAAGTTGGCAAGCAGCAGAAACTTCTCCAGTAGCAGGGATGCTATTTCATACATGGGGTTTTTCATGGTGCTGATCTTATTCTTATTCTGCGGCTGCAGCTGCTCCTGATTCATTCAGCTTCAGCATCTTGCCTTTTTATCATGGCAAGAGGGGCTGTCCCACAACCAGCATCAGTTTGGATTGGCAGATAGGCAAGTGGGTGGTTACTGTGGAGTGAAATAGACCTCTACTCAGAAAGTGACTCTTTCAGAAACATTTTACAAGAGTCCCAATTATGCATTCAGTATATAGAATGGGCAGACACACATACAAAATCACCTAGTCTAGACCATGTACTTATCAGAATGCAAGCACTTAGTGACTGAACAACTTGAAAGCCTAGAATGATGTAAGTACCAATGCAATCATTAGGCATTTGATTCAGATTGTGATAGATTATGACTAATGAGCCCATCCTGGGAGACTGAGACACAAAAGCGGCAACATACACTTATTTTGGAGTAAGTTGTCACTGAACTTGGTAAGACTTTCTTCCAAATATGCAGGGGTTTGGGTTACAAGGCTGCATACTTATGGCACCCTGAAATTATTTCCAATATTAGAATTGCATACTTTTAATTGTATAGATGCTTACATGAAAGTGAGCCCCACTGTGCTCAATGGGCTTTATTTCCTTGCACATGTGTTTGCAGTCTTATTTTCAAGTAATGGCCACTGCAACCAATAGGAATGGGTTTTCAAACCTTGCCATGCAGTCAGTGTTAGGAAAATGTTGATAGGTACATCTAAGTGAAAGGTTTTTTGTTGTATGCCATGCAAATGGGATCCGAGTTTATACATGTACTGATTGAAAGATACAGAGATCTGCTTACTGCTGAAAGTGATTCATTTTTGACATATACATGAACTCAGCTTGGTACTTAACATTTAAAAATATATATCTGAATTTGCAAGATGGTGAGAGACCAAATGCCATGATGGAAGTTCATTTATTTGCATTTCCTATGTGACTGTTCAAAGCATACCTTTCCACATAGTTTCCAGGTAATATAGCATCAAGTTCCAATGCAGCATATAGGGCTTTTGTCAAGTGTGGTTTCTGCTTGGCAGAAGTTTGGGAAGTGGTTTGGTTTCCCCCAGAATTGTAATGTATCCTTATTTTATTTTAACTTTTAGAGAGGCAACAAGATCTGTACAGAATTGGGGAAGGTATACATTTCTGTTATGACAAAAAGCAAAAGCATGGGCAAACCCTTTCCACCACCCCATCCCCAGCTAATCTTTTCATGCACCCTGGAGGTACTTGCAGGGTTCTCAGAAGGAAGGTGCTAAAGAAACTGTAGTGATGGAGAAGCAGAGTGATGGGAGAAAAGCAAGCGATCCTTTAAAAGTAATTTCTCCCTTTTCAGAATGGGCCAGTATTTCTGCTCAAACGAAAAAATAAAATAACAGTTGGCTGGCTTTGGGGAAGGGGGGGTATTAATCTTGCACTTCACACATCTATTCATGTATGGATATCCCCGTTTTAACTTTCCGCATTTCCTTTCCCTTTGACGCCACTGTTTACACTGCCCTCCCCCACCGTGTGTGTGTGTGTTTGTGTGTGCGCGCGCGTACCTGCAAGTGAGGATAACTGATGACGTGGGCTTCGTTCCACGAAAACATCTGGCACGACAACTGCGCCAGCCTCGAGGTGCCACGAGACTCTTCGGCGGCTTTTGTCTGCCTGCGGCAGGCTAGCTGGGCAGCCCCAGCCGGGGAAGTCAGAGAGACGCGCCGAAGGAGCCAGCCGTGCCTCGCGGTTAAGATTGATTCTCTGCTAATCCATTATGCGGAGGGGTCAAGCCCAGCAAACAAAAGCCTCAACTTAACACCCACCCCAAGCCCCTCAAGCTGCTTCTCCCCTACCCCCCCCCCCCGGCCCCTGTCGAAGGCTACTGTGCTCGGTAGCCCAGCGGAATCTGCGAAGCATGATTGATGGGGGGCCATTCATCTTACCTGGAAGGCGACAAGGGCTTGACAGCCGGAGCGGGGGAGGCTACTCCCCCGCGCAACCCGCCATTCTCTTTCTAGCGGCCCCTGCCAGACTCACTTTTGTGTGTGTGTTTCGCCCCCCGGCACTCCGGATCCGGAGAGGCAGAAAAGCGGCCGCTGGAAGGGGGAGAGGGCGGGGCCCCGGGAAAAGGGGGGCGGATCTCTCTCGCCTTGCGCTTAGAAGAAGCGAGAGCTCCCCCTTTCCCCTTGTCTCTCAAAGCACCGCTGGGACCGAACAGGAGAGAGGCGTGGAGCTGTTTCTCTTTTAGCCCCTTTGCCAAACTGTGCAACGGATCCCGATGGGCCCTGACACGACGAGTTTCCTTCCCCGCCCGGGCAGGCAGCCCTGCCTAAGGACCTCCCTAGTAGCGCGGCAGGATCGGCGGGGGCGGGGAGGGAGGAGGGAGGGAGGCGCACCTCAGGACCTCTGGCTTCTCTAACCAGAGTTACCAGGAAGGAACTCGCAGCCAGTGTCACAGAATCGTAGAGTTAGAAGGGGCCATGAAGGTCATCTAGCCCAACCCCCTGCAATGCAGGAATCTTTTGTCCAACGTGGGACTCGAACCCACGACCCTGAGATTAAGAGTCTCACGCTCTACCGACCGAATTGGACACACGCTTGGAACACCCCCAAGAGCACCTGGGATGCGTTTCTTGGATGGAAGAGCGCTACACACCTGGCCCTCTCCTCGGGACTGTATGTTGCAAGAGATCTGACAGCGGTGGCAGAGGCTTGCCTGCTATTGTTAATCTTTTAATTGAGGAAGCATATTAAACTAACAAAGAAAGTGAGCAAGACTTCTCCCTCCATCCCCACCCATTCAAATTCCGGGGGCGGAGAATGCCGGGGGCATCAGTTGTGAAGGGAAAACAATGGGGGAAGGGGGTGCGGTGGGGGAATAGAGCCAAGCAGTGACGGCATGCTATATTCAGCATCAGTTCTTGCAAAATAAGAATTCTCCCGCGCAGTTGTTTCAGCTCGTTTTCATTGATAGTGGAGATAAGCAACAGAAGGGCTGTTCTTACATTCCTGTCCTTGTTATGAACTTCTCCCCTTGATAGGCGCTTGGCTTACCTGTCCTTGGTCACACCACCACAACATACATTCCGAGATGTTCCCAGGTTGCATTTTAGGATTGCCAATGCAACAGCTGAAGAGCAAGATTGTTTTTTGTTTACCAAAAAGAGGGGGGGGCGTGTATCAGTTTTTCTTCCTGGGTGCAATCTGGAAACTGCAAAGCACCTAACAGACTCCTTTCAGCTGAATGTCACCTGCCTCCTACATACCATCTTAAAGTTGTGCCTAAATGCAGACTCCATCTGTGGCTGCAGCATCTACCCTTATGTAGAGATCTCGGGAATTCACAAACTTGTGCACTATTTTGTAACATGTTGGTCGACCTAATAAGGATGTTGCCCTAATGTGGATTTTGTAATTTAACAAATGCTATAATGTGAGCCTCATGCCCTGAAGGGCTACTGTAGAAATCTATTTCAGATGATCCATGTGGAATTAAGAAGGAAATGGCCCAGATCTCCACTCTGTTCCACAACTAGGAACCCTTACATGACACTTATTTTAAGTGAATCTTCTGCTTCTCTTTCTTTTAGATGTATGATTTTGAGAACTTGTTGCCTTTTAGTCTTGGCTGCATAGCTACTCTCTCTCTCTCTCTCTCTCTCTCTCACACACACACACACACACACACACACACACACCACTCAGATGCAACTCACTGTAGTATTGCCAGTGGAAACTTGAGCTGGAAGTCAGGTGGAGAGAGAGCTAAGTGTTGGTTCTTAGTGTGCAAAAAGGATGTTTCCAGGATGTTTCACTCCTTGTTTAGACAGAGGCAGCCTTTGTTTTATTTTCCAGTGCCATTTAATCTTAATCCCCCCAAATGAAGGGGTACATTACAGATAAATCCAGAGAGGAAATGACCCATGAAACCAGAGATGCTATTTAGGTTTCTGGCCAAAAGCCTTGATTGCTTGGGTGAATCTCAAAAGGAATGTATGAAAAAACTAGCGCCCCTTTTCTTACTACTTCCACTAACAAGCTGGGGAAACAACAGTTTCACCTTACCTGGCTGCTCATTAGCAGGGATGTGGGGGGGGGGAGTGTTGCATTTTCTTGAAAAGCTATGCATTGATCCCATGCTGACTGCAGCTCCAGAAAATTCAGCTGTATACTCAGCCACTCTCTGAAATTAACGCTTCACTGTCCTTGTGCTGTTAGGAGCTTCATATGCAGAAAGCAACAGTAATTAGTTTAAATATATATTTCAAAATGGGGTGTGGGTGTGTGGAAATAGGCGGAGAACATTCACGGATGTTATAGAGGGCATACTATACACATCACCCTTTATCAAGGACCTTCTCTAACTTTTGTACAAGGCAAAAGACGTAAGTCAGAGTAGACCCATTGAAATTACGGGGTATAAATTAATTTCAGTGATTTCCATGGGTCTAACCAATTACTTAGTTGGCTATCATTCACATACAACTAATTTCCTATTAAAGGAAAGACAAAACTAAATACCTTTGAAACAAGTTGAGTAAATTTTAAATAACTATTTTCTACGGTACCCTTGGATGCCATGAACAAAGGCGTTTTGAGACTGAACAATTAAGAATGACTTTGCTCCATATTCAGTAACTAGAATCAGTATAACAAAATAGGAGATTGTGTGTGTGTGTGTGTAGCTATTTCAGCTGTAGCAACAAATATGTTGCCACACATTATTTTTGAAAAGAAAAGTGTCATATGGACACAAATCTGTCAGAACTAAAATACAGCCTAAATTTGCATTACTGTTCTACAGTATGTAAATCTGCAATACTCATTCTAGGGATTAACATCACAGCTCAACCAGTGACTCACAAAGGCTGCAATCCACCCACCTAATGGTAAGCCCCATTGACCTCACTGCAATTTACTGCAGAGTAGTCATGTTTAGGATAGCACTGTAAGGATGCAATGTGCACTTACCTGCAACTGGGAACACACTAAAGTGGTCTTACTTTTGAGTAAACATAGGGTTGTATGAGTTATATCCACACAGTCTCAATACCATCCATTGCAAAATTTTGCTGGAAAAGTGCATCAGAATCAGACTTTAAATACACTTTCTCCATTAAAATGTGCTATAGGAAGTATAGACACGAGAGCACAGCACCCAAAAAACGCCTAAGATTGTGGCACCCAAAAATGCACGTTTTGGGGTACTGTGCTCTTGCATGGGTCACGCAATTCGTGCAGGAACACGGCCCAGAAGCCATGAATCCCAGTTTTGCACTGGGACATGTTGGATGGTATGGTAGCACCATTCACATAACAAAAACTACCACAGAAATATTAGCATTTTCAAAAGTAGGGGATCCATGGCTTGGCTTATGAAAAACAGGGGGTCTGCAGTACTTAGCTAATTGGGAAACACTGACCTAGAGCCTACTAAGGTGAGCTAAGCCTGGCAGGACAGCTTATGCTATGGTCTTAACCCCTTCATGCATTAATTAGACTAAAGTATGCTGGTTATATGAGGCTGGTTACATGCCTTTCTTCCTCCCCCATAGTTTTATTTGCAAAAATAATTTTCTATTTTCAGGGAGTGGGGGATTATTAAAAATACTTTGGAATTCTCTTCAGGGTGTCCAGATGGAAAGGAGAGCAGCGTACCGGCACTTGACTTGCAAACTACGGTTGCTGAAATTCCCTCTTCTGCACTATTTTCACTTAAAGGTAAAGGTAAAGGTACCCCTGCCCGTACGGGCCAGTCTTGACAGACTCTAGGGTTGTGCGCTCATCTCACTCTAGAGGCCGGGGGCCAGCGCTGTCTGGCGACACTTCCGGGTCACGTGGCCAGCGTGACAAAGCTGCATCTGGCGAGCCAGCGCAGCAGACGGAAACGCTGTTTACCTTCCCGCCAGTAAGCGGTCCCTATTTATCTACTTGCACCCGGGGGTGCTTTCGAACTGCTAGGTTGGCAGGTGCTGGGACCAAGCAACGGGAGCGCACCCCGCCGCGGGGATTCGAACTGCCGACCTTTCGATCGGCAAGCCCTAGGCACTGAGGCTTTTACCCACAGCGTCACCCGCGTCCCTACACATGGTCACTTAACCATGTGTAAATTTTCTGCCAACTTCCTGTCTAATTGTAAATTTTCTGCCAACTTCCTGTCTAATCATACCTTTTGTATCACCGCTCTGTAACTTTTTTGAGAACTGATTGAGAACTGACTGTCCTTACTAACTACGCTAAAGCTGCAATCCTAAACTCACTTGGAAAATCAAACTGAACTGAAACCACTCCTGGAAAGACATATAGGATCGCACTATACAGGTCCAATGTATTTGAACCCTTATGCATGCTGCCGATAGCCCCACACAGCTTTCCTACAAACTGGAGTCCTGTTCACAGGAGAGCTGCTGGAAGGGAGGAATCATTTGGTGGCAGCACACCAGAGGCAGAGCAGTCAGTTCATGCACAAAAGGATATTACAGATGACTGACTGACTTTTTAAATGTATACTTAACTTGACTAATGGACTTTAAATGAATGCAGCTAGCCACTTCCCATTCTCTGCACAAAATGAATTCCCCAGAGGTCCAGTCCTTGTTAAGATGGGTCACAAGCAGAAATATTGTACAGTATTAACTGTTTATCTGCTTTTTGGTGTGCGTGTGGTGGGGGACATGAGATATGATGTTTTGCGGAAGGCTTAGGGTTAAACTATTAATCATGTATAGTTTTGTGTAGCTTTCCTCTATTTTTTAAAAAATGAAAAGAAACATATAGAGGCTGCAATTATGAGTGGAGAGGCAGTAAATAGGCAGGAGATACATAACTCCTTCTAAGACAGTTGTTTTTCCACTCAAAAGTGCCCCAAACCCAGCATGGCTTTTCCTTTTGCAGGGGAAAAATATGCTAATACTTCTACCTGAAGAGGGAAAGCAGCTGGGTGGAATGTGATTTCAAGGAGAAAACAACTGGCACGGTGAAGTTAAGCTGTGCCACACCTACTGGTTCTCCATACCAACCTCTAGCAGTTGTTTTTTCCTTTTTCAGAAGCATCCAACTTGCCAGGTGGATCAATGCCTACTGAATAAAGTTGCCTGCTCCTGCTGATTTAACTATCAACCTTTATCCAGATAAGGAAGTGAAAACAAAATTTAAATCATGTAGCAAGCTGAGTCTCTTTGCAACAGAAAATATCACAAAAGTCTGCCTCATCATTCAAGGCACTACCTTTCTGTGATAGGGACGCGGGCGGTGCTGTGGGTTAAACCACAGAGCCTAGCGCTTGCCGATCAAGTCGGCGGTTTGAATACCCACCACTGAGTGAGCTCCCATTGCTCGGTCCCTGCTCCTGCAAACCTAGCAGTTCGAAAGCACATCAAAGTACAAGTAGATAAATAGGTACTGCTCCAGCGGGAAGGTAAACAGCGTTTCTGTGTGCTGCTGTGGTTCGCCAGAAGCGGCTTAGTCATGCTGGCCACATGACCCGGAAGCTGTACGCTGGCTCCCTCGGCCAATAAAGCGGGATGAGCGCCGCAACCCCAGAGTTGTCCGCTATTGGACCTAATGGTCAGGGGTCCCGTTACCTTTACCTTACTGTGACTATATAATGAGATGAAGTTGAAATACATTAGATTGCTGCTTCTTGGGACATCATTATATTATGATGAGCCTAGAGAAAGTCAACAGATGAGGAAAAAAGGTAGAAAGGGAGACACAACAAAACTGCTGACTCCATTTAACATTTATTTAACACTAAAATTATGTGTACCACTTTTCAGTAATGAAGATGGGACTACACCCGGGTGTACTCCTTACTTTTATTAGTTCTGTACAGAAGCTTCAATGTCAAGTCCAAAGTCCGATCAACATATTCAAATGTAATCTTGATAAACAGTGGCTTGTATGCTGTTCTGGAGGAACGAATGTGCAAAATCTGTGTACAGGTCTTGAATTTAATATGTGCCTACAAGATTCTGGAAAAGTTAACATAGTCCAAACTAGTGTTTTTATATATATATATATATATATATGCAGGTTTTGGTGTCTTCGGGTGTCTTCCCGTGTAAAAGTTGGGGTGTCTAGGCGACGTTTCGACGAGGTCTCACTCGTCATCTTCAGGCTGGTGCTTTCGGCTTCTTGTTACTGGAACAGAGCAGGATCTCAGTGTTTGAGTTCCTATAAATACTGTTGAGGAGGTGTGGTGTATAGCCTCCAATGTTCTGGGCAGAGAGGAGGTTCCCAGGCTAGTGTGCCTTTTCTTCTTTTGTTCCTTAATTACTTGAGGGATATCTTGAGTGATTTCTTGAGTGATTTCCTGAATCCCACTTAGGTGGGTCATTAGGTGTGGATTAGTTGCTAAAGCCTTCGTGTCTTGAACTCTTGAACTTTGTGAAGAGTTTTTCTGAGAAGATGGCTGTACTGCACTTGGTTGTGCTCTGGCTTGGCTTCGTGTATAGGGGCGAGCTGTGGTTTTGTGGCCTGTGCCAGCCAGATCTGTGTAGGGATTGCAGGGGGGTGCAGCATCCGGAGGTGCCACCCTGGTTTGGCTACTGGATGGTGTCTGTAATTTATCTGTGGAGAGGGTCTGGGTTTGGGTCTGGTGTGGTTGATTGGTGATGGCGTTCTGTGTGCCTCTGGATCTGGTGTCAGATTTTGTGGGGAGGGCTAATTTCCAGATGTCTGGCAAGCGGGATGTGTCGTCACGCTTGTTCATGTTGTGAGGGTGTTTCTCTATCTCGATGGCTTCCATGATTATTCTCTTGTGGTGATGTTCCATGTTAAAGAGCAATTTGGAATCTGCAAAATTAATTTCGTGTCCTGTTTCTTTCATGTGTTGGAAAAGAGAGGAAGTTTTTTCTTCTTTTTTGACGGCATTCTTGTGTTCTGCGATCCGTGCATTTATTCGTCTGTTTGTTTGTCCAATGTACGTGGCTGGGCAGACTTTGCAGGGTATTTCATAGACCCCTTGGTTTTCCAACTGAATTTTATCCTTGGGGTTTCTGAGGATATTGGCTATTTTTTGGTTGGTGCAAAAGGCTGTTTTGATATTGTGTTTATGGAGGATTTTGCTAATTTTATCTGTAGTGCCCTTGATATAAGGAAGGAGGGCTATGCCATTGTTTTCTTCTGTGTCTTGGTTTTTGGGGGGTGTTTCTTTTTGGATTAGCTTCGTAACCCTGTTTTGCTGGTATCCATTGGCAATTAACACATTTGAGAGATTCTGTAACTCAGTTGTCAAGTGGTCTTCGTCAGCCAGGCGTTTGGTTCTGGAGATGAGAGTCTTGGCTACGGAGTTTATTTGTGCAGGGTGGTGGTGTGATTGTGCATGTAAGTAGCGGTTGGTGTGTGTTTTTTTCCGGTAGATAGTGTGTCCTAGGGAGCCATCAGGTTTTTTGTAGATTAGGACGTCAAGGAAGGGAAGTTGGTTGTTGGCTTCTATTTCCATAGTGAATTGTATTTTGGGGTGTAGGCTGTTGAGATGTGTGAGGAAGCTATCCAGTTTTTCCTTCCCGTGTGGCCAAATTACAAAGGTGTCGTCAACATATCTGAGCCAAAGTTTGGGTTTGTGTTCTGACTTGTCTAAAGCATTGGTTTCAAAGTGTTCCATGTACAGGTTAGCGATGACCGGTGAGAGGGGTGATCCCATAGGTGCTCCTTCTATCTGTTTGTATCTTTGTCCATTGTGGATGAAGTACGTGTTGGTTAGGCAGTGGTTGGTCAGGTCCAAGATGTATTCGGGGGGATTGTATTTGTTTTGAATGGCTGTCAAGGCTTCATTAATGGGCACTTGTGTGAAGAGAGATACAACATCGAAGCTCACAAGTAGGTCATTGGGTTGTAGGTTTTGCTTCTTTATTGTTTCTATGAACTGGAAGGAGTTTGGAACGTGTGAAGAGATGGATTCTGCATAGGGCTGAAGTTGCTTGGCGAGAAATTTAGCGAGATTTTGTAGAGGTGAGCCTATGGAGCTGACTATTGGTCTGAGTGGTGTTCCTTCTTTGTGTATCTTGGGGAGGCCGTAGAGTTTGGGGCATCTGGATGATTTTTCTCTGGGGATGATTCTTAGCTGGATTTCTTCACTGATAGGAGAGGCTTTTATTTTGGATTTGGTGGTTTTTTCCAGATAGGTGGTGGGATCTGTTTTTATAGGTTGGTAGGTAGGGTCTTGGAGTAGATTTGATAGTTTTGCTTGGTAGTCCGATGTGTTCATCACAACAGTGGCATTACCTTTGTCTGCTGGGAGAATGATTATGTTGTTGTCTTTCCTCAGGTTGGTGAGTGCTTTCTGTTCTTCTTTGTGTAAATTGCTTCTGGGTGGTTTGCTGGAGAAGAGGATGTTGGTGACTTCAAGTCTGATTTTATTGGCTTCATCTGGATTGATTTTGGTTAGGCTAGCTTCGACTCCGCATATGATGTTTTCCGTGGGGATGCGTCTCGGGGCGACTGCAAAGTTGAAACCTTTGGAGAGTACTTTGGTTTCAGTTGAGGTGAGGATCCTGTCTGATATGTTATGTACTGTTTGTTTCATGGGTTGTTGTGGAGGGTGGCTGGGCTTCTGGCGTTTCTCTAGTTTGTGGAGTTTGTTGGTGTGTGTGTCTGTCTTGTGTGAGGTCACACACACCAACAAACTCCACAAACTAGAGAAACGCCAGAAGCCCAGCCACCCTCCACAACAACCCATGAAACAAACAGTACATAACATATCAGACAGGATCCTCACCTCAACTGAAACCAAAGTACTCTCCAAAGGTTTCAACTTTGCAGTCGCCCCGAGACGCATCCCCACGGAAAACATCATATGCGGAGTCGAAGCTAGCCTAACCAAAATCAATCCAGATGAAGCCAATAAAATCAGACTTGAAGTCACCAACATCCTCTTCTCCAGCAAACCACCCAGAAGCAATTTACACAAAGAAGAACAGAAAGCACTCACCAACCTGAGGAAAGACAACAACATAATCATTCTCCCAGCAGACAAAGGTAATGCCACTGTTGTGATGAACACATCGGACTACCAAGCAAAACTATCAAATCTACTCCAAGACCCTACCTACCAACCTATAAAAACAGATCCCACCACCTATCTGGAAAAAACCACCAAATCCAAAATAAAAGCCTCTCCTATCAGTGAAGAAATCCAGCTAAGAATCATCCCCAGAGAAAAATCATCCAGATGCCCCAAACTCTACGGCCTCCCCAAGATACACAAAGAAGGAACACCACTCAGACCAATAGTCAGCTCCATAGGCTCACCTCTACAAAATCTCGCTAAATTTCTCGCCAAGCAACTTCAGCCCTATGCAGAATCCATCTCTTCACACGTTCCAAACTCCTTCCAGTTCATAGAAACAATAAAGAAGCAAAACCTACAACCCAATGACCTACTTGTGAGCTTCGATGTTGTATCTCTCTTCACACAAGTGCCCATTAATGAAGCCTTGACAGCCATTCAAAACAAATACAATCCCCCCGAATACATCTTGGACCTGACCAACCACTGCCTAACCAACACGTACTTCATCCACAATGGACAAAGATACAAACAGATAGAAGGAGCACCTATGGGATCACCCCTCTCACCGGTCATCGCTAACCTGTACATGGAACACTTTGAAACCAATGCTTTAGACAAGTCAGAACACAAACCCAAACTTTGGCTCAGATATGTTGACGACACCTTTGTAATTTGGCCACACGGGAAGGAAAAACTGGATAGCTTCCTCACACATCTCAACAGCCTACACCCCAAAATACAATTCACTATGGAAATAGAAGCCAACAACCAACTTCCCTTCCTTGACGTCCTAATCTACAAAAAACCTGATGGCTCCCTAGGACACACTATCTACCGGAAAAAAAAAAAAACACACACCAACCGCTACTTACATGCACAATCACACCACCACCCTGCACAAATAAACTCCGTAGCCAAGACTCTCATCTCCAGAACCAAACGCCTGGCTGACGAAGACCACTTGACAACTGAGTTACAGAATCTCTCAAATGTGTTAATTGCCAATGGATACCAGCAAAACAGGGTTACGAAGCTAATCCAAAAAGAAACACCCCCCAAAAACCAAGACACAGAAGAAAACAATGGCATAGCCCTCCTTCCTTATATCAAGGGCACTACAGATAAAATTAGCAAAATCCTCCATAAACACAATATCAAAACAGCCTTTTGCACCAACCAAAAAATAGCCAATATCCTCAGAAACCCCAAGGATAAAATTCAGTTGGAAAACCAAGGGGTCTATGAAATACCCTGCAAAGTCTGCCCAGCCACGTACATTGGACAAACAAACAGACGAATAAATGCACGGATCGCAGAACACAAGAATGCCGTCAAAAAAGAAGAAAAAACTTCCTCTCTTTTCCAACACATGAAAGAAACAGGACACGAAATTAATTTTGCAGATTCCAAATTGCTCTTTAACATGGAACATCACCACAAGAGAATAATCATGGAAGCCATCGAGATAGAGAAACACCCTCACAACATGAACAAGCGTGACGACACATCCCGCTTGCCAGACATCTGGAAATTAGCCCTCCCCACAAAATCTGACACCAGATCCAGAGGCACACAGAACGCCATCACCAATCAACCACACCAGACCCAAACCCAGACCCTCTCCACAGATAAATTACAGACACCATCCAGTAGCCAAACCAGGGTGGCACCTCCGGATGCTGCACCCCCCTGCAATCCCTACACAGATCTGGCTGGCACAGGCCACAAAACCACAGCTCGCCCCTATACACGAAGCCAAGCCAGAGCACAACCAAGTGCAGTACAGCCATCTTCTCAGAAAAACTCTTCACAAAGTTCAAGAGTTCAAGACACGAAGGCTTTAGCAACTAATCCACACCTAATGACCCACCTAAGTGGGATTCAGGAAATCACTCAAGAAATCACTCAAGATATCCCTCAAGTAATTAAGGAACAAAAGAAGAAAAGGCACACTAGCCTGGGAACCTCCTCTCTGCCCAGAACATTGGAGGCTATACACCACACCTCCTCAACAGTATTTATAGGAACTCAAACACTGAGATCCTGCTCTGTTCCAGTAACAAGAAGCCGAAAGCACCAGCCTGAAGATGACGAGTGAGACCTCGTCGAAACGTCGCCTAGACACCCCAACTTTTACACGGGAAGACACCCGAAGACACCAAAACCTGCATTCCTGTACCCGTGAAAATCTACGAAAGCATATATATATATATATATATATATATATTTCAAGGACATAAAGGCTACAAATAATAATTCTAAAAATAAAATTAAAAATTCCAAAATAAAAAATTGTACTGCCATTTTCAGTGAAGCATGCCCTTGTATACCATTCTTCACTGTATTTCAGAATGAATGGATTGGGATTTCTGACACCTGGACTCTTAACCAGCCCATGCCAACCTGTTGCTGATGGGAGTTGTAGTCCAAAACACCCACACTGCACCAGGTTAGCACAGACTACTCTAAGCTAATATTTGGTCAACTCCAAATAAAGGTTAAGGCAGGAAGGGGAAACCTGTGGCCTTCCAGACATTCCTGGACATCATCAGCCAGCATGGCCAACAGTTAGGCATAATGGGATATGCAGTTCAGCAACACAGTTTGCACAAGTAGGATAAGCAACCACTTCCCAGTATTCAGGGTCTGTCCCCATGTGGACTTATCTGGAGGTAGTATCTTTTTAACACATTGTACCAGCCATCAAATGTGACCTTCAAGTTCATTAGCCAACATCCAAAGTACCAAGCTACTAGATCAACATGCCCAAGGAGTCCAAGGGCTTGCTTGTATTGATGGGTCTTCAATTTTGTCCACCCACCCAACCTTGCCATGACAAAGCAAGGAAGGAGTTTCAAAAGCAGCTTGTGACATGGTGTGGTGGTGTGCTGTTTTAAGTATCTAAAGGGCTGTCACACGAAAGATGCAGACTATGATCCAAACTAATGGCTTCAAGTTACAAGAAGCAGATTCCAATTATACATCAGGAAGAACTCTGTGACAGTAAGAGCTGTTTGACAGTGGAGCAGACTTCTATGAGAGGTGGTGGACTCCTTCCTTGGAGGTTGGATGGCCAGTGTTCATTTATGATTTACTTGAGATTCCTGCAATGCAAGGGGTTGGACTAGATGACTCTTGGGGTCCCTTCCAACACTATGATTCTATCAAAGGGGGTGGGATACAAAATATCACCCGGCTTGCCCCCCATCTTTAAGCTGATCTAAATCAGTTCTTTGGATCTTTGCCATTGTTAATAAAACTTACATTAAAGTGCATTCAGGGGGAGACTCCAGCTTCTACCTTGTCTCATGAAGTTTTAACTCCCAATGGATGTGCAATCACTGGAACTTCAGATTGCTCGTCTTGTCTGATTACCTTCCTTTCAATTGCCTCTTTCTGACCAATTGGGAAACCAATTCAAGAGTATGGAATAGCTCAACAGCATCTGGAGAAATCCAGAGTGATTCTTCATTAGTTGTATAACGTATCATTTATCTTGCTGCATGTTGACTTAAAATACATACTACACCATTTACAGTGGTACCTCGGGTTACATATGCTTCAGGTTACATACGCTTCAGGTTACAGACTCTGCTAACCCAGAAATAGTGTTTCGGGTTAAGAACTTTGTTTCAGGATAAGAACAGAAATCGGGCTCCGGCGGCGCAGCAGGAGGTCCCATTAGCTAACGTGGTGCTTCAGGTTAAGAACAGTTTCAGGTTGGGAACGGACCTCCGGAACGAATTAAGTACTTAACCTGAGGTACCACTGTACTGAATATACATACCCAACTGGTTGCACACTGAACACACTTTGAACCACTGATGCAACATTTTGAAGCCAAGCCTTTTCCAACCTGGTTCCCTCCAGATGTTTTGGATAAAAAACCCCATTCTCCCTGATCCATTTACCATGGAACTATGCTGGCTAAGGCCGATGAGAGCCGTAGTTCAAAACATCTGGAGGGAACCAGGTTGGGGAAGGCTAGGACACAACAGTTTTGTTTTTAAATCCAAATAGGAATTTGGAAGCCTCCAATGAAAGCAGTGCTAATCTAGAAGCTAAGTTTCAGTAACTATGAAAGACGAAAGAAGCAAACAAGACTGAGCAAGCATTAAAAATCATGTGTTTCTGAGTTGCTAATATAATTAGACCTCCTGCAGACTGAGGCAATAACAATTCCTGGATCCCATAAAGTAGCATCTATCTGCAAACAAATAGCAATGATTTAATGGTAGCAAACTCTATATTACAGTGCTGCTAGAGCTATTGCTGTACCAGAAAGCAGTGAAGGATGTGCATTTTTTTGGGGGGGGGAACAGTGGTTATCTCTCAGAAAGATATTCCAAAATTTATTGCTTAATTATATTAACAGGAAATAAATAGGCTCTTCATCCAATGCACTAGACAGGAAATACCAGTCACTTTCAAAGCAACAAATCTGGCATTACTCAGAACATTTCCTTATCTGTGCATAGGCGTTAGCTGAACGTTTTAACTGATAATTGCCACCAAAACGTTTTGGTGGTTTCTTGATTTTTGAATGAATCATGTGCTTCTTGGGTTGATATGTGTTTGACGTTGTTTGAAAACTGAATGAGGCCAAAGATTTGTTATTCTATCAAAGATTTTAAATCTGGAACATTTTTAATCTGGAAATCCAACAGCATCTGCCCATACGCCTTGCCCTGTGAAAGCAAATAAATATATATCACTTTATGCAGCAACAAAGGTAATTTCTTATTCACACAAGGGGGGGACCCCAAATATGTCTCCCTAATGACTCTCCTCCTTTTGAACAGCAACTCCCTTCCTCCTGCTGCAAACTATTTCAGTTTGGCACTTTCTATTCAATTACCTCATGGCCCCAAACCTGTGTGATTTCTGCCTGAGAATGTATGTGCAGAATTGCACCATATGAGTCTCTAGAGAAAGGAAAGCCAAGATACAAGAGAGCATGAGGCTGGCCCCAGAAGCTGTTTGCAGAGGCCAACACAGATATGGAGTAGAACATGACAAGTCACAGGGTAACTCTCTGAAGTCCAGGGGTGGAATTCAACTACGGTGAGTATTCCTCAGAATAGACCCACTGAAATCAACAGCCCTAGCTTATTACAGCTCATTAATTTCAGCAGCTCTACTGTGAGTAAAACTTAGTTGAATACCATCTTAGAGCTAGAATTAACTTCAGAACATTAACATCTCAGCAGGTAATGGTTGGTTAATCTATCACAGGTTGTTAAAAGGAATGTAAGGGGGAGAAAGCAAATTGCTTGAGTTCTGTGTCTTGTGCCCCCTTAAAGCCTAAGGCTGCAATCCTATATAACTTGGTAGTAAGCCACATTAAAAGGTTTACTTCTTAGTAGACATATATAGGTTTGCACTGTAACAGACATATTGTGCTATACATTTAATGAACCCTGCCTCCCCATCCCATTTACAATAAAGAGGGCTTTAATCCAGGAATGTTTATGCCACAATACATCTATCAATCTTGTAAGGGGCAAAAGACCCTTTTGATTTGCTGCAACTGACCAACTCAGTAACCCCTTTGGAATAAGACACCTACTTGTGGGTCACTTCTCAGAGATGCAGTGCCACCGCCACCCAGGGCATTTTTCAGAACGAAGTTTAATCCATGTATTCCTGGCATTTCATATCTGGAAAAATAAAATATAGCTGTCTGCTTCACCAGCTTACAATTTAATCACACTTCTTAAGAAATCACACTGGGCCTGATCATGGATTACAAAACTTGGATTTAGAAACTAAACACATGAGTAAGTGAAATGATGCACATTTAATGAAGATGACTTCAAGGAGCTGACCTATTTTAACAAGTGTGTGCATAAGGCAGACCATTTCCTTTTATTGCTATGTTTATAAAACTAGCAGACTACAACAGTCTGGAAAGTTTATTTCCAATACAACAGTCTAGAAAGTTTATTTCCAATGTAAAAGCTAACATAATGTTTAGTATCCAAACTTCCTGAAATTCTTTGGCAAGTGATGATTGTTTGCTAGTCATACCCCAATTCTGGAGGTTTCTTCCTTCTTCTCATGGACTTCTCATGGACCAACATGACTGTGCTTTTTTAGCTGCCTTAGTGACTATAGAAGCAAGCCATTCATGGCAGAAGCATCCATAAGAAGCTACATTCCTACCACCTGAAGAGGAACTTCGCATTTTGAAGGTTACATCCTGTCCTACCACTAGGTTTACCACACAATTTGCTATAACTGATCTCCAGATTTGCTAACATACAGATTGCCATGCTTTTCTTTATTCCAGCTCTGACTAATCAGGAACCCAGGGTTAAGCCACTGAAGGCATGGGGCAGATCTGGGCTACTGCTGGACGATATAATTTTTAAAAATGGGTTTCTGGCATTGTTTCTTTATCCCAGCATAAATAATAAATATTATTATTTAATACCTGTAGCTCCTAACAGAGACTGATCAGAGACACTCTGTAATCTCCATCATGAAACTGAGGCAAAAGCGAGCAAAGAAACTAGTGTGAATGTTACCTTGTATGGTAGGTTAGTTTCTTTACAAATACCTCTCTATCCTCCATCAAGCAAGGAAGAAGCATTACCAGAATTCAAGGCTAGGCAAAACCAATCAAGTAGCATACAAAGCAGGGCTGGGGGGGGGGGTGGCTTGGGGAGAGCCCTGATGGCCTTATTTGGCCTATCTGGCCAACATCCAGCATACTGTTGTTGTTGTTGTTGTTCCTCCTCTCCCCATGTCACTATTTTGTGACATCTTGGTTGGTACCAATACAATTCTGTAAGTTTTTTAATGGAGCAAACTTTGCTTTTCTACATGTCCCCCCCCCCCCTATATATAATGAATTGTTATAATCTGGGTGAAAATATCAATTCCAAATATATGTTAAGATGAAATGTGAGTGGAGTTTTGCCTGTAGAATGCAACTTTTCTACCTTCCCCATCTTGCTTGGTACAGCCCCCTGAACCACCTAAAAACAATGCTGAGGATCAGCTCCATGTATGAAGCAAAGTTTAGAGAAGTCTTCCCTCCAAAGAGCAGTTCCACTCTAGCTAGCAGGCTGCTCCCAAGCTTGACTAAGATGGGATACAAGTCATGACTGAAATGGGGCTCCTCTCATTTAAATGTGCTTTCAGACTTGGTGCCAGTTATATAATAATAATTTATTATTGATACCCCGCTCATCTGGCTGGGTTTCCTCAGCCACTCTAGGTGGCTCCCAAAAGATAATACAGCATTAAACATTAAAAACTTCCCTAAATAGGGCTGCCTTCAGATGTCTTTTAAAAGTCAGATAGATGTTTATTTCCTTGACATCTGATGGGAGGGCAATCCACAGGGCGGGCGCCACTACCAAGAAGGCCCTCTGCCTGGCTCCCTGCAACCTCGCAGCGAGGGAACTGCCAGAAGGCCCTCAGCGCTGGACCTCAGTGTCCAGGTAGAACGATGGGGGTGGAGATGTTCCTTCAGGTATACAGGACCGAGGCCATTTAGGGTCAGCATCAACACTTTGAATTGTGCTCGGAAATGTACTGGGAGCCAATGCAGATCTCTCAGGACAGGTGTTATATTTTCTCAGTGGTCACTCCCAGTTACCAGCCTAGCTGCTGCATTCTGGATTAACTGCAGTTTCCGAGTCACCTTCAAAGGTAGCCCCACATAGAGCGCATTGCAGTAGTCCAAGCGGGAGATAACTAGAGCATGCACCACGCTGCCAAGACAGTTCAAGGGCAGATAGGGTCTCAGCCTGCGTACTAGATGGAGCTGGTAGACAGCTGCCCTGGACACAGAATTGACCTGTGCCTCCATGGACAGCTGTGAGTCCAAAATGACTCCCAGGCTGTGCACCTGGTCCTTCAGGGGCACAATTACTCCATTCAGGACCAGGGAATCCTCCACACCAGCCCACCCCCTGTCCCCCAAGAACAGTACTTCTGTCCCATCAGGATTCAGCCTCAATCCATTAGCCGCCATCCATCCTCCAACCACCCACAGGCACTCACACAGGACCTTCACTTCCCTCACTGGTTCTGATTTAAAAGAGAGGTAGAGCTTCACTAACAGTCTCAGGGTGTGATTAAGCTGCCTGGGGCAGATGGAATGACGCTGACTCTGTATGAGGGGCTGCAATGAGCTTCCACAAACAATTCGGTAATCATCAAAATACATGCAGAAGATGTGTATTGTACTGTTTTTTTGGAGTTCAGGGAAGATGACAATGTGTTGCTGTAAATCTGGGAGGTTAGTCTGGATGCCACCTGAAGGATCTCCAGGTTGTGAGGCTGACATCTGGTAAGAAGAAAGCTATGCTTTAGCAATCCTGCTAGATCCCATTACCTTGATGGCTCTGGCAGAGGGGTTGATACACACCTGCCTTTGCCAAGGAGGTGTCTCTGAATGGAAGGGGAGAGGTTTTGGGGAATCAGGGCTCAGCTCCCCCCCACCCATTGTTGGAGGTGATGTGAGGAAGGTATGTGTCTGTGAAAGGGAGCAACAGCATGGCAGTCTTCTGTTGGAGCTGGAAACATACAGGGATTTGTGTTCTTTGAGAATCCAGAGTGGCTTTGGTGTTCCCCCACTAAAAAAAATACCAAATGGGGGAACAAGATCTGTTGGGGGGTGTTAAATAAAAATAAGCTATATATAATTTTTAATGCAAAAGATAAAATAACTAGATAGCTATATACGAGTATTATCAAGTTAACACTCATTTAAGTTCTATTTTAACTGGGCCATTCTAGGCAATCTCTGCTCAGAAGTATGGACCATTGGAGTTCATTGTGCTTACTCCCAGGGAAGTGAGTACAGGATTGCAGTGTTAAATCTTTCTGTCTGAAGTCCTCACTGGCACAAAAACAGAAAGTTAAATTTTGTAATGATTTCTGCAGAAATAGTACTAAACAATTGTAAAGTCCTCACTGGCACAGAAACAGGAAGTTACATTTTGTAGTAATTTCTACAGAAATGGCATCATAACAATTGTGCTCATTTGTCAGATAGTATACAAAAGAGAAATAGTGCTATTAAAATGCAAGAATATGGTTTTCCTCAAATTGCAATTCAAAATTATGTGTCGTTTTCTTTTCAATGGAAAGCTTGTTTGCTTTTGTTCCCATAGGCAAACAAATTTTGCCAGTCCAGTAAGAAGCCTTCAGATCTTAAAAGCATGTGAGTATAATTCCTTCTAATCCTCCTCAAGGACAACACAAAAGTGTTCTTTCTTCTCACTGGTCGCTTTTCACCCTGTGTTCACATTATTCTGTTATCACATCCTTAAAAATACACAGCAAACTAAATGCCTATGATTTGATTAATCTAAGAAATTTGATTAAGCCAAAAACTTCAATAGTGGCCTGAGCACACGTTTTCACGAAGCAAATATCTGTTCACAATGTAAAAATGGCAAGGCTAGCTCATGGTCCATAGCATTGCTCAATGAATAAGATAACTATTCTCCAGCCTTCAGAGAACACAAGTGTTATGAACTTAAACTTTGCAGAAGGCCGCATAATCATGAAGATTTTAAGGTTGATGACACCTGACCTGCGTGTTGTTCTTCGGTTTGCCTCCAAAAAGAAAAAAAATTGTGACAGAACAATCAAATCATTTGTTGGAAATCCCACAGCAAATGTCACAAGCTGGAAGCCCTTAATTAAAAGCCTTCCTGAGTTTCCTAGCAGTTCGAAAGCACGTCAAAGTGCAAGTAGATAAATAGGTACCACTCCGGTGGGAAAGTAAACGGCATTTCCGTGCACTGCTCTGGTTTCGCCAGAAGCGGCTTAGTCATGCTGACCACATGACCCGGAAAAACTGAGGACAAACGTCAGCTCTCTCAGCCTATAGAGCGAGATGAGCGTCGCAACCCCAGAGTCTTTCTCGACTGGACTTAACTGTCAGGGGTCCTTTACCTTTAAGTTAAGTTCAGAGGACATTCCAGAGTTGTTTCTCACCTTGCTTCCACTGTAAACAGAATTTGAAGGACAATGACTTGGGAGTTTGGAAACAAAAATATTTAGGGTGGAATTCTAATGCAATTATTCCATCAGTACAAGCATATATGTCTGCCAGACAGAATGACCCCCCCTCTTCTCATCCTGCCAGCTGTTTTGGGGATTCTCTCGACCACCCCCTAAACACCTTTGGGGAGGGTGCAGGGGTGCACAGTGGGAGAAAGGGGAAGTCCCATTGTGCTACTGCAACTTGTCTTCCATTAGCACAATTTAGTTTAATCCAGGTCCTTAGCATCTAATTTAAATATCAGAAAATAATAACTTATTCCTATAGGATCTTGAGGCATCACAATGGAAAACTTTGGTAAAATTTCTGTTACCTTATGGCAATTTACTTGCTGTGAATTATTGTTGTTTCTATTCCTAGTAAGAGGCTGGGTGGTTTTATATTTAACATCATAAATTATCTGATTTATGACGAGCCAAAGGAACAGAGATTGTTATCAATTCCTCTCTGAACTCAAGTAAGAAGTCACATTCTGCATACGTACAGGATTTGGTTCAACACAGAAATGAGCCCAAGGCAAGGGACAGATGCATCATTTATGCCAGTAGTATTAACAGAATAGACACTGTAAGACTGAACTACCAGTACGACTAGTCCTATTACTATGATGATGAAACATTTGTTAGGTGTCATAGTGTGCTAGGTGCTGTGACAAGAAATCTTATAATTTAATTAAGATGGAAAGGTAAAGAGAAAGACCAGGGTTTAGATGAATGATCTTGCTCACTGGTTTGATCATGTGTCTCCTCCCTATCATTCTTGTCACTGTCCTCCAGATACATTATATACCAATGTTGCAGTGCTCCTGTTCATGGCTGTCAAGTCCCCTCTCTGGTCTGTTTCCTTCCATACCCATGCAGAAGATTTTCCCCATTCTGCTAAATAGCATTAGAGGGCTGTTGGCCCCAAACCTGAGTACCATATAGCTGGAGGCAGGGGATGGGAGAGGTATCTCCTCAACTTCAATTCCTATCCCTCTTTTGGGATACTTACAATGAGCTGTCAAAGGCTTGAGTGGCCCAATTCACACTTTTTCCTCTGCCCTCCATTTTCCTTTCCTTTCCTTTCCTTTTTTTATGATGGTGTTTTCTTTTAAATGACACAAATCTTCTTTGTCTCAAACTGTTGTCAGACATACACTTGATCCTATCTTGGTTTATTAAGCCAAGATGTAAACAAACCTTTTGGCCATTCCCACAGCCTCTTCTCAACCAGAGTAAACAAACCAGGAAGTTCTCCATTAACTATAGGTTTCCATTTCATCTGAACCAGGAAACTTTATTTCACTGCTTTGGAGTGAGCCAAGCTATTAAGTCAACTTCAGGCATGCCTTAATATCTCAACCTCTTCCATACTTTCCCTGTTCAAATGAAGCAGCTCAGTGGAGCCCCAAAATCCACTTTTCTACTTGTGACATTGAATCAACCCTTCAGTGGGAACATTTATGTGTGCCCAATGTTCTACACTGGACTTTTGCATAGAATAACATTTGAAGCCTATTTCAAATGTGAATATTTTCTAGTAATCTAAGAATACGACAAAACAGTTTCTTCAAGCCACATTGCATGAATGTTTTAATCTGAAAAAGCACATACCTTGTGACCGAGCTCTCTTCAGACTGTTCCTTCTCTAAAAGATGTTGGAAATACCCTTCTATAGTCTGAGCAGTTAGTGCTTTCTTGAGGTATGGATAGTACAGTGGATGTCGCGCTACTACACCTGTTGTTGCACACAAGAAGAACACAACTGTTATGACCTCAGAGTCTAGCCTCCAGCAAGACTAGGAGTCAGAGGCTGCAGTCTCTTCAGTTAAGGAGATAGACCAGGTGCAGGGCTCTGAGTGTGCTGCTGGACAGCAGGAGACAACTGAGCCTGCAGAACATAAGCCCCACTCCCAAAGAATCTCCCATATCTCAATGGCCAGAGCTGGAACTCTCAAAAGTACGGTAACTTTCCCCAGAGCCATCCAATGCCTCCCTCGCTAGTCAAGCAGCACAGGGAGACACCAAGATGGAGGCTATGGAACAGGAAGTGCACATATTTAGGCCAGAGGGTTGGCCCTTTATGGTCCTGAAGTTATCTACAAGAGGTGTACTTGCTTTAAAAGGCTTGGTCTGTTCTCAATCTTTGTCAGAGCAAGTGGCTCACTTGATGCTATTCATGGTTCTGTAACCTTTGACCTGCCTTCTCCATGAGATCCAGTACAGTCATACCTTCGTTTTTGAAGAGAATGCGTTCCGGAAGTCCATTCAACTTCCGAAACGTTCGGAAACTAAGGTGCAGCTTCTGAGTGGCTCACGATTACGCAGGCGTGCCAGAAACAATAGCTGAAGCCACATCAGACATTCAGCTTCCAAAAGAACATTCGAAAACTGGAACACTCACTTCCAGATTTTGATCATTCAGGAGCCAAAATGTACGAGTACCAAGGTGTTCAATAACCAAGGAATGAGTGTATTGGGCCAGAAAACAACACCAGCCATGTACTGTTTTATAGCAAAACTATCATAAAAAAAATACCCCATTCCATTCCAAGATTTTTCTCAAACCAACAGCCTTGCAGGGTTAAAAATAAATGCATTTTCTATGGGAGGTCTTTCTTCCTCTCAGCTGTTGTTTCATGTTTGATGAGCTGTCCTTGCTGGTATAATAATGATAAAAAGTAAGGTAAAGGCGTAGTTGTTTTCTGCTGTATAATTTTTGAATCTGGTGACACATTTTTAAAATAAATTCAAATATTTATATCTCACCTTTTCCAAAACAGTCCCATGACAGCTTACAATAGAAGTACAAAGATGTGATAAGATAAAAAAACCACAAACTATTAAAAAAAAAAACATAAACATGACAGCCAAACAAAGTAGGAAGTAAGAAAAAATTCCAAGTAAAGGATGTAGATGATAAATCCATATAGCTTATTGGGGGAAGAGCTAGATTTAAATATATTTGAGGTCCAGTTTTATATGAAATAAACTCAGTCTTAAGTTACTGTATATTGCTTCCTGCATCTCTTTCCACTGACTTGTGATAAATAAACAACATATACAAAGGTAAAATCCCCAAAGCTTAACAAAAATTCATTGATTGTGTTTCTCTTCGACAGATGGGAACTTAGTTGTATTGACAGTGATTTTAATAAGCTCTTCAAGTTTGAAACGCACATATACAAAGTGGGACAAAGGGGTGGAACACTGGCAAAGCATTATTTTGAATGCATGAAATGTTTAAAATTTTGTTCTACCGCTTCAGCATCAGTTATCCTTGCAAAAATGCATGAAGGTTAAGCATATTCTCAACGTGGTGTGAAACTTCTATTCATTTAAAAAACAGCTCACACATGTAACCATAAGAATTGAAGAATACCTATATTTGCAGAATTGCCTTTGTCCCCACTTCTGGTATAGGCAAGTTCTTCCAGACGATATACATGCGGACCACTTGGTAGATCTATACATATGGAATGAAATAAAATTACTGCTTTCTCACCTGCAACAGGAAAGCTGTTGTTTTGTTTGTTTATACTCTCTAGTGTATTGCTGCTTGCAGACTTGACCAGGCTTCCTCAACCTCGGCCCTCCAGATGTTTTTGGCCTACAACTCCCAAGATCCCTAGCTAGCAGGACCAGTGGTCAGGGATAATGGGAATCGTAGTCTCAAAACATCTGGAGGGCCGAGGTTGAGGAAGCCTGGACTTGACTCAAACTTCATGTATATATTCTTAAATCAAGCTAAGGTACGAACGATCCGTAACCCTTAGCAACCGAAAACATAGTTAAGGGAAAATGTATTTTTTAAAATATTGAATTCTTTATTACAATAAAATATTCACTGCATATACAAACACTCCAATAATAAATATTATAATAATAAATCCTTAATAGGCCAACTTGTGTACAGTATATTTCAACATAAACCAAATGAGCTCAAGTTGGCTCACCCACCCACTTTATCCTCACAACCAACCTGTGATATAGGCTGGGAGAGAGAAAAACAGGCTCAATGTCCTCCCAGGTGGTTTATAACAGAGTGGGAATCTGAACCTCAGTCTTCTCAGACTTAGTCTGGAACTCTAATTTCCATCATTTACCAGTAAATTTTGAAATTACTACTAGGATTGAGAAATGTCCAAAGCAAGCCCCCAGATCCAACCATTTATGATATTGCTACAACACTATCACAAATCTGTCCTCTGTGCAATATCCTTAATCTGTTTTAGTAATTAAATAATCCAAAACTTTCGAATAAACCGTAAAGCAAAATTATGGCATGTGGTCTAATATGTCTTTAAATAATTGTTTATTCTGTTAAAAACAGTAATTCTACCAATTTTCAGCATGTGGCTATAAGGCTATAAGATTATGCCCAAGGCCTATTATATTTTATAATCTGCTAAGTTTAGGATCTGCTACAAGAAATATACTTTGCACATTTGACAGAGAAGATTTCTCCAGATTTGAGAAACTACAACAGCATTTGATTTATTTTCAAGTGGACATGACTGTGTGCAAATAGAAGAAGACTGTACTGAAAAGCACATCCTGTATAAAGAAATGTCTATATGCAAAAAAATAAAAAAAATAAAAATCTAGGTATGGAGCAATTTTAGTGGTAAACAATAGTACCTTTTAACTCTTCCTGAGTCATGGGCTCATCATGTGAAATTGCTGCATCTGAAGTGAACGAAAGATCCTCCTCATATGTTTCAACATGTAGCCCATTGATAAATATGTCAATCTGGGGGAGGATATTATTTAAACTGTTAAATAGGCTGCCACATATACAAGACTAAAAGCCATGTAGGCAACATGTTAGATGTAAAATGGGTAAAACTGTTTGTGTTAGTGCTCCCATGCAACATCTAGCTTGTGCTTTCAATGAAATCTGTGTTGACACAACCTATCACACCAAGGCATCAGCTGACTGGACTATAATAGCTCCTGCTTACAGATATCTCACAAATCAGAAGTGTCTACTGCAACCTATAGACGCAGCCAGCCAGTCATGTCAATGGCCTTTCTCCAGCTTTTGATTTTTAAAAACCTCTGTGGTGGTCTACAACCATTTAGGTGCAAGTACAAGTTTTGCAAAAGATTCAAAACAAAGTGGAATGAGAAGCAAGCAAGCCTTCCTCATGTACATCCAGCATTGGTCAGCAGAAATTGAAGACTAAGTGGAACTCAGGACAATTTGCACCATTCTTACTTTTAACAGATATTTAATTTGGCGGGACTTGGAGGACAGAGGAAGACTTATTGAAAAAAATTTCAGCTGCTCCTCACTTAAAAAAAAAAAGCAAGGTTTTCTCCCAACGTTAGCCATACCCCCTGTACACCAATTGAAATGAACAGACATGACTTAACTTACACCCATTAATTTTATTGGGCCTGCTCTAAGTATAAATTAGTTGTATATTACCCATACAATTGTATATTTTGAAATCAAAAGGTTTCTAACTTGTAAAGATACGAAACTGCACAAACACTGTTTTGAAGTTAAGTACAATTACATAAAAGCTGAAGGAAAAGCTCCACTGATCCTCATTCTTCACAAGAACAGAACAAAGCTCTGTTGCAAACCAAATAATAGAATCTTTGTATCAATGCAAGTCTTTGGAGATGGGGGGGGGGGAACCTTATGCAATAGGTTTTACTCTAGGTCAGACTTTAAAACAATATTTAAAACAGCACGCATTTATGCAACTACTGAAATCCAGGTCAAACTTTAAGCACAGGAAATGCTACAGTCTCTCCCACCCTGCATGGGCCAAGTTTGACACATGAGTGGGGACTCCCACCTGTCAGTCGCAATGACCTCAGGTGACCTGTTTCTGCACAGCGCTATGCTAGCCTCCCAAATCAGCTGATTGTCAATGCTTGCATGGAAGCACCAATGATCAGAAAAATGTCAGTGCTACTACAATAGGACTTAGCTACCATACATCTTTACCTGCATCAGGTGCAGAGCAGGTGGCATAGCTTGGCCAATAACAGCCTCATGGGCCGAGTGGTTAGGCCAATGGGCTGGAGGTTCCCACAGCTGCTGGAACTGCTACACTTTATTAATAAGGACATTACTGTTCTTCCCCAACCGGGCTAGAGAAACATAGAAGGAGATATTTGGAGATAGAGGAGGGAGGGACAAAAGTTCAGAGTCAGAAGAAGCCTTGTGCTTCTCATTCTTAGGTCCTCAGAAGACATTTAGCCCCAACTGGTTGCATGGATGAGAGTATATGGCAATGTGATTTCTCATTACATTGTAGACAAATGGGGAGGATTGTTCAAGCTTTGCTACTCTGGCCTCGCACGGGTTATTTGATTTAGGGGTGTGCTGCTCTGTTCTGCAGCCATAATGAAGCAAATTGGGGTGATTTTACTCTTCGCTGAGTCCAACCAGGGGTGTACGAAGTGGGGGGCAGAGGGGGTGTTGTGCCCCAGGTGCCACTCTGGGGTGTGTGTGACAAGATGGCTCCTGCCTCCCCCCAGCTGTACAGTGGCCGAGGGCGTGTGCTCGCACAGCAACCATACAGGCTGCCACTCTCATGCGCCATCCATGAGGGCTGCCTCTCGCACGACGACCGTATGGGCTGCCACACACGCGCACTCCATACGGATGTCACGTGTGTGTCACCGGGCGGTTCTCCCCACCCCTCGGTGTCCTGCCCTGGGGGCCAGAGAGGGTTCCTCCGCCGCTGAGACCAACCACAATGTAAACAAACCATCTCAAGTCAGAGCCAGGCCCTCACAAAGTTTCATGTCACACTGTTTTTCTGTGCTCTCTTCCTTTCTGCTCTCTCTCTTTTCTATGTCTCTGTCTTTCTCTGCTTGAAGTCAACAGATTTTGCAAGAGGTGTGACTGCCTAAATGCTGCTTGCAAAGCACTAAAGAGCTCTGAATTGTTTTCTTTTTCTTTCTGGTAAAGAATAATGGAAGATTCTTTTTAAAAAAGATTTAACTTTAAAAAACCAACACCCATACCTATACTTATGGGGCGGGGACATTTGGAGCCTTACAACACTCCACAGACAATATTAAGAACAGTATCGCCTTGTGCAATGGTGCGTATTGTAGGATGTCTCTTCCCAACGCAAACAAGCTAAATCAGCCACCATGAATCTAATGACTAAGAAGAATGTACAAGTAAGAACACACACCCTTCAAATGAATATGAATTTTGTGATTCTCTGCAGCAGCTACAAAGTGTATTTGGGACTGGTACTTCGAAAGCAGCTCCTACCTTGACATTCTTTTTTGGATAAAGAAAGAAAAATGGCTTCAGAACAGGCGATCTGGAAAAGAAGCCACACACAAATAAGGCAAATTAAGTACAGATGCCAAAAGAACACCTTTCAGTAGGTTTTTAAATGGTTCCTGAATACATCTCAACATCAGCTATGGTCTTTAGACATTCAGTACATCTATTTAATTCAGGGGCGGTCCTTCATGACCACTGGCCAGGATGGCTGGGGCTGATGGCAGTTGGGGCGCAAGACCTGTCTTTTAATTATCGGCAACACAGGATAATTTAAAACCATGAAGTGCAGTATCGCTGATAATCTGCTTCTGAGCCACTTTGTTACGACTGGAAATTTTCTAGAAATATAATGACCAATAAATATTTTCACTGTAGGCAAAGCCCTCCAAAACACAGCAGTCAGCACATTCCTGAGACTGACTAGAATATTTTAGGATTCTCAGCTAAGGGAGTATATAATTTGGTTGTCTATAAAACATAAAGTTAGCTAATCAATATGCTAAGTAACTGACAGTTAAGAAATGCACGAATTCCCTAACGGTTAAAAATAAAAGTATATATTCTTATAACCCCCTCTTAAAAACTTACACTTTTGGACGTCCTCCAACTATTGCAGTGAGACCAGGTGCTGAAAATGAAATATATTTTAAAGTTAAGATTCTAAAGATGATTAAGAGAAAATCAGGGTTGAACCATTTTCTTTATTGAGATTTGGTTTTTCTCCAAAACCCCCTCAGACAATGAAATAAAGTTTTAGGATGATGAGGACTTTTGCCTAAGCATGAAATACTTAACATCACTCCAATTCCTAATTAGACCCTGCAGAATTATAGGGAAGGAACAGTAGGATAAATGGAGTTTCAATAGGGGGAGGTCGGGAAAATCTGAAGGAAATAAAATGATTATCCTTCTGCTAGAAGACCTGCAACAGAAGCTAAGAAGATGGTGGGAGTTTGCAGCAAATCTAGGAATCTGAGTGAGTGAGTTTTCCACTGATAAATTATTTAGGATGCCTGTTTTAAGTAACTATACAGCTGTCCCCTTTACAAGAGCTTTAGCTGATGGATGTAAATAAAATTAACTCAGGGTGCTGAACTAATATGGGTCTAATGTAATATAACGCAAAATGCTTTTTAAAAAAATGCAGTTCAACTGTAATGCCAACGCAAGTTAGAAAGTGGAATACATTTTCAGCTTTTATAGTGCCCTTCTTCTTTTTCTATCGTAATATCCACAAACATTAGGAAGAACTAGAACCTGGAACTAAATCAGGTTCAAGATTTTAGAAAGAATATTATTTTCGCTTCTCTAGCGTCCAGCCACAGCACTTATTACCAACTTGAACTTTTCAAACTCTAAAACAACAAGCATCTGAAATCAAGTGTCCTATAGTCATTATAATATTGCACACCATATACAAATAACTTTGCTTACAGAGGCCAATTAAAATTGCTATATCCATTTCCTCTCAACCCAAAAAGATAAGATATCTTTCAGGATTATGTATTCAAACATAAATGAGGACTGGCCAAGTTAATCTGTTAAACCTAGAAGCAACTTCCAACACACTTGTCATCAGTCATAATATTTACATATACCCAGGCACTTTAAAATCTCAAGCTGCATTAAGCAGCTGTCATCGTGGTGTCAAGCTCCGGTCACTTAAGATGTGAAATAAGGGTCAGCACATTAGTTTTGTAGTTAGGAAGCTGCTTCAGAAGATTAAAAATGTGAACGTTCCTTGCTGACGCTGTTGAAAACTCCAAACATCAGTTTTGTTGTAGTTATCTCGATAAGAAAATAAGAATGAGGGGCCAGTACGGGAATTTGGGTGTCTTTAATACACGTTTCGAATCTGGATCCACTTCCCCACCCCTGCCTTAGCCACACCCAGATTAGATTACAGCTGTACACTCCATATGGATCTGCCCTTGAGAAGTGTTTGGAAATTGCACTGATCATAATGGCATGTTTTCAGAGCATATGACAGGTTTTATTGTCTTAGTTCGGAACAGTCAATGCAGTTTCATGCTCGGCAGGGACTTAAGAATCATGGCCATAAGAAACAGGGGCAATGCCATGCTATCAAATGGTCTAGCTCAGTGGTTTTCAACCAGCATGCCATGACACTCTGGAATAGTGGTCAGGTGTGCCATGGGTGGCACCGGCCTCCATCCTTCCTTCTCTCCATCCTCTGATGCCCTCTCACATCTCCACCTCCAGAGGCCTGCGCAGCTGTTTGTTGCAGCAGCCCTGGCTACAAGCTCCCAGGCGATTGAATGGTGGCTCTGGGGCCAGCCAGTGGGTGCTGGTTGCCAAGAGATGACTTTGCCTCAGTGTAAGCAAGCTAGTGGGCGAGGATTCATGAGGAGAGGTTGTATATATGTGTAAATAAACCACATATCATAAAGACACCACAGTCTCTGCTGTGCTTCATATCTAAAAGCAAACACAAACCCTGGGTAAGCACCTGTAACCCCTGAATTTTCAAACCACTCAGAAATTGGGGTGTCATCCAACAATGCTTTTGACTTTCACTATTAATTAAAGACTGTTTTTATTGACATTCAGAAATGTTCTGAGGAATGGGCTTTTACTACACAATGTTGTTGTTGTTTTTGCAAATACGCTGTAAAACGAAATACATTTTAAAGGTAAAAAAAATTCTTCCTGAAAGCAAATCTGATCAATAACAAGTGTCAAGATGGTTACATGTATCTTATCTTAGCAATATTTAATATCATATAGATAAGTGCTACTTTACTTTGCTCTGTTTGGTAGAACATAAATTTACTGCCAGTTACAGACTGTGACCATACACTGACCCTGCTTCTGTAAACAGAGGTTTAAATCAACAGTGTATTTATTCTGTCTCCAGGCCACTGCAGAAGCAATAAATGAACAGCTTATTCACATGGACCACATGGTTAATGTACTCCTAACATCCCAAGCAATGCAATTACTTAACTACAAAGGGAATTTAGTGCAAATGAATACCTTAAAAGCTGGTCTGTATTGAGGAAGGACCTTGCTCAGGAATTCAGAGTACCTTGCACATGATGTCATTGTGACATCACATGACTGATGTGGGCAGCCCTGCCCACCCGCCAAATTTGGCCTTAAAGGCTGTCTGGGGAAGTCAAAAAGGTTCCCCACCCCTGCTCTAGACTAACTAAAAAGCAAAGAAGTGCTCAGTTTTGGTCAAATGACAACCAATTTTATACAGTCTAATAACCAAGTTTGGTTATAAACCACAACAGCAGAAAAACAAAGATTCAAAATTTACCCATTCCTGTTCCAGCTGGAGCAATCTCTCTGGAAAAGATTTCAACTGCCTTTTTCTGCTTATGAAGTACGGCAAGCCAAATAACTACTTCCCGTGGACCCTGTTTTCAGATATTAGAAAAGAGAAAGGTAACAATTATAAACCACACATATAGAGCTCTTTTAACACATTGAAAGACTAACAAGTCTATGGTAAAAACCCCCCCACAGAATTTAGAAGCGGAAGCGTAAATCAAAAGACACAACTCCTACTGCAAACGGTTTGAAATTTAACTTTGAAGTTTCTGTTTATTTCCATAATTTATTAAAATTTCCAAACGTGCACGTGAAATTAAGACAATAGCTTTAGTTTTCAGCAGACAAAACATATATAGCATATATAGCAAATAACTGTAGAATGCTGAGCATTAAAAATGTGACTGACACATTTTAACTTGCAAGCAAGCCTTCTAAGAATAATCCAAAGTTTAGAACATTTCCCTAGTATAAACTTCCCTAGTAAAAAACTGCTGCTCTTGTCAGTAACAGGGTCAGTGTGCTAACTTTCAAATGGCACAGTTCAGAGTCTGGATGATATGTTCTGTACAGAAGCAAATTTGATCGTGAGAACATTATATTTTGCAACAGAAAGCACAATATCAAGAGACATATTTTCTTGCAGGAACAGAATGTTGTATTTCTAAAAAAAAAGAGATATTTCATACATGACTTTTTACATTAAATATTAAATAAATTGGAGTAATTCCAGCCATGTGTACAGATTTAGATACTGAAAACAGCCTGGACTAGAGGGACAAGTATTGACAGTTTAAAGGTTGCATGAAGCTTCATACTTACTTGGAAAAGGATCCTACTGAGATAAGTTATTTTAAACATTTTTATCCCGCTCCTACCACAACAAGAGGGGGTTTACAAACAAGATATATAAAATATAAATAGCAACCGTAAATTATCAGTAATAATACCACCAAATAAATCCAGTAACTAAACCCAGTAGCACTATAGCATCCTTGCCCACCAAAGGCCTGGCTTCAGAATGCCTCCTAAATCACTGTAAAGGGGCATTAATGACCTGCCTTGTCCTGTAACAGAGCCTCAGTTTTATAAAGAGAAAACCCAGCTCCTTCCCATTTTCAGCCTGATCATTCTAAATAATGCCATTTTGAGCAATAGCTGAATAATGGTACTTATGAAAACTACCTCAGTTATTTTCAAATTAATAATATATATATATTCATGGCAACTAGGAACTTCTCCTTAACACAAATGGTAACTTTTACAAAAAAAATCACAACTACACAGTGAAGCAATATTTGGGGGGAAGCATTGGCAATGTCCCCCTTACAATAATGCCCCCTCCAATCCCACAGCTGCAATTAATTTAAAGAAAAGAAGAGACATAGCTGCTCACTAAGCAATAAATGTAATATGTATTTTAATTCTTAGCCTCCATTCCTTCCCAGTCGGTGGAAGAATATAAACAGGAAGAAAGTGATAAGACTGGTAAAATGCATGAGAGGAACGATCTTCTTCTCAATCTGGTGTTCTCTGTTTCTATTCATCTTCCCACCTAGGCACCGAAACCAGAACACAAAAACAAAAATATCCTCTGCAAATAACGTCATACGCTCCATTTCATTCTCCTTTCCTTCAGGGCTAAGTAAATGATAAGATGGTGAAAATGAAGAGTAAATGGAATTGCAACGGGAAAGGAATACTTCTCTTGGCTACACAATCAAGAAAAGTGCTTGTGAGTCCACCTTCTTACTTACATCGTCTGTACTCCTTTTGGCGTGAGGTCCGTACGTTTCCTCAGAACCTAAAATCTGTAGGTTAATTTTGCTGTAGTCCTCATATCCCAGCTGATCAAACATCAGGCGTGTCCTGAAACAGGTCAAATATATTCACTGCTGCTAAAGAAACTTTTGCAACACCCAAGGTTTGTTTGTAGAACTCAGGTCCCGTTTGCAGGCTCCCCCCGGACATGTGGTTGGCCAGTGTGATTTACTAGGTATACCTTTGGCATGATCTAGCAGGGATTTACTTATGGTCCCCATTCTGAGATTCAAACTCTACATGGGGCAACAGCAGACAAAGTCTTCTAATGGGTTTTCTGCCTTTGTGTGTGATGTGGATGCAGATGTGAGTGTGTTATATGCAGGTGACATATACATATATTTCTCCACTCCTGCCCACTTGTGGCTTACCTCTGGCTTAAAGGTAAAGGGTACAGGACCCCTGACCATTAGGTCCAGTCGTGGCCGACTCTGGGGTTGCGGCGCTCATCTCGCTTTATTGGCCGAGGGAGCCGGCGTACAGCTCCTGGGTCACATGGCCAGCATGACTAAGCTGTTTCTGGCGAACCAGAGCAGCGCACGGAAACACCGTTTACCTTCCCGCCAGAGTGGTACCTATTTATCTACTTGCACTTTGACGTGCTTTCGAACTGCTAGGTTGGCAGGAGCCGGTGCTTTTCTCTTCAACTGAGCTCTGGCATCAGCTAGCTGGGAGAAAAGCTCTTGGGATGTTTTGGCCCACCCACCTACCCTATTCACGTGCCCTTTAAATTGTATCCTCGTCCCCACTTTATACCAGCAGGTCACAACAGTGTTTAAAGATGCAAGTCTACCACCTTCACACGGAGTTCTCTGTTTCTTTTACATTTCTTTTACATTTTCTTATTATGAGAGCTATGATAATAAGAGGGCAGAAGTTTTTTTTGGGGGGGGGGGAGAGGCTCCCATCTTTCACCAGTTTCTGAGCTTATAGCTATGCTAACACTTGCCCACTTGTCTCATAATAAGAAAATGTAAAAGAAATGTAAAAGAAACAGAGAACACCAGATTGAGACAAGTGGGCAAGTGTTAGCATAGCTATAAGCTCAGAAACTGGTGAAAGATGGGAGCCTCTCCCCCCCCCCAAAAAAAACCCTTCCGCCCTCTTATTATCATAGCTCTCATAATAAGAAAATGTAAAAGAATCAAGAAAATCCTAAATCCTCATAAATGAAGTAAGTCTGAAACATTTTTCAAAGAATGTATTTGAATTCCCCCCCAAGCTATTCTACTCATTCCTGGTATACTCTTAACCATTGTTGTTGTTGTTGTTTTAAAAAAGGGTGGGGGATAAGAATGAGTGTGGAAATCAAATTATCTCTTGCCCCAGCCAATCTTTTTTTCAAGGGAAATGCCATTTACCTTCCCGCCAGAGCGGTACCTGTTTATCTACTTGCACAGGTGTGCTTTCGAACTGCTAGGTTGGCAGGAGCAGGGACTAAGCAACCACCCTGTTGCGGGGATTCGAACCACCGACTTTCTGATTGGCTAAGAGGCTCAGTGGTTTAGACCACAGCACCACCTGCATCCCTCTTCTGGAAACACACTTTCTCATTTGACAGGATTCATATATTGAAATAGGCAACTCCAGGCTTAATTTGCAAATATGGCCACAGGCAGTAATGCTTCTAAATGTCAGCTGCTTGAAACTGCAGGAGGGGTGATCCATCTTATGCTTGGGTCCTTCCTGAAGGTTTCCTGCAGGCATCTGGGTGGGCATTGTTAGAACAGGATGCTGGACTGGATTGGCCATTGGCCTAATCCAGCAGCTTCTTCTTAGGTTCTTATACATAATGAACGCCTGATAATAAGCTATTGGAAATATTAAGTGTATATTACATTGCTCTTAATTTAAGATAGTGACATTTTAAGTTGTGGACCAAATGACATGGCTCCTTTTTACCAATGGGGCACCGTGAGATGATTATACAATTAGGGGAGCTGTTCTACAGTAAATTCCAACCTTTTCAAAATACTTTCAGCAGTTCTTCTTGCTTTTTCTATTGCCTTTGGTCCTCCTACTGGGCAGCAAGCTGTAGCTCTGAATCCATCAAGGTACGTAGCATTTACCTGGAAAAACAGAAAAGATGTGAATAAATTATTAATGGTTCATTCTCATTATTCATTCTCATATTTTGTTTAGAATGGAAGAGCTATCCTTGCAGCAACAAGGAGTATCACAAAAGAACAAAGCTGTATATTTTATGCAAAGGGTTTACTGAATGAAGAGCGCTCATAGCTGATAGCTGAAGCAAGTGGCATTAGAAAACTGGATTGGATTGATTATATTTGCAATTAAGATCTGCGCTCAAAACACTCAGGGCAATTGTTATTCAAATAAACCCTTTGACAGTGCCTGTGGCTTTGTTCGTCTGTGACCACTCTTCAGTTTCATTAGCTATGCAGACTAATGTGTAACCATCTATTTAAAAGAATCCTTTACTCTTATTTAATCATATTCAGATAATTAGAGAGGGGTGGATTAAAGTTCTGTCTCATTTTAGAACTAAATTAAGATAAGATAGGATGATTGTGATTTTCAAATGCTGACAGAAGTTGGAAGATACATCCTTATACTTGCTAAATAGTATATCTGTGTTAAAAGACTAGCAAGAAAATGTATTAATATGTATACATTTAAATGTGCAAATTTCTGTTAGATACAGAAAGAGACAGTGGTATAGTACAAAAAACCCCACTGAACCAATGCAAGATAAAGTAAATTCAAACCTCAGCCTAGAAATGGTTATGTGAGATGCCAGCAGACAAATCACCCTCTTCAAATCCCCAGATTCAATGCACAGAACACGACACAAATTTGCATCTGCATTATCCAAAAGTTTTAAAACAAAATTTCAGTTTGCATTGTCTTTCAGACTCCTTTTTCTGCACAGCCTGTTCAAACAGTTTGGATGGTTTAATTTCAGACTGTTTACCACAGAAAGGACTGCAAAACCTTCTAAAACTAAATACATAAAGTGAAAATAAATAAATGCTATGCAAAACAGACTTGCCAAGAATTTCTTGAAAGACTCATCACTTCAGTTCAATGATGTTTGCAAAGTGTCTATATTCTTTTCATTAGGCATAGGAAAACACATGTTTCACACCATGGCAATACTATCTTTTCTTCAGGCTTATACTACCATTATCATTATTGAAACAATAATTAGAACCTTGTAAAATGCTGGTGGAGGCAATCCTTTTGCTCCCTGAACTTTCACTGCACCACCTTCAATGCCTGAAAAGGGATATTTAAAAGATTGGAATTACTTATAACCAAACCATTATTAATAAGCATTTATGAGCTACTGCACTCCAAAGTGTATAGGACTGACAACAACACTATTAAATGAAGACAAAATCAGAACTGTCAATATATGTTTCCCTGGATACATGTAAAAGCAATGGCTCCAAAATGAAATTAGACCAGTGTGTGGCAGAAAAGTATTTCAGTGGATTTTAGCCACAACAGATAAATGGAACTGTGCAGTTCAGAAGTGGAATTCCTCTGAACATCTGTTGCTGGGGTGGGGTGGGGACAGCGGTTGTGTTCAGGCTGCATTCAGTGGTGTCACCCAGGTGGCAGAAAGATTTCTGGCAACAGAACAGGAAATAAATTCTCATGCTTTCCAGTCCCCTGCGCCACCTCTAAATCTGCTCTGATTGTTGTTTAGTCATTTAGTCGTGTCCGACTCTTTGTGACCCCATGGACCAGAGCACGCCAGGCACTCCTGTCTTCCACTGCCTCCCGCAGTTTGGTCAGACTCATGTTTGTGGCTTCGAGAACACTGTCCAACCATCTCGTCCTCTGTCGTCCCCTTCTCCTTGTGCCCTCCATCTTTCCCAACATCAGGGTCTTTTCCAGGGAGTCTTCTCTTCTCATCAGGTGGCCAAAGTATTGGAGTCTCAGCTTCAGGACCTGTCCTTCCAGTGAGCACTCAGGGCTGATCTCCATCAGAATGGATAGGTTTGATCTTCTTGCAGTCCATGGGACTCTCAAGAGTCTCCTCCAGCACCATAATTCAAAAGCATCAATTCTTCGGCGATCAGCCTTCTTTATGGTCCAGCTGCTCTAATGGTTCCCCCCAAATGCTCTGAAGCAGACTTTGGAGAGGGAAAGGTAGCAAAGGGGAAAGGGAATTGCTGGAAATGGCTTCCCTCTCCATCCTGCAGGCAGAGACCCTACTGTCAGCTGAGCAGTACTGTTGAATACAACTTCAAGGCAGCAAACCCTGCTGAATGAATTAGGCTGTGAGAGTGTAGGTACCTTGCACTAGTAGAGCTTCAGTTTGAATAATATGTCCGTGCCCAATCAACAGGGATCCCCGCTTGCCCTGGACAACAGTCTACCCAATTCAGCAGCATCTTCCAACCTTCAATACCTTTCTGAGGGGCTTGGAGGCAGGAGCAGGCAAGCCAGCTACAGCCATTTAATTTAAACTAACTCACTATCTAGTAAAAGACAGGCATTTTTTGCCTACAAAATGATTAATCGTTATATTAATTTAAACTAACTCACTATCTAGTAAAAGACAGGCATTTTTTGCCTACAAAATGATTAATCGTTATATTATCACAGCTACCCAAAGATGGCTCAGCCTGCAAACAGGATCAGCCAGGATCATGCTGACATTGTGCACTCAGGGCAATTCTTCTGGACAGCTGTTTCCAGGTGCTGAGGAGTAATTTTAACCAGCGGTGGGAAACCTGTGCTCTTCCAGATGTTGTTAGACTCCAGCTCCTAACAGTCACAGCCAGCAGGGCCAATGGGCTCAGGGATGATGTGACCGGGGAGTCCAGCAACATCTGGAATGGTACAACAGGTCCCCCACCACTGATTTCAACCCTACTGTCGCCATCACAGTATATCAGATTGGTTTATTTATATCTAGCCATCAGACCATCACAATGCAAGCGTTTAGCAAACGTAATTCCATATTTGTATAAAAGTCACATGCATTAACATAAATAAATAGATGCAGACCTAAATAAAACTATATACAATACAAAATGAAAAGTTCTGAACCTCCAGGACAAATCACAGCAGTCCCCCCCCCCCTTTAAAAAAAAAACCACCTCTCTTTTAACACAGATCAAAATTAAGAAAATCTAAACAAATCTGAATAAAATTATATAAAACCTAAATAAAAGATAAGAACAAATGTATGCCACGGTGTAGATATTGCTACACTAAAATCTGATTCAAAAGAATTACCACTGGTGTTCTAGTACATGATCCTCCCATTTTATTTGCTCCAGTTCCCCTTCACAAAATCACATAATTGTAGAACTTGAACTGATGCCAATGATCATCTAGTCCAACCCCCTGCAATTCAGGAATCTTTTTGCCCAACTTGAGACTCAAACCCACAAGCCCGAGATGAAGATTTTCATGCTCTGCTAACTGAGCTATCCCAGGTACTAACTAGGGAGGTCTAAACTGATAAAGAGAGATGATAGTTACGGCAATAACTCTGTAAATTATTCCACTGCTAAAACAAAACAAGCTCTGGAGAAACAAGCCATAGTTTATTTGCCTGTCTGTGAAATGATTTACAGTTTGAACACCCTGTGCTGAAAACAAACCACGGCTTAGTGTTATGTTCAACAGCAGTCTAGAATGTATGATGCACTCCTTAGTAATAATGAGTATAAACGTCTTTGAAAACAGCTCATCAAAGAAATCTTATCTGACTGAATGGTTGGCCCACCTAGTCATGTATCTAACTGACTCTGGGTTTCCATGTCAGACATGTCAGCCCTTGATGCTTGCAAGTATATCAACGATTGATGATGGCACACAGGACGATTTTAAACTCTGGGCAGGATGATATGGGAGTAGACAGTCCCCCGAAGCAACTAGGCCTTGAGCAATTTAGGAAATTAAAGATGAGCATGCTAAATTGAACCTGGAAACACACAGGTAGCCAAAGTAACTGGAATAATGAGTCCCAGTTATCAGACTTAAGTTCTGAATTTTCAGTCCTACGGATGAAGTTTCCAAGCTGTTTGTGAAGGCAGCTCCACACAGAAAGCACTGGAATATTTTAGCTCTGAAATAACTAGAGCCAAGACCATTTTGTCTTAACTGAGGCCAAGTCCCTCTTTTCTTAAAAGAGGCTTCAGCTGGAGAATCACCAAAGTCGATAGGCTTGACTTGTACACAGAGGAGGTCATGGTTTTCTCCTCCATTTCAGCAGAGCTAAATGGCAGACTACTCTGTTGATTTCAGTGGTGCAGGACTTCAAACTAATTCATAGAATCATAGAATTGTCGAGTTGGAAGGGACCCCAAAGGCTGCCCAGTCCAACCCCCTGCAATATAGGAATATGCAGCTGTCCCGTACGGAGATTGAACCTGTAACCTTGGCGTTATCAGACCACACACACTCTTATCCACTGAGCATGTGATTAGTACATGAAGGAACAGATCTATGCAATAATATTAAATATTTTTCTTCATAAATAACCCATCACTAAAAGAACATCGTAAGCCAAATGGTACCAGGACAATGCAATTTATTATTACTTTTGAAATGGCTTTACTCCTCAATGTTTTTAAATCTAAACAAACATAACTTCCTGCAGCTTGATTCATTATAGCTCATGAGTTCTGTTAGAACTTTTATAATAAGAAAAATACAAATCACAAAATTAGCAGAGCTCTTACACCAATTATGTTTTTTTAAAACCCTTCATATTCCCCACTGAAATAATAAAAAGAGCATCTCTAGTTCAACCAACTAGTTTATCTAATCCTGCCATACAAAATATTTAGTAAAGTAAACAATTAAAGTAGATAGGCCTGGAGTCCTTTTTCTGGTGTACGTGTCAAAACAATTATATCTAAAGATATTTGAGAAATCTGCCTATTTCCCATCTGTTATATTTCTACTAGAATAACTGAAAGTTCATGTGAAAGTTCATTTGGAGTTCAAATGTGTCATGTTGGGCCATTTACAAACTAAAAGTTCATTTGAAGGTTAGGTGTATTTTTAATTATTTTTTAAAAGGGTTCCTTTAAGCTTACAGCTATTGCTTTTTTGATTCCGATGTTTCTGAACCTTCATGTATCTGTTCTAGGGGTTTTTTGTTTATCAAATATATGTGTGTGCACAATCTTTCTGAATTAATATGGCATTTGTATTTTCATTGTATAATTTCATTAAAAATTCCTTAACACTAATGACATGACGCTATACATTTTTACTTGTTTGGCAGTAAGCCCTATTGAGTTTATGGATCTTAAAGGTAAAGGACCCCTGACAGTTAAGTCCAGTCTCAAACAACTCTGGGGTTGCGGTGCTCATCTCGCTTTATTGGCCGAGGGAGCCGACGTTTGTCCGCGGTTTTTCTGGGTCATGTGGCCAGCATGACTAAGCCGCTTCTGACGAAACCAGAGCAGCGCACGGAAACGCCATTTACCTTCCTGCTGGAGCAGAACTTGCACTTTGACGTGCTTTCGAACTGCTAGGTTGGCAGGAACTGAGACCGAGCAATGGGAGCTCACCCCGTTGCAGGGATTCAAACCGCCGACCTTCTGATCGGCAAGCCCAAGAGGCTCAGTGGTTTAGACCACAGTGCCACCTGCATGGATCTTACTGTAGTCTAAAACAAAGAGCAAAAATGAATGAGGATACAAAATTAATGATCTATTTTCCTATTCTCCACAATCACAAATCCTTGACCTCTTAACCAAGGATGCCAACAGGATTTCCTGTATGTGAGTTGCAGCACCTACATCTCACCAACCTTTCACTAGCAATCTGTGGGCAAGAAATGCTGCTTGGATATGTATATTAACTTAGTCTAGCCTATCTCACAAGGCTGTTGCTATTCTTATTTATTCGATTTCTAACCTACTCTACACCGTAAGGTCACAGGCAGGTTACAACAATATAACATTCATTATTTAAATTAGTTTTTAAATGAATTACTGTTACAGGTATAGGGTAGGCCTATAACAACAACAACAACAACAACAATAAGTATCTTGAGTGGAAAAGGAAGATACAAAAAGTTAATGTCATTCCCTTGCTTTACCTGCAATACTTTATAGTCCTGATATTTATAGCAAAATATCACCACCACTACCCAAAAGGTTTGCCGACCCTAATAAACAACAAGCGAAAAATACGCCAAGTATGTGAAGTTTTGTAGCTTTGGTGTCTGAACTGCCAACTTTCAGCCTAGCCTACCCCACAGGGCTGTTGTACAGATAAAAGGGGATATGGGAAGACAACGTACACAGCCTTGAGCTCCTGGGAGGAAATGTAATACAAATATACAGCAATGAGCAACAAACGTGCACTTTCACAACACATACACACAAAACATTTTGTCAACCTTGAAAAACAAATATCCTTGCACTAAAAATACCGCCTACAGGACTTCTAACTTGCTACAGCTGTAAGGTATTTAATATTTTTGCTTATAGTTGCTGTATTATGAATAAATAGCAGCATAGTTATGAGAAGCGGACCAGTAGTTGCTGGAAGGGGGACGTGGAAAACCGGCACAGGGGTTGCAACAGTATCATTTTTCTAAGTAAGAAGGAGGTCTCATTTATTTTTAAGGAACTAAGTTTGAGTAAAACCTACCAAAGCCAGCCAATTTTGTTTTATTCTTTAAAGGCAGCACACTTGGAGGAAACAAATAATACGGACATGGAAGAAAGTGCTTAAACAAATAAACCCCAGTAACATCCTCTGTCCAGCACAGGCTAACAACAACAATGAGTTTTCTTGTTTTATCTACCACTCTGAGAATGCCCCTTTCCTGAGTGGGAGTGGTCAGCATTCCTTCCTTTGGTTACATATCAAGAGTGATTAAATTCCTTAGCAAAGGTGCTGCTTGCCCAGTGCTGAAGCCTTACAGTACAGTACTGTACCTCCACAGTTTGCTTTCTAACTTTGTATAGAAATAGCCAATTGACCCACTTAAAATTGAAAACTAAGTCTAGGGTCCATGGCCCAGTGCAAATGTACTTCCCTGCTACCAGCCCTGTACATAAATTAGATTAATTTAGATTTCCATGAGCCTGGAATTTAGAACCTAAGAAGGTGGTACATTTCTCCACATAGCCATGTGCAAGTAGCCACATACAAGTTTAACTCTGGTCTTTGATAGGGATCAGCTCCCCCTGGCACTTCTTGGTTCTCAGCTTCATGGAACACAGCACTTTCTGACCTTTGTTCTGTGCTGTTCCTTTAGAGATCCCTCTTTGGTCAAACCAGGGGTTGTCAACCTGGTACCCACCACCCACTAGTGGGTGTTTCAGGATTCTAGGTGGGCGGTAGTGGGTACAACAGCACAAGCTGAATCCTCCTTGCATCAAGCACTGGTGGGCAGTAAGGAAATTTTACCATCAAGAAAGATGCATTAGTGGGCAGTAGGGATAAAAAGGTTGACTACCCCTGGGTCACACTGTTCTTGCTATGATTCCTTATCCTCTCTACCTGTTTCTTCAGTTCATAATCCTGTGTTTATGCATGTCTGTACACACCCTCTGCAGACACTAACCTGGGATTTCAGCAAGGGAAACTTGAGAGAAGTCACATGTGACATCTGGCAGGAGATATTCCTTAGGATTACCAATTTCATATACCAACTGTTCTGCCACCGTGCCAAAAGACAAGAGGCCTCCTGTGTTAGGTGGTTTGGATACAATAAAACTTCCATCAGAAGAACATTCTACTATGGGAAAACCGATGTTATGCCTAAAGGGTTGAAAACATTGAATACTTTATTGATTTGGAAAATATATAAGAATCCAAATAACAAGCAATACATGGCAATGGTTAGGGGGGACAAAAATATATCTACTTCCAAAACATATACCAAGAGCTTTAAAGGGTATAGAACACACACACAGTTTTCAAAGCTCTTGAAGAGTCAAATGACCGGCTGCATTATGGCAAATAAGGAAAAATAACTGGGGAATGAAATGTTTGTGCCCCAAAATTAGAGATGGGGACAAATAAACAGAAGGCAAGCTAAACAAATTTTTTAAGAACTTTGAGAAAATTAAAGGCAGATTGGCAGGCTGGCTACAATACTATCAATTGCATGAGGTTTTTAGGCAAGATAAAAAGAAAAGCTTTGCAACAGAATTTTCGAGATTTGAAAAGGAGGTGATCTATAATGACGAGAAAACATTTTCAAAAATGTACAAAATTCTGCTAGATTGGATGGTAAAGGAAGAGGAGGTTAAGTCAGTCATGGTAAAATGGGCTATGGATATAGGTCATAACATCCAACTTTCAACATGGGAAACACCTCAAATTCACGGCATGCTACACTCTTAAAGAAAATTATATGCAGATTTTTTACCACTGGTATTTAATACCCAAAAAATTGGCGATGATGTATAAAAATAACTCAAATCTGTGTTGGAAGTGTAATAAAGCAGTAAGAACAAAATATCATGCATGGTGGAGATTTAAAAAAAATGGGATAATTCTGGGATATAATTTACAGTGAGTGAAAAAAGATGTTTAAATTATCATTTCCCAAAAAGCCAGAAGCTTTCTTTTTAGGAATCATTGGGGATGAGATCCCCAAAGATCTGAAGAAGTTGTTCATGTACGCCACCACAGCAGCGAGAGTATTGTTTGCACAAAACTGGAAAGAAGACCAAATTCCAATGAAGAGGGACTGGCAAGTGAAATCGACACAGAGATGGACAAGCTGACAGGGAAGTTAAGAGACCAAGAGTACCAAAAATTAAACAACAATTGTAGTAAATTTTTAAAAAACTGGGAGATTACTGTGGTGATTAAAAAATTTTAACTGGGCTAGAATGACTCTTGTAAAGATAACTAGTAGAAACAGTGGGAATGATGGTAAATAGAATATTAGATACAATTGGAAAGGCATATAACATAGAATTCCATGGACCCAAGTAAGAGGTGGAAGGAAGTCCAGTGCAAACAAAGTAAGAACAAAATAAGTAGATAAGTAACATAATATTTATTTTCTCTTTAGTTTATGCATAAATCTTGGAATGTTCATTGTGCCCAATTGTTTATTGTGAATATTGACGTGTATGAAAAGGATGGCTATAAACTAACTGAAAAACCAATAAAGATGTCTATGGAAAAAAAGAAAAAAGAAGGCAAGCTAAAAAGGGGGATGACAGTGTGGAGAACAGAACACTCTGTATTCAATGGTTCTAAAGAATCTGTGGTAGGTTGGAGCTAACTAGGTTACAGTGAGGCAAAGAATTCACAGTATAATTAAAAAGGCTGAAATTAAGGTAAAATTCCATTCAAATGTTTAAGTCTGGCCTGGCTAGGCCTCCAAAAACACAGAGAAAAGCAAAGGGGCATAGCAATTTCTAAAATGGGATTCATATATTTTGAGGGTTTGGGTTTTTGTTTTTACACACAAGCTGTATATAAATTTTATGAAATAAATTTGATAAAATAATTTAGAATGCCCACATATACAGTACTGATACACATTGTCCTAATATTGATACATATTGTCTTAAAAAGTTTGAGAGAGAAAACTGACAAAATAAGCATAAAGAAAAGCGATAAATCGCCATAAGGTGTCCCTGTTTCATTTTCACCACATAAATCAAATCAAACTATCAAAATAGAATCAACATACCAGTCTGGTACCTTATGCCAATCAGTAAATATTCCGCCTGTACATTGAGCACCACATTCAATCAGATGGCCTGCAAGACTGAAAACCGACAGTTGTAATATACATTTTAGTTCAATGGCAGAAACCTTAGTTTACAGTCATTCAGATTCAACTTTAATCTTTCAGAAGGCAAAGAAAGCTAACCTAAAAATATCCTGTTCATATGACGCATGGTTAGATGCATCTATAATGGTCAAATTGACCTTAAGGGACCCCACATAATAGATAAAAGTTTCAAAACTTAATGGATCCACTGGCAGTTTCTATAATCTTTAGCGTATCTTGGAACAGAGTGCTTCTTTGGCCTCTTCCATCTGTTTGATAGTCAGAGAACACATTACTACTATGTAATTAGTCCTCCTGCTTAAATCGACTATGGAATATCAGCAACTAATTTATAATTCTGGTTCATTAACTTCAGAGACATTGACCTAAGGCCATTTTCCTAGTAAGTCCAAATGAAATCAGTGAATCTTAGTGACATCAGTATTCATATAGCTCTGAAGACATACCGTATTTTTCGCACCATAGGACGCACCTTGTTTTAGAGGGGGGAGAACAAGAAAAAAAATCTTCCCCTCTCTGCCCAGCGCCCCTTCAGCCAAGCGGCAGGAGGCGCTGCGCAGAGAGAGGGAGAATTTCCCCCCTCTTGTTTTCCCGCTCTAAAACAAGGTGCCGTTTAAGGTGCGTTCAGGCGGCTACCTTGGAAGCCTGGAGAGCGAGAGGGGTCAGTGCACATCGACCCCTCTTGCTCTTCAGGCTTCAGGTTCCTTTCGACCTGCTCTTTGGGGCTGGCGGGGGGAAGCCCACCACCAGCCCCAAAGAGCAGGTCAGGGAGCAGTGGAAAGGGGCAGCGGAGAGGCTGCTGGCATAGTCGCACATCACTTCTCCAGCTGGGAGAGGGTCGCGGGGCTATGGCTTCTTTAGCCCCGCACACGCTCTCCCAGCTGAAGAGGTGGCGCGCGGCTAAAGAGGCTTCTGCCATAGCCGCGTGTCACCTCTCCAGCCGGGAGAGGGTTGCGGGGGGCTTCTTTAGCCCCGCGCACACTCTCCCGGCTGGAGAGGTGACGCGCGGCTATAGAGGCTTCTGCCGGGAGAGGGTCGCAGGGCTATGGCGTCTTCACTCCATAGGACGCACACACATTTCCCCTTCATTTTTGAAGGAGAAAAAGTGCATCCTATAGAGCGAAAAATACGGTAGTTGATGCTAATTACTAATAGGCCTAATTGCATCAATTGCAATTTTGGATGGGTGACAGTCCTTCAACCCCCCCTCTTCCCTTTCTCCCTCAATAGGAAAAGAATGAAAGAGGAAAGCAAAATCTAGTCTGACACACACAGAGTCCAAAGATAAATTTAGCACTGTGGAAGCTCGCAAATGTTACAGTCTATCCACTATAATCCAGAGTTCCTACTCCACTGTCAAGAACCACAAATGCAGCAGACCCAACACCAAAATCTATGAATGCAACACACTTTGTTTGTACATAATTTGCAATTTAGCAGGGGATTTCTATGCAGAAGCCTGCATCAACTTCATTGATTCCAGATATGCTGCCTGAAACTATGACACTTCTATGTTGGAACTCAAAATAATTTGATATATTTAAATATATCAAATATATTTAATTATATCAAATGATATAATTAAATGTGAAAGCAAACATTGCACTCATGTTTTTCAAAGTAATGTTCCCATTAGAATTATGCAGAACATAACTGATGTTCATACAGCATTACATTTTAACAGCATTTATCATTTTTTAAAGTCAAATCATTTACCTTCCAGATGCTAAAAGGCCAAACTCATCTCTCTTCCAGCCAAACTATAAAAGAAATAAAAGGTTTAAAGTGTTAAAGGTAAAGGGACCCCAACCCTTAAGTCCAGTCATGGACAACTCTGGGGTTGCGCGCTCATCTCACTCCATAGGCTGAGGGAGCCGGCGTTTCTCCGCAGACAGCTTCCGGGTCATGTGGCCAGCATGACTAAGCCACTTCTGGTGAACCAGAGCAGCGCATGGAAACGCCATTTACCTTCCCGCCAGAGCGGTACCTATTTATCTACTTGCACTTTGACGTGCTTTCAAACTGCTAGGTGGGCAGGAGCTGGGACTGAATGATGGGAGCTCACCCCGTCGCGGGGATTCGAACCGCTGACCTTCTGAGTTGCAAGCCCTAGGTTCTGTGGTTTAGACCACAGCGCCACCCGCGTCCCATTTAAAGTGTTAAGTGAAGTACATTTAAGTGGTGCACTGAATATTAAAATGCAAAGAACAGTTAATCACAACCTACCCTAGAGGTAGGTTGACCCCGATTTCCCCACTGCCTGTATGCACAAACAAATACGCTATCAGGAAGAGAAGGCCATTGGGTGAGGACTATGTGATGCCTAGGTATACGTTCTATCCTTCCTCTTGGGGCAGATAACTTGCATGGATGCATGGCAAGGGAAAGAGCCTGCAGTGAACTGAATTGTGCCCTGAAAATTAAATAGACATCAATAAACAATGGAAGAACATTTTACAAATATAAAGAGGAGTATTCTCAATATCTGCAAACCAGGACACAATGTAGCCAGCTTTCAAAATTCATTTGGTAAATATCAAACTTGTATAGGTAAGGATCTGCAGCATAAATAGCAAAACCTCTGGAGGTATGGCTTTCGATGCAAAGGACATGATTTACAAACAAAATCAAAAACTGACGTCTCTGACTTTTTATACACCGATTATGTTAAAGATGCTGTGCATCAGCTCAGCTACATACTTGCAGGCATTTGTTTTAGCCTAACCAGACATTTAGATAAATATTGCTAACCCATGAAATTTTTTTTACATGTTTAAAGTTGACCTTTTGTGCCACCTTGTGGCAAGCAAAATCATTTTCATGTTGTAAATATTTTTTTTTTGTAAAAACTACAAATGAGAGAAAGGTCGTTAAATAATGATAGATTTATCAGAGGAAGTTTATTAACATGGATGACACTTTTTTCCTAAAAAGTAACCAGGTGGCTTGCTAATGAGGATTTGCTTGTCTCCATAGTTCTTTTAGAACTACAACAAACTACTAGAACCCCCAACCTAGGTTTTAGATAGAAATATACAGATTTCATCCATTTATGATAACAAGTGTTTGAAAAAGACAGGGAGGGGGTTGCAAAGCTAAGTTAGTTCTTGATCTCTTGATCACTGTCTACTTTCTAAATAAGCATATTTCATCAAGTTGGATGCTTCTGAAATAAACAAAACGAATGAAAATACATTTGCACTTTACTTCAAGGGCCTGTAATTAAAATAACAAAAACTGGAAACCTGTTCAATATTCATACAGATGACTCCTAGAGGAAGAAACTGTTTCGGAAGCATTGATTCACACTTACGGAATGAATTAGTGGTCCCAATACAAGGCTACTGTCAACACATCTTCCTGTCACCACAATGTCTGCTCCTAAGTCAAGAGCTCTGCTTATTGGCCTTGCACTGAAGAAACAGAAGTATTGATCATTAAAACACTAGATATACTCATTCACCTTTCAAAATAATTGAACATTCGATCTTAAAAGATTTAAAATTAAATCCAGCACATGGTTCTTAAATGAACAATTCAACTGAGCTTGTGAGAGAAAAGGGGTGGCTATTTCTACTGCAGAAAACTCTCCAGGAATAGATCTGTCACAGGCAATGTTTCCACTATCTTTAGTAGCTAACATTAAGCCATGTGATGAAGCATTCCAGGGATGAGATACAGGTGGGGTGAATCCCCTTCATTCCCACAGGAGACCCCAAGATCAGGCACATATCGTATTTTTCGCTCTATAAGACACACCTTTTCCCTCCTCAAAAGTAAGGGGAAATGTGTACGCGTCTTATGGAGCAAATGCAGGCTGCGTGGCTATCCCAGAAGTCAGAACAGCTAGAGGGACCGCTGCGCAGCGCTCCTTCTTGCTGTTCTAGCTTCTGGCTTAGCCATGGGAAGCCTACGCAGGGCACGGGGAGCCTTCATCCTGCTGCCCTGCGGAGGCTTTGCAGGGCTATCCCAGAAGCCAGAACAGCTAGAGGGAGTGCTGCGTGGTGCTCCCTCTAGCTGTTCTAGCTTCTGGCTTAGCCGCGCAAAGCCTCCGCAGGGCACGGGGAGCGTTCATCCCCCTGCCCTGCGAAGGCTTCACGCGGCTATTCATGGCTTTCGCAGGAGGTGGGGTAAGGGACAGAGCGGGCGCTCTGTCCCTTCCCCCACCTCCCGCAAAAGCTAGGGATAGCCGCACTCCCTTTAAAGAGCCGCGCGGAGTGTGTGTGCAGCTCTCGGAGTCTTTTCCCTGAGGAGGGGAAAAGCCCTCCTTGGGGAAAAGCCTGCAAGCGCTGCACATACGCTCCACATGGCTCGTGAAAGGGAGCGCTGAGCAGAGCCTGGGATGCATATAGGCTCTGCTCAGCACTCCCTTTAAATAATTTTTTTATTTCGACTTCCAAAACATTTGAAAATCAAGGTGTGGTTTCCGATTGGCTGCAGGAAGCTCCTGCAGGCAATTGGAAGCCATGTAAGCGATGTTGGATGTTCGGGTTCCAAATAATGTTCGCAAACCAGAACACTCACTTCCGGTTTTGCAGCATTCAGGAGCCAAAACGTTTGACTCGCAAGGCGTTCGGGATCCAAGGTATGACTGTACTATAGAAAGAAGCCATAACTCTTCAGCTAAGGCAGGCATAGGCAAACTCGGCCCTTCAGATGTTTTGGGACTACAAATCCCATCACCCCTAGCTAACAGGACCAGTGGTCAGGGATGATGGGAGTTGAAGTCCCAAAACATCTGGAGGGCCGAGTTTGCCTATGCTTGTGCTAAGGCCTCACACTTCCTGTCCCTGCAAATTGACACTAGAGGTGGGAGGGGCGAGGTGTGGAGAACAAGGCATGGTGGAAGAGCCAATCCAACACTTGTGCTGCTGTACTCATACCGTGCCTCAAACCCTCCCCTTCTCAGGAACCAGCAGTGATACTCAGGTGTTCAGAAGGTAGGTGATCAATGCTGCCCCCAGCCTGCTACTGCTATTGTTGTGCTTTAAAAAGCAGCTCCCCGTATAACTTTTTTTTTTTAACAAGATGAATTTCTTAAAGATCTTACCCAAGATATACATTCATGCTGTGAACATTTTCTGGAAATGGCTTCCCATTCTCCTCTTTTAAGGCAGATTCTTTGATGCTGTTTAACTGTAAAATACCCAAACTTACGTATGTGATATGAAAATTATTTACATTACAATTCTAATTTCTAGGATGGAAAAATAAGTAATGTTTCTGTTATAATCCTAGACAAGATTTATCAATTGCAAGAGGTAAATTAAGTTAGGGGATACTAAATAGGTTTGTTTTCAGAAGAGTGTTCAACGTTTAATCAAGAAATTGTGGCCAAATGATTTGGGGAATTGGAAACAAATAACAGGGTCAAGAGCTTCCCCTCTCCTCGTTTTCTTTTAAAACTTAATTAAAGACTTCCTGATTTTCTCAAACAATAATTTGCCATGGTGACCAAATTAACAAACAATGGTTTGAACAATCTCTACAAACCAGCACTGCAGAGCCTGGGGGAGGGGAAGCACTCAAGCACATTTAGAAGACTAGAATTCTGACATCTGAACGCCACCCATTATTTTCACTTGATCTTGTTTTCAAGTAAGTGCTAACAGATCACATCATTGACCTTTAAAGCCCTATACGGCCTAGGACCCTCGTACCTACGGGACCGCCTCTCCTGGTATGTCCCACAGAGGAACTTACAGTCTTCAAACAAAAACATCTTGAAGGTCCCAGGCCACAGAGAGGTTAGGCTGGCCTCAACTAGAGCCAGGGCTTTTTCGGCTGTGGCTCCGATCTGGTGGAACGCTTTGTCACAAGAGACTAGGGCCCTGCGGGACTTGACATCTTTCCGCAGGGCCTGCAAGACAGAGCTGTTCCACCAGGGCACAGCCTGACTCCCTCCTTTGGCAATCTTCACAAAACTCTAGCCCAATAGTTGCCATCAATTTGATTTGAATTAATTTTATAATGAAATGATTTTAGAATGTTGTATTATTTTATTGTCGTTAGCCGCCCTGAGCCCGGCTTCGGCTGGGGAGGGTGGGATATAAATAAAAAAAATTATTATTATTATTTTATTATTGTGTAAGGTTCTCTTATCCTTATCAAAAAATATGTGATAGGAAATAATTAACAAATATTAAACATTTATGTTTATGTTTTCTTAGGGTTGTGAAACGAGTACAGAGTTTATCAAAACAGAACTACTGGCAAGATTCCCATGATTTTAATGAATATGAGCTATTCTTTTGAATATTCACATTGTTATGCAGTTTACCAATATTAGCCCAATGATTTTTTTTTCATAAATAGCAGCCATCACTTTATCAAATAGTAAAATTCTTACATGCTAGCATAGCCCATGCAAAATTTGTATCATAATAACTGCTGAAATGAGGTAGTAGTCAACAGGCTACCAATAACTTTTGTTCATCTCAACAGAGATGCCAGAAAACGGGGTGTGGGGAGCAGTGTTAGAAACTGAGATATGAAAACTAGGAGCTAAATGGCTCCTTAAACCTAGATTATGGGTGCAACAACAGAATGTCTAGGCGTGCTTTTTTATAACAAGATACAAAGCTGAAAATGAATGAACTGCAGCTAAAATATTATAGATTCAGGTAGGTAGCCATGTTGGTCTGATGCAGTTGAAATACAGTCATACCTCGGGTTAAGTACTTAATTCGTTCCGGAGGTCCGTTCTTAACCTGAAACTGTTCTTAACCTGAAGCACGTTCTTAACCTGAAACTGTTCTTAACCTGAAGCACCTCTTTAGCTAATGGGGCCTCCTGCTGCTGCCGTTATTTATTTTTAAATCTATTTTGACTAAAATACTATGTTCATTTTCCCCATGGTCTAGTCCTTCCCCTGCCCACCCCTCTAATATTCTTAAGAGGGTCTCTTCTCCAGTCTTCAGAGAATAGCTGGAAGAGGGGAGGCAGAAAAAGGTCCTCCTTTCCTTCCACTCTGCTCTTTTAATCCGAAATCTTAGGCGCAGTATTGCGCCCAGAGCTCAGAAACTGCTTGAGCTAATGAAATTCTAATGTCACAAAACGCACCTAGAAACACAATGGGAGTTTTGAACACTGGTGGCGTCAGGGACTGGACTGAGAAGGAATGGTGAGGACCGCCCTCCCTTCTCTTGAACCTCCCCGGGGACAGGAGGACAGCATAGATTTAGAACAGTGGTTTGCAGAAGGGCATAGTTCAGAGGCTGCAGTGGGGAGAAGCTGGGAGATACTGGAAGAGGAACAGCAGGAAGAGGAAACACCAGGGGAGAGACAGCTGACAGACTCAAGTGTTTTTTGAAAGCATTCCTGACCTCCCCTCTCCTAAGACTAGGCAGGCATTGAGGGTAATAGAACAGAAAGCTCAGCAGCAGAAAGCTCAGATTAGCCTACGTAGGGGTGAAGTAGAATAGTAGAGACGGAGGGGATGGGACTTTACTTGGAGCAATGCCATTTCTAGAGAGAGACCGCATTCCTTTGTCTCTTGCTGTGATTATTGAATAAACTAATTGATAAGAACTCTTCTTTTATCTGCTTCTTTGCTGCCATCGAAGAGGGATCTGATTCCCCGAATCCTCACAGGTGGGGAGGAAGAATAAGGACAAAGGAGACCTCACTGTCTCCTAACTCCATGGATTATCTACTGCATTTGTGTAACGTTGGTGACATTTGTTTAATGGACACACTAAGGACCTGACCAGACTTCAGGCTTCTACGACAAACATATATGCGGTTTTAAAACTGTATGAAAAGTACCAACCTTCCTATTAATTTTTTTGAAGGAAATAAAATATCCAAATACCTCTCCCATTAAATCATCACCAGTAATAGCAGCAATCTTCAAGTCGACGCCAGCTTTTTTGGCCACTTCTTGGAGTGCAGAAGCACAGACAAGAGGATTCATTCCACCAGCATTGCTTACAACACGAACACCTAAGCAAGGCAAAAAAAATTAGGATTATGAACAATGTATATACACTGCTCATGTATGTACGCACACGTGTAAATTGCTTTCTCTGTTGTTTGTTTCTACTCAGATGGTTACTTAAAGTTAGCTACAAATTACAGCTGGCTGCGCTAATCCATACCTCTGACTGGACTAAAACAGACCTCTAAACAGTCACTTGGGAGTCAGTAAGGAATTGCTCCAGGGTGAGCAGGCAAGTAGAGTTTTTGTAAACTGGAGGAGAATTTGGCTCAGTTCTAATCAATCAAGGTTTTACAAGCCAAGGTTTAAAACAAGCACATGGGTCAAGTACCGTCTTCTCCCCCCCCCGCAAATAATTTAAAATTATTACAGCAATATAAAATACAAAATCATACCTTTCCTGTGTATGTCCTTTATATATGGAGCCATTGCAGTTAATACAAAATCAGGAGTATATCCTAAATCCTAAAAGAAATGAAAATTAAATTGCGAATGTTTTTATTAGAAGAAATATTTTTTTAATTTTTGCTTCAGAAGAATTACTCACTGGAGATCTAGCTTTGGCAGTAGCTAGTAGAGACATTGTAATTTCGGAAAGGTAATCAAAAACCAGGAAATCCAGTTTCCCTCCATACAGTAGTTGAGGAACTAATACAAAGAAATAAAACTGTCTTTAGTAAGAACACACACACACTCACATTACAAAAACATCTAATGCAAAACAGTTCAGGAATATGGGCTTTGCAGCAAACAAACCTATGGGTTAATAATAATTCTTAAAGTCAAATCCCAAGACCACAGTTCATGACTAACCTGAAAAATTTGGCCTTTAATTCCAAGGACGGCTATGATAGCATATTACACTAACAACAGATTTTGGCTCAAAAGGGACATTTCAGTGGATGTTTACATTGGAATGGTGAACTGAAACTAGTTTATAACCCAGCCCTATGCATTTTTATTCACATTAAATCTGAGGGAATTAAGCTGAGATTACTCTGTAATAAAAGTGTCTTACAGGGCAAGTACCTATGCAAACTGCCCAGAAGTGACAACTCCTTTTTACACTAAAAAGTTTAGGATCACACTATACAGTCACAGAGAAAGGTATAAAATTGTTGTGGAAAAATATCGAAGTGAAATGGGTAAAAAGCTAAGATCAACTAAAAGGAAGTTTAAGTGTCAAATACTGAGAGTAATAATGTTCTAACTAAAAAGTGTCTACAGTAAGTAAAAGGTGACCATTAAGTTGGTTGTCAAAACTGAGGAATGCCATATGGAAATTATTTTAATAGTACACCATTCATAGATACATATGCTGCAGCTCTCCAAATCAGTTCCCACGACATTTATTATATTGGACTATGCCTTTTCACTTTGGACTCATTTATCCAGAATAGCTCCTCCCTAGTCCCACCCTCCAGTCACATTGAAAACCAAACCCTTCGCACAGTTACTGAGAAGTTAAGTTCCACTGAGCCCCTTGGGACTGCCGATCAGAAGGTCGGCAGTTTGAATCCCTGAGACAGGGTGAGCTGCCGTTGCTTGGTCCCAGCTTCTGCCAACCTAGCAGTTCGAAAGCACGCCAGTGCAAGTAGATAAATAAGTACCGCTTTTTATTCATCATGGTGTTCTGTTGCACCGGCAGCTGTTTAGTCATGTTGGCCACATGACCCGGAAAGCTGTCTGTGGACAAACGCTGGCTTCCTCGGCCTGAAAGCAAGATGAGCGCCGCAACCCCATAGTCGCCTTTGACTGGACTTAACCGTCCAGGGGTCCTTTTTATTTTATCTTTTTAATAGGATTTACTCCCAAGTGTTTAGGACTGCAGCCTCAGAGTGATGTTCACAGCATGCATTTAACAGACCAAACTATATACTCCTTTTACATAATTTTCATCACGCCAAACTGTGATTACACAGTTGCTAGGCGATCAGAAGTTTTGGATACTCCCAAAGCTGCAGTCCTATGCACGCTGACCTGTAAATACCACTAAAACAGATGCTCCTTAGTCCTGAGGTTCCATTGCATCCTTGCATGTAGTCTGAGAGGTTGCAGCGAGTAAACAAACAACGCAAGTTTACAGCAACTTCAGCGCCATCTGCTGTTTTATCTTTTGACCCGATTTCACCCCCAAACTTCCAATGAATCAAGCCAAGAAGGAACGAGGCTCCTTTTGCAAGGTGAGCCTGTGCGGAACCTAAACCCAAGCAACTGAACACTTTAAGGGCAAGTGGGTGCAAAGGTGCGTTCAGATGGCATGATCAGGGACAGCAGGCCGGGCGAGAGAGTCTGCGAGGAAGCGCAGGCTAAGGGGGCGAGAAGCGAGTGAGGAACTTAATAATGGAGATCGTGAATCTGTGCACGCCGGTTTGGGCATATTCGAGGCATGCAAAGCATCTCGCGCCATTGCATTCAACTGTGCCCACACTTCCCAGATAAGCGTGGCAAAAGGAGTGCAGCCGAACAGCGCGATCGGCTCAGAAGGGAACTCGGCGGAGTGGCGCGGAGCAGATACCCGGGGAAAGCGCGGAGGGGGTTTTTCTTTTTCCCGCCTCCACGGCCGAGGGGTTTCCCGGCGGGCAACCAGCAGGAGGAGCTGCCGCCCGGTGCAGGCGCGCAAGGCCGCGGCTCCCAGCGTAATACCTGAGGCCGCCGTGTCTCCCCAGAAGCCCGAGGCGCAGCCGATCCGCACCGGGCTCGCCTGAGGGGCGCACGGCTCGCTGCTCCAACAGCGGCGGCTGCTGGTCCACCGCGAGAGGCGCGGGGCGGCGGCGGCCGCCGGGAACCTCAGCAGCAGCGCGGCGCCGCTCATGGTGCTTCTTCCTCGGCGAGAGGCGAGGCCTGGGCGGGCTCGGCCGAGGAAGTGGCGCGGAGAAGGAGGGCCGCCGGGCGCCGCCAGTCAGCGCCCGGGATCCTCGCCCGGACTCTGGCGCCCTCGGCTCTGCAGCCGCCGCCGTGTCGTTCCGCGTTCCCGCAGATTTCCCGTTTCTTCAAGGCGGCCTCCGCCGTTCTCCTCCATGTGGATGGCAGGCAGAAATCCGGCTGGTGAAGCCGGCCGCCGCCATTCCCTCTATACTTATTTTTAAAAAGTTACCGACCGTGGAAGCTGCTGCACCTTTTTGGAAATGCTAACCTCCTGGAGTTGTTAAAAATCCAGGAATCTTTAAGAAACAAAGGCGTCAGGCAGCTGATGAAGGTGCAGGAGCTCTCAGGCAAAATGCAGCAGCGATCCTTTGACCCTGACCAGGATTGGGCCAAGAGGAGCCAAAGCCTTCACTACAGGAGTGTTTGCTGCTTACATCAGAAGCTGCCTTATACCAGGTCATTTAGACCGATATTGTCCACAACAGCAGTCAAGGACCTCAACAGCTTCCACCTAACGAATGTTCTGAAACTCGAACCCAAGACCAGCCACATTCAAGACATGTGCTCCTTCACTGACTTCCCTCCCCAAATGCATACCTTTGCTGCTGGTTGAGTTAAATAAATTAAATATAGAAGGAAAGGGTGTACCAGTGATGAAAAACCCTTTCCAATACTAGACTTACATGGTTGTCATTTTCCCCATAAATTTTGCTGCCAGAAAAAAGATTAGATGCCCCAACCTGTTTCCTATACAGAAGCTGAATGGACCAACAGCAGAATATTGAATTCACACTGGTCTGGAGACAGGATCCTCCTTTGCACCTGAAGGCAGCAGGCTAGTTTAGGGACCACAAACCGCGGGGTCCATACACTGTTCTCTTAAACTACCCTGCTGCTTCCCCAGCATCTGCTTCCTGGGATGGTTGTTTCACTAGCTAATGGAGCAGAATATAACAAATAATAAAAATAAATTAAAATTGCTGTACAGTATGTCAAAAGAAACAAAAGTTCCATCTGAGAGAAAAAGCGAAAAACAATAACACGCACACACATATTTTGGGAGTTTTTATTTAGGGTTCCGGTCACTGCCCCCCGTTTTTCAATTCTCGGACAAAAAGATCTGTCAGAATTCTGTGCTCAATAAAAACAAATTTAAAAACATAATTAGAAGGTAGGCTTGAACATTACCATCCATAGCATGTGCAAAGAACACTTCTTCCCTGTTCCTACATTTTACTTGACTCTTGACTAAATACAGTGGTACCTCAGGTTAAAAACTTAATTCGTTCTGGAGGTCTGTTCTTAACCTGAAACTGTTCTTAACCTGAAGCCTCTCTTTAGCTAAAGGGGCCTCCAGCTGCCGCCGCGCCGCCAGAGCACGATTTCTGTTCTCATCCTGAAGCAAATTCTTAACCCGAGGTAATATTTCTGGGTTAGCGGAGTCTGTAACCTGAAGCATATGTAACCTGAAGTGTATGTAACCCGAGGTACCACTGTAGTGCTTAAAACTACGCTTATTAATAGTTGGGGAAGAAACACCATACTTTGGGTCAACATGAAATGTTGGTGTGTCAAGCATTTTTAAACCTTTTCTGGCAAAAATCCAACAAGTTCAAACATACACACACATTTGCAATATTTTAACAACCGTAACTGAAAGCACCATCAGAAAACTTTGCCATTGTGAGATGCTTAACTTAAAAATTCTTTAGGATTATACCCTGACCACCAGGAGGCTGTGTTGCACCACCATCAACAGTGGCCAAATCTTGACAATAATGATACAGGTGAGGAGACTCTTGAGAGTCCCGTGGACTGCAAGAAGATCAAACCTCTCCATTCTGAAGGAAATCAGCCCTGAGTGTTCACTGGAAGGACAGATCGTGAAGCTGAGGCTCCAATACTTTAGCCACCTCATGAGAAGAGAAGACTCCCCGGAAAAGACCCTGATGTTGGGAAAGATTGAGGGCACAAGGAGAAGGGAACGACAGAGGACGAGATGGTTGGACAGTGTTCTCAAAGCTACAAACATGAGTCTGACCAAACTGCAGGAGGCAGTGGAAGACAGGTGTGCCTGGCGTGCTCTGGTCCATTCAGATGGAATAGCCATAGTATAAGCTAAAAATAGCACTGCACGGCAGCCATCTTAACATGCCTTTTGGTTATAAAAAAACATTAATTTTGATTTCTCATGCTTTTCACAGTGAAAATGCTATTCTGATGCATACTGTAGTTTTGCATTTTGTTTTCCTTTTTCAATCAGTAAGTTAAAGGTAAAGGTACCCCTGCCCGTACGGGCCAGTCTTGACAGACTCTAGGGTTGTGCGCCCATCTCACTCAAGAGGCCAGGGGCCAGCGCTGTCCGGAGACACTTCCGGGTCACGTGGCCAGCGTGACATCGCTGCTCTGGCGAGCCAGAGCCACACACGGAAACGCCGTTTACCTTCCCACTGGTAAGCGGTCCCTATTTATCTACTTGCACCTGGGAGTGCTTTCGAACTGCTAGGTTGGCAGGCGCTGGGACCGAACAACAGGAGCGCACCCCGCCGCGGGGATTCGAACCGCCGACCTTTCGATCAGCAAGCCCTAGGTGCTGAGGCTTTTACCCACAGCGCCACCCGCGTCCCTTTCAATCAGTACACAAACCCTAAGGAACTCTAATGCTACCATAAAAAGACAGCAGGTGGCAGTCTATAGTAATACATAGATACCTAATAGTCTATTTTTGCTTAGCACATGTTCACAAAAGGATTGGTGTTTCAAAACTATTTACTGGCCTATTGATCTAACTAAAAAGAAATTGGCAATGTTGTCTGTGCAGCCTGTTCTAATCCCTCTTGACTTTATGGACCCATATGGGACTAGTGTAAACTTGAAACAACTTTTGGAGTAGAAAAGCAACTACAATGGTACCTCAGGTTAAGAATTTAATTCGTTCTGGAGGTCCATTCTTAATCTGAAACTGTTCTTAACCTGAGGTACCACTTTAGCTAATGGGGTCTCCTGTTGCCACTACGCCGCCGCCGCACGATTTCTGTTCTCATCCTGAAGCAAAGTTCTTAACCCGAGGTACTATTTCTGGGTTAGTGGAGTCTGTAACCTGAAGCGTCTGTAACCTGGAGTGTCTGTAACCCGAAGTACCACTGTAATCTTTAATCGTTGTGTCATTGGGTAAGGTTGATCTCATCCCCCACCTTGTTTTCAGTGTAGATCTTCATTCACCCCTTCTTCCCAGGTGGGGAGGAGGAGGATGCCATTTTGTGGTTTGCCTCAGATGCCAAAATGTCTTGGGCCAGAGTTGCATTGTTCAGATGCAAATCTATCTCTGGATGAAACTCATTAGCTTTGGGAAGTGATTTCACTTTCTGTATTGAGACAAGTGAGGTTATACAACAACTAATCAGAGATGGAACTATATTTAGTGCCGCAGCCAAGGATAGGAGCACAATAAAGAAACACCAAGCAGGGCCGCCAGCCGGGGAGGGGTGAGGGTTGGTGGGACCCACATCTCCTGGCCGCAAGCCAGCAAGGAGCCCAGATTCATTTTCATTTTTTAAAAAGTGAAGTCAATTGGACGTCTATAAAGAGGTTTGGAAAGCAAAACGTGGAGACAATGTTCTAAGGCTGCAGATACAACTGTTTTTGCTAAGGTCCCTTCATTACTTTTGCTAAGCATATCAGGAAGGAATGCTGACCACATGGGAATCAGTTGCAGGAAGGGAAAAAAGAGAGAAGCACGTCTGTGCTGCTAGCCTAATGCTGGAGGAGGGAGGAAAGTCTGCCTGTGTATTGGGATATGTTTGTTTAAGCACTTTCTTCCATGACCACATAAATTCATACACTCCCCAAGTGCATTGCCTTTACAGTGTAAAACACAACTGGCTAGCTTTGGTATGTTCTACATGGATGTAACTCATGAAATAAATGAGGTTGCCTTCCTAGTAAGGAAAAAATTGTGATATTGCAGAGGGTGGGTCCATTTATCATGTCTCCCAACAGCCAGTACTCATCAGTTTGTGTCATCACTTGTATATTTTTTTTATTAATACAGTATACAGTAACCATCAAACTAAAATATAAAATGCAAAATGAAGCGACAAATACAACCATAAAATCACAGCTGCAGCAAGTTGAAATTCATGTAGACCTTAATCCAAAGATACTTCTTTTGCTTATCAAGGTTGGCAAAATGTGTATGTGTTTTGCTGAGAGTTGTGAAACTACAGATGCTAAGAGTGTGTGCTGCTTTTTTTTTGTATACAGTGCTACCTTGGGTTAAGTACTTAATTCGTTCCGGAGGTCTGTTCTTAATCTGAAACTATTCTTAACCTGAAGCACCACTTTAGCTAATGGGGCCTCCAGCTGCTGCCGTGCCACCGGAGCACGATTTCTGTTCTTATCCTGAAGCAAATTTCTTAACCCGAGGTACTGTTTCTGGGTTAGCGGAGTCTGTAACCTGAAGCATCTGTAACCTGAAGCGTATGTAACCCGAGGTACCACTGTACAGGCAATCCACATTTTGTGCAGAAGTTACAGTCTGGACCCATGCGTGCCTTGACAGAGCACACTTAAAGCATTCTGGCCCATATCACTCCTACCCCACCACTTTCAGTGGTGGTTTGGGGTCACTTCCCAGTTCAGCACCATGTGTGCACACTCGCACATCAATTGGACACGCTTAAATTGGTTGTTGCCTGTAACTGTATCTTGCTTTTGCTCCCAGGAGCTAAAGGCTGTCTTCCCCTCCTCTCTTTTTATTTTTACAACCGCTTTGTGAGGTAGGCTAGACATGTATTGTCAATAGATTTGGGAAGGGGAGCAGAATTCAGACGGTTCAATTCACATACAGTGTACCAGTTGCAGGAAATCTGGTTGGCACCCCTAGATTTCAGCCTCAATTATGTCTGGGGGTTGGGGAAACAACCTGACACAGTGTCCCATTTGCTAAAGAACTCATGAAGGGCATTTTATTTTACTGAGGACAAATGATGATGCACCTTTTGGCCATTTCACAATTAATGTTACATTTCCGGTTGCCAGTAACATTGCTTATTGTATACGATGTTCTGCAAACACATAAAGCTGTATCCCATCCAGAAAATTTGTTTGATTTGTCAGTCTTTTCCTGAGACTACTTCATCAAACAGCATTACTCACAAACAGCTGAGTTTGTTGTAGACTCTGTCCTCACCTACTTGCAGAGTATTCTGCAAATATTTGAGCTGATTATTATCTCCCCCTTGCACATTAGCGCATTAGACCTTTGTTGAGCAAATTGAGTTCACTGTCTTCTGCTCAAGGTAAAGCATACACTGCAATCTTTGAATAAAGAACTTAAAGCTAACCTTTTATAAATGAGCCGAAGTCCTTCAAATATCTGTACATCAGTCAGTGTTGTGTTCCGGAAGCTGGGGGCACGAACTAACCAAAGAATATTAAAATCTGATGTTGACAAATGCTTCCAAATCTTGTTCTTTGTATGAGTGCTCAGTAGGTAGAGCGTGAGACTCTTAATGTCACGGTTGTAGGCTCAAGCCCCACATTGGGCAAAAGAAAACTGCATTATTGAGGGTCAGACTAGATGACCCTCATGGTCCCTACCAACTATACAATTCTATGATTCTATGAATGCAACCACATCTTACAAACTCTGGAAGACATAGAAACAACAGCAGAAAAAAATACTATTGTATTTCTAATGCTATTATCAAATTGTCTCCTTTATAATCTAAGATGCAGTTTAATCTTCCATCAGACATGTTGAATAAAACTCATGTGATTGTTATAAAGGGATGTAATTTTCCCTCCTCTGAATTTGGTTTGAATGTTGCACTACTGTATGTGTAGTCAAGCAATATTTTGTTGTCTGTGTTGCCAGGAGAAGCATATACAGTAGCAGCAAAATGAGTATTTTCAAAATAAAATTGGTAATGAATATTTTCTGTGTTATGTGGAAGCAAGAAACTGGCAGGTGGGCCGAGACGCAGAGCACACTCCAAACAATGGCTCTGCTGGCCAGGAAGAAAGCCAAAGAGGGTGAGTAAGTGAGGGTGGCAAAACACTGCGAGCAGCCATGCAAGCTCTCCCCCCCTCCCCCCGGCTCCATCATGCTCTTTTTGCATTGTTTTGGCACTGTTTCTTGGTTATTATTATTCATTTATATGTTGCCCATCTGACTGGGTTGCCCCAGCCACTCTGAGCAGCTTCCAACAAATTATAAAGCATCAAACATAAAAAACTCTCCTATACAGGGCTGCCTATACATGGTTCAAATCATGTATTTATTTATTTCACAGTGATGCACATAATGGGGGTGAGGGTGGTTGGTTGCCTGTGGAAATTCTGATTCCATTTTAAAGCAGGAGCTCTAAACTTTGATCTTCACATTAACACAACATACAACTTCCATCCCATCATTACTGTGGTGCACAAATGTTAATAAAGTTGCTATGTACGTTTTTGCTGTGTCCTAACCTATTTATTGCCCAAGTTTCTGAACTGCCTTATAAACAGATATTTCCATTCCATGGACTTCCTATTTCACTTTTTTTAAAAAAACAACAACCCAAAAGTTAATCTTAACAGGAATGTTCGGGATAACTTTCCAATGTCCCTTTGAAAGAAAAGGCTAACAAAGACCGGCTCAAACCTCTATGTACACAACCAATGGGATTTATAAAGTTTGACCTAAAAACTAACCAAATACCATTTTTACCTTTCTTATCAGTTTGAGAAAGGTACATGAGTATCTAGGCTTAAGAAATCTGCCTTCCATCTCCATCTGCATTAATCATTCAGGAGCTGCTTGAGAAATCCGTCAATAAACCACAAAAGGCTCAAAATTGCTCAATTCAGTCCACAAAGGGATTTACTTTGGCCTCTAAAAATGAATTGCCCATTCTTCTATTCATTTTCTAAAGATTTGTCTCTATAAGGACACCTTAGCAAAACCAAAAGCACTTAGAATGGCAAAGTAAATGCTGCCAGGGTCTTGATTAAATGTAGCAAATTACCTCTCTTCTCACTCGTGTTTCTTTTGGATCAACACAACAATTCTATGAAAAAGCGTAAGGAGCATCTTGGTTTGTGCCAAAATTTTATCAAGAGATTTTAAGGATCAGTGTTATTTCACAGGTTTGTTGCCCATAGCAACAACACTGTATTTATTTACTTACTTACTTACTTACTTACTTACTTGATTGTTAAGAAAAGAAAAGAAAACAACCTTCTAAGCTGTTTACAAAATTTAGAAATCTTTTTGCAGGATAACTAACTTGAGCTTTTTTCAGCCAAAGGACTTCATTCCCTCATAGGCAACTTTCTATGGCGCTGCATGGCAGTGGCTGGCGGGTCCACGGGCAAAAGTGTGTGAAGCAAAGATGGGACTCTTCCCTTTGTACACTAGGCTACATGCTAACCGTGCAAATGCCAGAGGTTTCTGCATCCACGTACATCAAGATGCATTCTTTCAGTCCAAGCACAGGCAAAAGCACTTGAGAAGGGTACAGAGCAGGGCAAGTGAGGGATGTTGCTAGATGAGGATGTGTAGCCTTGGTGCAAAGAGAGAGAGAGGCCCCAAAGCCTCAGGTTCCCCACCTCAGATGTCTCCAGCTTTGTAGAGTAGCTCATTCTTCCCAGGTGTGGGATCTTCTTGAAGGGATACCACTCAGAAAGAATGTGGCACTCTGCAAACCCTGCCTGGAGCCTCCACAGGCCCAGATGACATTTATCAGGTGGTTTGGCCTTGTGTGGTGGACTTTTAAAGAAACAAATATTCAGCGCAGGGGAGCCCAAGTAATATCGGGTCTGTGGCGTAGGGAGAGGGAGAATCAGATCACATGGATGTTAATGGGAGCTTTCCACCCACAGCAAATAACCTAGAGGGGTTCATGCACAGGAGCTCCAGCTCAGGGGAACCACACACAAGCTATTTCTTTTTTTGAGCCTTGGCCGCACAGAAACACTTTCCATGCTGCTACATCCCCAACACTCATACTTTCCAAATTTTCCCAAACCTTTAAAGTTTATACCAATATAGTGGTACCTCAGGTTAAGAACTTAATTCGTTCTGGAGGTTCATTCTTAACCTGAAACTGTTCCTAACCTGAGGTACCACTTTAGCTAATGGGGTCTCCCGCTGCCATCACACGATTTCTGTACTCATCCTGAAGCAAAGTTCTTAACCCGAGGTACTATTTCTGGGTTAATGGAGTCTATAACCTGAAGCTTCTGTAACCTGAAGCGTCTGTAACCCGAGGTACCACTGTAATTTTTAAAGGCCACACGGGGGTCCAAGAGCACAGCATAAGCCATTTTACAAAAGAACACATTCACTTGGAGCTGTTTGAACTTTGTGGGGGCGGACATAGACTCTTCTTGCGATCTTTCCTATCTCTGATCATCAGACCCTTCAGAGAGACAGGTCAGGCTTAGTGCAAGTGGTTCCTGGAAGCGATTGCTCCATAGGGCAACTTGTCCATCTTCTACAACCTTTTTTCTATTTGTTGCTGTTGTTCCCCGCAAAGGAGGACTTGCGGATGTGTGTGCTAAGTGGACTGGTGCTAAAAATGGGAAGAACAGGCAACGGATCCCGGAAACACCCCCGCAAGGTCAGGAAGAGGCTGCCCTCCCTCCCCACTCTGTCCCCGCCTATTTACAATACTGTGTCCACCCACTGTGTCCCACCTGATCCCTTAAGCTGCTGCTGTGCAGTCCGGAGAGCAATATCAGGTCCCTGACACTTGCAAAGCCGCACTGATTAAGCACTGCCTCTTCAGTGCTTGGGAAGTCACAGAGCCACAGGCACAATGAAACCAAGGTTCAACATTTGGCTGCCTCTCCTGTCCTTCCTTTTTTCAACTTGCAGCACAGTAAGTGGAGCAGGGCAGGGTAGCAACCTCTTAAAGAAACGGCTGAAATAGCTGCCATAGTAGCAAAATCACTGAAAGTCTCATTTTATTTTATGTATTATTTCACATAGTATGATGTTCCTGTGACCCGTGATAACTGCTGCATCTTGGATGACCGATTTGTAAGTCAATATCTCTTGCACTTCTTACTAATATGGTTACCACTGGCATGTTGGTATGTGTATTCCTTTGTGAAGCAGTTGTTAAAATGTGTGGCTGCTTTTAACGTTGGTTACAGACTGCATGCGATATTTTAAAATAAGCTCATTTATCGTTGTGTTTTAAACTCTCCTCTTGTCTAGCCTACAAGGGGGTGATTAATATTCATCAGGTTCTGCATGTGTAGGGGATGAAAAATTACAGAGTCGGGCTGTTAAACATTTCTTCTTCTGCAGCGTGATTTAAAGGTTCTCTTTTCCTTTAGGGTAGCTTTTGCCCCACCACATGTGGCATTGCAGATTTCTTGAATACATATCAGCCTACAGTGGATCGAGATCTCCGGATACTTGAACAAATCCTGGAACAGATCTCTAACTCTTCAGGTTTAACGGACCAACTGATCTCTCAGATTCGTCGGGAGCACATGGGATCCCCTCAAACTCAGCCAAGTGAGAACGCAAAGGCCACTACAGTACAGTGGAAACATTCCTTTATTTCGCAGTTCATATAGCAGCACATCACTAACATTTTGCATGCTTTTGTTCCTGTTCTGCAGATGTGATTCCAGGTTATACTCAAAAGTCCAGAGAAATCATTGACGAAATCATCAGATATGAAAACATCGTTGTGGCCCATGAAAATACAATACAGTATGTATCTTCTGTTACTGCAGCTTTGAGGACTTTACTTAATCTCACTGCTTCGCTTCCTCAATGAAGTTCTGCTGATGTGTTGAAGAAAATGTATGTGTTCTTATAACTTAATCTGTGTAAACAGACAGGTTGTTTTCTTAGTTAAGGTTTATCACCTAATCAAGCTATTTACTTGTTTAAAGTTATAATCCAACCAAGAGAATTAAGCTATCTGTGTAACTGCAGCTCCTATACCTGTTTCTTGGAAGCAAGCCTCACTTAATACATTGGGGCTAACCTCTGAATAAACCCGTTGAATCAGACTACAGCAGATGCTTCTTACACATCTAAGGAACTCAGATACAGCCATCTATTATTCCTCCAATGAGCTCAAGGCAGCAGACATGGAGGCATGCAGTACAATTATTCTTTTAGGTCATATTAGTGCAGAAAAACAAGCACTTGCTCCTAGTAGACTGACTGCATTGAGGGGAGAGTGGGGTCCCTCACTGGACCTGCACCAAGCTCTATGCCTTCAGTGGACAGTTTGCTGGACATGCAGAGAGTGAGGTAACTTGAGATAAGATATGATTCTCTGCCCCCCCCCCAACCTCCCCACAGTCTAAATGAATTCAGCTTCCACTATTGTTCCAATAAAGCTGTCCTGTATTGGGTTTTTCAATTGCTAGGCAACTGACAGACTTGCTGATTTCGAACAATAACAATATTCAACATTTGAAGCAGAAGACTGCTCAGCTTGAGGCACAATGCCAACAGCCGTGCAAAGACACTGTCCAGATCCAAGAATTAACTGGAAGAGGTAAGAGTGAGAGCCTAGTACCTGTTTGATGAATTGTGTGCCATCACTCCCATCTTATTGAGGTGGCTAACAGCTCTTTTAAGAAATTTAATCTGTTTCTGATCATGAAGTCCACTCTATTCAAATATATACAGAAATTAATGGGAAGTCGCAGTGACAGGATAATGCCAGTTTATTGTGTACTAACATTTTATGGAAAGGCACTGTATTTGGCTAATTGACCATTTTATAGTCTTATTTCATTCTTGAGCATGAAGCCCAGCCATTTGAAAGCATCTTTTTAAATCTGAAAGAACTGGATGTGGGTACAAAGACTGTGGATTGAGATCAATAGAAATAACTCTTCATTTGACAGTTGTCACTATAAAATGGTTTCATCACTAAAGCATGGAAACAAACAACTTACTTCTAGTGACTTAGTTCTAAAGATCCAGATGGGCTTAAGTCCAGGCTAACATCTATGGGCTGTCATTCTGTTCTCACCTCAAGTCTAAGCACAATTATTCACAGTTTCCATTGATGTCTGCGACATATGTTCACAAATAAGTATATTTAAAAGTGGAGCCTTGAGGTCGACATGTTTACTGCATTATATCTACTTGTGTCCTTCCACTGATGGAATCCCAATGCAGCACAGACTTCCATCAGCTTAAGGTAGTTTTTGCAAAACTTCCCTTTCACCTGAAGTTCCCCACATCACCTACCAAACTGTTCCAAAATTCCCCCCCCCCTCACCCCAACATAGCATTTGGAGCAGTTGCAAGAGGCCTCATCTCCTTCCCATTAGTGGAAGTCCCGGCTGGACCAATGAGTGGAGACAACTTGTGGTATTTTTTGAAGTTTCAAAAGCTTTGTTTGACCTATAAAATTATCAAAATCTCTATCTATATAAGTAAAGAGGTGGAGGGCCATAGCTCAGTTGTAGGTTAATACAGTTCCAAGAAAACCACATTTCGGTGCAGACAAATAGGAATGTATCTCGTTAACTTCTGCAGACTTGCGATGAATAATGTAGGTACATCTCAGTGTCCAAAGCGTTTTGTTAACAGTCTTTAAATTATGTACTCCAGAACAGTTTCCACGTAGAGCAGAACGTGGGGTTTGAGGGGTGTGGGGTTAGTCTTAGGCCAGGGAGACTTGGGTTCAAATCTCTGTTCAGCCTAAGCTACTTCATGTGATTCTTGAGTGATTAAACTGTGTATATTGCCCTGAGTTCTTTGGGTAAAGCACTGGAGAAGAATGCAAATTATAACGATTGAGGTATGTGGTGTATTTAGTCTTGTTTAGTTAAAATGTGAATACCATAGACAGCAGTTTCACTAACATATGTTGATCCTGTTTCTTCATTATAGATTGTCAAGACATTGCAAATAAAGGTGCCAGGCAGAGCGGTCTCTACTTCATCAAACCTCTCAAAGCCAAGGAGCAGTTCCTGGTCTATTGTGAAATGGATACACTAGGAAACGGGTGGACGGTTTTCCAGAGGGTATGTGATCTGCATAGCGAATGCATGGCATGCATAACATATAAGAGAGGATCAGTCGTATAAAATGAATACTAATCCTATTCATTTCCCTTTCCTACCTCTCCAATTCCTTATCAGAGGCTTGATGGGAGTGAAGATTTTAATAAAAACTGGATTCAGTACAAAGAAGGCTTTGGGCACCTGTCACCAAATGACCAGACAGAATTCTGGCTTGGAAATGAGAAGATTCACCTGATAACCACTCAGTCTGCTATTCCATATGCCTTGCGAATAGAGCTGGAGGACTGGAGTGGCCAAAAAAGGTATTCCTCCAGGAGGATTTCTTCAGTGGTGGTCAAACACATGGTCCTTCCAGGAGGAACAATGGGGATTTCCCCTTCCCAAACTTCACATTTTCTTGCCATAAGAACTTTGTACCTGCTGGTAACACTGCATTTGGCTCAGAAGGTTAAGAGGAAATAGTGCAAGAAAAGCAGGAACACGCATGAGGCCTCCCCGCAAAGGGGCTTCCCAGGGAGTAAAAGATGGATGAGTGGGGTCTGGCCAGAGGCCAGGAGGGGAAAGTGAAGCAACGGTTGTCTAGAGAGAGGTACAATGGTGCCAATGGAAGCAGGGAAGGAGGGCTTTGTAGGGGAAGGACGAAGAGGTAGATACAGGATCTGTGTATGAGCATTGCTGGGGTAGAGGAACTGTAACAGCAAAGGCTTGGGGTCTTGTGACTTGTTGGGGCCTGGTAAGTGCAGCAGAAAGGACTATGTTCCACCTGGTTCTTTGTCGCAGGACGTCATTGCTCTTAGACTTTGGAACTCTGGCTATCCAAAGTTTGCACTGTACAGCTGCCAAATTCTTAAGCATAAACTAGATCATTCTGCTGTCCTCTTCACCCATCCGTGCCCCCACTCCAGGTCTGTGGGCCAAAGTCTGCAAAGAGGGCTCTTGCTTTGTCAGCACCTGGCAAGCCTGTTATGCTGTGCCATCATCTTTCTGCCCATTTGCTACCAGCCAATACAAGTCTTAAGGCTATTGTTGGCTTCTCTGGGTTCTACTGCTTCCTGCAAGATGTGATCCAGGCTCCTTCCCAGCAGCCAATCTGACATTGATATGTGTTCTGGCCAATAGTTCACAGCACTAATGAAAGACCACTGGGCTGTCCCCAGTGTTATTTTACCTGACAATATTCCACTGAAGAGCACAAAAAGCACAATTATATTTGTTTAAAATGCAAATTTTTAATTTTAGAAGCAGGTAAAGTTAGTGTACCATGTTATGACCCAGGGATGGTTTGCACCTCATCTCTCAAACAAGCTCTAGTTTACTCCCGCAGTAACTGTAATAGCAGAAAACTGCTTTACTATGGTGCCCAGAACAGAGGAGTGCGATCAAGTCCTCTACGTTTATAGACCTACCAGGATGAAGTATTCGGCAGGCAGCTGTTTTAGACAGTTTCTGCGCACATGCCCCCATTTTGTACCCTTGCAATGCCTGCACCACGTAATATGATTAACGGACATGTCTGAGGAATCAAAAGTAAAAGACACTTAACGCTAGTAAAATTTGGAACGTTTAACTTTCTCCTTTCTACAGCTATGCCGATTACGCCCACTTCAAAGTGGGAACTGAAGCAGACAAGTATCGCCTGACTTATGCCTTCTTTTCTGGCGGTGAGGCTGGTGATGCCTTTGAAGGCTTTGATTTTGGAGATGACCCAAGTGACAAATTCTTCACATCCCACAATGGAATGCAGTTCAGCACAGCTGACAACGACAATGATAAATTTGATGGCAACTGTGCTGAACAGGACAAATCTGGGTGGTGGATGAACAGATGTCATGCTGCTCACCTCAATGGCAAATATTATCAAGGTAACGCTATGAGCTTTCTGCATGCTCCAAGTCCTCTCTCCCCTCCCCCTCCAAACTTTTGACAGGTAACAGGGGCCTGACTCATCTGATCTCAGGTTTCAGAAAGAGATGGGCAAACATAGACACCTCCTCACATAATCTGGAAACAGTTCCACTTATTCTGAGCCAATCCAAGTTAAAATGGACACAATCAAGGGGTGTTTGATAGGACTGATCTCTTCTCCCTCCAGTCCTATTCATTCAGGGTAGGATCCAACAAAAGTGAATCCTAGGCTCACTGAATATAGGGCAACTTACTTGTGAGTTAACATGCATAGGTTGCTCCTTTAAGCACTTTTCTGTCCCATTGATTTCAATGAGAGAGAAATCAATTCAACTTTGATATAAAGTTATATAATATGATATAAATATATAATATGATATAAAGCCTTTGGCTACAGCAAGTCTGCAGATGCTTCAGATTTTCCAGGATCAAGTATCCGCTGTGCTGTGGATCTGGATGGCCAGGTATATGCATTTTCCTGTGGTTTATGATTCTGAGATATCTTGAAATAGGAAACTTTAATACTGAAATGGTGCCATTAGCTGGTCAATTGACTCCTTACATATCACACATGAGCAATTAAGAATTGTAATTACAAAGTATGCCCCCTTCATCTCACTTCAGATACTTACTCTGAATAAGCCTGAAGAGGAACCATTTACTTGTCAATTGACATTTTACATATCACATATTTATTGTGTGTATAACTGAGAGCGGTGCTTTTTTTCTACAAAAATGTTTAGGGCTACTCTCATTTTCCTACTCATACTGAAATACTGCTCCTCAATGAGGCTAAACTTAGATTCACAAAATGTTTAGGGGTATGCATACCCCTGCGTCCCTCCAGAAAAAAAGCACTGACTAAGTGTTCTTATTATGAAATGTCCCATTCAACTCAGTGGAACTGACTTCTGAATAAACAAGTTTAGAAACTTGCTGCAGAATTGCTGGGGGCACAGAGAAGGGTAAAGTTAAGTGCAGCTTATCTTCTCATTCTGTAAAAATAATCTTACCATCCACTTACATAATATTACGTTGCTGCTTGTATTTTAGGTGGTTCTTACACAGAGAAAGATGCCGGGCCAAGTGGTTATGACAATGGCATCATTTGGGCAACCTGGCGAAGTCGGTGGTATTCCATGAAGAAAACAACTATGAAGATCATTCCATTCTCCAGGCTTTCAGTAGTAACAGGAGGGCAAGCAGGAGGAGTAAAAGAGGTTATTATTATTATTATTATTATTAATAATTATTATTTAGTTGCTTTGCCTTGCCAAAGAAACCGAAAGTAACTTTCAACCAAACACCAAACAAACAAACAAACAAACAAACAAAACAAAACATAAATACATTCAAATTGGGGTAGTGGGGGTGGTGTGGTTGTACTTTACAAACATCCCACCCACTTATAAAAGCCATACATTGTTAAAGGCCAAAGGTCTGTGTATAGAGAAAAATGGCCCAGCACCTAAAGGTAATATGCAGTGAAGGTGCCAGAGGAGCCTCCCTGGGGAGAGCATTCCAAAAGTGGGGAGCCACCACAGAAAAGGCCCATTCTCATGTTGCCACCCTCTAGACATCTCGTGGAGGAGGCACATGAAGAAGGGCCTCAGATGATGATTGCAGGGTCCAGCTAAGTTTATATGGGGAGAGACACTTTGGGGAGAGGTTCATAAGGGGAGAGGCTGGATTAGGAGGCCGAGGAGACATTTAGGAAGACAACAAATTCAATTGAAAATTGAATTAATGGAAGCATTGCACCTGAATAATGTTAAGAGCATTTTACTGGCATCTTATGGAAAATATTCTCAGAGCTATTTCATTCTGAATACTGTGTTATCACATTAAAATCAAAATGGCATATACATGTGTATAACGGACACATGTTACCTGATGCCATGTGATGTGGGGTTGGAACTCTAGCAGAGAATGGCTTTAAAATAGGACTAGACAAATTTCCTAGTGGACCATTCTGTTGAAACTATCATTTAGCCATGATAACTAAACAGAACCTCCATGTTCAAAATAAGTGTATCTTTGAATCCCAAACTGGAGCGGAGATAGTTGTCCGTTATGGTCTTCCAAAGATTCTTAATTAGTAATGTCTTTGGTTGGAAATTGCAGGGCTCTTTTGTTTCTGTGTTCACAAAATCCTCTTTATAGATGTATGTTATTCAGTCTTTTCTCAGGAGGAAAATGACAGTTGTTCCTTTTTCTTTCTTTCTTGTAGGTTGGAGATGTTTAAAAGAACATTTTTAACAAAGATTTAACTGGTCAAATTCACAAACTTTTATAAAAATGCTACTCTGAAGTTCACAAAGCATCCAAAATGTAGCCTCTGGAACGAGAAGCAAATCATTAAATGTTCATTTCCGCCCTCCAATAAAAGACATTCATTGCTCATATTTTCCGCTGCATATTCACAGTTGCACAATTTTGCACAAGGTTGTGGAAAACTGAATAGCTCACAAGTTTAAAAGCATGAATCCTGAAGTTCTCCAGATTGTGTCTGTATCCAACGATGGTATAGCAAAATCCACATGCAAGAAAATATCCTTCAACATAGGCAAAAACTGTTCTAGATTAGAACCACTATTTGTAGTTATTGTTCAACATTTCTTCTCCGTATATATTTGAATAAATATTAATAAATGAAAATGTACTATTAATTGCTTCTTAACTGCCACAATAATTGAAAGGAATTCAGCAAATGTTCAGAATCATCTTCAAAAGATTGTTTATAAATCTGTAAATGCGTTCCTAGCTTTATTCATCAGCACCCTAAAGGTAAAGGTAAAGGGACCCCTGACCATTAGGTCCAGTTGTGACCAACTCTGGGGTTGCAGCACTTATCTCGCTTTATTGGCCGAGGGAGCCAGCGTACAGCTTCCGGGTCATGTGGCCAGCATGACTAAGCCACTTCTGGTGAACCAGAGCAGCACATGGAAACGTCGTTTACCTTCCCGCCGGAGCAGTACCTATTTATCTACTTGCACTTTAACATGCTTTCAAACTGCTAGGTTGGCAGGAGCAGGGACCGAGCAACGGGAGCTCACCCCGTCACGGGGATTTGAACCGCCGACCTGATCGGCAAGCCCTAGGCTCTGTGGTTTAACAATACCATACAAAGCGCAATCTATTACATATAGTTGACTGCCCTTTATTTAATGTCACCTATGTTTTATTTGAGATGGACCACTGATGCAAATTGATTTTGCGAATAAAAGCACCAAATTACCAGATTTGGCAATTTCATAAGCAAACTCGTTTCATTGAATCCCTTATTGTTAGGTAAAGGTGTTTTTGTAGTAAATGATACCCCATCCATTCACATTTAAAACAAATTATTCATCCCTTGTTATTTATTCATATTCCAGAAATTACTTCAGTTTATTTTAAGGGAATAGGAACAGTGCTTTATGAACCACACTGTTTTAATTAGGAATAAAATGCACTTGCACCAAACACTTTGTGGCTGAAATTAACCACTAGTATAACAACAACAAGAAGAAGTTATTATTTATACCCCACCCATCTGGCTGAGTTTCCCAGCCACTCTGGGCAGCTCCCAATCAAGTGTTAAAAACAATACAGCATTAAATATTTAAAACTTCCCTAGATCTGACAGATACACAGAACTGGTAGGCCTTTCGTCTGACCCAGCAGGACTTTTCTTATATACTTTCTTGACCAACCCCTGCAGAAGAATTTGTAGCAAACACAAGTGAAATACAAAAATACTGGATCCTGTTATCATAATATCACTACATATTAAACAGCAGGCTACTAGGGGGCCTACCTGGTTTGAAGCTATGATTGCAGAAACAGAAAGCATGGAAAAAGGTGTCTCCCAAACACACAAACTGTGAATGCTACAGGATACGGGGCACAGCAGGAAGTTTAAAACACATGTAGGAAATGAACTGGGAAGTAGAAATTGAAGATGAATATTGGTTTAAGATCTGGGAGAAATTCCGTTCTAAATGTACTTCAGCCGGTATTAAAGAAATGATGCTGAAAATACTGCAATAAAACTTTCTTATATTCATAAGAATTCTGTTGGAGTAGATGGGGTGACAGAGGCAACTACTGCCAAACGTGGTGGATGTGCCTGAAAAGTATAATCATTTCGGGAACCGGTGGTTGGTGAAAAATGCAAGATTTTACCCACCAACACATTACAAGATCCCGGAAGCTGCCTTATTGAACTTATATATGAACAAAAAGACAGGATTTGACTGATAAACCTTTACTTTGATACTGACTCTTTACAGCACACCTGGTTATTGCCATCATGTTCTTTCTGCTTGTAGGCTTTTCGGAGCAATCAGGTGACTCCATTGTGGGAAATAGGATGCTACTTTACATGGATTTTTGGTCTGTTCTATCATGCTCCTAAGATCACAGTCAAACCTTCCAAGGACATGCAAAACCTGTTAAAACATTTTGAACAGCCTGTCTACTATGTATATTTAAATATGCATTGCCTTCCTAACATGAGAATTTGAAACTAGAAGATTGAACCAATAGAGCAGAGTTTCCCAAACTGCTCTATGACCATCAGTTTCATTCCAGAGACCTGTAGGGTCTCAGTGGATTTGTGGTTGACCGTGGGAGATGGCATATCCATCACACTTAATATTCATTATGACATTTAATTATATGTTTATTGCTTCTGTATTTTATTCTATTACAATTTGAATTCTACAGATTTACAATTGCTACAATAAGAGGGCCCTCAGCAATTTTCAGGTGGAAATGACTGCAATGATTGGCAGTGCATGGTAAAATTGTTTTATTAAATAAAAGAAACACACCATAGCCACTCTTTTAAAGCAAGCCACTTTCCAGAAGCGTGTTACTTCTATCAATAAAAAGTTAGAAATTGGAATCTTGTACAAAAAATACCAAAGCCCTTGAAAAATAATCTTCCTGATTCATAGTAACCTTTTCTTTTTTCTTTTTTGCACCAAGCATATTGACAAAAATATCATCAGGAAAGACTGAAGTCCCACTGATGTTATGACCACCATGATAGCTGAATGTGTGGCTCCTTCAAATAGCCATCTGTCCATAGTCTTGTAACTCTGCAACTCTCCCATTATCATGCTTTATCTTTGGACTGAGCCTAGCATTCATTTACTGATAGCGTTTTCAAAATGTGTCCCATATCAAAAGCATGCAGCCTCGGTCCTACACAGATTGGGCATAATGGAGCAAATGTTAGTCACAACTAATGGGCAGCAGTTTGATGCAAATTCTTACTGTGTAATTGGTGGGGTACACCTCTCTTAGAAGGGACATGATCTGTCCTTGGGGGGATCTACTGCAAGGCCTGCAATCCACATTTGGGAGTCATAGGTAAGCTGAGAAATGACAAGTTAGGCTGGCTCTGTCTTGCAGCAGGCACAACGTGCGTGGGGGAATGAAGGTAAAGACAGCGCATGTTCCCAGTGGTGAGCACTCTGAGGCATCATCCTGGTGAAGGGACGTTTACCCAAGACAGTTCCGCAAAGCTTCCCAACTTGAAAGAAACAGGGAGAGGAGCCAACCTTGGGCAACTGAAGATTCGCTGATCCTAAAATCTGATGGTTTGGGACTAATGATAAAACAGCAACCTCCTCAGCACCAGCCATAAAGATAGCTAATGCTCTGACCTAGGGTGAGGTCACCTGATGGAGGTAGATAGCAGAATGAGGAATCCTCATTCTAGCCTCAGAGGCAAGTACGCCACCCCATCCTCTTTGGAAAGTGGGAGATTAGGTTATTCCATTAACTGTTTCATCAGCCACTGTTTTGTGGGAGGAATTTAAGTGCATTCTCTAAATTTAGTTTTGCACAATTAAAGCAAGTTATAGTTTCTGTCACCATAATACAAAAAAGCAACTTTAAAAAATAATCAGACTTTTTGCAGTTTGGAAAGTGATGGGGAAATTCATAGAAAAGTGTGGGGTGAATAAAGGAAGACATATAAAAGCCTCACAAGCAAATCAGGATGAAATCAGCACAAATTATACTTATCATATAACTGCCCCACAAACAAATCAAAACAAACACTCAGTAAAGACCAGATATAATCTATTTTTGTGTGTGTAAGATTTGTACAAGCAAATGAGGATGAATGCTCAATGAACAGGTAATCTGGAGGAGCCAATTGTTTAAAGGAAGTTGTAGCCCTTTATTTAAATCCATCCATGTCTTCATTCCTAGTGTTGGAAATGATTCATTTACCCCATTGCTGGCTCTTTCTTCTGGATCCAAACAATAATAGTACAGCACAAAATGGCCATTGTAACCATGTATTTCCTGTAATGTACTAAGCAGTGACACTCCATCAATGTTAGAAATGCCAGCTCTAGATTGTTGACATTTGTCAGCGCTGTGTTCTCCCCTATGTGTTCTATCTATCAATGATTCATTTCAAACTTTAGGTCCTCCTTTCCTGGAATAGGGTTGGATTATCCACCCACGTCTGTGTTCCGTGTTTGCTGGAATTGTGCAAACGGACTTCTAGCAAACAAACCAAGGAATTTGTGCAACAGGCCCCTGGGTCAGCAAACTCAGATGTTGCACTGTGACTCTGCAAACAAAAGGGAAACTAATCATTAATTGTGGGGGGAGATGGATAGTTTAAATTCAAGGTTTAAATCCAACCCAAAACTACCTAAGTGGAACACATCCCTTCCTGTCACATCCACAGCTTTCTGAAGATGTTGCAGTTGAGAGTCTTCTGTGCCCTGCTGTGCTTCAGCATCACTTGGGTATGAGTTCATTTTATCTGATTCTCCTGTTAGCTTACCAGCTATGTTGCTTTTTGTTCTATTGGTCACCTGCTTGCTTAGGAAGTAATATATTTCAGCCCAAATAAACCTCTTACTACCAGATGAACAGTGAAATGGAAGTGAAATCTGGGGGTTTCTCCTTTCAAATGCTTGAATTCGGGAGGGGCAATTCTTGGGGCATCTGGCTGCATCTCCATCTATACAATCTGTACTTGTTTCTATATGTTTCTATACAAGAAAAAAGGTAATGCATAACTGGTTGCATATAAAAGTGGCCCCAGATAAGGGACTATGCTTTCTCAACCAGCTCCAGAGATTGCATCTCAGTGGGACCCTGATGAGGGTTTTGATGTGGATGCACATCCAGCTATGTCTCTGCATTGTCATCTGTATGTGTTAGCCTATCTCTGTGCATGCATCTTCCTTGCTGGACTGGGGCAAATGAGTGCTTTATAGGCATGTGTTCATAATACGAGCCTTTTTGATATGCATTATCTTTGAATTCTTCATATGAAACCTAGTCAATGAAAGTTGTAATTGCATACAACAACAAAACTTAACTGAGCTCTCAGTTATATTACAAAAAAGACCCCAAAATTAATTAAATTACGATGTGATAACTCCCTAAACCAAAGCAAACCCAAGGATAAATGCATTACCTTCATATGAAATCTAGCAGTGTTTCAGCATTTCATGTAATTTGTAACTGTATAAAGCAGAAATCATTCTGACAATCTATACTGCTGAGTTGCTGTTTTTAAGATTGAGTCTACAATTAAGTCACAATAAAACTGAATGAATCACACGAGGGCATGGCAGTTCTCAAAGCTGAAACAAAATGCTTGAAGCAAAGATTCTTTTGATGAATGAGCCTAACCAAACCAAACGTTTCCTATGGAACAGATTCAGATAAGCCTCTCTCTAGCTTCTAAGCTAAGAAGCCAAGTCAATGGAACACCCATATAGCCTATTAAATTAGGATTGATCCAATCCATTTGCTATTTTAGCCAGCTGTATCAATGAAAGAGGCATACAAAACTTTGTGTCAAAGCATACTGATTTTAACTGAGGAGGATTGCAGCCTACATGAGTGATAAATTCCTCTTTAGTTACTATACCTTTCATATACCTCAATTGTAACAGCAGTTTCTTACTAATATTTGGTTGGTGATTTACTTGGCTTATTACTTTCCAGTTGCTTGGTACTTGACAGCATATCAATTGCATGAAGTTGTCCTTTGTGCCAGAAACACACTTCCAGCAAATTCACTCATGACTCACAGCACTTTTGCTTGCATTATACTCCACCTATATAGTAACATTTACCTTTAAAGGCGGAGCTTGAAAGTAAATGACATTGTTTCTCTGCTGTGATGCTAGTGAAACAAGTGCAAGAGTTTCTAGCTACTAGACTTCATTATTAGGGGCATCGGGTATATTTTTGGTTGTTTTAGTAACTCAGTAAATCATTATTAAAGAGACAGTGTGATATAGTGGTTAGAATGTCAGACAGATAACCATGTATGCCACTTGGGGAAGGAAAGAGAAAGAGATACGTAGCAATAAATTAGATTAAATAAGTTATAATATTGTTTTGATGTTTTTCCTCTCCTATGACAGGCAGCAGAAGGTGATGCCTCCTTTACAGAGCTTGGAGGAGGAGTACGTGGCCCAAGAATAGTGGAGCATAAAGCCCAGTCTGACTGCAAATCTGAAAAGAATTGGCCAGTATGCTCTGATGACGAATGGGTAAGAGTGAACAAGCCTGAAGCACATTCATCACACTTTTTGCTGTGTACCACGGTCTCCATACAAAATCACAGTCATGGCACAATAGACCCTAATGACATAGATATACAATGATACCACAACACGCCTGCAATTCAGAAATTGCTACAAAGGGTTTCTTCAAATTTCTAGATTAACTGAAAATCAAGGATGAAAAACTATGTATTGTTTATTAATTAAAAAGCTTTCATTGATTATTAATAAAGTCAATTCAGACTACACATATAACCCGCTGAATTCAGTCAGACATCACAGCAGGAGCAAACATGTACAGAGTCTAGCTGTTGAGCACCCTGTGTGCTAGATTTTGGGCACACACATCTTAGAAAAAATACACAGCACTGCGTTTCCTAAAAATATATTCACATGTGACAAAGTTGCTATAAATACAGAACAATGTTATTATTGCTAGGAAGTCAAATTAAACCAGCTTCTCCAGGTAGCATTCCTGCATAAGCAATGTGGCATGTCAAGCAAACATGGTTGAAACTGGGCATGTGATTATAATTAAATCTCATGTGATAATTAAATTACATGTGATTATAATTAAATCTCTATTAGCAGTAATAATAAAATAATGAACCTTGAGGACCAAATAAGTGACATGGCAGATGTTTCATCTGTAATTTTATTTTATTTGCTATTTCCTCATTTCAGGGCACTAAATGTCCTTCAGGATGCCGGATGCAGGGACTGATAGACGAAACAGACCAGGATTTTGCTGACAGGATAAACAAAATTAAGAAACTGCTTGCGGATAATCAAAACAGCTACAAGACATCAAACATTATTAAACAGGAAATCAATGGCTATCTGGATAGAAATCTGGCCAGTGAGCAACGTGAGTATCATCCACACAAGTGTATTGTCATCTGACTTCTCTAACAATCGCCAAATACAAGCAATTGCTTGTTGCTTCCTTATTATATAAGACCAAGTAGACTCAAGTAACAGTCACAGAATCATAGAAGGGATCTGGAGGGTCGCTTACTCCAGCCCCCTGCAGTGCAAGAATCTCAACTAGCTCATACATGACAGACTAGAATTGTAGGTGTTATAATTACACATAAGGAAGACCCATCAAGAGCAACAAAAACTTTCACAACACACTTGCTTTGTATGATTCCACTGTCAAAATAATCTCCTTTCACAAGCTACCTCCATGCATAATCATACAAAGAGGGGAGCAGGATCACACCAGCTGGCTGCACCCCTGGGCCCCTGCACTCAGAGCCAAAGTTCTGTAGAAGGGCACCCACTTCTAGGTGCATGTGCCTAGTGGGTCTATATCATGAGAAAGGCTGAACGCACAGGATTCTTGAACACACGGTGTCAGCCTGCATATCCAGTGTAACATCAGTTACAGCAAGGCCTTTAACAACTGTTTGAGACAATTGGGAGAGAAGCACCCTTAGCCAAAGCCTAATCAGCAGCCTCCCAATTTACAATTATCACACCATCTTCATTAATTACTTTGCTTTTAACCAGGCATGGCTATCTGTTTTGGCGTCAAGGACCACATGGACCTATGGCCAATCCTCCAAGTTGAAACATTATGGCAAATGTGGGCTTTTCTCCAGATCTCCCTTCCAAAAGCAGACCATGTGATATACTTTCAAATAATGTTCTAAAATAATTCTGAGGATTTATCCTGCCCCAGATCAGAGACCCTGTTTCAACAGTGAAAGCTTCATTCTTCAAGGATGAATATTCACTTATTGTCTTAGTATCTACAGTGTAACGACAACCAAAAATGCTTCATTCCTCAACAGACCATTGGTCCACCTAGTTCAGTGTTGTTGAAGCTGAACTAACTAGAGATGTCACAGGTTGAACTTAACTGGAGATGTCAGGGTGAACTGGGGCCTTTTGCATGTAAAGCATGTGCCCTCCCAGTAAGTTAGGCCCCCGATATTCTTCCTGAATATTTATGGCCTAGATATGAGGAGAATTCATTATTACTTTCTTCCAACATTTCTTTAACAAATTAAAATCTAACATGAATGGAATACACAGAAAGGGGGAAGTAAAAAAAGCTAGGATTCAAATGGCTACAAAAGAGACTGCCAGCTCATGCAGTGAGGTTTTTCAGCACCTCTCTCTAAGAGGTGAATTTTGTGGGTTCCAGTGCAGAACTAAAGGTTGGAAGATTAAGTAATAGGGATGCATAATTCAGGCATACATGGATGCATGCGTCCTTGAGCCTGGCAAAAAAGTTGACAGTACCCAAGTGCTTTTATCTACAAATGGCACCCACAGGGCACCTTGATCTATGCTGGGATCATGACTGGGGTGGGTGTGTCTTCAGGAGTGTTTTTCAATGGGAAAGCAGCATGAGGAGGGAAAGTCAACCCTCCCTCTCAGATACTGCTGTCCCGATCTGAAGAAAAAGACAGTATCATCAAGGGTCATTAGGGTTTGGCCCTACAGGAGCCACTTGCTAATTTCCTCCTACCTAGTGTCCTTATACAGTATAATGTGTTGTTATTATCATTGTAATTCAACCTGTGCCTTGAAATAGCTATTGTGGGGAAAGACTAAGCTATTGCGGCTTCTTTTGCTTCAGAACTTGATGATAACTATGGCCAAATATCTGACGACCTGAGAAGGAGACTTGTGACGCTGAAGCAGAGAGTTGCTGACCAAGTTAGCCGGATTAAAGTGCTGCAGAACACCATCCGGAACCAAGTTGTAGAGATGAAGCGTTTAGAGGTAGGCTGCAACCATTTTTTCCAAAAAAAATAAAATAAATTCTTGTCTGGGCTGAATTCTACCCACTCGCCCTTTCTCAAGGGCATCCATCTTCTGTGAAAGTACAGTACAAGAGGCATTCTTCTCAACTTCTGGTGGAATTGGACAAATTCTAACTATTTTCTGTTGAGCAATGCCTTACTGCTATAGATGAGGGTTTGGCTTCTTTGTTTTACAACAAAACCTTTTGGGGTCACTTCAAGCAGTGATGAAACTGCCATCAGCAATAGCCCAGTGGCATTCCTCCTTTACAAACAAAATAGCCCAATAAATACTTAAGGATACAACAGCTTCGGCAGACTTAGGAATCAAAGCAAGCACATTTATACTGAGGTTGTGGTTTTGTATTTTATACATTGCATTTTGTCTTATAGGTTGGTTGACCATAATACTGTAAACACTTGCCAGACTGACACACGTCTCTTCTTCTCCCATTTGTATTTTCACCTTTCCATCTCTGCCTAGGTGGACATTGATATTAAGGTGCGTTCCTGCGGAGGGTCCTGTTCTCGAGCTGTCAACTACAATGTGGACACCGATAGCTATGACAAGATACAGAAGCTGCTTTTACAGGCCAGCTCCATCAACTTGCAGCCGGCATATGAAGCTGCTCCCTTGAGGGTACTGAAAATGAGACCCCTGAAGGATTCCACTGTCCCTAGCCATTTTAAAACTGCTCCTCTGTCGGAACAAGAAGCAGGCATCATTAATCGTATCAAACTGGTTGAAGTCGTATTGGAAGATTCAGAGGCTGCTGGACAACCACATACTAGCAAGTTAGTCACTCCTGCTTTTGGAGGGGCTACCTCTGGCAGAGGCGATACCTCCAGTAGTTTGAAAATAGTCGGTCCTTCTGAGTCTCGTCTCTCCCGTACATGCGTCAAAACCATCACTAGAAAAGTGATCAGAGGTCCTGAAGGTCCCAGAGAAGAGGTTGTTGAAGAGTATAAAACATCTGATGGTTTGGACTGTTTCCATTCTAAAGATTTAACCAGAGAAGCAGGAGGCACCACCCACACGAGAGTGACCACTGGGACCGGTGGAAGTGGCTCCTCTGACTTTTCTACCCTACCTCTGAATGCAAAAGAGTTTTTCACCTCAGGTTCTGGTGGCAGAATCCATAGCACAGGGACTGGCAGCCACACATCAACCTTTGAAGGACACGACGTTTTCTCCGACCTTGGGGAGGGAGAAACCGACGACTTCTCCATCTTTGACCAGCCCTCCCCCGACTTCCATTCTCATACAAGTGGCAGCACATCCCATTCCAGGACGGTTGCGTCCAGCAGCAGCAGCAGCAGCAGCAGCAGTTCTAGCGGCTTCAACAAAGGGGGCTCCACTTTCGAAACCAAGTCAATAAAAATCCCATCAGTTGAGCTGCAACATGACGAGAGTGGAGAAGACAGACCTGATTTTCATGCACGCAGCTTGAGTGCAGGAGGAGTGAAGCAGGGAGAAAGCTACACCGGGACAGGTACCCACCCACTGCATGGAAAATAATTATTGAGGGAGCAGCAGTGAAGTGTGCAACCAAACTGACACACAGGTTAAGCGAGTGCAATCCATGCCATTGTTTAAATAATAAGAGCAATGTGTCTGTTGGTTGCCATTTTGGAAAGGTGGGGGACATGGTTTCTCGCCATGAGTAATTGGAGAACAAGGCAGTTGTGTACCTAACGTCATGGGTAATGAAAATGTGCATGTAAGCAATCAGTTTGGGGTGGGGGGAGAGTACAAGGATTCGTTCCACTGCAGCCCCAAATTAAGTGTAGCCAGTTGACTTGAGCATGATTACTGTTTGGATTCCTGTGACCTTGTAATAAAGCTTAACCGAAAACTTCTGTCAACCAGATCAACTTTGTTTTTTTAGACTGTGAGGATATCCACCAGAAACACACTTCTGGTGCCCAAAGTGGCATTTTCAGAATCAAGCCAGCAGGAACCACTAAGGTTTTTTCAGTTTATTGCGACCAAGAGACCACTTTGGGAGGATGGCTTCTGATCCAACAGAGATTGGATGGGGCGCTGAATTTTAACCGGACCTGGGAAGACTACAAGAATGGTTTTGGCAGCGTGGATGGGAAAGGAGAGTTCTGGTTGGGCAATGAAAATCTCCATCTCCTGACCCAGAGGGACACTGTCCTTCGAGTCGAAGTAGAGGACTGGGAGGGCAATAAAGGTTATGCAGAATATAACATACACATAAGCTCTGAAGAAGAAGGCTATAGGCTCAGTGTCTCTGATTATGAGGGGACAGCAGGCGATGCTCTTATCAGGGGTTCAGAGGAAGATGGGGTTGAATACACCACACACAATAACATGAAATTTAGTACTTTTGATAGAGACAACGACCAATGGGAGGAGAACTGTGCTGAGATATATGGAGGTGGCTGGTGGTACAATAATTGCCAAGCTGCTAATCTCAATGGAATTTACTACTCAGGAGGTCAGTATGACCCAAGGAACAACGCTCCCTATGAGATTGAAAATGGGGTGGTCTGGGTGCCCTTCAAGCCCTCTGATTACTCTCTCAAAGTTGTTAGATTGAAAATTCGGCCTATAGAGACACTCTAGATATCAAAGCAGCAAGAACAATAACTTCCAAAATTATATATACCTCAACATTATGTAGTGTATGTCTGATTGTGTGTGCGTTTTTTTTTATTATCCAAAACAACTGAATGCAACTGCCTATAAAATAAATGGGTTCACTCAAAAATACATTTCTGGTGTGTTTAAGTTATTTACAAACAACAGCACAAATAAATATTATAAAATGTCTGTTGGGGATGTCTTCCTCAGTTAAGCCATTTGTATCTTTAAAGTTCCATAACAAATGTAGTATTAAACAACGCACATTACACACTGAGATCAAATTCAAAACCATTCCCTTGAAAAACCAGTACTGGCTGAGCAAAGAAAAATAATCTACAGTATTTAAGTCATAAATGGAGAACCATTTTTCAGCCTAAGGATTTCATTCCCTCATTGCCAACTTTCCAAGGTCTTCGCATGCCAGTGGTGGGTGGGCCCAAAACAAAAGTGGGCATGGTCAAAGCAAGCAAGGACAAAGTAGGCACACGTATCAGGGCTGACCCTATTATTCAAGAGACTGAGGCAGCAGTCTCAGTCAGCAGATGCTCATGAGTGCACCCTGCCCCCACTAAGCTAGCCTGCTTCCCTCAGGTGTCCCATGCTGCCCCATCATCAGTGTTGAAGGATGCCAGTCTGGTTGGCTTTTGAAAATGGAATGGGGTGGAGGGGACCATCTTTTCTTTTGCCTCAAGCAGCAGTCTTCATCAATACAACAATCAACAAAACCAGTGTGTGCAGAGGCATATCTGTAAATTTCCCTTTTCTCCCACAGCTTTTTTCAAGCTTAGTTGCTGGAGAGGTGGTGGTCTTAATGAAGACCACAGCCGAGGAGGGGAGGGTTAACCATCTTCATAAATATTGCCCCCCACCCCACTCTCCATGCAGTGATCAGGCCTGAAACAACAATAGATGAGGGTTTACAAGCCCATTTGCCATGCATTGCCTAGTCAGTTAATTTACTAATAACAGAATAACTTTCAAAGGTGGATTTGTTTTGAACTATATAAATTAGTTTGGTGAAAGCAAGGCTGAGGCGATCAAAACAGAATTAAAAGCAGCTGTAGAACAAATGGAGTTGATCCCGGGTCTCTAAATGTTGGAAGAGAAGCCTTTTAAGGGACAAAATAGATGTTACTTTAATTGCCCAGTCACCAGCCATGTCTGGTTTTTATTATTTACCACCAGCCATGGAGGCCCCTGGTTTTTATTGGGACTGCAGCATGAGATGCATAACCCTCCCATCCCTGGCAATAGGCCTGAAAAATTCACCCAATGCACTGCAAATAGCATTAGTAAAAAGGCTCCCATTAGTGATAACCCATGCTTGCTAGCCAGACAATTATAGGAGCATCTGTGTTGATCCACCAATACACTTAAATAGAAAAAGCTTCTCCAGGATCTCTTATCAGTTAAAAATGAAGGTGGGAGAATCAAACAGCTCAATACTCCCCGACATCAGAAACTCTCTGTATTTAGAAAGTTAACATGTGAGGGGAAATATGCAGTGTGTGTGTGAGAGAGAGAATGGGGAGGTCTCTGTGAGCGTATGATCTCTGTGAGAGAGGTGCACTTGAGCAGAGAGAGCGAGGAAAGATGCTTATGTGAAGTGGGTGACTGGTCTGTGTGTGGCGAGTGCTTGTGCGTACTGCGTGTGTAAGCGAGGAAGTGTGGTGTGGTCACCTTGCATATTTTTTCTGGTACTAGGGAATGATCCTTGGTGTTGTTAAATGGCAACAGCATCTGGGTATATATGTAGAATCAATATTGTGTGATCCCCATAGTTGGCATCAGGAGGATGTGACTGACTTCTCAGGCTAAGCATGAGGTTTCCAGGGTGGCGTAGTGGGAAGAAGAAGAGTTTGGATTTGATATCCCGCTTTATCACTACCCGAAGGAGTCTCAAAGCGGCTAACATTCTCCTTTCCCTTCCTCCCCCACAACAAACACTCTGTGAGGTGAGTGGGGCTGAGAGACTTCAGAGAAGTGTGACTAGCCCAAGGTCACCCAGCAGCTGCATGTGGAGGAGTGGGGACGTGAACCTGGTTCACCAGATTACGAGTCTACTGCTCTTAACCACTACACCATGCTAACAACTTTGAGAGAGTAATCAGAGGGCTTGAAGGGTACGCAGACCAGCCCATTTTCAGTCTCATAGGAACAGCAATGCCCACTCTCTCTCTCTAATTTTGTGTTATGCCATCCTCTGATGGCAGCCATTTTGTATTCCGCCATGCACCTTCCATGGCAGCCATTTTGTGTTATGCCACACCCCATGGCAGTTATTTTGTGATTAACATCCATAGCACTTGCTCAATATTCAAAATGTGCCGCTGGACCAAAAAAGCTGGTGACCTCTCTCTTAGTACAACTACCGGTGACAAGGATAAAAACACATCTGCAAGTTCTTAGCCTGGGGTAGCCAATGTGGTGCCCTTCAGGTGTTGTTTGACTACAATTCCCAACATCCCTGACCATTAGCTATTTGGAGGGCCCCACATAGCTAGAGGGTAAGGACATACTGAACAGGGGACTGTGAACTAAAAGGACTCTTGTTTTGTAGTCAACCAGAGAAAGCATTGATAGCCCAGTATCAATTGTTTCTTGTTAGCTGCGTAGCATAATTATAGTCACAGCCCTGTTTTGTCAGGAAAGGCAGACTTCTGCAGGGAAATGTCTAACCGGACAAATGTTAACTGTTTGGTGACAATACACTTCAGCGAGGTCACATTCAAAATGTCCTGATGTGCATTAGACGTTTTTAGTGCAAACTGTGCAAGGGTGGTTCTGGTCTCAGGTGATTAAAAGGAAGTTGGGTAAAAAGTAGCTTGAAGACAAAATAATAAAAGTAAAGAAAAATCACTTATTGGAATTATTTTTATTACTATCATTTATTAAATTTATATACTGCCTGTCATCAAGAGACCACAGGGCAGTTTACACACCCGTGTTCAGAGACAGTATACCTCTGTCGCCAAACATAATAGGATCTCTGCTGGATCAGGCCAGTGGCCCATCTAGCCCCGTATCCTGTTATCAGAGTGGCCATCAGGTGCCTATCAGACGTCTGCAAGCAGGGAGACCCAGCTGAAGAAGCATCAAGGTGAGTTAAGTACCCATTTATTTATTTAATTAACTCAGCAGCTCAGTTTGCTTCCCAGAAGCCTCTGGCTGACTTCTGGGAAAAGAATGCTGGACTCAATGGAACACTGGACAAATCCAGCAGGACCTCTTATGTTGTGAAGCTTTTCCCACAGAATTTGAGACAAGAACTCATTTCGTCACTTTGAATCTACTTTGAATCTACTTTTGAATGGAGAAGTTGTGGAATTCCCTCCACACAAAGATGCAGCTGGCTTCTTTACAGTACAGCTTTTTTCGCAGCTCATTACCCTGGCCTTTGACAGCTGTGAGGTGTGATTTAAATTATATAATACTTAACATTGTATTAGATTTTCATGTAAATTCTTTTATCTTATTTTAAACCGTGTGACGGTCTTGCAACTTGCCCTGGGACCTTAAGGTCAAGGGTATGTGTAAGAACTCCTGTAAGAAAGAAATGAAGTTATTGGAGCAGAAAATGTCAATACTGTAGAGGAAGTATGAGGTATTTAAAAGGTTTTTGTGTTGCCTATCTGTCACAAATGTATCACATGATGTTTGCAAACTATTTCAATGAGGTTAATCCAAGCCAGGAACCCCTGGAATTACCACCCCTGCAAGGTGGAGGGTTTCTTACTTGGCTTTGGGAAGGTTGTGCAAAGGTTCTGGCAGTGTCCCCGAGCTCTCCTGCAAATTCCCAAAGCTTGGAACCTTGCTCACCTTCGGGGAAGGGAAATAAATGAAGAGTGGGTTTTCTTCCCCTCTCCCTTTATTTATTTCCCTCCCATCCCCATCTGCACAAAGCTGTGATCACGTAAGTAAAATAAGTGTAAGATGCGAATTGCCTGTATAACACTTCTGCTTTTATTCACAGCGCATTTAACCAACATAAACATGGCAGAGTGCGTGTGTTTGCCGGTTAATGTTTTAATGCAAAGTTAGGCTCAAATATATCATGAAACAGATATGAGCACACAAAAATTGCCACTGTTTATTTAAATAACCATCATTATTCTTGGATGATTGGTCTAATCTTCATGCTGGCTTTCTTCAGTGAATGCCAGGACCCTTTCCAATTCATCCATACCATGCCATCATCTGTTCCGTGTTTTGCCATTTCTGAGGTATAATGCCCACCCCAGTAGTATCTGCCATTTGGATTGGCGGAATGGCAACGATTGTACCACCAACCACCACCGTCTTCTTTGGAACACTGTTTCTTTGGGTCTGGATTTGGCCTGCGGGGTGAAATATACAAAAGGTATATTTTACATGCACCAATAAAAAAGTAAATGCATAATCTGCAAATCCAACATATATTAATTTATGTTATTAACTGTTTTCAATTCTGAATTTGCCCTGGTGAAGGGTGGGTAATAGATTTAAATTAATAGTAATAGTAATGATAATTACAACCATAATAAATGTAATTGTGAACCCAGTAATAGCTGTATCTTCCTTGGACAAAGTAATCTCTATTAATCACCCAGGAGATCATCCTATGGTTCTCCGAATGATGACTTATATAAATTATATAGCTTATAACTCTTAACACTAGGATACTTTTTATAATCTGTTCCAGCCTGACAGCATGATCCTATACATGTCTAACCAAAAGTAGCTCCCCCTGAATTAGAAATACGCCCCTCCCAAAGCCTGACAGATGTATCTGTGTGCCCATCAGCCATTGGTGTTCATTTATTGCAATGGTAATAAACTATGTCAGCCCAACAGGATGCAGTCGTGCAACATCAAGAGTTGCAAAGGAAGCAATTCATCTTTAGTCATACCCAAATGTGTCCCAAATGTGTGTGCCAGAGTACAGTAGCAAACCAAGTGCAAACGCATACACATACCAGCCATCATTGTCTCTGTCGAAAGTGCTGAAGAACATGCTATTGTGGATTGTCATGGTTCGGTTTTCGCCATACAGCTGCGAGGCTCCTTCTAACAAGGCGTTTCCAGCTGTGCCCCTGTAGTTACTAACTGAGAGCTGATACTTGTTTGCTTCCCCCTGAATGCTGAATCCTCCATAGTGTGCTTTAACCTTATCACCATTCCAGTCTTCCAGTTCGATTAGAAGTTCAGTGGGTCCCATTTTGGTAAGCTGGCTGATTTTGTCATTTCCGAGCCAATATTCACCTGTGGGATAATGAAAACACATTGGCTAAAGAGATCTTCAGAAGGGGTTTTAAGGAATCTATTCTTTGTCCTAAATCTGTAAAACCTGAACCAAACAAGGCAGTTCCAAGAATTATGAGAACACCTAGCTGGACAATGAGTTAAAACCATATGTCATTTTTTTTAACAACAGAAACAGAGAAATCTTGCTTATCCCTGCTCTTCTAATCACTCCAATGCAACCAACAGTCTTTTATTGATTTATGTAAGAGGAAAGTTCAGAGACTGTTAAGACAGCTACAGAAAACACTTCTTGACACTGTTTTGCTGTACAAACTTCATGCATCGATACAAAAAGGAAGCAAAGGTAGTCAAAAGTGGCAGGCATTAAGGTGGCAGTGTTTATCAAACCTGGGTCTCCAGTTGTTGTTGGACTACAACTCCCATCATCCCTGACCACTGGTCCTGCTAGCTAGGGATGATGGGAGCTATAGTCCAATAACAGCTGGAGACTCAACTTTGAGAAATGTTGTAATGATGATTCATTAACACAGCCATGTAGCTGCAAGTACATAGGAAGATACATTATACCGAGTGGGACTATTGACCCACTTTGCTCAGTGCTGTCTACACTGATTGGCAGCCTCTGTCCAGGGTTTTTGGCAGGGGACTCCCCCAACCCTACCCAGAGAAGCTGGAGAATGAACTTGAAGCCTTCCACGTACACAGCAGATGCTCTACCACTAAGAAGTCATGCAACTCCCAAGTTGCAATATGTCCTCTCACATTCTTCACCAGCAAAAGCAGCTGATAATAGTTCCATTAATAAGAAGCTGCTCAGAGTCAAGATTCTTACCAGGGGTGTCACAATAGTTCTTTCCACCACTGGATGCAACATTTCCAAACCCCTTTTTATAGGAATCCCATGTTCTTCCAAAGTTAACACTGCCATCTTGGCGGTTTTGAATAAGAAGCCAGCCTGGAAAAGGTAAAAGGGTGCAAAAATCACCAGTCATTAACCAAACAAAGGAAAGAAGAAGAAGAAAAATGCTGGCACAGGTCATTTTAGTGTATCATCAAAATGGCCTCAGTAATTTGTGTCTCAGTGTGTCTGAATGTACTGGTATATAGAAGACTTCAGTAAAATAAATAGCTGCACCTCTATCTAAAGGACATGCACTGTCTATTTGGACATTCTCATATCATTTCAATAGCAGAACTTGTCAGTGGATCATTGCTTGTGTAACAGAACAATACCTCTTAGAAATAATGAGATTTTAGCAATTGATTTCTCATGGGGTCAGATGCCCACTCTCTGGATTATAACCTGAGATTTTTTACCTTGCCCATCTCGAGATGGGCAGGATATTTAATACCAAAATATGCAACTATACTCTAAAAATATTTGTTCACATCAAGGGTGGCACATGAGATTTCAAAGTGCTAAACTTTGATGTGATCGTATCCATAACACATAGGCTACTGGGGGTAGGTTAGGGAATCTTCTCAGAATTGAATTCCAGCTGTAGTTTGAGAGAATGTGCATCATACTTAACTACCAAATACTTAATTTCAAAGTTAAGTTGACAGGCTGTAACTGTTTTCTTGTTAACGCAAAAGCTGCAGGTGTAATACAGTTGGTGCAAATTTCTTTGCCACTCTTTGGTTCTCTTTACTCAACATAGTAGCAGCTTCAAATGGGCAGCTTCAATGAGTCTTCTCCCTGAATAGCCTTCCCTCTCTCCTTGCCACTGTCACTTGGACTTGTTCTCTCCCTCTGGGACCAACCCACACCACTGCCTAGAAGGCAAGTGGAGGCTACAGCTCCCTCACCTTGCTCTTATCTCTGTTTGCATCCTGGAAGGGGCAGATGAACAGGAAGTAGCAGCACAGATGGGGAAGGGCAAGGGGTCCTGGAAATCACCAAGGAGCTCCTGTGGGGCACTGGCCCAACTCACCTCCATTGTCCGTTTTCATGTCACAATAAACTCTGTATGGTTTGAAAAAAGGATCCGGTTGGACGAGATACATCTCAGATGTTTCACCTCCTTTCCGAATTATGTCTTCGCACTCTGCAATCAGAAAGCCATGATATATATTGCTGAGCAAGCTACAAAAATCTTTTCCTCCCCTCAATAGCCTAGTATTAGCAGAACCAATTACACACTGGCGTAAAACTGTTTACCACCTCCCACTTGCTTTCTAAAGGATGAATTAAATCGAGTACCTGTACTGTCCCACTCACATCCCTCAAACATGGAGTTTTCATAGGGTCTTTGTGTTTAGGGTCCACACCCAATACTTTTGGGGATCCTACTGATGTGAAAAGTCTTTCCTCCACCCATTTTATTAAAATACAAGGTTCCCTCAGTAGAATGAGGTAATAAGAGATTTTCATTAGCTTAAGCCGGCATGTCAGTGAACCAATTACCACGAGGGCCATCGACCAATTGGGAAGAAAGGAAGGAGAGGAGAGCAGCAGGCAAGTTGGCCATGCTGGTCAGGGATGATGGGATCTGAGAATCCAACAACAACTGGAAGACCACATATTCCCTGTCACTGTTATAGACCTTGGGATGAAGTTACAGGGCTGCTGTAGCCAGACCATCACCAGCCACAATGGACGCAGAAGCTATAGCTGGGGGTCAGATTGCCCTGCTCATTATTTGGTGGTCACAAGAGATGCCTCATTGGAGATGACAGTGCGGTGTAAGGGTCTCTGTGAATGCGCCAGTGGCACCCTCAAGGCTGCCTGTGCACCTGTCAAACTATGGAGCAAAACAAGTCAGGGAAGAGAGAGATTACCTTTGCCCGACACCACAGGTATGTTGCATGAAACAGTACAGGGAGTGCGACATTCTTGCAACTGAGAAATGACAGTTTTTTGCAGCTCTTGTATTTTCTTTTGCAAACTATCCACAACTGAACGAAGAAGTCGCAGGTTAGTTGGGATGTTGTTGTCTAGGTTATCTTTGATGAAAGTGTAGTGCTCTTCAACCTCCTTGTTGTATTGAGAAATTACATTCTGGTTATCTGGGGAAAAAAACAAATTCATTTATACTTTTTTTAAAAAAACTGCTAACAGAATAAAAGAGCATTTATTGTGTCAGTACATAGTACACAGTAGACTTTTTTCACCCAATAGACTAGTAATCCGACACTGACTCCCACTGCCCTCGCATTCCTCTACTGCATCCTTTGTGCATTTCTTTAGATTGGAAGCGCCTTGAGGCAGAGAACTGACCTCTCATTCTTTGTAAAACAGCATCAGTGTTAATAACACTTATCCAGAGTAGACCCACTGAAATTAATGGACACGACCAATTTAGGTTCATTAATTTCAGCGGATCTACCCTCAGTAGTACTTAAAGGTAAAGGGACCCCTGACCGTTAGGTCCAGTCGTGACCGACCCTGGGGTTGCGGCGCTCATCTCGCTTTATTGGCCGAGGGAGCCGGCGTACAGCTTCCGGGTCATGTGACCAGCATGACTAAGCCGCTTCTGGCGAACCAGAGCAGCGCACGGAAACGCAGTTTACCTTCCTGCCGGAGTGGTACCTATTTATCTACTTGCACTTTGACGTGCTCTCGAACTGCTAGGTTGGCAGGAGGAGTAGGACTTAGCCGCATATATATGGAGGGTACAATAGAAAAAATAAATACTAATATGTTATAAGCCATGATCAAGATTTGACTTCTGCTTTATCTCCTGGACAAGCACTTCAGATGTTTGTAGATGACATCTGCCTATCTGGTCCAGCACGAGAGTCAGGAATTATTACCCTGATTAGAGATTGATGGCTGGCTGATATGATCAAACTGCCATACTGCTAAATGTGTCATTTTCACACATGGTTCTTACATTCCAATCCCAATATAAATCTATTCAAAATAGACAGCAGTGTTTAAGTTTTCATTTAATGCTATTTTTATGTATGATTTTAAAGTCTCTCCTTTTTTCTATTTTTGTTGTGTAAGTCACTTTGAGATACCCAATTACAAAAATATAACTAATACATAAAGGTAAGAACTAAAAAAATTTTTTTAAGCATTCTGCTGTCCCACCACATGTTTGTGCAGGGAGTGTGGTCACGAATGTGCCCTCTGGTGGTCATTATTATCATTCATCTTTCTTGAGAAGCCTTTCAGGATACCCAGAGCAAGGCAGTTTTGCCTATGTATTGATTTGCAGCAAGTGATAAATAACAATAGCAGGGTTTACCTAGTACTTGTTTCTGTTTCTTTGCTAGCCTCTCATCCAGCAGATGGGTATAAGAATATATAGTTGAAGTGGACTGCTCTAGCTTCTGCACTTTGTCTGTTAGATCCTGCACAGTTGGCTTCACCGTCCTTTCCTGTTTCAGCAGCGCAGTCCGCAGCTCACATCCAGTTGGGCATAAGACTCCCTTTAAAAAGCGCGCACACACAAACACAATGCGACTGAATGCAGTAGGTTAGAACTAAAATGACATTAAGTACATTTTTTAAATTCAATGTGCATGCTTTTTAAAAAAATTATGCAAGTAGCGATGCCATCCCATAGTGCTTGGGTGTGGGTGTGAATGGAGTTCTGAATGGGTAAAAAAGAGAGAGAGACATAATTGGCCCTGTCTATCTGATTGCTTAATTCATACATGACCATGAGTGATATGGAATTGAATCACAAGAAGGTTACCTCCACAGAATTTCAGGCATATACGGATCGGGCATACAAAGTAGGTGCTAACAAATCAATTAATTGGCCAGCCACACATTTGTAGCTGGTTTTGTCATAACAGATGGCTGGTAATTGGGAGAGATAAAGAACAGAATGTCTGTGTTATGATGTGTAAACAAGATGAGTTCTTAAACCATTAAAATAGCTATTGTTTAAAAGCAGCTGCCATATAAATACCTGACGGCCACACAGATGTTTCACTATAGACCCGGCAAAGTAGCTCTGGAGCAAGCTCCCCAGCAGTGCATGTTTGTAATTTTTGAAATATCAGGATTACAGCCCAAAGCAAGCCAACAAGAAATGGACTAATAGCACATATACTTTCCCACCGAAGTGCTTCCAAGAGGTAGCCTTATCAAACAGGATGAAACCTGCTACTTGCTCTTAAGAATTACCGTCCCACCACACTAGTAATGCACATAAACCTACCAGCTCTTCCGACATATGTTTGCAGCCTCCACGGTCAGGGAATACAACCTGCTCTCTCTTTCGGCCAGCCACAGGTGGTTTAGTTGGACGAGCCCGATAGCGAAAGCCACTACTGGGAGGAAGAGGAGCTGGACGCAGAGTTGGATATGGCTCCCGTTTTTTGTTCAGTGGCCTGTGACCTCGTGCATCTACTCCATCGCCGTCATCCTGTTCAGCGACGGCAGTGGGAGGATAAATAATCCTGTTACTGTTATAATCTGCAAACAATTTACATTATAAAAAGAATACGTTGTGCATCTACCAAAGTATTTATTCCTCCAAAGTTTTGCTCATTTTCCAGTTGCTCTCTCCTGTGTAGTTTGGGGAGGGGCTGGGGCTGCATATTTTTAAAGTTTTTCCATATGTTCTTAATGGTTTAAAATGTTTTCATCTATTTTACTTACTTTTCTTTAACCTGTACTGTTTTGCTGCTTCGTCATGTTCCATCTGGGCTCCTTTGGCAGGAATGGCAGGATGGAAATTGAATAAATAAAGCTGATAGGTTCACATGTAACGCCAAGCCATAGTTAAAACAAACTAAGGTTTGTAAGCCAACAACAAACCATGGCTTCAGATTGTGGTTTGTTGGCAGTTAATAAAGCACAGTTAAGCACTGGGCAGGGTTTATGTGTAATACTAAGTCATGGTTTAATAAAGCATGGGTTGGTATTATGAACAAACCAGGCCTGCTCTAGTATTTTGGATTGGACTGGGCACAGGGGTCATCAAGGAAGCTCAGAATAAAACTGTATGCAGAAATCTGTGGTTGGAGGCAAGTAAATTCTTCAATATATTTGACATTCTTTTGAAACCCATTAAGGGATGGGGAAATCACTTAGCATGTCATCTGGAGAATAACAGCAGATAGAGAAATGCCTGCCTATTTATTCTTTGCTTGGACATGCACCCTTCCCAGCATATTTTTTAATTGGAAAAAACTGCATTGAAAGGTGCAGTTTGGTCCTAACAATTATGAGTTTTTGTGCTTACAAATACATAAAGATGCATAAGGAATAGGGCTAATATCCCTTAGATATTCCTAACCTAAAATCCCAATGAAATGAACAAAACCTGAGAAAAAATGAATCCAAAAGCAATGGAAGGCAAAAATCAATTTTAAGATAAAATGAGATAATATATTACAATACAAATAATTACCCACTGAACTTCATTCAAAAGATTAACTGAATTCACAAAAGGTGACAGTGTTCCCAAAGACAAAGTTCATGTGCTATTGAATTCTCATGTTAGAGAATTTTTCTTCCCACTGATGGTACCATGTCCTTTTCAGTATCTTATGTGGAAACAGTCAAACTATACCTGAATAATCCCATGAGGACCAGCAGGCTTTCCTCACCCCACCCGCCAGCTTTATTTCAAGAAATGAATGATAAATGTCTCTGGAATGGCAATATTAAATAAATTCTTAAATTGGAGGTAAGTGCATTTTTTTCACACACACAATTATTTGACAGCAAATTATAAGCAAATACGTAAGTTTCTGGAACGGAATCCATAATTGTAACCATTATGTGGTTTGTTTTTCTTTAATTAAGAAGAAAACTTGGTCTTACCGGAGCTGCGGTTGTGGTTGCCTATATAAAGGAAAAGGGAAGAAAGAAGGGAAAAGGATTAGCATTAATTACACATAACTCAAGAATTCAACCCTTCTTTCCTACATGTTTAATTTGCAAATTATTATTTCCTTAATGCAAATAAAACGGTATTAGGTTTTGCCTCTATTTTCTGAAATCTAAACCAAAAATGCGAACACATTATTATTATTATTATTATTATTAAAAAAACCTTTATATTCTAACCTCCTCTTCATCATCATAGTCAACAGCAGCCTGGGATTTAACAACGACAACAACAGAAAGGAGAAACAGCAACAGTAGTTTCATGATTTTGGATTGCATGAGCATCTTAGCAGCTTTCCTCCCCTCTGTAAAATCAGAGAAAGCAAGTCAGTGATCATATATAAATGAATCAACCTGAAGTATCTTAGCTGGTTAATGATAGCTCTGCCATCCCACACACTGTTAATATTTAACCTAAATGTTCAGAGTTTGTGCCTGGACAAAGTCTCCAGTTGAGCAACATCTTTTCTATGTACCATCTTCAAGGGAGGACAAATAGGTGTCATTTAAATATAGCCCTGTTCATTTGCGGAAATTAAAAAGGTTGTAGTCGTAAGAAATTGGGTAAAGAAAACAGACTAGCAGTGTTTGCAACTGTAATCAGGGTCTTGATAGTCTTGTTCCTTCGTCTCCTTTTCGCTCTTCAGGTCTCAGCAACCCTGACCCAAAGCTATGTATAACTACATTGTCTCAGATCTAAAGAAAGTTAAATGTCATCCTTTAAGTCCCATTGAAATCAATAGGGAGAGTTATTTGATGTGACTATGACCTAATGGTCAGGGGTCCCTTTTTATGCCCTATGAATTCCTATGGAGTTGGTCTTTCCTTTACTCACATGTAGTTTTCAAGTCTGTTACTGTAATTTTACATACCCTTTCTGTGGTTTTGGATATTTTTCATACTTTGTAAATGCTAACCTGGTCTTCAAATGGCATTGCATGCTGCCCATCCTAAGCCACGTCATCTCCATTTTAAAAAGTGCAATTTATTCTTCAACCTTAAGTCTCACTGTGCAACAGATTAGCAGCTTTGAATGCTTACACAATGAGAAGAGCTTGTGCAAATCTTTGATGTGGTACATCATCAACCGGGTTAACCAGATGACGATTTTTATTTAAGCTTATTAGTTGCATACTACCTCAAGCTCTCTCCATGCCAAACAAAGTTTTATAAGCATATATCATCTCGCTTCTAACAGTTCCTATCTAAGCGAGATTGAGGGGTATCAGATCTCCTGCTGCAATCCAGCCAGCACAGGAGATACATGTGTGACTTATCTCCTTTTTTCCTGACATGGCTCTACTTGGAGAATGGCCACAGCTCAATGGTATAGCATTGGCCTTGCATGGTGAAGATCCTAGTATCTCCAGGAAAGTGTGGGAAATAGCCCTGCCTTAAAACTTGGGAGAGCCATTGGCAGGCAGTGCAGATGAGCCAGATGGACTGACGGTCTGACTCTGCATGTGGTAGCTTCTATGTAAGTTATGCCAGCTTCAGGAAGTCTGATCCTGGGGCCCAACAAACATACAGAGATGGTCTCTGTCCTACCAGTGGACATACTTTGGGGCCTAATATTGACTACTATTAGTGAAAGAACTGCCAGCGGTAACTCTAAGCCCTCAGAAATATCCATGAGTATAGTCATACCTTGGAAGTCAAACGGAATCCATTCTGGAAGTCCGTTCAGCTTCCAAAGCATTCAGAAATAAAGGCGCAGCTTCTGATTGGCTGCTGGAAGCCCCTACAGCCAACAGGAAGCTGTGTCGGACATTCGGGTTCCAAAGAACAAACCGGAACACTCACTTCCGGGATTGTGGCGTTCGGGAGCCAAAATGTTTGACTCACAAGGCGTTCGGGATCCAAGGTACAACTGTAGTTGCTAGAATACCAGTTGATAGAATAACAGCTGCTGGGAACTTCAGAAGAGGGCTCTTAAGCTCAAATCCTGTTTGCAAGCTTCCCAAAGGTATCTAGTTGACCCGTGTGAGAACAGAATGCTGGACTAGATGGGTCATTGGCCTGATCCAGCAGGCTCTTCTTATGCCATAATGTTGTGTAATTACCGCTTCCCAGAACAGCAGTTGGAGCACACAGGATAAGCAGAAGTGTGTATATAGCTGAAAACTTGACTATCTGGAGATATTTAACACTATTTAGCAAATGTATAGCCATACAAAATTGTGCTATACTTGGAAGTCTCACTGAGAGTTCAATAGGACTTACTCCCAGGACCAGAGTTGTTGAAGCTCAGACTTTGGGACACCCATTCCTGAACAAATTTATCTATTATTTATTGGCTTGTCTCAGCCTAGGAGTATGTGGAAATGGAGTAGTGAATACAAATGTCCCACAAATCCACCTAACCCCGCTCCCACTAAGGCAAATAAAAACCACCACCATTAACTCTGGCTATAGCCATTAAAAGCCAGACCAAATAAAAATGTCTCCCAGCACTTCTTGAAAATGATTATGTTCAAGCCTTGAATATCTATGGGATGGAAATTACACAATTTTAGGGCAACACCGAGAACCTCTCTTTGCATGTCCTTGTTGTTCAAATATGGCAAATAGGTGACACAGTATTTTCATTTCCTTGAACTGTTATGAAGTATGTTGCTTTTTCTTTTTTTGATGAGGCAGGAAAACGACCATCTTAGCAATTATTGGAAGGTACAGTAATTCATTCTACTGAGAGAGAATGTGTAGCAGATTCTTCTAACTCAAGAGGTGGAGGTAACGAGTTTTTCTTAAAACAAGAAAATGTTGGCTGACATTTCTCCTTTTCCTAGGCTTTCCTCTTATTTACCTATATATTTGGATAGTGGAGAACAGAGACCCTAAACTGCATCGTTTGCCTTGTTGGTTTGTTCAGCCATGGTGCAATGCCCTGCTTTGACTGATAAGCCAAGGCCACTAGTTAGTGACTCTCAGATCAAATGATATGTCTGTGTGCAGCTCTGCAGAATTCTATGAGTAGGCCACAGATAAGCCACTGCGTTTGTGCAAGAGGGTCTTTACTGGTTGTTAACTTATTTAGAAATGTCCTTTTCCCCCAAGCAGGGTTACAAACCTACTCTGTCTTTTAAAAGAGCAATGCAAACATGAAATCTCTCTCTGACCCTCTCAAATTGTAGTCTGAAGGCAACAAATATTTGTAGTAGTTTCTCGTAAGTGAGAATACATCATGACAATATGCTGGAAGCAAGCAAGTACACACACACACTTTTAAAGATTAATGTGTGGGATGCTTCCTGTTTATTTTCATCAGCTGACTTAACCCGGTTGTGAAATTTAGCATGGAACTTGAACTAAACAATTAAAAAAAGCTCTGAAAGCTCTCCAGAAAAGTGGGACTCATCAAACGAATAAACAAACAATTTAAAAGACTTCTGTCCATATCCAAAATAGTTAGCTGTAAAAATATTTGGAAGAAACTATAATCTGATACGATCTGGGGTTTGTTTGTTTTTTGAAACTTCTTGGAAGGAATTTGAATCTTGGCTATCTCTAGTTCTAAGGGCAAGCAAGGATCTTTTTTAGAAACAGTGCAGCTGCATTTCTACACATACATGCCTGGCAGCATGCATGCTTGCTCAGAAGTAAACCACATTGAATTCATTGGGGCTTACTCACAGATAAGTATGTATAATATCAGAGCCAAGTAAATCTTGCCAGATTTCTAATGTTAAAAAAACAGAATCTTTTTCTTGAGGTCAATGAAAAGCTAACTCACGCACTCTTCTGTTCAGAATCTGTAACTACACTTAGTGCCTTCTGAGTTACAAAACATAACTGAAGCCATCCGATTAAACTTGTCCACAGATGTAGTGGAACTCAGTTTTACAATAATTATTACACAATACTGTACACACGCACGCACAAACATTCCACAGCCACTTTTGCAATTCATTATATTCAGTGTATCTTGACGGTATGGGTGCTGCCTTGAGCACAATATTCCCATTTTTATTTTCACAAATTTGCTTTTAGCTTTATTCAGTAGCGGCATCAGAAAAAACTTAGTGGGTAAGAATAGAGCTGCCACCATTTCTGCAGAGCAAGCAGCAGTGCTAACAGGTACGACCTCTCAGAACTTAATTTATTTACTACACAAAGGTAGAAACAAATAAAATGATTTAAAACAGCAAAAATAAGTAAAAATCCACAAATAAATTACTGCAGTGACCCAGGGAAAATTAAAATATATTACTATACCAGAAGTGAATGCAGCCCTCGATATGAAAAAGGTTCCTCACCCATGATATAAATAAAGGTGGCATTTGAACTGCTGTAGTGCATGGTGGTAGTTTCAGCACAGGGATAGTCATATAGCATTCATAGGAAGCTGTGTTATGCCAAGTCAGACCATTGGTCCACCTGGGTCAGTACCATCTGCATTGACTGGCAACTGCTTTCCACGGGTTTTATCCGTCCATCCAATGAGTACCTTTTGCATGCTAAGGATGTGCTTAACTGCTGAACCACAGCTCTTCCCTGGTTACTTCCTAACACTGCCACAGTTTAATGCCTTTGGACAACTATCCAGCATCACTGATGTAGAGTGATACCTCAGGTTAAGAACTTAATTCATTCTGGAGGTCCGTTCTTAACCTGAAACTGTTCTTAACCTGAAGCACCACTTTAGCTAATGGGTCCTCCTCCTGCTGCTGTGCTGGAGCACGATTTCTGTTCTCATCCTGAAGCAAAGTTCTTAACCCAATATACTATTTCTGGGTTAGTGGAGTTTGTAACCTGAAGCATCGTTAACCCGAGGTACCACTGTACATGGATTGGAGTAGCCTTACTTCCCACTAAATTTAAAGGGATTATTCCAAAGGACTGCAGCTTCAGTTAGTCAGGTAACACAGGAAAATCAATCTGATACCTTACCCTGGCACTCCAATCGCATTCTGCAGCCTTACTCAAACAGAACTGATTCCTGGATCACACCAAAATATATTTCAGATGAGTAAATAATAACAATGATCAAATGTGTGTTTGAGTGGGAGGGGGGTGTTATTCTTGTTTTTATTACGTATTTTGTCTTTTTCATTTTTCATTTTTATGTTGTGAACCACTCTGAAATCTATGGATAAAGGGCGATATACAAATTTAATTAAGAACAATAACAATAATAATGTTAGCAATGGTCCTATGGCTCTGTGGCTTTCAATTTCAGAGCATTTTTGTTCACAAACCTCCGAGCTCCTGATTATAAAATCACTGGATGGCGTGACGCCCCGTAGGTGTTTCTGTGAGAACGGCTAATGGGAAGAGAAACAGAAACACGGGGGTTTGAAGCGCATCCTTTTCACGCGCTTCCCTGGAAGTCCCACGGGGACTCGCTCTCTAGCCAGGCGCATGTGGCATACGGCAAGGGCGTGAGGCTGCCGCCACACTGTCTTCAGCCATCAATTCATCTCTCTCCGGCTCTCAGCCCCCTTTGCTACGTGCGGGGTTCCCGTTTCGAGCGGGCAGCCCTCCGGTGACGCCATCAAGCGAGCGCCCGGCACTGAGTGGAACCGAAGAGGTTCCGCCCTAAACACTGCTCCGCGCAGGCGCGGCAGAGGGAACAGCGCGTCAGTTCCGGCGCGGCGAAGGCAAAGCGCCGGAAGTGGCGCCTTCTTGCTAACGGGCCTGCGTTCGGCGTCGGTTTTGCCGCGGTTTTCACTGAATGACCAGGTGGTTATAACTGAGGAGGCTGGCACCATGGTGGAGGTAAGAGGGCAAGGGTGGGACTGTCGAGGCTCGTGGCGCGATGAGTTGAGGGCAGTTTCGCTCCTTCGCGCCGCTTTTTTTTTGGGGGGGGGGTGTCAGCTGCGCGAAAATGAGACCCTTTGAAATCAGCTGGATGAGGCAGTCGCTTGTCTTCGGTTCGGGCGTAGAGCTGGACCTGCCTTCCTCCAACGCCGGCTGTGCCTTAGAAAGGGTCGAACCGGAGCTTGTGTGTGTCGGCGAGAGTGAGGAGCTTGGAGAGTTGCGTTCAGAATCCTTCCCGATGTTGGCTTGGAGGAGGGTTTTCGCAAATTCAGGGTGTCTTACAGGCAGTCAGATAGTAAGCATGAAACGTGAAGGTAGTCATGGAAAAGATCAAGAATGAGTGTTGACTTGCCGAAATGGCAAAAATTTAACTGGGAAGCTCAGAAATCGAGACAACAAGAATGGGGAAAGTTTATAGCTTATTTACGAGACCACTGTAAGCAAGTTAAAACATTGGCAAAATTTTAATCACACTTGTAAAGTAACAGAAAGTATGGATAATTTAGAAGGACAAAAAATTGGGTAAGTATTGACACGCAGTTGTAAATATCATCATTAGGACCCATGGAAGGGATGGGGGGAAGTCAGGAGATTCAGAGTAATCTCAGTATTTGGATTTGGAATTGTTTTTTGTTACATGTTTATACCTTTTAAAAATCAGTTATTTTTTTTATAAAAACAAATTAATCCCACTTCAGAAATAACACCTCATGGATTCCATCAGTACACGAACTAGCCCCTCTTTCTGGCATTCAAACATGCCAGTGAACATCCATCAGTGATAGTTGGTAGCCAAAGGGGCTCTCAGGTGGTTCTGGATTTAGGAATGATGCAGGAATGTTTGGTTGCTGCTGCTTTACCTTCATCATAAAAATAACTGAAGAGTATCTCTTCTGAATAAGAAAAAATTGTTCATTTGAAGAGTGTATGCCTTGAATGCAGAAGGCCTCCCATTCCGTCACGAACCTAAAAAGCATCTTTGGTGACAGAACTGGGAAACCAGAAAGGTCTGAGATCATGGAGAGTTACATCCATAAGAAGCAATGCTGACAGTACAGGCTATATGTGTAGTGTTAGTGTTTTTCCATTTCCTCGGATATTGAGGTGTTTTTTTAAAAAAAAATAATACTTGGTGAACTTTTGTTTGCTTACTCATGAAAAGTGACAGGAAAACTGCATTTCCTTTTTAAAACTAGGTGCAGAAATGTTGGGAAATCCTTGTGCCTGGTCTGAGCTTTATTGGTGTGCTGTGCTTACATGCTCATAATCCTTTAAAAAAGCTGCAATTATCTCCAGATCTACTTCATTGTAAAATAAGCTGTCTGTAAGGCACACATATTGCCCAAGTGCTGTTCTTTTTTTATTCCTCAAATACTTGACTGAAAACACAGGTCAGGCAATAGGAAGAGGAACACTGCTGTATCCATCTTGCCTGTACACATACGTAGAGGGATGCTGCTATTACATGCTGGGTTATGCTTGTATGGGGCCCATGTGAGTTAATTATCCCATGATAAACCATGTTTGTGGATGAATTAACTGAACAAAGAATTCTAGAGTATTTAGCTTTTCTGCATTTTGCTACCACTCAGACAAAAGTATTCACTGAAGAGCAGGGGAAGAAGTTTGTGTGATAAATGAATTACTATTTACCCAGATCGTCATCAGCTTCAGACCCTTTTTTCCAAGTACTAAAGATAATGCATAAAATGTCTGGTCTCATTCGCATGTTAAGTTAAGCCAAACCAAACCATGGCTTAGGATGCCAACTAAGTGGCCCTGCATTGATACAGGAACGCTAGTCTCCCATCTTGCAACAGTGCAGCCAGAGGTCTTAATTTTACATGGGTGCAAAAGCCCAAGAAGGCTGTGGGTGTAGTGCAGGGCCTTGCACAAATTGGGTTTGATGGCAGAGGGACAGTGTACCTGACAGCTATCTATTATGTCAGATTTGGTATCTCATTTTGCAGCCCTGAAAAGTTTGAAAGTTTGTCTTGAAGCACAAATTCTAACCAATACAGAGCCTTGTAGGATAAACAGCATCATGTACCTTTCACCGAAGTGGCAAGAATATGAATGACACATTTCACAGACATGCAGCCTCCACATCCACAATTTATTTGTGTGTTAGAAAATGGAAGTCATCCCCAAACAACATGGGTCAGCCAAGAGATTTGGGGAGCACAAATCCTGCAAATTCTGCAAACAGAACATGAGTGTTAAGGGACAAGAGAGAATGGAGGATAGGATAAGTATATGCAAGTGCCCATTTTCCTAGCTGGAGAATAAAATCAGGTTGGCAAAATTGCTGTTAAGATGTTTAAAAGAGGCAGAGATTTTATTTATGGTGTAATGGAGTATAGAAGCAAAACAGTTTCATCTACATGGTGAACGGCTATTGAAGTAATGACTGCATGATACTGAATAACATTCTTTGTTATTAATAGTAGTTGGGGTTTCATGTGTGAACTCAAATACTTCCATGCATCCACGTATCATTTTGGGTGCAAATGGGTTTAGTAGGTGCTTTTGTTAAGGAGTAACTGACTGGGACAAATGTGTACACCCCACTTCCACTGCATTCCAGCATGCATCAGATCCTTGGTCTTTTATTCATCATTTGTTTGTCATAGCTGCTTTGTCACATAAACAAGGTAGGAAATTCCAGTATCACCCACCAGTGTAATTGACATTGGCTTCCCAGTGTAGGATAATAGTAAAAAGCAGTTTAATGTGGCCTCTGTATTAACATTTGCATGCTAGCCTGATCAACCAAGCAAGTAATAGTTGATTGGAGCCAACAAAAAATGAGAAACAGTTCTCTGACTGGACATGCAGAAAGCTAATGGATCATGTTTAATGTTCTGTAAATAATGTCCTCACTCTGTTTGTTTTTTATCCAGTTTTACAATGACAATAAATTTAGGGGAACTCTGGCCTCTAAATGTATATGAAAGGTGACTTGCCAGAAAGGAAGTGCAGAGCTTTTATGTTTGGATTTACACCCAGTTCACCCTAGGATGGAAAACAGACTTTTGACCAAAGCATTAGTCTAATGTCTTTGATCTTGACACTCCGGAAAGGAAGAAAGTTAACTTAATACTTCATTTGGAAAGTTCAGTCATAGTTTTTAGCACTTAGCAGATTCTGTTGCAGAGTAAACAGGTACTTATTAGGATGGGGGCAAGAGCTATGCTCCCTTTTCTCATTTGTTTTTGGTACTTTGCCTTCTTTTTGAATGGGGGTGGGGAAAGTGAGCTACACTTGTTCTAAAGGAGAACAAAATAAAGTCAAGCTAGCCATGTATGCATAAGTACTGTTAGTCTAATACCTTTTCTTGGACTCAATTAGAACATCACAATACTAGTGAAAGTAACATTTATGGGTTATATTTTTCTAAGTACACATACTACTGCAAACTATTTTTAAAAACATTTTACATTTTAGTAGCTATTGTACTTCTGTTTATTTCTAGGACACATTTCTTTTATATTCTGTAAATTAAAACAAAACTAGAATTGCATAACAATTTTAACAAGCAGCTAAAAACACATACCAAAGAAGTTCACCAAAACAAAGTATTTAGTAAACATTATTATTTAGTAAAGATGTATTAAGTACATACATACTTACTGTAGATAGTTAAACACAGTGAATTGTATCCAACTCAATTATGCTCAAAATAGTCCCATTGAAATTTTAATGCTACAAATACAATGCTCAGGTCAATCGCAATCCCCACGAGGTTTTGCTAGATCGTGGCCCTCTTTCCTTAGCGTCACTAAAACTGACCCCTGCCCCGCACCCTCGCCCCACCCTCCATTGTTGTTTGATCTCTGGAAGGTAAGACGGAGCTTTCTTTGTGTTGCTGTTTTCATTCATAGCGATCTTTTTATGAATGACTTTACCCCTTTGTCTCTTGTCTTTAACCCCCCAAAAAATGGAAGTCACCCCCCAAAAGCTATATTTTTAACCCATAAAAACTTTGAGCTGAACCCCCCAAAAACGGGGGTAGATCACTGCCAGTTTTTAATTCTGAAAGTAGATCACAGTTTCTTGAGAGTTGGCCACCCCTGCTCTAGGGGAAGGAAAGGTCTCTCATGTCATCATGCTGAACTTTAGACCTGAAAGAAGTATTTTGTGTTTTCTTCTGTCTACTCCCAAACTTGGCAAGTTATGAAGACTCACCATTTGCCTCTTCTGACTTGGGAGAGAGAAGGCTGATTTCTCATATAGTGTTTATGTTTGAATCAGATAGAAGGGTATGAGATTTCTGTCTACTCTAGAGATCAGGAGAAATGAGAACCTTATTGAGTTATCTGACATGTGCAAAGGACTTGAGGAAGAGACGTGGGGGTGGGGGGGGTCAGTGCTTGTCAATGTTCGTTGAGCATTTTTAATGAAAAAGGTCTTACTAAAGATGTGTCTGAAACTTTTCTCCCCTTTAGGAAGTACAAAAGCACTCTGTGCATACCCTTGTTTTCCGATCTTTGAAAAGAACTCATGACATGTTTGTGGCTGACAATGCAAAACCAGTATCATTGGATGATAGGAGGTAAGGAGGATTGCCAGTAAGCTATTGGTGCTTTTGAAGCTACAAACCAGTCTAAAAACTTAATCCATTACTCAGCAACCCTATTCCATAGTATCACAGTATCATTTTGAAATGAACTAGTTCTTGAGGGCTTAGAATCAACATTGGATTGTGTTTACAGTGATGGAGGATGAAGTTAAAACTCGGCTATGGACCCAACTAATCCTGTGTTTGTATCACCCACTGAGTTTATGCTGAAGTATCAAAAAATATTTGGTGGGATATGCATAGTCAGAAATGCATCATCAAACAACAACAACAAAAACAGAAGGGGGCAGATTTGCTTAAAATTTGTATACTGTATGCCAGCACAGGTATACAGATGCAAACTTAGAAACTGAACTGTGTCCTCCTGGCAGTGGAACAGATGTCATTGGTGGAGCAGAACTATCCCCCTTCTGCAGCCTCCTGGAACCCCCAAAACCGGTTCTGGAGGTTTGTGGACCCTCTATAGCACATCTGGGCAGTGTCTGAAATCTGTAGGGGGTAGGGTAGGAGAGAAAGGGAAGTTATGTCTCAGAAGCATGGCGCTGTATTAAGTACAATACAGTACTTAATCTCACTATAGTACAGGACAATCTCACTATAGTGGGAATAACTGTGACCAGGTGATCTGTGTGCCTGTTCAGCCTGTAGTCCAGGTACTAACTGTTGAAGGGGGAGGGCCTAGCTCTCCGTTTTTAGAATTATTTATCCTTAACCTGGATTTTGACTGGGCAGCCCTTTAAATAGAGGGCTTTCCTTTATAAACTAGGGCCTATGAACACCTAGGGTGTAGTAAAATCTAGAAAATTGTAACATTCAGTAACATTCCTGTTTGCTGGACTATTTATCTAAATACTTAGAATACTGCATCCCAATATAACTCCACAAGAACATCAGAACTGTTATCAGAACTCCTAATTGCATATCTTACTTAAAGCATGAGTTTGTTATGATAATACAGTGCATCAAAAATACTAAGTACTAAAGTGTTTTCTTACGCAGCCACAAAGTAAAGATGGCCGTTAAACTTCGTACAGAATACGGTTCTGTGCTTCACATGCCTGTATTGAAAGAAAATGCTCGAGAGAAGGGTGCCCATGGTGTGATTGATTCTTATGGACATAAGCAGTATCTTCAGAATCAAGGTATGGCTACAATTATAATTGTATAAACCTGAGTATAGACATTTGGGCCACACTTGCAGTGAAAGAATTTTGCTGCACTTTCAGTTACAATGTGGTTACACAAATGAGGACCCTGGATTATTATTTTTTTATCTTTCTTTTCTTTTCTTTTCTTCTGTCATGGACCCAGCATACATGTGGTTGACAAAGACTTGGCATGTGCAAGTGCATATTAAATATTTATAGAACAACACGTCAGAAGACTTTGAAGTTTTTCTTCTTCTTTCACATAGAAAGTCTTTGTGTATCTGACAGTGGCATTGGCACATGGCCTGATCTGTGACTTGCCATGATGTAGCAGCTGGTGATCTTTATCCTAAGTATAGCTTGCTAGTGCAGAACATGTTATTATTAATTATATTTATATCTGACTGTGTTTATTAATGGTTTATTGATATAGTATGCAAGACATTTAATAATACTCAAATAAACAAAAATGGAAATAAATGCCACTGTGCCAGAAGAATGAGTGGGAAAATGTGAATTCCCAAGTTTCTTGTTAAGTGTATAAGCAGCGCATAATTCATGTGCTTACAAGGTAAACAGTACCAGCAGTTCTTGTTATGTGCAAATTATAATGAAAATTGTACAAAGGTGTGTTTAGGAATTCAAGTAATTATCTGTTTACTATAATATTTATTAAAGTAATAATCAACAAATCTCTTGCTCTTTAGGCGATGATGATGAATATTTGATAACAGGGACACATCCATATCCCCCTGGACCTGGTAAGATTTTGAGCAAACTATTTGGGTGAAATTGAGTGCAATTTTAGTATATACTGTATTTTTCGCTCTATAAGACGCACCAGACCACAAGACGCACCTAGTTTTTGGAGGAGGAAAACAAGAAAAAAATATTCTGAATCTCAGAAGCCAGAACAAAAGTGAGTCTTATAGAGCAAAAAATACGGTATATTTTCTCCAGGAAGATGCCACTAATGATGCAGTGCTTGATAGTCACTGTCTCTTAATGAAGTTAGAGGATACAATACCAAAAATAATTGGATGCAACTTATACATGCAAATTACACAAGTAATGTTTACTGAAGTGTGGTTTGCATCTACCTAATGAGTTCTTGCATGTTATAGTGGAAGTGTACTGGGCAAATTTTGAAATCGTTAAGTATCTTTCATTATTCCATCACTACTTGAAATGAAGGAGATGCACTTGCTCTTAGACATTTGGTTATTAAATCTTTGGAAATTGGCTAAGAGATAGGATGGTCCTGGAAAATTGGGGGATGTGTTGCCCCCATTCCGGGGTGGGGGGCGTCTCTGGGCCTTAACATATCTAGCTGTGCTGCTGTTTAGTGAAAATTAACAGGGAGTATTTCTCTCATGGAACACTTTTAACCTAAGAATTTTATAATTTAAACTCAAATTATATATATATATACACCCCCCCACACACATTGGAGCTTAAGTTGTTGTTAAAGTATCTAAAGTGTCCAAAAGAGCATTACAAGTTGTCCAGTATACTTAGGTATCCAGAGTATCACGAGTTATATTTTTTTACCTGCATTATAGAGAACTATAGTTTCAACCTGCTCCAAAGAGAGAAAATGGACTCTTTGAATTTTAAAAGCCAGTTTAGCCCTGTTAAAGTCAGGTAAAATTAAATCAACTGAAATCCTTAGATCCGTAGAATTAAATACATATGATCAATAATGACTAGGTTTTGAGGGATGGCTTTTGTCAGCAAGAATAGATTGATCAGGATTTAGTTGGTAACAAAAAGTAATTAAGATTTGTCTTAACTGTGTGTATTTTCTCTTTTAAAAGGAGTGGCTTTGACTGCAGACACTAAAATTCAGAGGATGCCTAGTGAATCAGCAGCTCAGTCATTAGCTGTGGCGTTGCCACCTTCTCAGTCCAAGTAATTACATTCCGTTAAAAGTAAAATTATTCTGTGTTTTAACCGATGATTAACTGTTTTTAACTGATGATTTTAGCTGATGAAGTTTTCATGGAAAATGCAGTGTAAAGAACAGCTATTTAAATCTGTATTAATGGAAACAGAATAACGTGTTCAGTCTGAAACTGAGCTTTTGGGTTTTTTCATTGATATAGCTTCATTTGTTTTTCTATATTGCTGAAATTTAAGAACTGAATGTTGTCTGATGAGATGGATTGGAATTACTGTGGGACCCTTTTCCTTGTACAATTGATCAGCATTTTTTTGTTAGTTCTGATTACCTCTCTGTGGAGGTGAGATGAAAAAGGGAGCTTTGGATTAGGGAGTGATGTGAAGACAATGGCAAATGTTCAGTTCTTTTCCATTTTTGAGTGAAGTCTTTGCGGGACCTTCCGGTAAAAGCTAGTTTGCAAGGATTTGAGCTGTGAGCCACGAAGTCCTGGTTCAGATTTCACCTGTACCCACTAACCATGCAGTTTACTAACCATGTTCACTCAGAAGTGAGTCCCGTTCAATTCAGAAGGACTTCCTAGTAAGCGTGCTTAGGTTTGCAGCCTAAATGGCTGCCTCTTCAAAACCTTAGCCCTTCATCTGCAGTATGGAAGCAGTAATGCTGACCAACCTTACAGGACTGTTTTAAGGACACTTTTTGTATTTTTTACATTTACACGCACAAGATTTTGTCAGTTACTTGAAAAGAAGCAACTGAAAAAAAAGTCTGCTAACACTTTGTAGGATAATGTATCTTCATTTTCTCTGCCTCACGTCCACTCCCCCTGCCTTTCCAGAATGGAATCAAATCGAACTGCTTCTAGCGTTGGTGATATATACAGACATGCTGGAATTCCTGAGCGCTCACAGCCTCCAGGTTTGACTCTGGTAAGCCCCGTTAATTGAAAGCCTTTGATGGAGATGCAGTAAATTTACCAAATTGGATTCTTAACAGTGACTTTGTCGGGAATAGGGTTGTGACAGAATGACACTGCATAACCATATAAGGATAGCAGAAACTTACTGGGGCGGGATGGAATATTTGTTGAGTGTAGTTTTGAAATGTCTGTTCCTTTTATAGGCTATGATGGAAGCTGGTGGGAACAAAAATTCAGCATTAATGGCAAAGAAGGCTCCGACAATGCCAAAACCACAATGGCATCCCCCATGGAAGCTGTACAGAGTAAGTAGGAAATAAGTTGCAAGGATGAATCTCAGGATAAATTGATTGCTAAGCACTGGCAGGCTCAAACCTTAGGCTCAAGCACACCCACTCCTGCTCCAGTGCAGTCTAGAGCATGGGTCAGCAAACTAAGGCACGCGGGCCAGATCAGGCCCAATTGCCCTCTAGATCTGGGACGGTCTTGGAATCCCCGCTTGGATCTGCGTGATCGTTCAGACTGCGCCATTTTTTTGCCATTTCCCCCCCCCGGCGCCATTACCCCCACACTGCGACGACACCTCCTCCCTCCCTCCTGGCTTCTCCCTGCCCTGTGGAGGATGAGAGCTGGGCTTTGATTGGTGTGAGCCAGTCTGAAGCCTCGCCACCCGCGCAATCTGTCTTATTTTATAACAATCCATCTCATTTTATAACAATTGCAGGTTATCAGTGGACACTTAGGTTGGGTGAGATGTATTGCAGTAGAACCAGGAAATCAGTGGTTTGTTACTGGCTCTGCTGACCGAACTATAAAGGTAAGAGATAGCAAAGAACTGAAAAATCACTGTCTGCTGCCATTGATGCTATTTTAGGTGCTGTTAAGCGTTTCATGGCCAGCATAATTTATTACCCATCTTTCTTTCTGTTACCTACAATTTTAGTTGCACCAGTGTGCCGGAACCGGAATTAAATAAAAACTGAGTTTTCAGACTTTATAATTCTGTTTAGAGATTAATTTTGTACGCTGCTTAGGTCTTTGAGATGTTGGACTCCATTAAATGAACAGTCTTTGATGTCTTAACTTTTGCAAGATCATCAAAAAATTTGTTTCTCTTGCTTCAGATCTGGGACCTTGCTAGTGGCAAACTGAAACTATCTTTGACGGGGCATATTAGTACAGTTCGGGGTGTAATAGTGAGTGGACGAAGTCCATACCTTTTCTCTTGTGGAGAAGATAAACAGGTGAAATGCTGGGACCTTGAATATAATAAGGTAAGCAAAGCACATTGGCAGCAGCTGAAATTTTATTAGTAATTTAAAGATTACCTGTTCATGGAGCATCCTATTTTAACTGAAATATGTTTGATGTGTAGGTTATTAGGCACTACCATGGCCACCTGAGTGCTGTGTATGGCTTGGATTTGCATCCAACAATAGACGTGCTTGTAACATGTAGCAGAGATTCAACTGCACGTGTAAGTAAAACACATATATCTGTGATGTAGTTGATCTGTCTCTTCTTACGTAAGATAATGCTTAAATAGGTTTCCTGTCTCTTGCCAATTTGGCTTCCATTTCAAAAGGTACAAATTCTACTTACCCTCCCTGGTTTAGGGTATGTGATTTGGTCAGATCTAAATCATGCTATGAAGACTGAAACTTGGCCTTTGAGCAGGAATGTATGGCACTCCCTGTATCTTACATGGACATAGTCTCTGTTTAGGCAAATTGGGGTATACCACCATATGTGATATATGCTGTGAATATATGTGTGCATACCTGCTTGTCAATAATGTGTTGCTACAGGAAAATACAATTCTGTGTTCTTTTGTCTGATTCCCATTTAAAAATAATAATAATGTCACAACGTAGGAAAAATGTCACATGTGTGAATCAGCTCTTCAAGGCATATATGCCTCCTGCCTGCCTGCAGTTTAGTGAACATTTAATACTTGGCCGACAGCTTTAGTTTCCATCCTAGTTTATGCGTTTCATTATCTTCAGGGGCGTTAGGGTGGGTTGTAACAGATACCTTTGTATGAGTTAAATTTTTTGAAGGCTTCCTGTGGCCTATGAGTTATTGCTTTGGCTACAGTTCAGTGTGGTATCTGCCACTGCGGAATACACAAATTATGAAATGATATAGGGCAGTAATTCTTAAATGCTGGGCTCAAGTTCACAAGAAGATGAGAGAAGTTTGATGATGAAAGGCCAGGCTGCTAACAAGTAATACTGGAACTAATAGGTGAGCAGAGGAAGAGTTGGCCTTCCACATCAGGAGAGACCTGAGTGATACATACTTTTGTCATTGGTTTTGATGGTGGATGGTGCATTTATCTGTTCTAATTTGATTCTAACCTCCCTAGATTTGGGATGTGAGGACAAAAGCGAGCGTGCATACATTGGCAGGACACACAAATGCTGTGGCAACAGTGAAGTGTCAAGCGGCAGAACCACAGATCATCACGGGTATGGTGGAAGTTGTTTACCAAATGCATACAGCATATCCAGCAGTTCACTGTTACAGCCAGCTGGAGTATAGGGGAGGGAAAGTGCTGTTCCAATTCCCAGACTCTCTTTGGAAACATATTGAGAACCAGAAAACAATTGATTTGCAGCCATGTTGTGAATTGAAGATGGTAGAATATGTAGCCCATTTTGCTGCTTGATTTTCAACTGGAAACTAGCAGTGGGAGTTTTTACAATGTGTTGGTGGTAATCCACTAACCAATAGGAAGCTATTTACTTACAAATGTGTATACAGCAGATAGAAGGACTTTTCAGAAAAGAAGTACCTTGGCGCTTTGAAAGTTTGACTATTGGATAATCCTAAGTCCCCCCAAGACATTGAAATGCAATTTAAGATAACATTGATGCATATGATGATGCCTTCTCTGCAGGGATGCTCAGGAGCAGAGTTCTGATTGTGAAACTTGGAAGTATAACAAAATTGGAGCATGTGATTCTTTAACATACAGGCAGTTCAGATACTTATCCTATCCACATGCCTTTCTAAAATCTGTTCTTATTATTTTGTATTTACAGGAAGTCATGATACCACTATACGACTCTGGGACTTAGTGGGAGGAAAAACACGGGTCACTTTAACCAATCACAAGAAATCAGTAAGAGCAGTAGTACTGCACCCAAGACAGTAAGATTTTTTCAGGTTTTTTCCTCTCCTGTTAATGTAATGTAATACATATAATAATATTATATTATAACTACAACAACTGCAACAATGTATATTATTGAAGAAAGTGGTAAATTAAATTGTTAATCAGATATAGTAGTCTTTGGTTAACTGAACTTCCAATACTTGCTAACATATACCTTGTTACAGGTACACATTTGCATCTGGGTCTCCGGATAACATCAAACAGTGGAAATTCCCTGATGGAAACTTTATCCAGAATCTTTCTGGTCACAGTGCTATTATCAATACACTAGCTGTGAATTCAGATGGAGTTCTGGTTTCTGGAGGTAAATGAGAATTGTCGAAGTAGCTTGAATAGGGACATTTCTTTTTTTCCATATTATTTACTGTAACATGCTGTCTGCAGGGCTCACTTATGCAGACAGTTCTGAAACACTGAATAGCTCAGAGGTCACCAATCCATTTTGATTGACTCCACAAATGTATAGCACTAGCATTGAAAGAGCTTTGGGTCCCAGACTATTCAAAATACTGCTTTTAACATTTAGAGCAAAGCTTTCCAAATTGTATTTTGACACATTAGTGTGTTGGCATCACACGAATGCTCCCTGCTTCTCCCAGGGCTAGAAAGTGGTTAGTTAAACCACTGGTTTGCTAGTAAAACTGAATTACTGTGTCATGAAATAATGCATGTCTAAAAAGTGTGTCACCAACAAAATTAGTTTGGAAAGCTTTGGTTTAGAGCAGGCATCTCCAACCTGCGGCCCTCCCGATGTTTTGGCCTACAACTCCCATGATCCCTAGCTAACAGGACCAGTCAGGGATGATGGGAATTGTAGTCCAAAACACCTGGAGGGCTGAAAGTTGGGGATGCCTGGTTTAGAGCCATAAACGAACTTGGTCCAAGTATGTTGAGGGTGGTAATTGGAAGAATTCTTGTTCCAAATCCCACCTTTATCTGACATTTGATGGAGATGAGGTGCAGGGCCTTCTAAATGGTGGCACCTGTGTTTTAGTATAGGCTGCAGATGGCAAGCACAATCTTAAGAAACATCCCCCCTTTATCTTACATAAGATAAAATGCCTCTTCTAAACTGATGCCAGCTATGACATGTGCATGCATCATCTGAAAGCATAGTATACTTGCTTCAGAACTACTTGCAAATCAACACAGGTTTAACTAATTGATGAACTGATATGCTGTAATTCTATAAATGTTTCCTGGGAGAATAAGCTCCATTGAACTCAGTGGGGTTTGCTTCTGAGTAAATGTGCATAGGGTTGTGCTGATGGTGCTGTTGTGATTACATAGAGTAAGTGGGGTTTTTTTTATAATAAAAACATTAAAGTGAATTTGGGCTGTATGTTGAATTGTAAAGCAGGTGTAACACTGATTTTGTTTTTCAGCTGACAATGGTACGATGCATCTTTGGGACTGGAGAACTGGGTATAACTTCCAGAGAGTGCATGCGGCTGTACAGCCTGGATCACTGGACAGCGAATCTGGAATATTTGCATGTGCATTTGATCAGTCCGAAAGCAGGCTGCTTACTGCTGAAGCCGATAAAACCATTAAAGTCTACAGAGAAGATGATACTGCGGTATGGAGAACCATATTCTTTTTCGCCACATATTTTATATATAAAACTAGGTTTTAAGATACTCTTAGGACAGAGATTCTGGAAGCATTATCCCTAAACGCTGCTTACTGCTAGAGTGATTACACATTAGCTCGGGCAGCCGGCCTACTTCAGCAGCAAACGCATCTCATGGGATGGGAAAATGTAATAAAAAAGCAGTCGCTACAAATAGAGGGCAGTTAGGTTGCTTGCCTGTAACTTTCTAACAACAATGGAATAAAATGATTTCTAATTCCATTTTCAGCCTGAACAGGGTAGATTTTTTAAAATGGTTAAAAAGAAGAAAGTACTATGCATTTATTCAGAGCAGAAAATGCTTGATACTAGTTTCACAAGATTACAAAAGGACGTATGGATTTGGAGATGGCTGCTGCATTTTAAAAGCAGACAAGTATTTCCTTAGCCACACTGATTATCTGTGACACTTAGAGCACAATCCTGTGCATAGAAAAAAGTCCCACTGAATTCTTATTACACGTGAGTAGGTTTGCAGCCTATTATCTGTTGTGCAGACTTCTGCTGCATTACTTGCTATCATGGCTGCAGCCTTCTATCCATTATTATTTCACTGTACATCAAACTACGCTTGTTTTACAGGGGAGAAAATCACTCTTGAATTTTTTATTGGGAATCTTTGATCAAAGGAAACTGTGAAATGTTTTCTGTTGCTTTATTTTCTACTTTTAAACAAAAGCTTGTTACTGCATATCTTGATTGTATGGTGCGGTTGAGCCACTTAAATAGCTATAGTACATCCAGTAAACAAATCTACCTGTGTCGTCATCTACACACATTTGATGCATTGCTCTATATTACACTCCAGCTGTGAAATGGGATTAGTGGCTTATCTTACCAGCGCTTTTAATTGATAGATTCTAATGCTTGTGTGCAGAAGTTGAAAGAAACACACAGTGGTTTCCAGTTCTGCTGCCTCCTCTGCCACTGGATACCACCCATAATAAACATTTATTGATACGGTTATGTATATTGGACCAAAACTGATAATTTTCCCCCTCCTGTTGATGGCAATATTTTTATATTGTTCTCTTAACTTCAGCTTGGATCAATAAACTTAGTTCATCAAGAGTGTGATTTCATAGTAAAATTCAATGACGCTGATCTTATTAAACATTCTGACTTTAACACAAGCTGGAATTCCAATATGTTTTTTTCTTTTCTTTTTCTTTTAAAAATACTTCTAGACTGAAGAAACTCATCCTGTCAGCTGGAAACCAGAAATCATCAAGCGAAAACGATTTTAATGAGAATCCACCTGAATAGCTGTGCCATAATCCTGACTCTGACTACAAAGCCTGAACTCTCCTCAAGTCATTGCTTTGTTTAGTTTGCAGTTTTTATATTATATATGGCTTCCCTCTAGGATATTATCCTCTCTCTGATCCCAGGAAATCGGCTGCAGATGTTACACACATCTGAAGAAGTGAAAGTTTCTTTTAATAAAATGGTAATGTGCTGGTGATCATAGTCACCCAGTGTGTGCATGTCATTCTATGTGGGCAGAAGGTGGTGTGAATCCCACCTGCTCTTGTATCCCTCTTCTTTCCCCCGAGGAAAAAAAACAAAACAAAACTCCTGTTTGGTACTTGATCCTACGGCACCAAATAGTAAAACTGTTGGGGGGGAAAGCCATTGTAAAAGTGATTTATGTCCTTAATACAATGTGCTACTTCACTGAGCTGTAATGCAATAAAATATAAATTTCTTTTCCAGTTTGTTCTTGGGCGTTAACAACTAAAATGCAGAACTGTGCTCTTATATGTTGTATGTGTGGTTCTGTTTCAGAGCAATGGTTTTGACCATCTCGTGTCAGAATCCTACTTTAAAAAATAATGAAACAACCTCTTTAAAATGCTTTCTGATGAGTGTCTATTATTTGATTCTCTGTTAGTCAAACTTTTAAAACACAACTCTTTTTAAGACTCCACAGACAAGGTAGAAGAGTAGCTCTGAAACGACACAAGCTTTTTGGCTGAGATCAAAAGAGTCTTCTGAGTGAGTGGAAATGCTTCCACTTACAATGCGATGGTTTAGCAATTTTACTTTCTGACTAGAGCTGGGCGATATATCAATATATGGTCCAAAACCGATTTGAAGCTCACATCGTGATAATTGTTTCATATTTGAGCAGGCAATATATCGCGAAGCATATTGTGTGTAAGGGCTACGTGATACCTGGTTTTCACCATCACGATAACTCACCAGTTAAAGGTTGCGGTGTACCACAATGTCTGTAATAAGGATGGAATTATACAGAGGTGAACAGGACAATGTCCAGGCAACCGCTACTACTTAAGAGGTCTAAAACGGATAAATGACAGTATTATCAATCACCACAAAGTCAGTTTCATCAGCAGGCAAGCCAAAATTCATCCCAATAGGACTTTTGGTTTGGGGCTTGGCTACGAAATTGTGGCATGTAGGACAATCCAAAGTACAGCAATGAGTCATAGCAATGAGTCATAGCCTCGCCACAGCAGTAGGCAACAGCAGCCTCTGAGGTCTTGTAGTGGGGACAGTAGTGGCCTGCAAGGCCTTGTAGTGGCAAAAGCGGCAATGGCCTGCATGGTCTTGTCATGGCAGTTGCAATGACAGTGGCTTGTGAGGCTTTGCAGTGGTGGCAGGAGGCAGTGGCAGAAGCAGAGGTGGCCTGCAAGGCCTCACTGAGGCAGGCTGCCAGCTTCCGCCACTTCCTCCCACTACCCTCAAGAGGACTTGCAGGCTGCCGCCACTTCTTGCCACCGTGGCGAGGCCTCGCAAGCCCCAATGTTTGTGTGCCTATGAGGCCTCGCAGGCTGCCACTACTATTGCCATCACCATTGCCAGAATATTGCAATATTATGTTGCCGCCGCAAGGCCTCGCAGGATGCTGCTACTGCTGTCACCTGTTACTGCCGCAAGGCTCCCCCCCCCCCCCGGGTGTCCACCACGAGGACTTGTAGGCCACTGCCACTTCTGCTGCCAAATCCTGTCACCACTGTGAGGCCTCACAGGCCAATGCTGTTACTGCTGCCACTCTTTGGTAGCCAAGCCCAAAACCAAAAGTCCTGTTAGGATGTCTTTTGGCTTGCCTGCTGCTGAAAGTGACCATGAGGTGATTGATAATATCATTTTAGCCCCTAAGTAGTAGCAGTTGCCAGGACATTGTCCTGTTCACTTCTGCGTAGTTCCTTATTTCAGATACTGTGATATATTGGTATATCGCCATGCTTAGCTGGTGATATATCACAATATTGAAAACCAGTTATCGCCCAGCCCTATTTCTGACTGCAGTTCTGCACGTGTCATTGAGTGCTGCTTTGGGGTTCTTGTGACCTTTGCGCACAGCTTTTCAGAGGATGGAAGTTGGCTGCATTGGAACAAATTGCTAGAAAAACCACTGTGTGCCAACAAAACACTTTGGGTTTGGCCGTCAACTTGGAGAGCCCTCCCAAGGTGCCATTTAGGTGCTTTGTTCCAGTCTTGCACACTTTTTTAAATGGGTTGGATATCTTCAACATCTTCACTTACACTGTTCCAATAGCATTTACATGAGTATATATTACACATATTTGTGTACATAGAAATTTAATATTGGCAGTGAAATACTTGGTTTGTAATATTGGTTGTTATCAACTGAAGTCCCATAAAACCACAAGCTAGTGTTAACTTACACATGAATTGTCTATTTTGGAAAAAATGTTCTGTTACAGTTAACAGGTATTGCAAGTGTGTGTTAATGTAATTATGATGCAATTTAAACAAAAGTTTGACCTCGTGAAATAGCGTTTAATTTTCTCCCCATAATCTTCACAGTGGTGTAAGTGCCAACTCCCTGGGTTAATACAATTAAGGATGTTTAATGCCAAATAGACATATTTATGGTGTGGTGTGCAAGTTTCATTAAAACATATTAAACAGCTCCATGGCTGCACCATAAGATCAGCCAGGGACCTAATTTGAAAAACTGCTCAATTGGTTAGCTCCATTTGGATTCTCCTGTATGTGCACGATAACATCTGCTCATGGAAGAGCTATTGTACATTTCTCATCAGAGCATTATGTCAGGAAAAAACCAGAATAAAAATATATTCTGCTTGTGGAAACGTGCAGTATGCTCTAAGTTCCCGGTTTCATCATATGTGCACAACCTGTAGCACAAAGATTTGCAGAATAGTGTAATGGCTATGCACATGGTTTCTCATATACTTTATGAAACAATTGCTTGTAATATGTTGAGCAATCTACCTAGTTTTTAACTAAAATTGGTTGTATTCCAGTTGGAAAGACTAGAGCATTCAATTAATTGCTGCTTGGCTGGTGTACTTTGTTGAACGTCAGTATATGGTAGTGCTTCAGAAAGTAACCACCTTTTACACACTGTTGGGACTCTGCTCCAGAAACAAGAGCCTGATCTGGTCCTTGGATCTCAGGCAAAATCTTTGTGCTTGGTTTTCCTAAAAGGCTCACTAAACAAGCCCCAGCAGTTACCATAGTTAGTCTGCAACTGACCAACAAACAGTAGGGGTGAACTGAGCTTAAAAGAAGCTAGAAAAGTGCAGACCAGGAACTCAATCTTGATGGTGAGCAGCAAATTAGTTCCTTGGGCAAATGTCAACATTTGCCAATACTTTGTAAACAGCTTTAATTATGAAACCTGTCAGATGTGAAAGATCAGGTGCGCCATCATGGCACGTTTTAATAAAACAACCTGATAACGTTTGTCAGGATCAGATTGTGAGTCATAACAACAAAGGCCTAGTGTCAGAGAAATCTGCCCTGCCAGCACAGCAATTTATAGAATCAGCCAATTGTGTTTTGGAGGCTGGAGTAGAATTCTGGGCCATAGAAATTTGGAGTGATAGCAGTACCCAAGATTTCAGTGGGCTTTCCCTTGAGTACTGTTTGGTTGGCTGTAGCAGATCGTAACAGCTCTCGTAGCAACAGTTAGTGATGTCCCGTTGGCATATAATAGAAGAGCTGTTACCATTTATGAATTCAGTCTATAATACTTTAGAAAGAATAGGAGGTATAAAAATCTTGGGCAGCCTTGCTGTGCCATAAATTGTTCTTTGTCCTTCAGATTGAAAACGTTTTTTAAACCAAGCCAGTATTAAAACAAGCTTCATATGGTCAAGATTACTGACTCCAGGGGTACATTCAATATTACAAGTCTGCACACATTTCATTAAGTTTTAGAAGCAGAAAAGCTTTTGGCCCTTGCAACATGACAAATAGGAAACTGCAAATAATATTCCTGCGTATTTTAATAATTTTATAAATGTCAGCAGTTGCTTTCACAAGGAACTGAGTGGCTCAGATATAGGCCTGAGGGAGGAAATGCAAAGAGCAGGTGTTGGAGAACAATGCTTACTTATTTGAACTTTTAATTAGTATTTTCAACAATCTTATTTACATTCACACTGTGGAAGGTGGTGATTAGAACAGTGATTTCCCCAGACAATAGTTTGGCACCACAGCCAGGAGAGCCATTATCACTGTCAGGTAAGGATGCCTCTAGAAACACCTATGGCTGCACTCCTAAACACACCTAAGAAAATAAGCTCCATTAGATGCAGCAGAAACTTTAAGTAAACATGAATAGGATAACACTATATGGCAAAGGGACTGCTAAGCCAGCAACAAATTTGGTGCAATGACAAAATAAATAATTCTTAGATGCCAAGATCCAAATTTGGGGTAAGTACTCTGGTATCCCAGCAAAGATTTAAAATCACAATATGCAGCAAAGTATAAAGTATGGAAATAAAGGTTATTAGACCTTTAAAATATGCCCTTTAAAGTGAGTTCCAAAAATGTTCCCTTAAAAGTTTGTTTCCAAAGTTTCCCTCTTCCTCCAGCATAGGAGAAAAAAACCTTCACTTTTGGTATGTTAAAAAATGGTTTACTTACAAACGCTTCAAAGGTCAGATTCATGGGCTTCAGAAAAGTTGCACAGGCAGTAAAACTTTGTTCAGTTACAAAGTGGCAAAAGTTCCTAAATTATTGGTCTAGGAACTTGAGCGGCTTGTAAAAGCCATGCAGCTTGAGGCAGCAACTCAGAGCTCACACACTGGATCTACATGTAGACTGAGGGTGAACAATAGACTTGATTACCTGTTTCCAGAATTCTAGATTAAGTCTGGCAGGCATGTATGGTATTAACCCCTTCATGTAATTAATTAGATTTAAGAATGTTGGTTAGATGAAGCTGGTTATCCCATAGAAATAAGTGTTGGCACAGAACAATGCTGTTGGCTCTAATAATTTTTCTTGCCTGTTTTTGTGCTTAGCAGTTTCTGTCAGATAACAAATCTGGAATACATTTTGTATGTTTTGCTCTTTTGTTAACTGATACAAGTGTGGAAATTTAGAAAGCTCCATGTTACTTCAGAGCCAGAACTTGTTAAGTGTATTTCAAATTGGAATCAGAACTCCTATAATTTCCTCTTATCTGGTAGCATGTACTGTTCTAAGTGTGTAAAATTTCCTTTCCTACCAACATGACTTAAAAGGGTTTTGTTTTTAATATTGTACATAACTATAAGAAAAGAAAACAATTTCTTGTAACATAATTGCAAGTTTTATGTGACTGATTAGGATCATAAAGCTTCAAAACAGGATTCCGGTTTATGAAAACATGCAGTGCGGATTAGAGTGGGGATGTTATCATTTGTTAATGGAAGATTGGGCAACAAAACTAAATATTTTGCGTGTTAAGTAAAATATGAATATTGTGTATTCTCTGCAACTTAATCACAAATAAAAATTTAATTACTGAAGCATGCATGTGTTTCTCTTCAGAACTCAATCCAATTAATTTATTATGTTCATGTGCAGACTCATGTCATGGTTAAATGTAAATAATGCAGGAAATGAGTTCACTCTCCGGAATATGCATTTTTTTTCCAGAAGGGGAAATGGGTTTTATGTTTCTTAAATTGATGTAAATATAGCGAGAGGCTTGGATCCATTCAACGTATTTTGCATGTCAAAAAGGGTCTTGGAGAAATAAAAGTTGAAACAGCAGCAACTGTACGGCATGGAAAACATACTTTGCAGACTTCTGCAACTTGTGATAATGGCATGGGATCTGCTGTTTAGATTCATCTACCTGAAACTCATCCCTGTGCCTGAACAAGTAAAGATTAGAACTGGATTGACTGAGATTTCTCAGTGGTGGCATCATGTTTAAAGAACTTGAAGAGGGGAACCATTTTGGCCCAGTGTGCCAGATTTTTATCTCATGTTGGCAGGCAACCTTTGACAAGGTGAGTGGAAACACCCACCTAACAAACTTGGGTTCTGCTGGGGTCCAGGGAACTACTGCGCAAAGCAGGATTGAATTCTCTGTGCATCAGTTTATAAGTGCTAGGCTCATTCCTGCTTTGTGCAAGGTTCAGGCATGCCAGACACTTCCCAGCTGGGACCTGGCTGGCATGCCCAAATTGAACTGGGCGGATTTCCGTGACTTCTGGTTTGTTACCTGGGGGAAAGAGCCGAAAGTAGAATTTCACATACAGTGGTACCTCAGGTTAAGTACTTAATTCGTTCTGGAGGTCCATACTTGACCTGAAACTGTTCTTAACCTGAAGCATCAGTTTAGCTAATGGGGCCTCCTGCTGCTTCCGGAGCACGATTTCTGTTCTCATCCTGAAGCAAAGTTCTTAACCTGAAGCACTATTTCTGGGTTAGTGGAGTCTGTAACCTGAAGTGTATGTAACCTGAAGTGTATGTAACCCGAGGTATCACTGTATAAGGAACTGACTAGGTCATAAAAGATACATTTCTAACTTCTGCAAACCACAAACTTTTCTCCTTTGGAATAAATTTATTCTCCACATCTCATTGATAGGAACAAAATTTGTATCTACTTTGAAGCAGCTGCTTTTAACAACACAATCAACTCATATTGGAAGATTAAATACCTGAGAACTAGAATGCAAGAGTAGAATTTTTGAGGTACAGATTGCCCAGTAAGCTGTTTATAAATTCTTTCCTTGTGCTCTCTTATTCCACATTGTTAGCCTTTTAAATAAATATTATACAGGTCTGATCCAAGCTGCGTTGTCATTCCAGACTCCTATGCCTGGCATGGATTCCATATACTGGATTGTACTGACCCAAAGCCCTGTTAAATCACCATGCCAGTATTGGCAACTCGACCAAATTTGAGAATGCACCCCTGTGTTTAAAGGATCAAGCAGGACTTATCACCAAACACAATAAGCAATATTTGCAGTTGGCACACAGTATTAGATAGAACTCATCCCAGCGCATACTTGTTTATGCTGGTTAGCCAGTTGGAAAAGCACCTGTGCGACCAGCCAGCATCAATTGCAACTGCTGACAGAGAAGAGCTTTGCTAGCACTACCCTTTCTCTGTTGACACGCTCTGGTTGGCTAGAAGGGCCCTCTTGTCTAGCATAAACACCATGCACTGATAGAGAAGAGAAAGCAGCTTCCTCGCTAGCCAGAGTAGAAATATAGTGTTTTCTGGGAGTATCAAGTGAGCACAGGGCCAGGCCTACCATTAGGTAGAGTCAGGCATCTGTCTTGGGCAGCAGATGCTGTGGGGCACGGAGGTAGGTACTGGGAGACAGCTGTGGGTACCACGCAGCTTGCCCTGCACCCCTAAGCTAGCCTGCTGCCCTCAAGTGTTGTGGTGGCCACTGGCTAAGGCTGAATAATTGAACTGCCAGCCTGGTTAGCTTCTGTACATGAAATGGACAGCCAGAAAAATATCTTGGCCCAGCCCTGGTTTGATGTCTTGCTTAGACCAGTGGTGCTGGTGTCTACTGGGGCTGATAGGGCAGAAGGCAAGGAGACCAACAATAGGGGGAGCAGGAGTAAATGATGTGCAAAGATAGCTCCTTCTGGTTTTGTTCTGATCCTCCTCCCTGCTGAGTTCTACAATGGGCAACACTGAGACTAAGGAAGAGGAAGAGCTACCGGTACGTACTTTGAGAAGGCAGGCAGGTGGGGGCAGTTGGCTGGCAGAATGAGGTTGGTGGGGCTGTGGCCTATTTGCCCTAATGCCACAACCTCTGCTGGCTTAGACTCTGCTTGGAGAAATGGAGGAAACCTCTTGGTTTATGCCAACAATTCGACTCAATTTCTTGTAAAATTCTTGCTTTGTTGTTTAACAGTAAATTGCATTTTACTGTTTGCATTTTGAGAAGCTAAAGAAAAAGAAAAAAGAAAAAGTCCAGGTCATTATATATACCCAAAACCTCTCTGAATCCTGGTGCATAATAGTCAAATAAGTCTTAAAAATGTTTTGCGGTTGTCTTCTAAAGGGACAAAAAAACCCATCTGTTCTCTTGCTGATTAGGAAAATCCCCTTTTATGCTAAATTAGTATGTCCTTGCAGGGGGAAAATGAAAGAAAGTGACGATGGAAAATTTCACTTTAAACGCTTTACTGAGTACTAACTAAAGAATAGTTACAAAGTGATAAAGGAAAACACTTAATAGCAATTATTCAAATTAAATTATGCTTAGCAGACCAGAAGCTTCCCCATAAATGTAAACACAATTCGTTTGAAGTGAACTGAACCTGTACACAATGAAGAGAAAACATTTGCATAGGATCAGAAGTGATTTGGGACACTGGTAAAAAAAACGAGAGAGAAAAGGTGAGTATATTGGCAAGCTTTTGATATACACAGAAAGGTCTTCAGGATGGCAGATGAAAGTGTGACTCTCCCTGTTCCACCTTCTGTGCAAGTTAGGTAAAGGTAAAGGTACCCCTGCCTGTACGGGCCAGTCGTGTCTGACTCTAGGGTTGTGCGCCCATCTCACTTAAGAGGCCGGGGGCCAGCGCTGTCCAGAGACACTTCCGGGTCACGTGGCCAGCGTGGCAAAGCTGCTCTGGCGAGCCAGCACCAGTGCAGCACACGGTAATGCCGTTTACCTTCCGGCTATAAAGCGGTACCTATTTATCTACTCGCACTTAAGGGTGCTTTCAAACTGCTAGGTGGGCAGGAGCTGGAACCAAACGATGGGAGCTCACCCCGCCGTGGGGATTCGAACCGCCGACCATACAATCGGCAAGTCCTAGGCAGTGAGGTTTTACCCACAGCGCCACCCGCGTCCCTCTCTGTGCAAGTTAACTGTCCATTAAAAAGGTCTAACTGGAAAAAATTTATATACTCTTTCACATAGTGCATAGTTAAACTTTGGGGTTCAGTCCAACAAAGAAGGGATGGTCACCAACTTGGCTTTAAAAAAGATTAGATAAATTCCTGGAGGATGAGACTATCCATGGCTACCTGCCATGAGGCCGGTGTTCTACCTCCACCATCAGAGACAGTATACTTCTGTGCAGTGCTGGTAGGGAGAGCATGGCTGCACTCAGCTCCTGGTTACTGGCTCTGACCCCTGGAGGGTTAAGTCCAGTCAAAGGCGACTATGGGGTTGTGGCGCTCATCTCGCTTTCAGGCCGAGGGAGCCAGTGTTTGTCCACAGACAGCTTTCCGGGTCATGTGGCCAGCATGACTTCTGGCACAACGGAACACCGTGACGCACAGAAATGCCATTTACCTTCCTGCCACAGCAGTACCTATTTATCTGCTTGCACTGGCTTGCTTTTGAACTGCTAGCTTGGCAGAAGCTGGGACAGAGCAACAGGAGCTCACCCCATCGCACACGGGAATTTGAACCACCGACCTTCCGATCGGCAAGCCCAAGAGGCTCAGTGGCTGAGACCACAGCGCCACCCATGGGCCCTTGATGTGATCCAGAAAGGTTTTTATTATGTTAACAGATTGTGTAGTTTGGCCCTACTCATTGTAGCCTTTGGGTCACAAAGTAGGAAAAAGCTGAACGGGTCTCACAAGAAATGGAAGAGTTAAGGTTTGGTGATTTGAACAGGACACTTCAAATGTTACTAAAATTCCTACACACGGACAGACCTCTATGTGCACACAGGTTCTGTGCTGATATGTGTGTAACAGTCCCACATCCACATCCTTCTCGTGTGTGTACCAAGATGTTATGATTGTTGCCCAAAGCGTTTAAAGAAGCCAAAGCTAAGTTAGGATAAGCACTGAGGGGAATTTCTTTTCAAAGAGGTTACTTGAGAGCAATGTTTGCCTAAACTGATGAGCTATAATGCTGCAGTAATTTCCCCGCTCACCCCCATAGGCTGTAAAATGTATTTTTGATCAGTTTTAATGTCAAGTATAGACATTATGGCTTTTTCTCCTGCATTCTATTTTCAAACCTGCTTTTATGTGGTCTTTAAGTATGGAACTGCATGTTTCTCTAATGTTCTTTTGCGGGGGAAAGGCAGCAAGCACCACAAGGGAGTGTTGACAAGATGATAATTTATCTATTTAATAAGGTTCAGGCATTTGAAAATGAAGACTAGTCACAGCAAAGTTTTCACTGAATTATTATGAATATTGGTGAAGATATCTCCTCCCAAGTACAGTGATTAGGATAATGAAGAAGATTAACTTTGCTAAAACACTTGCTAGTTATTATCATGCAGCTAGAGTACGGCAAAATCGACTCAATTCTCAAAGGGGCTTTTTCAAATAAGCGTTATGAAATAATGACTAGACTTTGGCTTTAGCAAATCTAGCTGCTTTTCCATCTCTAGACAGACCCAGATTCTGCAAAGCTCTTTGTACAAAAGTTGGTCATCAGTGCCTTCATGGGGTTTTGCAGGTCAAAGAATTACAAAGACAACTTTTTTGATCATTGTCAACATGCTCTGGCCTTTCCAACTTCTTTCTGTAATATTAAATACTGCAATGTGTTTTGGCAATGTATCCAATACTGTGTGTGCAGTTTCGCTCAACTGATGGTGAAGCTTCCATCAATAAAACAGGGAGGGAAGTAATTTTTGATGATTCTCACCCCCTTCTCCTGCAGTTCCCACTCCCTTAAATCTATTCCAGAGGTTTGGGGGACCACTCCCACCCCCCAAGCACATCTAGGGGCATGTGGGACCACAAGGGGGAGGAAAGGATTGTCAGAAATTGTATCAATCCTTGTTATGCTGAAGGAAGTCCTACTATCAGCTGAGCAACACTGTAGAACATACAACCCTAGATAGATAGATGATAGATAGATAGATGATAGATAAACATATAACATACAACAATTAAACAATCAGCCTAAAATTCTTAAAACTTTTTCTTTTTCCACAAACAAAGTGTAAGGTGATGGTTTCCTAACTTCTGCTGTTATAGAGTAGTTCTAATAACCAAACACAGGGCTGGATTTGAAATACTAAGGCTGCAATCTAATGCACAGTAACCTGGGCCTAAGTCCCATGGAACACAGTGTGACTTACTTGCAAGTAATATGTGCAGGTTTAGCCTGCATGGTTATATTTCTTTTCCATTCGCGCGCGCACACGCACACACACAAACATCATTCCACCTACCAGTTGTTCTGATGGAACCTTCTCTAAACTCCCTCGCTCCTCCTCATAGCTTATAGTAGGGAGTGGCTACAGCTGTCTGCTGCCCCTACCAAAGTGATATAATATGGTTCTCTTTGCATATAGACAGCCTGCCTGCTGTGCTCTGCGCTCTGGAGCCTTGAGCTGCCTGCTTCTCAACTGGAATTAATTTGGCTTGTGCAAAAGATTGCGCAAACTGACGTGCACATGTGTTGGGGTCGCGCAGTGCTGTTAGCTATTCCCATTATGGGAAAGGAAAATTCTTCTGCGTCTTTGCTGTGACCATATGAATTTGGCAGAGAGGCTCTCCTTTGAAATCGCCATTCCGCTGAGGAGAATGGATAGGCTCACACACAGGGAGGCGGTTTTTGCTTGCCCCTTCCCTCTACCCAGTGAAGGAGCCACAAGCGAGTCCGGTATCTCTCGAGGGGTGGGAGTGGCTGTGGTGGAAACCACAAGAAAAGCCCCACAACATCTCTAGCAACAGCCATTGATATCCTAATAAGTGTAGAATCTTAGGGCATTAAGTACGTATAGCTGTTAAGATGCCCCAGATATTTTCCACAATAACTTTTAAATGTGGAACTGCAGTAAAATTCATAAGCTTTTTAAGGATTAGAACCATTCTCTAAATCCTCATTTGAAAGAAAGCACTATTGTTTCCTCCTATTAAATGTCTGTTAATCTAATCCACATCTAGTTATTTGAAACCAAAGGAATGCTGCAAATTGAGGCGCTTCTATGTCGGGCTCGTTGTAGCATCCTTTGGTATTTCAATTAATATGTCTGCATCTAGCGGCAAGCTTTGCTGAAAACAGACCAGGGGCTAGTGATTTGATTCTCTAAAAGGGTTGAGTGCTGGCACTGCGGTATTGGCTACAATGGAGAGAAGATCTTCAGTGGATCTGCAGCAACAGATCAAGGAAAGCTCCTTGCCCTGCAAAGAGGAAATAGAAGATTTTGAGGTCTGATTCCTCATCTTTAAACACACAAGAACGCCTATAAACATATATAATATGCACATGTTATTAAGTGTCTTTGCTATGTGTTAATGGGACTATGTGGGACGCGGGTGGCACTGTGGGTTAAACCACAGAGCCTAGGACTTGCCGATCAGAAGGTCAGCAGTTCGAATCCCCGTGACGGGGTGAGCTCCCATTGCTCGGTCCCTGCTGCTGCCAACCTAGCAGTTCGAAAGCACGTCAAAGTGCAAGTAGATAAATAGGTACAGCTCCAACGGGAAGGTAAAAGGCATTTCCGTGTGCTGCTCTGGTTCTCCAGAAGCGGCTTAGTTATGCTGGCCACATGACCCGGAAGCTATATGCCGGCTCCCTCGGCCAATAAAGCGAGATGAGCGCCGCAACCCCAGAGTTGGTCACGACTGGACCTAATGGTCAAGGGTCCCTTTACCTTTACCTTTACCTTTAATGGGACTATACTGGATGTAAATTTATCAACTGCTCCAGCACTAATGGCAGCTGCCCAGGAATGTACTGACTCTTCCTGGAGGTAGTTTGGAACTAAGAGCAACTTGATGACTTGGAGCACCCTGTGGCATTGAAAGGGAGAGGATGGAACTGGCTCATTTATATAATGGGGTCCCCAACTTTTTGGGGGACTGGGGACATATCAAAGAAACTGTTCTGGGTAGCACAAAATACCCATTTTATGAATGTAAATTTTACCCATGTATGTTCTGTAGGGCCAGTGGTGCAATTAAGGCATTTTAGAGTTGATGGTCTTACCTGGGGAAGGGCTTCTTTAGATGATAATGTGCATTACTTCACTCACTTCAAAATGTGGAAAGTGTGAGTTAACGTTGCTGCTCTTCTGTTGCCTGGGGCCATGGACTTCAGCCTCAAAGTTCTGCCCTGATGGCATCACTGAGCAGAGCCTCATTAACAGATCTCTAATGTTGGGGTTATGAATGTATATGAGAGCCAGTCCAGCCTTTGAAAGCCACACATCAGTAGCTAAAAAACCCAGAAAAGCTAAGCCGTTTTGGACACACAAAGCATTAAACAGGTGGGGCAAAAAAACCCCTAACAAACCGCACAATGCTTCATTCTATTTCCTTGCCTGTTGTCACAAGATGGCAGTGTTTCAGAATTCGTTGCTGATCGTTCTGCCGATCTACAATATTACTTTCTTTAGGTATCAATATAGACATTTATCCTGGATTCGTTTTTTTAAAGTACTTTATCATTGCACTGGTTCCTGTTAGGCTACAGTTGTGGAATTAGTATATTCCTAAATATACTAGGAACATTTTTTGTATATTTTTCATTAAAAACCAGAAATTAATTGGACTAGGCGACAGGAATCAGTGGAGCAACAGAAACCCTAACTGCATCCCAGTCCTTGTTTTCAGAAATGTCTCTCTCCCCTTTGAGTCCAATGGGTGAAGGTAGCTGGGGAAGGGGTAAATGTAAGAACTAGTTAATTTTATCTGGGATATTGTAGATGGGAGAATTATCTCCAAGGGCACAATTAGCAGCATAAAATGGCTAATTTAGCTCATTAAAATGTAAATCTTCTCAAGTCATTAGTACACGTAAAAGGCAATCCGGGGAGACCAATAAGAATAAAGCTTAAAATCTCTTTCTCTCTCTCTTTAAAATATAAGCCATGACGGGAATTAAATAATTAAAATCGCTGTTTTAAATATGACAAATGAACATCTATTCTCAGAAGGTGGAAGAAGCAACAAGGGGGTCATCCCTCTTGGAACCTGGTTCTCACCAACATGCAGCAAAGGATCAATGAAGTGGAAGTACTGGGAACCTTGGGAGGAAGTGATCATGTTTTTTTTGGGTTTCATTATACAAAGGAAAGGGAAAACTAAGTCTGGTCGGACATGCACTCTGGACTTTAAGAAGTCTGGTTTCAAAAAGCTTAAGGAAATACTGGGTGAGATCCCCTGATCAGAAAGACTCAGAGAATGGATCCAAGATGGAGGTAAGTTTCTTAAAGGTGAAATACTGAAGGCACAAATACTGGAACTGCATTAAGATCACAGATTTCCCACACACAAATCCACTCCTGTTAGCCCACCACCCATATTTTTCCCCCTTCCATTTCAGCAGTATAATTAAGGGGAGGGGGAGATTCGTTTTGTTGCCATTGGTAACAATCTATTTCAGATCTACACCCAAAGATTTAAAACTTTACCCTTCTCTACCTTTTGCCTAACCATGCTTTAACCATCTGAGGTTTACTAAACCTCAGCTAAATCTGCTCACTCCTTCACAGTGTTCATTGCCATACATTACCATACAAATATGGGCTACAGTATGTTCTTAGGAGCTATCTATGATTCTGCCTAAGGCTGCGAAGTTGGGCTGGATGTGCACTGTGTGCCATTTTGGTATGTTTTGTTTTTGTTTGTTTAGTCGTTTAGTCGTGTCCGACTCTTCGTGACCCCATGGACCAGAGCATGCCAGGCACTCCTGTCTTCCACTGCCTCCCGCAGTTTGGTCAAACTCATGCTGGTAGCTTCGAGAACACTGTCCAACCATCTCATCCTCTGTCGTCCCTTCTCTTTGTGCCCTCCATCTTTCCCAACACCCGGGTCTTTTCCAGGGAGTCTTCTCTTCTCATGAGGTGGCCAAAGTATTGGAGCCTCAGCTTCAGGATCTGTCCTTCCAGTGAGCACCCAGGGCTGATTTCCTTAAGAATGGATAGGTTTGATCTTCTTCCAGTCCATGGGACTCTCAAGAGTCTCCTCCAGCACCATTTTGGTATACTCTCCTGCAATTCTGTGTGACATACAAGATATAATCAAAATAACTTCATTAATATCATAAAAAGATCTCATAATAATAATAATATCATATTGAGTTGATGTCAGTGGCAGAAGCGCCAGAGGCAGCAGGCAGTTTTGGAGTCTTTGAACATTTTTACAAAGATGAATTCGCCATTTCCAAAAGTTTGCATTTTTTTTAACCTGAAAGTTGGATGGATAGCGTAAGAGCCAATACCCTTTCTCAAGGCAATCCCTAGGGCATCTTCCAAGAGCATAGTTGCCTGCAATAAAAACAAAAGCAGTCAGGAGGAACACAACCAAAGGAGCGATAGTGGGAGTAGTAAATGATATATAGATCTCAAGAGAAAAGAAAATTGTTTTGTAGGAGAGTCTAAGCCTGCCTGGCTGAGATAACAGTGAAGTGTTCTGCTGAAAAGAAGACTAATCTCTTGCAAAGGAGATAATGTAATGTGGTATTTGTCCTGTTTGTTCACATTTTGTCCTGTTTTACATCAGTAGTATTACAAAAGAGCAAGGACATCAGAACTCAGCGGTGACTGATCATCATATTCAGCGTGGTGAAAACAGAACCTTGAAAGTCAGAGTTGTGTATACAGGCAGCTCTCCCTTTATACAGGGCTTACATCCCAAGGCACCGCACATGTTGGTGAAATTGTGTATAATTGAAACCCAATGAAAAAGCCTGGAAACACCCCACTCCACCCTAGCCCTTTTCATGATGTTTCTGTGACATCTTTATGTTTCTGGGTCACTTTAGAGTTCAGCGCGGTGCGCATATACATGGTCATGCACTTATTGAACAGGCACAAACAAGGGACTGCCTGCATACTAGAAAACTGGAGAACGTAAAAGCTCAGAAGTAATCTTATCACTCAAGAAGGCCCCACCATTAATTGGGGTAAGGTAGTGCTTGAGCATCTACTTTGCGGGCCATGTGTGCATCTTCTGTGTTGCGTGCTTCTTTCAGATGTCTGACCTACCATGGCTACGATCTGGCCAGTGGGGCTGCAAAAGATTAAAGCCCCCTGTCCCCATGCTTATCAGGCTGAGGGGCTCCTGTGCTTTTAAAATAATGATGATAGTAAAACCTATGCAAGACAAACTATGTGACAAACTTCACGTCTGCTTTGGCTCTCTGAGAATTTAAAGTAGGGATGATTTTTTGCTTCAAAGACCAAGGTCAATTTTATCAACAATAATAATGAAATGCAAGTGCATTCGCATATAATTACATCTTCAGAAAACGGTTTCTGGCCCTCAACCGCGTGGTCCTTGAAAGTGTGTGAAATATATTTGGATCAGAAAAATAAATAAGCAGCCTAATTCTAAACACATTTGCTTGGATGCTAGTCCCACTAATTTCACTAGAACTCACTTCCAAGTATGCATGGTTTGGACTGGAGCCCAAATCAAAGAGACTTCCATTAGCTTCAGACATGAAGACGTCTAATAAGGCTCTGCATTGCGGGACACACCTGCAATTAAAAAGGGAATGGCTCCCATCAAAGCTCAGTCGACTTCAAAGCAGTCTGCAGGTTTGTTTGAATTAGAGGGGAGACAAATGTGCTGCTCAGAATTCCCCAGTGCAAAAGATGAATATTCATTAGACATTATCAGAATATTTGGTATCCAGTGGTCTACTCTATGTTGTATACTATATGGAAAAAGATGGGGTGGTGTTTTCTCTCTTCTCCTTTCAGATTCAGCATCTGGTTGTGATGTGTTACTTACACAATTCCAAAAGGAGCAAAGCTGAGGTTATCTAATGCTTTGAAAAAGGCTAGAAATCCAATCTGATACAACTTCTTTACGTTGGGAAATGTGTCTTTGTGCAGGAGAAGACACTGAATAAAATAAATAAATAAAACTGAAATCTACTTTCTAAAACTATCTCCTTATTAGGAATTGACTGTACTTTAAAGCAAATTACTAAAACGACATGATTTTGAAGGACAGTCCACTAAAATCAGTGCAGCTCACTTCCAACAAATACGCAAGCCTATTATCCTCGCAAGCCAGTAATATAGTGATTACCAGATGTTGTCACTATGGTTTGGATCTGAAGACAAGTTAGCTTCATGAACTTCATGGAAGGAATGCTGCCTGATTCCTTTCCACCTGCAGCTATTTGTACCCCCAGAAGACTGTCCACAGGGTTGGGGGCCCTCCTGAACAATATAGGATGATGGCGGTGGGAGGATTATATGGAAAATGTTCTTTCTGTGAATTTCCTTAACAGTGCAATCCAACTGCATGTCAGGCCACAGTCACACCATACATTTAAAGCACTATGATACCACATTAAATGGCCATGGCTTCCCTTAAAGAATTCTGGGAACTGTAGTTTGTTGATGGTATTGAGAGTTGTTAGGAGACCTCTATTCCTCTCACAGATATTTCCAGTGAAGAGGGATTGATTATTAAACCACTCTACTCATCCAGACTTCTCCCCTTTCCCCAGGGGCCTGCCAATTATTTATGAAAACATGTCTATATCACCTTCCACCAAAAATCTTGATAATCCAGGCCAGTGTCAAATTTAGCATTATTTGCTGGAACTAAGCACCAGCAAATGTCTGGGAACACAAATCAGGCCACATAGGATGAAAGTAGGCCAAGGACCACATCTGACCTCTGGATGTATATCTGTCCTAGATTAGAATTGGGAGTGGGGAACTTGTGGCCCAAATTCAAATTCCGACTCAGCCATGAAGCTCAGTGGGTGATTTTGGGCCTGCCATTCTCTCAATCAGTAACCTCACAGGGGTGTTGTGAAGATGGAGCAATCTCATCTATGTATGCTACCCTGAGTCCATTGGTTAAAAATGTGGTGAATAATATTTGCAGTCTGGTTCCTGACAAACCACAAAGGTGTCTGAGAACAAGATGGGTCAGGATTCTAGGGTGAAATTATCAACTAAGGCCATCACACAAGTTTAATACATGCTTCATACAGTTAAACCTATGTTCATCACCCTGCTTTTCAGGGAATCAATGGTTTGAGCAAGTCACAGTTTTCCACATTGACATGCAATGGCTAACTATGGTTTGTTGGGAAAGCAGAGGTTATTGAAGACCTTACTGTACCCAAGGGCAGGTGGGCGGAGACCTCCAACTCCTTGTTTACATGGAGTCAAGCTATGAAGAAGCAGTGACAAGGCCCTTCACGATTTGGTATTTTTGAAAGCAAAAAAGTCTCATGGATAAATAGTGTAGTAACTAGGATATCATTATAACATAGGTTCAGTTTTCCTTACCTACCAGGGGCTTGTGGAATATAAATACAGCTTTGAGGAAACATCCAGCTCCTTAAGAAAGTCTGCGCACATAAATGGTTCCAGATACACAAGAGTGTGAGTAAAATTGAGATAAATCCTAATGGACCCAGAGATTATCCAGCTAACCCAGCCATTTTTGTGTATTTCCTCAGCAGTGACCCCTGCGTTTTGCACTGATTAAATAAAAATGCAGATGGTTACTATTGAGAGGCTCGCTGCACTTGCTTCCAGGAGGTTTAAGTTTAGTTCCGTAGTAACCACATCTCGATAAAAAACATGTTTCATTTATTTCCTTAATGATCATGGAATAAGCAGGATGTGGGGCTTCCCCCACCCCCACGATGTATATGATCCAGGTACTTTCCTGTCAAACATCTGTGACTTAGGGACAACCCACGTCTGTATTAGTAAGCCTGCCAAGGGCTTGTTTCCTGCTTAGGATTATCACAACATAGTTGCTCTCTGGGTCTGCACAACTAACAAGCCAGACAAGAGAAGGGTTTCTTCTCTTTGAAACCCTCTTGTCTCTACAAAAAGAAGTACCCAGCTCTGAACACTGGGAGGGCAAGTTCAATTTCTAGAACCTTGTGTCCTTTTCTTCAAACTGTGCTACTAAGATGTTCACAAATGTGTCAGTGTTGCAATCATAGTTACTTTCTAAAGGCATGGCCGAGTACACGCTGACCCAGCTGTAACAAAAAAACATAGTTTTTCTCAGTCTGGAACCATTCCTGTTTGCCATCAACTTGCTACTTTCAGTCTAGATTGGATTCTAGATCCTGTCATCCACAAGGATGGCTGCAGTTATACTTGAAATGCATTTGAAAACACACCCCTCGCTAGGTGATGCACACCTTTTCCTGCCCAGGTGACTGAAGAAGTAAGTGGTGATTTTAATCTTGGTATACACCAGGCATAGGCAAACTCGGCCATCCATATGTTTTGGGACTACAGCTCCCATCATCCATGACCACTGGTCCTGTTAGCTCAGGATGATGGGAGTTGTAGTCACAAAGCATCTGGAGGGCCGAGTTTGCCTATGCCTGGTATACACCCATTCACAATGTCCTTGTGGCTGCACACACACTCATTTCTGGGACCACCCATATCTGTTTTCAAAAGGACACACTATATGGAACACAGAATCAATCTGCAATGACCTTCTATTTTTGGAATGAAACCAGTTCCTCAATAAGCATCTCTCAGGGGCAAAAAAATATGCAACAGATCTGATTGTGTATACAGATATAGGTAGGAAAAAGCAAGTATTCAGTCTACATGGATTCTAGAAAACCGTTCCTCAAACAAAAAACATGCTTTGTGAGATTCAAATCCTGGAAGGGCTCAGAAAGATACTCTGGTCAGTCACTGCTATTCAATGTAGTCAGTACTGAATTGGACTAGCCAATAGCTTGACTCAGTATATGGCAGTTTTCTATATTCCTAATTTAAATCACTGAACTCATCTTAACTTTGGATCCTGCCACTATATTTATTTATAGGTGCAACTGGCGTTCAATTGCATTGCATTTTAAAGATGGATCTCCACTCCCAAGGCAATGGGAGCAAAACCAGAGAAAGGAGGAATGCTTGCACCCCAATGTGTGTGGCGTGTCTGGAAAGGATAATAAAGTATCTGGAGCTAATGCAGCCATTTCTGAATGTGCTGTATACGTAGCACATAAATGGGAAATTTGTAGCACATATATGTGGCACATAAATAGGAAATAATTCCCTAAATCAATGTTCTTAAAATTATATTTTGATATAAACAACAACTCACACAAGGCAATCATTTTTACTGAATCCTACCCAGGATTTGAAAACCAATGTAGAAGAAAAGGACTGTGTTAGTTATTGGATTTCACTTAATGTGGCTATTATTGCTAGTAAAGGCTTCCCTATAATGCTTTACAATGTCTACTGACCTTGGGAAAATATCAGATTTAGCTGTACAAGAGACAAACCGGGAGAACTGAAGGGATATAATCTTCCATCACCTGGTGGTGGGATTTGTCTTGAGGGGAAAATATGTTCTCCAACTATAAAGTAATTTTTTTACTTATATTGACTCTGTACCATCTAAAACTGATTGCCCATCTTTCTAATATAAGGACTTTATTTGCAATGCCCTCTGCCTTACAAGCTACCTGTATCTTCTGGTTAGAGTGAACCAAATAACTGCTTGCCTTTTAAAAGAGAGAGCAATCATTGCCCAGCATGCTGTGCTACAGTCTGTCAAAGTGTTTGGGCGCATCTACTCTCAGGAAGCTCTGATAGGAAAACAGGAGGCTGGCTCATTTAGCTCTGTATTGCCTGGACTGATTTGCAGCAGTTCTCCATTCGTACATACCTTATTTGGTACTTCCAGAAAGTTATCTCTGGTCAACAAAATGTGTAGGATGGATCATATTTATTTTCAATTGTTAATGAAAATAGGACAGAGTTATGCAACACACAGCATAACACACAATATTGACAAGTTGCTACAATGGATTTGCGCTACAGACGTCTGCATTTTATTTTTTATTCTCAAATTTTTTTAATTGGTTTTCACAATATTATAAACAAACAGACACATAAGACAAACAAACATAAATCATAGCCTTATTGAAAATTACACTTATTAACTTTGTTAAGTGACTTCCCCGCTTCCCCTTGGTTGAATTTCATTGCATATCCTTTTAACGGTTTTCCCAAATCACAATTCTTAAAAAAATTAACTTAAACATTAACATCCTTAAATCTTCACTTTATGAAATTAACCATATTAATTCATCACTTAACATAAATAAAATCCTAAGCCAATTAAGTATCTGCAAGCTGTTTTCAGTTAATTTAACTTACCATATTTAACTAAATAATCATTAAATTTAATCCACTCTTCCTGATACTCCTCCTCCTGCATTTTAAATCCCTACTGTACCAGGAACACTTTTCAATGACCACTTACCCCCTTGCCACCCAAACTTCAGCACATTCACTCAGCAGCAAGTCCTGCCAATGTTAACTGAATTTACTTCCCAGAAATGTGCAAAGGGCAGCAACTTTGACCTCAGTTTCCCATCTCTAAAATGGGACTACAACCTGTACTAGCAAGGCTGAATGAACTAATTACTGTAATGAAGCATCATTCACGCACTTAAGGACTACAGGGCTTGCAATGGCAGTCTAATATTACAGAACGCATAATTTTGCAATGGTGTGTTTGTACAAGTCAAGCAGAACCCTCCCCTAAAAACCCCCTCCTTTTAAAGTATTGTAATTTCCCAGCTGGGGAACATATATTCTCTTTATGTGGTTTGGACTATTATTCGGTTAACTATACTGTTATATCACACTTACCTCAGTGTGCAGTTTCGGATGCTCAGCAGGAGTTTCTCTTTCTAGGGTTTTCATAAATAAACCATGCCAATATGGGCCACATTAATCACTTAAAAGGATGGAAGAGATCTTAACTATGGGAGGGAGCTGCAGTTTGAGTCTGCTAATGGCTTTGATTTAATAAAATTTGTAAAGTGCTTTGGCTTCGATGTGGTTGAGAGGTTATATTAAAAATGCAAGATTCTTATCGTTATGGACATCCTTAGTCTGGAGGATTAGAAATCACAGACCAACTACATCTCAATGAAAGTGAGGTACCGGGGGGGGGGGGACGGGACGGGATGGGATGGGACTCAGAGACGGTTAGAAACCTTCACATAGCTAACATTAAGTGTGGCTTTTTCTCCAGCAGAATTAAGAGATGTGAGCTTAAAGCACAAATAGCCCAATCACAGGCTAAACATTTAACCTGCATCTTGTTTTTTTTTTTATGAACTGATATTTAAAGCCCTAAATGGCCTCTGTCCAGTATACCTGAAGGAGCGTCTCCACCCCCATTGTTCTGCCCGGACACTGAGGTCCAGCGCCGATGGCCTTCTGGCGGTTCCCTCACTGCGAAAAGCCAAATTACAGGGAACCAGGCAGAGGGCCTTCTTGGTAGTGGCGCCCGCCCTGTGGAACGCCCTCCCACCAGATGTCAAAGAGAACTACTACCAAACTTTTAGAAGACATCTGAAGGCAGCCCTGTTTAGGGACGCTTTTAATGTTTGATGTATTACTGTATTTTAATATTTGGTTGGAAGCTGCCCAGAGTGGCTGGGGAAGCCCAGCCAGATGGGCCAGGTATAAATAAATAAATTATTATTATTATTATTATTATTATTATTATTAGACATAGTGGAAGTCCCTGGTTCAAATGTCACCTCTGGCATGAACTCACTAGGTGGCGCTACGTCAGCCACTCTGTGAGCCTCAGTCTCCACATCCACAATATGGGGATTAATACTGTAAGAAGCTGCCTTACACCATCAGATCACAGGACCTTCTAATGCAGGATGGTCAACAATGACTGGCTGCAGTTAATCAGGGTTTCAGGCAAGGAATATCCCAAACCCTACCTGGGGATGCTAGAGATTGGACTTGAAACCTTCTGCATGTAAAATAGATGCTCTACTACTAGGCAGTGATACAACTCCCAAGGTGTAATAGGATTTTTCACATTCTTCACCGCAAAAGCAGCTGAGTATAAAGTGGTACCTTGGGTTACATATGCTTCAGGTTACAGGTTACTCCGCTAACCCAGAAATAGTACCTCGGGTTAAGAACTTTGCTTCAGGATGAGAACAGAAATTGCATGGCGGTGGCGCGGCAGCAGTGGGAGGCTCCATTAGCTAAAGTGGTGTCTGAGGTTAAGAACAGTTTCAGGTTAAGAATGGACCTCCGAAACGAATTAAGTACATAACCAGAGGTACCACTGTACAGTGGTTCCTCGGGTTACATATGCTTCAGGTTACAGACTGCGCTCACCCAGAAATAGTACCTCAGGTTAAGAACTTTGCTTCAGGATGAGAACAGAAATCGTGCAGCAGAGGCAGCAGGAGGCCCCATTAGCTAAAGTGGTGCTTCAGGTTAAGAACAGTTTCAGGTTAAGAACGGACCTCCAGAACAAATTAAGTTCTTAACCCGAGGTACCACTGTAGTTCATTAATAGAAGCTGCTCAGAGCCAGATTCTTACCTGGGGCGTCACAATATTTCTTCCCACCACTGAATGCCATATTTTGAAAACTCCTTTTCTATGAATCCCATATATTCTCCCCAAGTCAACACTGCCATCTTGGCAACAGCTCATCCAGGTTTCAGGTCAGGTTGTCTTCTAGCCTTACCTGGAGGTGCCCGGGATTGGCCAACCTTGGGACCTTCTGCATAGAAGCAGATGTTCTGTTGCTCCATGGCAGCCCATTCCCAGTATTCAATCTTATAAGAATGTAAGTATAGCTCTCCCCTCTCCCTCCTCTAAATTGGCTTACAGGGCTATTGTTAAGGCTAGTAACTAGCCAAGGCATCTAAAATGCTTTGAATCCTTGAAAGTGCTTTACAAATGTTAATAATAACGATGATTCAATGAACTGGTTGTGCACAGGAAATTCATGGAGTGTATGTACAGTGTGTGCAGAGAGGGTACATTTCTCCAGCCAGTGCGATGTACCTTCACACGCCATCATTCCCTACCTAATCCATAAGTTCCTAATGGGCTCAGGAATGACTACAGACCTACCGCTGCTTTGTTAGTATTCCACACCATTGCTTCGCAGAGAGAGCTTTCCAGGGGGGATCCGGCTCGCGTTTGCGTTGCTGTTATTATGAGCTGGGGTTTGCCTGCTCACCGGCTGGGCGCCTGCCCCCCCCCGCGCGCGCGTCACGCTGCTCCCGGCTGGGTAATTAGGGACAGCCCCCTGCTGCAAAGTGGCTGTCGCCGTTTCTCCCAGGCGCGGAGTTTGCCCTTGCCTGCTGTCACATGGGGAGGGGGTGTGTTAGCAGCTCAGAGACGCGGAGGGGAGCAGCCGGAGCAAGGCTGCAGCAGCAGCAGCAAGCAGAAGCCAGCAGCAGCAGCAGCCTGAGCAAAAAGGCAGGGAGCTGTCCTCTCTCCTGGTTGCCTCCGGCACTTGTTATTCCCAGCCTGAACTTTTATGGGTGTGCTGGAAAGGAGGGTGAGGAAGGAGGCTTCTTTCTAGAGGAGCATAAGGGCTGCAGAGCACCTGATTGCAAACGATGAGGCCGGTCGAAGCTGGGCAAGGCATAATCAAAGCGGCCAGGGAGCAAAGGAGCGCCCGGCACCGGCTGTGGTCACTGTGACTTGGCTCAGCCACAGGCGCGCCTGCCTGCTGGGAAGAAGACTCGCTGCACCCAGGAAGAAGCCACCCCCCGGGACGCTGGCTGGGTTTGCTGGTGAGACGGGCGGCGTGAGAGGAGCATGGAGCCCCGGCCACCGGCCCCCGGGGGCATAAGGGGGTGCCGGAGGAGGGCCCGGGAGTGGCTGATCCCCCTCTGGCTCTGCGTGTGCGCCGCGGGGAGCTGCAGGGGGCAGGTGTATAAGCTCAGCCTGGCGGTGGACGAAGGGCTGCCCGCGGACACGCTGGTGGGGGACATCAGCGCAGGGCTGCCCCCCGGCGAGGGGCACCCCGGCGGCTTCTTCCTCTCGGAAGGCAGCGGCGAGTCGGCCGTGTTGGCGGATTTCCACGTGCACACGGACACGGGCATCATCCGCACGGCGCGGCTGCTGGACCGAGAGCGCCGGGCGCGCTACAGCTTCGTGGCGGCCACGCTGCGGGGGGAGATGGTGCAGGTGGAGATCACGGTCAGCGACGTGAACGACCACGCGCCGCGCTTCCCGCGGGACTGGGTGCGCCTCAACATCTCCGAGCTGAGCCCGCCCGGCAGCGCCTTCCGCTTGCCCGCTGCGCGCGATCCCGACGCCGACAGCTTCGGCACGCAGGGCTACTCGCTGCTGCCGCTGGATCAGGACCAGGATCGGGAGAAAGGTCCGCTTTTCCAGCTGCGCTACGGGACCCCGCCGGATGCCCTGGACCTGGTGCTGCTGCGCCGCCTGGACCGGGAGCGGGCGGAGACGCACCGCCTGCTGGTCGAGGCTTGGGACGGCGGAAGCCCCCGTCGGAGCGGCCGCCTGCGCGTGGAGATCCAGGTGGTGGACGAGAACGACAACGCGCCCGCCTTCGGGCAGAGCGAGTACCGCGCGCGCCTGCGGGAGGACGCGCCGGTGGGCAGCTCCGTGTGCCGCGTCTGGGCCAGCGACCCGGACCTGGGCGCCAACGGCGAGGTGCGCTACAGCCTGGCCCGCCGCCAGGGCGACCCCTCGGCCGCCTCCTTCTTCGAGGTGGACGCGCGCAGCGGGCTGCTGCGCCTGCTGCGCCCTCTGGACCGCGAGGTCCGCGCCCTCCACCGCCTGGCCGTGGAAGCCCGCGACGGCGGCGCCCAGCCCGAGCTGGCCACGGCCCTGGTGGCCGTCGAGGTGCTGGACGTGAACGACAACGCGCCCACCATCCAGCTGCTCTACCTGACCGAGGGCGGCGCCAGCGTGTCCGAGGGGGCGCAGCCGGGAGACTACGTGGCCCGCGTCTCCGTCTCGGACCCGGACGAGCCGGCGGGCGGCGTGGCGCTGAGCCTGCAGGGCGGCAGCGGCGCCTTCTCGCTGCGGCCGTCGGGCGGCGGCGACGGCGGCGTCTACTTCCTGTGCGTCGAGGGGCCCCTGGACCGCGAGAGGCGCGACGCCTACGAGCTCCGCCTGGTGGCCGTCGACTCGGGCGCGCCGCCCCTCTCCTCGCAGCGGGCGCTGCTCCTCCGCGTGGCCGACCTCAACGACCAGGCGCCCGCCTTCGCGCAGCCGCGCTACCGGGCCGCCGTCTCCGAGGCCGCCTCGCCGGGCACCGTGCTGCTGCGCCTCAGCGCCGCCGACGCCGACCAGCCGGGCTCGCGCAACGCCCAGGTGCGCTACGCGCTGGGCCCCGACCAGGCGCCCGCCGCGCTCCTCTTCCAGCTCGACCCGCTCAGCGGCGCCCTCAGCGTCCGGGCGCCTCTGGACCACGAGCGCCAAGCGGCGCTGGAGCTGCTGGTGCTGGCCCGGGACCTGGGCGAGCCGCCGCTGTCCGCCTCGTGCGTCGTCAGCGTCGCCGTGGAGGATGCCAACGACAACGAGCCCGTCTTCCAGCACCAGGTCTACAACGCCAGCCTGGCCGAGCACGCCCCGGCCGGCCACTGCCTCCTGCAGGTAACGGGGCGCGCCAGCCCGCGCGAGAAAGAAAGCGGGGCCTTGGCTCCTTGGGTGTTTGGAGGGGAAGGGGGGGGGGTGCAAGGCCCTGAAGGTGCACCTGTTGAAATTCCTTCCTCTGCAAAGGAAGAGGACCTGCTGGTACAGGGCGGTATGCAAATTTAATAAATAAATGAAATACATAAAGGCCCTAAAAGTCTTGCTCAGATGCTGTGGAGAGTCCAGGGATAGAAGCCTTTCTCTCCATTGCATCTGAGCAGCCTTTGCAAGGTTGAACTCCACAAAGAAAATCTAGGGGCAGTTGTTCATAAGCAGCCAGTTGGGGCCTCAAGCGGCATGTGGCACCCAATGCCAATGGAGCTATTTGGCAGCTTGGGAAGAAAATTTCTCAGGGGCCCTGGCAATACAAAAACCACAATAAATAAATACAGTGGTGCCTCGGGTTACATACACTTCAGGTTACAGACTCTGCTAACCCATAAATAGTACCTCGGGTTAAGAACTTTGCTTCAGGATGAGAACAGAAATTGTGCTCCAGCGGCGCAGCGGCAGCAGGAGGCCCCATTAGCTAAAATGGTGCTTCAGGTTAAGAACAGTTTCAGGTTAAGAATGGACCTCCGCAACGAATTAAGTACTTAACCTGAGGTACCACTGCAACTGTTTCTGGCCCTTTCATTACACTCCAAATCAGCCTCCTGAGGTGACGTTCTGCCTCAGTCTCCCTCTTGGCAGGGCTGGCCCGCCCTTGTCATGTGCAGCAGCCATTGCAGAGCAGATTGCCCCTTTTGCATGGCAGCCCAAACTTACTTTGTCTGTGCAGGGATATGTGCAAAGTGTGATCCCATGTGTGGCAGCAGAGAAGCACAGCTGACTGGCATTTGTGTTGTGGGCCTGTGCCCCTGAGGTACCTAGCAACACTCCTGGATGAATGGTTGCAGACAGTGATGCAACAGTTTCAGCTGGATTCAAACAAAGAGGAGAAATGGTGACGTCTCCAAGGGATGATTTGGTTTGGCATGATGACAGCTTCTTTGACACTGTATGTTTAAGTAAGTGAGATAGCAGTGACCATTTCCTGGAAAAAAGATTTTTCTCTCTAGGTAGTGATGATCTTGCTGTTGGACCATGGTCTGGCCAAATAGCTTTTACCTTTTAAGTCACACAGTGATTCCTTCACTACATCCTAGTTATTTGCGTAATTTAATATTGAGTCTTCAAATAAAAAGATCATTGCTAAGGAAGAATAGTTTCCTCCGGTTATAGCTTCTGTGCTGTTCCTTTTCTTTGTGATTCCTGAATACCCTTCTCTCTTGACAAATTGTCTGACTAAGCTTAGTTATGGAGTGAGAATTGACATTCCTGCATTATCCAAAGAGCAGGTGACTTCATATTTGGGTAGGGTGGTCGCCACTTGCAGCTAATTTTATGTTATCAAAGTATCATGACTCCCTTTTCCATCTTCAAATTTTGTAAGCTCTTCAGTTGTTTCCATGCGCTGCTCTGGTTCGCCAGAAGCGGCTTAGTCATGCTGGCCACATGACCTGGAAGCTGTATGCCAGCTCCCTCGGCCAATAAAGTGAGATGAGCGCCGCAACCTCAGAGTTGGTCACGACTGGACCTAATGGTCAGGGGTCCCTTTACCTTTACAAGCTGTGAGACCATCTTATTCTATTGACAAAACCAAAGTTTCAGGGCTAAATTCTGGCCTTGCTTGTAATGTGTGTTGTAGTGGACTTTTAAATGTACAAAATGCTGAAACTGACTTAATTGCATATGAATAGCTCAGTCCCAGGGACTTGGACTGAATGAGTGAAGTTCAGTACTGTACTGGCGTTTACATTTCCCACCTCCTACAAGCTCAGGCAAACAATTTGCAAGAGATACATGCAGGTGTTAACTGTTCACTTATGTGCTCTCAGACGATTCACTGAATCCTTAGTGCATCCCTGGGGAGTCCTGTGGCTGTCAAAATGGCCCAGTTTGTTCTGCTCATATGATGATTATGATGGTGACCTACTGTTGCCTCTCTTTATTCTCCTGTTATGCACTACAGTATCAGCACTGCATACAATGTTTCGGTCCTAGCTTGTGGAAACCTCTGTTTATAAACGAAAAGTGTAGCCATCAGTTCAAGCTCAGCCTAAACTCAAATTAGGCTTTAAATGCAGTTTACAAACTGAAGTGGAGGTGTAGAGCTCAGTTCCATTTAAAAGCTCAGTGTTTAGTTCAGTGTTAAAATCTAGGGTGTGAACTTGAATAAGAGTGCATTGAGTCAGATCCTTGCATTCGCAGAGATGCTCTATGTAATTGCCATTCATTGTCCTCTGCTTTGATAAAAATCACTATCCCCACAGGACTCAGCTGACCTAAAGCCACCTTTAAATTTCTAATCACAGGTGTCAGCAGCTCAGTAGATCACACTCTTATTTTTAAACGAGGTCCTCTTAATCTAACTGGTGGTAAGCAGAGGTTGTGGGGAGGTATCCAGGGGTATAAAAGTAAGGCAAGCTTATGAGAGACTGTACTTCACTGTGCTTAAGGGAAGCAGCAGCTGACAAAGTGTCAAGGCAAACAGTTTAGCAAATGGGCAAGTTAAGGCCCTTTCCAAGAAGAGGTAGCCCACCTTACAGACCCCAACTTTGCACGTGAACAAACCTAATAAACAAACAGTTGTGAAGGTAGAAAGCAAGCACTGGGCATGAAGGCTATCCAGTGTATCTGTCTGGTGGACAGAAATTACAGGTGTGGGCTTGGTACAATGAGCTCCTGGTTCTCGGGGGACAAATTTGTTCCCTTAGATGGCCAGGAGAGGGCAATTGCCCCTTTGTCTTGCTTATGGGATTCTCAGAAGCTTCTCATTGACCACCGTGGGGAATAGGATGCTGAATTAAATAGGCTCTGTCACAATGCCAGCAGCAGTGTGATCCTAGCAGGTAAGGAACTTGTTGGACAAGATCCACATTGCAGGTGTGCATTGGCCAAGAATGTGACTTACGCTATCGATTTTGTTTTAAAATATTTTATTGAAGTTTTAAATACAGAGAAACAACTTGGGGTTTGAAGAAGCTAAACACTTGTACAGGTGACGTTACGGAACTTATTGCCATTTATTCTGCTATCAGTCTTCACTACTTTGATGGTAATGATGCTGTTTGGTTGTGGAGGTCTTCTACAGGCATTCCTATTATTGGTCGTCCCTTTGCATTGTATGCAGGTCCTATTGACTTACTCCTTGGTAAGCGTGTATCGGGTTGCTGACTTGGTCTCCCTTAATGTATGGCTATCAGATTCTTCTTCGGAATTGCCCTTAAGCTTGTGGTTGGCAAGAGGTGTGCAGGGCACTGGATCAATAGAATGGAGTAGAAACTACATCAGCAACAGCATGAATGGAGCAGATATATGTGACTGGACAGGCTCCAAACCGAGTGGAGTTATTACCACAGCAGAAAGCCAGGCCAACAATGCACTCTAAAGGAAATATTTCATCAGTAGAAGAACACATTACTTGCACAGGGAAAGTTTGAGTAATTTCTATAAGCACAGCCACATGCTAGTTGTTCTTACGCATTTTGAATGGGCCAGATATTTTCCTTGTCTGTAATTAATGAGCACCATTTGGCAGAAAGGTGGGGTGCAAATTTAACAAATAACTGATATAAACAAATACAGATGTAGTAATTGAATAATTAAGCTCTGGTGTGCTGTGAATTATGAAACAGTGTTCTCCTAATGTGTTAAGTTTGATAAGGTGGAGCACTGCTCTAAAGCAATCCAGACAAATGCGATAAGATTTTCTGATTTTGAAAGGTTTGTTGGGAGCCTCTGAATGTCATTTGAGCCTCATTTCCTTATCTTTTCAGGTGAACTGTATTGTTTGTTAGTGTGGATGTGGTGTCCTCCGTGTATGGATTCACCTACCTTAATGTAGGTCTGACGATCTTTTTAGCCTTTCCCTGAAAATCTACATATTTAGTTGCTATTGTCAGGAACTTTCTTAACATACAACCCATATCTACCTGGCTGTTAACTTCAATCTTGCTTCTTGTGCCATCAGTGAATCCAGCAATCAGTTGTTCTGTCTTCTAATATGCTTTTTATTTTTCTATAAACCAGGGGTGGGGAACCTCAGGCCTGGAGGCAAAATGTGGCTTTGCAGGCATCTCTTGGGACCTTCTCTAGGCCAGTCCTGCTCCATGCCTTCCTTGAAAACTTTTGCCTGATTGTCATGTGGTCTTGAGCTGTAGTGATGCATCTTCCTTGTTTGGGTGGAGAGAGGTGTGTGTGTGTGTATAAACCTCAGATTCATATTGTACAAAGGTAAGCGTTACATCCATCGCTCCACCTACCTCTGCCTCTGGCTTCACCAACCAATGGCGTACGGTCCCTGGAAGGTTCCCCACAAAGGAATGTTGCCCTTGGATTGAAAGAAGTTCCCTGCTGCTGCCATAAGCTGTTAGCAAATTGTTAAATATTTTCTGTGCTTAACCCCAGGCAGATCCTTCAGCTTTTTGCTTTCAGAATCACTTTGTAGATCTTTCATGACCCATAAAACTCTCTCTATGATTTAATGTACCAAGCACTTTATCCTGCTTTGTGTGAGCTGATAGAATGTTTTCTAAGTTCGCCAATGGATCCAGTGTGTTCTGTTGATGATATGTAGATAATCTTACGTTTGATTTTATGAAGTGTGTTGCCATATAGATTAATAGCGCAGTGGTGGGGAGCCCTTTTCAGCCTGAGGGCATCCTTCTATGATGGGCAACTTTCAAGGGGCTGCATGCCAGCTGTTGGGGCAGGGGGACAGCGGGAAAAGTGGATGAGGCCAGAGACGAAAGATGGGAGGGGCAACAACTGTGAGTTTTTTTATACTACGCCGCATTCCAGCTGGACAAAAGCCAGAGGTCTCTCTACCCCCCCCCATCTATCTGTGCTGTTACACAAGGCACATTGTCACAGGTTGACACATTTCCAACCAGGCAAAAGCACTTGACGAAGATGCAAAACTGGACTAGTGAGGGGTTTAGCTTGAGGAGAGTCCTGAGGGCTAAAGGGAGGGAGGCCCATAAACTGAGGTTCCTCTCCCCTGCTTATAGGTAAACTGCTAGGAATAGGAAATTAATTTACACCATCCCCAGGTCTCTAAATGCTGGATTTAGATCTATGTGTGGAAACAAAAGAATTGATGTAGATTCCAGAGATCAATATCAGTGTTGTAGATCTGAGGAGTATTGAAGCCAGTTGCTAATTTATGGTATAAGCCAGAGTTTCGGTGACTTCAGATGCTGCTGCCCACATTCATTGTCCAAAGCCGAAGTGTTGTATTTCCATGGGGAGATGTGTGTGCTACAGATGTGGAAATGCTATAAGCACAGTCCTTTATGGGGGGAGGCGGTCTCAGCTTGGGATAGCCTTAATAAGCGTGCAGAAAGGACAGTTCGCTCCTTCTCACTTTCTCTTGTTTAGAACATCTGAAGCCACGCAGGCCAGCATTTCTTGTAAGCAGACCTTGAAATCTTGTTAAGATTCAGCTCTATAACTCTAGGAAAGGAGAAGCTGCTCTGGCATCCACCCTTGTTCCTCCTATAAGAATGGAACATTTGCAGTCTGCTGAAAAAGAAGGCATGTCTTTCAGCATGAAGATAGTGTGGGGTTTTTTACCAATAGGCAGCACTCAAAGCTTCCAGCAGCACCAATGGAAATAATTTTTAAAATAAAATAAAATAAAAACATTCAAACTATGCTTAGTGCTTGCTGTTGGTGAAACCTCTGATCAGAAAAGATTCCATCTGCATGCAATTTTGATATAATCTATTTTCATTTGGGTTCCATGGTGTAAGAGATTTAAAGTACTTTTTTTCCCTTTAAAAGCAACGGGACAAACTTTTATTATTGAAAGGCTGCAAATGTTCCAGACGAGAAGGCAGGCAATTGTAGGTGGCTTTGCGCTAAAGGTATTCCTAGTCTGTCAAAACCATTATGCCCAGGCACAGCAGTAAATGTATTTCATCACCCCTACTCCTAGTGATTGGACAACTGTCCGGAGCCTCTTTGTGAGATGCATAAGAACCTGTTGAAACTCTATGACAGACAGCATAGATACAGTGGTGCCTCGCAAGACGAAAAGAATCCATTCTGTGAGTCTCTTCGTCTAGCGGTTTTTTCGTCTTGCGAAGCAAGCCCATTAGCGGATTAGCGATTTAGCGCTATTAGCGGTTTAGCGGCTATTAAAGGCTTAAGGGATTAGCGGATTAGCTGCTAAAAGGCTATTAGCAGCTTAGTGCCTTAGAAAAAGGGGGTGGGGAGCGGAAAAAAACCCCCAGGAATCGCAAGACATTTTCGTCTTGCGAAGCAAGCCCATAGAGAAATTCGTCCTGCGAAGCACCTCCAAAACGGAAACCCTTTCGTCTAGCGGGTTCTCTGTCTTGCGAGGCATTCGTCTTGCGGGGCACCACTGTACTTGTGTTTATTGCTCCTGTCATTATGCATGTGTATGTATTGGAAAGGTTTCTGAATCTGGGAGACTCAAGGAATATGAAATAGAGCCCTGGGTAACAGTTTTGCATCCTCTTTGTGCCATGCCTTTGTGCAATAAGGTTTTAATTGTACCTCTTGAACATTGCCATAGGCGTAGGGATTTCTTTTTGTTTGTAGATTTCCATAATCAAAAATTGAGCATTTTTGTTTTTGTAGTTTTTATACTTTAAAAAAACCAAGCCTTTTGGATGAATGGCAAATTTATTAATTTCCCCCTGAGCATCTCAGAATTCCATTGAACTTGCTCCATGTTATTACTATTACATTAATAATGTTAATCGGATTAATAATGAAATATCTGGGTGTTGTTTTTTTTTGCCAAACTAATGCAAATACTTAAACAGGGAGAAATCATTGATTCCAATGGGTGTGGGGCAATGCTCTGCTCATTGCTCATTCTATGCTGTGTCACTTGGTACCCTAATTTACATTTTACTGAATTTCCTGGTCCATGACTTGAATTAAGGTTCAATCAATTGGCTGCGGCAATATGACCTTCCCAAGGTCATTCTGTTTTCTGCTTACAAGCCAATCTTTTCTTGTCACCGTAGTCTTGATAAACACACATTTTGAAGTGGAATTAAAAGACAGCCAAATATATCTCATTAGCATTTCCCCCCCCTTGAAGTTAATGTGCCTTTTCAGATTTAAATAAATCTTCCACGTCTGCATTAAATCTTTCTTGTGGTGCTTTTATATGGGTACATGGACATTTGACCCATTGTTTCAGCTTGGCATTAGCGACCGTGTATTGAGGAAAAAGTGCTGAAGCTGATTCATTTTGTTTCAGGCAGTGTTCTTTTAAAAAATACAATAAATTTAATGGGAGTAGTTGTGATATGATTTCAGGTTCATTGTTACAACTTCCAGAGGGGTAGTTTGCTGCAGTAAAAACAATAAAGTCTTGTTGTACTTTAAATATTAATTACATTGCCCAGGACCCAATTTCCTGTTGAGCCACCTTTTCCTACATTAATCCACCTGTTGGTTGAAATTCTGCTACCTAAGTATGGTGGGTGGTGACCAGGCAAGGAACCTTTCTCACTTTCAGAATGGCCTTCCCAGGAAGGCCCACCAAGCTCCCTCATTACTATAATTTAGATGCCAGGAGAACACATTTCTGTTTTCCCAGCATTTTAAGTATGGTTAACATTTGCATTTTTAACTGAGAGCATCATTTATCTTTTACTATCAGTTTGAATGGACTGTTGCTATTTAGTATGCTGTATTACTATGTATTAGGGACGCAGGTGGCGCTGTGGGTTAAAGCCTCAGTGCCTAGGGCTTGCCGATCGAAAGGTCGGCGGTTCGAATCCCCGCGGCGGGGTGCGCTCCCGTTGTTCGGTCCCAGCGCCTGCCAACCTAGCAGTTCGAAAGCACCCCTGGGTGCAAGTAGATAAATAGGGACCGCTTACTAGCGGGAAGGTAAACGGCGTTTCCGTGTGTGGCTCTGGCTCGCCAGAGCAGCGATGTCATGCTGGCCACGTGACCCGGAAGTGTCTTCGGACAGCGCTGGCCCTTGGCCTCTTTGAGTGAGATGGGCGCACAACCCTAGAGTCTGTCAAGACTGGCCCTTATGGGCAGGGGTACCTTTACCTTTACCTTTATTACTATGTATTATTTATTTAATTATTTGCTATTTTTATGGTACTTCTGTTATATCTTACTACTTTGTTAGCTGTGCTGGAAACTTACGTTTATATATTCAAGAGTATTATTATTTTGCCCTATAGCTCTGCTTCATCAGATGTAACCATACCATGTTATCGTTGGTTTAGAGCAGGGGCTCATGGTCTGCAAGCCTCATGCTGGTGGTCTGTGAAGTGTCCGTGAAGAACGGTGGGAGGATCAGCAGCCCCACCATTCTAAGGTTTTACACTGTATGTTGTTGCAGGATAGAAGTAGGTTTTCATCCTCCCCACTGCAGTTGGCAGGGCGGCCTGCATTCCCCTTGTCTCATGCTGCCTTTTCTTTCTGAGTCTACTTCATTTTGGAGGCAGGGAAGATTACTGGATGTGGAAAGTCCCTGAGAGGAGCAAAAATGGTAGCAGTGTCCTTTGCCATCTAACTCTAGAAGGCAGGTAGCTGGCATTCAAGAAGGTTGCACTTACATGTTCTCTCCATGATTGTCATCTCTTCTGGTGGTTCTGGTGGCTCTTCCTTTCACTGTTGGTGCATGTGTGCCAGGGGCCTGTCAGTCAGTCATTCAGACAAGCAAGGGCTTGACAAACTGTGCTGTTAATTCCCAACTGCAACTGTGGTCGCTCCAATCTCCAAAGTGTCCTCCCTTTGTTTTGTAGCCCCCTTTAAGGTATCGTGGTTCTCCCCATGCACTTCAAAGTGGAAATCTCCTTTCTTCCTCAAGAGTCTGGATGTTCTCAATGTGAATGGTATTGTCTGCATCAAGGGACTACGATAACAAGGGATAAAACTAATGAGAGGTTTCAGAGCTGCAAACCATGATGCTTGCAAGTAAGCACTATAGAACAACTATTAGGCTTCCTTTTGAGGAAAGGTGCATGGGATCAAGCTTCTAAGGCTGCAGTCCTATACACACCTACAACTGATCTTGGTGGAGCCTACTTCCAAGTAAAAACTCATGGCATCAGTGTAACAGAATTCAGATTCTAATCCAACAAAATGCAATAGAAATAAAAGAAGCAATAAAAATTCAATTACACAGCATTCAGCACAGTGCATTACAATTGCTACAATAGACAGAAAATTCATCAAGTGGTCTGCCAACAATTTTCAAGTGGTCCATGGGCAGTGAAGGAAATCCCTGGTTTAGAGATATTACATCCTCGTCTCTAGTTTGGATTGGGGGGTAGTGAGGTCTGGGAGACTTCAGGTTGGATTGTTGGCTGCTACAGCTGGGTGTTGGCAAAAGGTTTGACAGTTTCATTTCTTGGGATGCTCTTTAAAGGAGTAATTTTTGGCAATTACTGACAACACAAGTTAGTCCAAATCTGCCTGTTTCCTGAAACTTCAGCTTTACACTTTGTAAGCTTTGCCATTATTGTCACTCCTACCGTGGCAACAAATTCATGTTAAATGTTCTCTATTTCTAAGAGCAGTGATTTAAAAAATGCAGCTTAGGGGAATGGGAAAACTGAATAGGATTCAGGATTGATCTTCAGTTTAGTTGATACTATTTTTTTACCTCTCTTTCTGTCTCTGTTTTTCATGGGCAGTAATTACTACATGGATTTGCAACAGTATTATGCTATGCTTCTGTTGATAAGCTATACAGGGCACCTTCTTAAGTCAGGTACAAATGAACACGATCAGATGCAAAATCATGGTTCAAGAGGCAGAGATAATTGTCCGCAGTACTCCATGAACCATAAACTAGGATGATCTGCACACGCATGTAATAATAATAATAAAAAAATAAAAAGAACCTGTGAAGGCTGCAGAGTAGTGGAATAAATTGTAAAATGAAAGAAAGGATACTCACAAATTCTCCACTCATGAGAATTTCACTGAATTTTCCCCTCCTCTTTGATACTTTTAAAATGCAATTTATTTGTTTACTAACAGATGCAGAATGGTTGATAGGGAGAATGTAGGATACATTTTTGGCACAATGCTACCTTCATTAATCTCCAGTTATCTCTGTTTAATCTTTACTCCAGATTGGAGAGTTCACAGGCACACAGATGGTGGGCCTCTTTTCTCCCCTCATCTTTTTCTGAGTTGATTTCTGTCCCCAGTTGATGACAACCTCTGGCTTCATCTGTCATAACCTGGGGAAAGAGAGAAGAGCCATGGGTAGATCTTTTTTTTTTTTTTTTAGTGTTTGTAGTCTGGACCATAGGTATTTGCTGGACTGGACTGATTAACAGTATGCTTCATTTAACAGAATCCATCCCTGGGTTCCTGAGCATCTTTTGTACACTGTTTATGTCCTCATTGCCTCAAGATTATTTACCTGATCCAAATCTGAGACAGGCATTCCACTTGAACATGTGTCCTTGCAACCTCTGCAGGCTTGTGTGTGAGAGAGAAGTGCTTCATTTTTTCTTCATGTGCCTGAAATAAGCTATGATAAACTTCATCCCTGAGGAAAGGAACTAAGAACAAATTAAACCCAGCACTTTAGAAGGTAAACAAACAGAAATAAAAAAGAGGAATTGGAAAAACAGCAATGGCACCAAATAATAAACAGAAATTGATGGTCTCTTGAACATTTCATGGTATGCACAGAAACAACAAATAAGACTTTATTAACATTTCTAATAAAGGCAGCTGATGTTCATAATGCTAATGTCAGCCAGGTCAGCATGGGTAATAAGTTTGCCTTTTATCTTAGAAATTTGTTATAGATTGACAGCCTGAGCAGAAACCCAAAGCTATTATTCTTTCTAAATGAGGGCTACAGAACATTTGCTGTAGCTGTTCTGCAGCTGCGGGACAGAGAGTGTATGATCAATAGGAAAACAATGTCCTTCTGGTGACTTGTTTGATGAGCACGAGGACACATTGACTGACTCAATAAGTAAGTTTGACTGTGCATCTCACCTCTATTCCTAAAGCAGGAGTAGGGAAATAGATCTGGCTGGTGGGCTGGATCCTTATCTTCCCCCATCTCCTGCAGGTCAAGTATGACAGGTGAGAGTGGCTACCTATCAATCACATGATGTCAAAACGATGTCACAAGTCGAGCATGTTAAACCAGCAAAAAAGCCACAAAATTATTTTGCTTCATTTCTAAAACAAATTTAGTAAAATAGCAAAAAAATACTTTTTTTCTTTTTTAAAATTTGAGAAAATAAATAAATTCTAAACGAAATAGCTCATGCTCACAGGTCCCCCGCCCCCATTAAGAACCAGCATCTGGGAATCTTGTTCTTCCTCCATACTCCAAAATCCTGTATGGAGTAGCTTGGTAAAATGATGTTTACTATACATTTGTAAAGTAATTTATGTACAGGCTGTGATATACTTTCACTTCTGAATAGCCTTTGAAATGTTATGAGACACAGTAAAAAGTAACATGTTTTATCTTATGCCAATAACCACTCATTCTAATGACGTATGTGGTGATGTGATAGCTTTTGTATGAAGGCAACCATAAAATGTATTGTATGACACATGGATTTTTAATACTGGTTTAGTTAATTTAAGGAATCATAAACTCTGTGATAGAATAGATGTATTATATAGGATCCAGCCCACAAAACTGTTAAAGCTGAACTATTAGCATGTGAGATCAGGACTGGAGAAATTGCCTATGAGCTGGTATAAAAATGTGGATGGGGTTAGCTCTGCTCCAGAATCTGTTTTTGATTTTTTTAAAAGGAAAATGTGTAGGCACCATCCCCGTCAAGAAAGCATGTGTTTATTTATTTAATATATTTGTATCCCACCTTTCTCCCAAGTTGGGATTCAAGGTGCCTTGCAATGTGTAAAACACAAAGCAACAAAAACAATAATTAAAATACATCAAAACACACTTAAAAATTAGCATTGCCTGACCGTAATTGTCGCAGGCCTGTCTGAATAAGAAAGTCTTAGGCTGCTGGCAGAAGGATAACCAAGAGGGAGCCATTCTAACCTCTCTTGGGAGGGAATTCCATAGTACGGGATGAGCCACAGAAGAGGCTCTCCCTTGTGTCATCACCAGCCATGCTTCTGATGTTGATGAGACTGAGAGAATGTGCTCAACGGAGGATTTTAGCACCTGGGCGGGTTTGTATAGGGAGCGATTCTAGCAGTGATTCTCCTGGTTCTCTGGCAGCAGTCTTTCCCTGGCTTACCTGGAGGCACTAAGGAGTGAACCTGGGATCTTTTGCAACCAAAACATGTGCTTTACCACAGAGCTATGGCTCTTCCCCAGCCCCACCACTAGAATTTCTTCCACTGGTATATTTCCGAATCCAATCCATTCTTAAGTTTCAGGAAGACGGAGCAATTCTCCTCTATAATAAACCTAAGATTTTTATTATTTTGGTATGATTTTCTTTTGCCAATTGTGTTTATATAGATTTTATATCAGGCATATAGAGTTTATATTAGGCATAGGCAAACTTGGCCCTCCAGATGTTTTGGGACTACAACTCCCATCACCCCTAGCTAATAGGACCAGTGGTCAGGCATGATGGGAACTGTAGTCTCAAAACACCTGGAGAGCTGAGTTTGCCTATGCCTGGTTTATATTATACATAGCTAAGGGGTTTTGTATCAGTGGTGATAAAGCCTATTGCTTAGCTGCTCTTACACTATGGTGAAGGGAGCTGAAGGCACAAGTGCCTTTTCCCATCATTTGATGGTACTTTCGCTGACCTTGGCTTATATGTGTCTCCAATAGCCAGTTAGATCCTGAATGGCTCTTCTAGAGCAGGGGGCAAAGAAAGCATTAGGCCAGGGCTGGGGAACCTATAATCACCCAGTTGTTTTCTGCCAGCATTGCCAGTGGTCAGGAATGGCAGGAGTTGTGGCCCTTCAGTTGCTATTGGACTCCCAAGTTTCCAACCCCTGTTCTAGACCATGGAAGGATTGCTTTATGCACAGTGAAGTTGTTGACATCAGCTGCTATTTTGAGGGTCCAGAAGTCAAAAAGGCCGAGCCGAAAATGGTCGGGATAAGTTAATGCATTTCTCTCACAGTTCACATAGCCCTGTTAGGTTGCCATGTTTTTCAGTTCATGCTATATGATTTGTGACTTCTGCTATGTCTGCTCATAACATAAGCACAAGGTCACTGTGCAGCCCATGTCACATGTTTTGGTGATGATGTGTTACCATTACTGTTGGCGTGCTTCTCACAAAGTAGCTTTCATACTGTTTCCCCTCTAATGCATGGCATCTAGGACACTGTTATTTATATAAATATGCTGCAAATGTGTGCACTACCAGAATGGATTCAGCAAAGTTCAGTTATTCATGAAATTAGAATGTTTTAAGAGAATTCTCTTCCTGAAAACATCGACCCAAACCCAATATTCTTTGTACTCTTCTTCCTTATCACTTCTGCTGTGCTTCTGAGAGTGCAAAGTGCTTATTTTTTTTTTTAGCAATTAGACTCTTCAGACTTTTTGGAGATGAAGGAATTCTTGAACTCATCATCATTATTATTTTTCTGCCCGCAGAAGCAAAGGACAGATAAAGCCTGAATTTGCAAAGCATATTCGTTTGTATTCCTAAGACGAAAGTTTTCAGTGTCCATTAAATATTTTGCTGACTTAGTGAATCTAGATTAATGGCTAAAAATAGAGTTTTGAGAGAAGTGGGCAGGAAAGGCTTTGATTAGGTGAAGAAGAGGAAATACGATGGATGATGAGTCTTCCACAGTTAGCGCTTAAAAAAGACAAATCTCCCTGGAGAATTCCACATTCTTTTAGTGTGCCATAAATGTCAGGCGCAGTCGAGACCACAGAAAATGGATAGTATGGAACGTTCCTAGATTTGCCTTAAAGAAAGAAGGCTGAATTCTGTAACTGAGTAACAGTGATAATATTCTTTTCCTATACTTATATTTTCCCCAAGAGGCATAATAGGCAGTCAAAAGCTGTTGGATATATATATATATATATATATATATACATTTGTAATCTTTGAGCTGGAGGGGACTCTTGAGAATCCCATGGACTGCAAGAAGACCAAACCTATCCATTCTTAAGGAAATCAGCCCTGAGTGATCACTGGAAGGACAGATCCTGAAGCTGAGGCTCCAATACTTTGGCCACCTCATGAGAAGAGAAGACTCCCTGGAAAAGACCCTGTTGTTGGGAAAGATGGAGGGCACAAGGAGAAGGGGACGACAGAGGACGAGAAGGTTGGACAGTGTTCTCGAAGCTAACAGCATGAGTTTGACCAAATTGCGGGAGGCAATGGAAGACAGGAGTGCCTGGCGTGCTTTGGTCCATGGGGTCACGAAGAGTCGGGCATGACTAAACGACTAAACAACAAATCTATGAGCTCTTAGCAACATGTACCTTAGAAGAGTTCAGGGGTGGATGAGTTCAGAGATTGTAGCAAGTATTTTATTTCTGGGGAGGGGATGGGGGTATTCAAGCCTATCTGGAGGTGCCAGTAGACTTGGTTAGGAAAAATACAGGGCTCCTTACATTAATGCTATGCTTTTAATTACCCTCCCCCCACCCATTTCCCATTAGCTCTGCAAGTGTGGGGTTTGGATCCTTTGCTCAGCCTTTAAAGTCACTCTTCTCCAGCTCAGGAATTATCCCCCTTTAATTGCCTCTCACATTTCATGGACCGAGTCAGGTACTTGCTTTGATTTAGCAGAGAAGAGTATTGGATCTCTTAAGAATTCTAACAGCACTATTTCACACGCATTTGTGTTCAGGAGGAAGTTGCTTCGGGATTTGGAATGAAGTGGCGCCATCAATATGCTGATTACATCCTGTTTTGTTTCTCTTTCTCGCTAGCTCCAGAGTTGAGAGCAATGGATATCTGATGCAGGGATCAGTGGGTCAGGAGGATGCTGTTTAACCTGTGTTGCGTGGTGGTTATATGTGATCTGTTCTGAAAAATTAGAATCGTCTTCCAGGTGCAATTTAGCATGTTAAGTTTTAACCAAAGACCTCAGATTATTTGAAGGATTGTCTGCTCCCTTTCAATCTGCCTGGTACTTAGGCCTTAAAAAATCAACAACACCCAAAGTAATTCTGATCTTTTTACCTTTTACCACCAGGCTTTAGAAGGTAAAGCAGATGTTGACAGAAGAAACCTGTAACTCACACACCCTAGGCATCTTGCCAAACAATGTTTAATTAAGGCAATGTTGCTATTATTTAATTATTTTAATGGGTTTTTTAAAATTAATATTAGTCATTTAGATGTCAAGTGAATATGGTACAATTGTATCTTCTTAATAGGGATGTGGGATTGGACCTGTTTTGTTTTATTAAAAAAAGCTGTTTTAGAAATGCCATCTTATAGCTATTTTGCCTTGTAAAGATTATGGAATTATGAAATATGCTGACCAAAAATGATGAGTAAAAGGTAAAGGACCCCTGGACGGTTAAGTCCAGTCAAAGGCGACTCTGGGGTTGCAGCTCTCATCTCGCTTTCAGGCTGAGGGAGCCGGCGTTTGTCCACAGACAGCTTTCCGGGTCATGTGGCCAGCATGACTAAACCACTTCTGGTGCACCAGAACACCGTGACAGAAACCAGAGTGCACGAAAACACCGTTTACCTTCCTGCCACAATGGTACCTATTTATCTACTTGCACTGGCATACTTTCAAACTTCTAGGTTGGCAGGAGCTGGGACAGAGCAACAGGAGCTCACTCCGTCAGGGGGATTCGAACCGCCAACCTTCCGATCGGCAAGCCCAAGAGGCTCAGTGGTTTAGACCACAGCACCACCCACTGCAATGATCAGTATAAACCAAAAGTATTTATATTCTACTGGTCTATGTACCCTGGACATATATGGTCCTTAGCACTGCAGTTTTGTCCTGGGAGATTTCTTTCCAATCTTACATTATCCTGCTATAGCAACCTTGGATTACCCGCCCCCCCTTTTTTTTGTCCAGCCATGAAAATCCTTACAGTGTTTTTCTTACTTTTGTCTATTGGAAACTTTGCCATGTAAACAACTGTTGCTGGTAGGAAACCCTTTACTTTCTTCATAGCTTTGAAGAACCATGGGTGCAACTAAATTAAGACCACTAGTTTTGAAAACTACTTCCTCTTAAGAAAAAAAAGATGTTTTTGAAAAATTGTCCCTTATCAAAGTTGAAAATGGTTGTGACCATTCATCTCTGGTTTTCTTGTCTCTTCCATTTCCTCTTTTGGGGCCAAACAAAACATTTAAAAAATGTAAACCAGACTTTGCTAATTCTTAAGATTTCTGTTGCTTACAATCCAAACTTTTCCATAAAGGTCAGAATATTTTTAGACCTGTGTACTTGAAATAGTCCCTTCACTTTGAAGTTTGGATTATTTTAAGCATGAAGCTGTTAATAGTATTGCAACTCCTTTTTTATATACAGAACAAGCAAATGTATGAATTTCCAGACCTGACACATGTCTTAGTCTCCTGGGGTGACCTTGGAAGGCTTTTCTATCATGTTTTTCTTCCCCCCTTATGTAGAGAATTGGATTGTCATGCTTGTGTCTGCTTCACTTCCAGTGACGGTACTTACATCTGGTACTTGGAAAAGGGTGATGGGAAGGGCAGTTATTTAAACCTCCTAGACATGCTAGAGACAAACAACTTGTGTATGCTTTATTGTTCTTACCAATAAAAACAAATGCATATGGTTCAATGTAATTTCCAAAGTACTGGATGTACATTTCCACGCACAGAAACTATTTAAAGCTGTTGCACATTGAGTTGTTTTTTCTGTACATTCCATTTGTCCTTTGCTTTGAAAGTGCCGATAGACCTGAAAATAGCCGTCCAGAAATTATTCTAAATAGAATTGTCTATAGCATTCACTATCATTATACCGAACTCGTAATCTGCAGTGATTTTGGGTGATACGGTGCAAGACGTAGACTGATGCAAAAAGCTCTAATTCTGTGTTGGTGCACTTTAAATCTGATGACAGGATTGGACCTGCTTTGCTGTCATGGCATGTTTCGGTAGATAGTTGAGACAGGGAGAACTATAAGCACCTGGGATTGTTGCTTAGCAACAATCTCTTGTGCTCTTTGCTGCTTGCAAGATATCTGCAAGCAGTAGGAGGAATGTGCAGGCCACGTTGTTAGGCAGTGGCCTCAAATAGCTGCATCAGGTGAGCACATGGTAAGAAAGGGACACTTTTATCTTAAAGTCTCACTTTTTTTCAAGGGCCAGATAGCTTTCAAGCATACATTTTGTTGGGAAGGAGTGAAAAGGGTTGATGGATGGCACACACCATTTGCGGCAAAGGCAGTGATGGGGAGTTTCATAAATTATTTGGTCTAGCAAGTCCCAGTCCCCTGCTTTTTCATAATAGCCTGGATTCTGCTAGGCCTTGTGGTATCTAAAAGACTTATGCTGCAAGGATAAACTCCCACCATCTACTTCTCACTGCCCTTTCTACATTTGAACACATGTCTTATAAATTATCAATGTTTTTTTAGATACCTCTTTGGACAGATGGACTGCCTGTATTTATCTATACATTTAAATGCCTATATTTTCACAGGCATTGCTATTTTATGGCTATTCCCAAAGAAGAGTTTAGGGTTGACGGAGGCAGGTAATAATGTATTTAATCAGGAGCGGGCACCAGATATCATTGTATAAGAAAAAGAATCATAAGGGCCCATTGCTGCAGTTCTGGTCTGAAACCTACAGAGGACTGATAGTCTCTAATTTTTGAGAATAATTGCTTGCTACTATCATCATAGTGATGAATACAATATGTCCTCTACAGTGGTCCCAGTTGGGGAGATGGGTTTCTTGCTTGAGGGGAGGCATGCGCTAGGCATGGAACAAGATCATGTACCATTGATCATAGTTTAGGAACCAATATGCAAAATCAGGCCAATCTGAGGCTGAGTTGTAGCACGGCAAAGTCAAACAAGTCAGAGTCCATTGAACAGGATCAGACAAAGCAGAGGTTAGATGCTAGTGAAGTCAATCAAACAAAAGCAGAGGTTAGGCCCAGATAAGCATAGCCAGGTAAAGAAGAGGTCAAAAATAAAAATAAAAAGGTGCATACATTTAAAGCATACAGCTTGCATTTGGGAATCCTGTTAAGGGTGCTGGGAATTGTAGCTCTGTGAGGTGTGAACCATGGTTCCCAGGATTCTTGGGAAGAAGCAATGTGCTTTAAATGTGTGGCATGCAACCCAAGTTAGCACCCTGGAGAGCTCCAAGTGGTGTCTAAATTGGAAGTCTGACAAGGCAGGTTTGCAAGTTGCTCCAACAGCCAGCAAACCAGACTGAGCCTTAAGCAGGTTAGCAGTTTCCTCTGATAAGCTAGCCCTGGCCTTGCTAAGTGAAGCCTCTGTTCTTAAAGGAGCTCAGCTTGTTTTAGCAGTGATTGACTCTGGTGGTGCAACAGAGACCACAGTTCTATTATGGCCTCTAAGCGGAAGTCCTTTGAGTCTGAGGAAGGCAATGCAAGCTCTTCCAGCCAGAGAAATGCTGGCAGCCTCTGATCCTAGAACTCCCAAAGAAGTGGAGATATCAAAGGTTGGATCTGAGGACAAATCACCCGCCTAGTCCAAGATGTCCTTTGTATTCATTCACTCTTCCTCTAAGGACGAAGAATTATCATCCTGGATCATGATAATTTCCTCCGCAGAAATTTCTCTGGCTTGAAGGAGCCAGCATGTTCTGCAACAGTCCTAGATGTGGACGGGGACATCAGTCTTATTGGGCTGCATGCCTCAGAAACAGGCTGCTTCTGCTTTAACTGACAGACCTCACCTGAACTCCACCAGTGAGGTAAGGCCTGGAAGATGTACCTCTCTGCAGCATTTTCCCATAAACTTCTGGAAGCTGCAGAACAAAGCTGAAACAACATTCCTTATTACCTGATCTACACCCTGCAGGTGACTTTTAGCCTTGCCTCTAGCTCCCATAAGAAGCTGTCCTAGATCCTTATGTGGAAATAACACTTCATGCCCCTTGCTGTGTAACCTGCTGAACTCTGCAACCATGTAGGGGTTACTGAGTGGATTAACTTACATTGGTATATAACTGGTAGGTAAGGCATCAATATTTCCCAGTCTGAGAAGTGTTAAGGCTATGTGCTGTTGGCACGAAACATGATGGTGAGGACTAATTTTGGGTTGGATGAGCATTATCTCGAGTCACTGCAGTATTCAGGAAACATTTATCTGATTACGTTTGGTTTAAACCATAGTCCGATGGAGGCATGTCTGCAAGTCTGTAAGTGATGCACATTTGATTTCTAGTAGCATGGAAAGCAAAGTAGAAAAACGAAAAGGAATCTAACCGCCCCCCCCCCCAATATGTAGAAACACGATGTATGCATGGAAAAAAGGGCATGAGAGCGGAAAGAAGATGTTTTCCTAAAAACTGCATAGGAGAACTAATTCATGCTGTGGTAACGTCTTTGGTCTCTCGGTTTGATTTTACACAGATAATTTCCTTCGAAGCTGTGTTTGAGCTTTTTTCGCAGTGGCTCAAAACCAAAACATTTATGCAAAACAAAAATATATTTGGTCAGTATTTTTGTTTGTTCCCTTTGATGACACTCGAGGCAAGGCTCCATTCTCCAGGATAACGTTTTTGTTTATTCATTTTCTTTTTAAAGATGCCTTTGAAGTTCCAGCCTGCAGTATTGTTTTTGCGTCACTATAGCTCCAATAATGGTTTTATGCTGCTACTAGGCTGCTTGAGCATTCTGTTTCCATTTAGCAAGTCAAAAACAAGAGAGGGCTGTGGATTTTCTAAATTAAAAACCATAGTTTTAAATGTGCATGTCATTAATGTGGTGTTGCCAGTGATCTCCCAATTTACATTGGTAGTTTAAAAAATTGCATATGGGGCGTTTTCACGCTAAATGGCTGCGACATGGAACTAAGCAACACGTGCTTCAATCTGATAAGCGGAACGCTAGGTTGCTACTCCCGTTACCTTCATGTCCTGATTTCAACGAAAGCTCATTTTGTAGGGTCTTTTGCATGGTCAGCGAAAGCACCCAGGTAACTGGAGTCTACCTAGTGTGGGTCAGGTGGTGGCAAAAGTAACCCAAGCCAAATGTAGACCATCATCTCTGTATTTACATTCCATGTTCTGTACATTAACCCAGCCCCCAGCTCCTGCTGGCTTCCATCTGCACTTGATAAGCTGTTCTAGTTGTGTGAAAGCAATCTGTCAAATGTGGAGCTGTCTAAGCCTAGATTGGTTTCTTGAGTGCCTTTTCAGATGCTGGCAGATTTGAAACCAGGTCAAATTTTGTGGGGGGTTTTAATGATTCGCCCTGGGACAAAAACTCTCCAGAACAGACCTAGAATTTGGAGAACTTCACAGATTTGAAGCTTTCGTTGCTGTGGCTGGTCTTGCTTGCACAGGTCCAGGTGCTAAAAATGTTGAGCACTTACACAAAGTCTCTGCTACTCCTACAGCCAGCAAGTATACGCAGAGTTTGTTACTGGAGCCAGGACACGGAAACTCCGAAATGGACTCTGGCATGCATTTCCAAGTTCAGCAGGATCTAGACGGGAAAACCCAGCTCTGCCAAGTTAATTCCATATTTATTACACTTAGAGGTGCCAGTCCATGCCATCACCACTGCAAAACCAACTAGGCAAAAACTTTCCTCTATAACCAGGACTTTGGCTTTTAGCAACTATCTTTAGATTGAGGCAGGATGTTTTTAATGTATTTCTTTCTCTTCTTGGTTTTAAGGTATCTGTGTGAGGTTTTCTGTCTGTCTGATTGGATGTACCGTAATTCCTGGACAAGATAAAGCGACTAACAAATTCAATTACCGTATTTTTTGCTCTATAAGACTCACTTTTTCCCTCCTAAAATGTAAGGGGAAGTGTGTGTGCGTCTTATGGAGCAAATGCAGGCTGCGCAGCTATCCCAGAAGCCAGAACAGCAAGAGGGATTGCCGCTTTCGCTGCGCAGTGATCCCTCTTACTGTTCTGGCTTCTGAGATTCAGAATATTTTTTTTCTTGTTTTCCTCCTCCAAAAACTAGGTGCGTCTTGTGGTCTGGTGCATCTTATAGAGCAAAAAATACGATAACAACAACCACCACCACCACCAGACAGAGGCTTGGTACATAAGGAAGTAGACAGTAGGTTTAAGAGGATCTTTTCATATGATATGAACCTCTTGTTGCATGACTGAAAATTGATTACAGAAATGACTCGTAGAGACTAAAACAGGGAGTATCAACCTTTTTTGGGCCTGTTTGCTCATTTGCAAATCAGAGAAACTGTTCTGGGCAGCACACACAAAGCATCCAAGCACACACTGCAGGTGATTCTGTGGCCTGCAACAGAATGTTTTTTCAAGCCTATTTTCAGCAGGGGGAGGGCATCCTCTGGGTACCAGAAAAGGCCTCTGTGGGTACATGTGCAATGCCGGGGACCATATTTCCTTCTTCCGGTGCTTTCTCCCATAAATAATTCAACCTGTAAGGAAAAGGAACCATGATCAACAATTGCCAGAATAATTTTATATATCTGAAGATTCGCTTACAGTAGCATTACTTTGCACTGTTTCTCAAAATCATGCCCACAGACATAGTGAATAATGAAGGCCTACATGAAACACTTATTGATCCTAGTTTACTGTAGCCTTTCTAAACACTAATAAGAGTTATTGATTGGATTCATGGAGCACACCATGCTTTCTCACAGAATCTGGCATTCCGCCTGGGTATCGGCATAAGTAGAAACTTTTAGAAACTGACAAGCTGGAAACCTCCAGTGACAGGTAAAAAACTGAGGGAGAACAGCTCTGCTGCTACAACTGGGAAGCTAAGTACTATTTTGGAGATCCAGAGAGTCATGGGTTTGAGTGTGTGAGAGAGTTCTCCCAGTTCTTTTATAGGAGTCTTCTGAGCTGCTTGACAAGCATCTCAGAAGTGCCAAAAGAGGTTTCTGATGCAACATAAATGTGGGTTGTGGTGAGGTGGGTAGAGAGATGTATGATGCCTCACATGCGCCCTCAGGTCTGTCAGTTTTTGTTGTTGAGCTTCTAAATGGGGGAATTAAATGAATGTTGTGACCTAATCCCTTACCTTTCCACCCTTTCCCATCTGTTGCAAAATATAGTTGAATTAAGGGTAATGCCTAACATGTGAAATGCGTTGTGCTGCTGGTGGTGGGAACCACAGCATTTTTCACCTTGGCTGCTCTTTGTCTGGTCAGTCTCTTCCTGATTTGCTTTTTGCGAGTTTCCCCACGTCACGCTGCAATTATAAACATCATAGGAGGTCATTTAAATCTGTAGGTAGGAAAGCTGTTCACTCCCTAACAAGCGAAAGGAACGGGAACTCTGGAAAAGCTTGCAGTGAAAATAATACATAAATGGATCCATTTGAATACATTATACGCAAACTGATAGTGGCCATTCTTCAGAACAGATTTTTTTTAAAAAAATAACCTGAATTAATTTATTTGCTTATTAATAGCATTTGATGAGGTTGCTATTATTAACATAGGCGATGAAGAGCCTTCTCAAGAAAGGTCTAAATTTGAATGTATATTGGTTCAATCAGCTGGGGGTTTTTTTTGCTTCACTGAATATATAATTAAATACATGCTGACAGTATTTAATATTCATAGCTGTAAACATTTTAAACTAGTGGGATTAAAAGGGAACTTTTGTAGCTGCCAAAAAAGTGTGGCAGTTTCCTAGAACAAGAAGATCGTGTTTTCTTCTCCTTATGCAAATAATTTAGCATATAAGCAAATGAGAGAGTGAGCGAGAGAGAGCAACTATCTGGGAAGCATATGTTACAATGTAAGACTTTATTTTGTTTAAATCACAACAAAATTACTGATTTCAAAGAACCGGTCATGAAGAAAAACAACCATTTGTCATAAAAACAACCCAACCACTTGTGTTGATATAAAATATTGTTGTACACATGCTGCTATAGCCTAAAGCGCTTTGAGTAGTACCTAAGATCTTGGTTCCAAAACCTATGTGAAATATAGGAGGTGAGATGTGTAACAACTAAGAAGAAGCAAACAGGCGAGTTGATCTCACTTCTGATCTCTGAGCTTAATCTGGGATAAAAGTACTTCCAGAAATGAAGTGCTGTGAGGTAAGGTGGTGGGGATGCTTTCGCCCTCCTTATTTGCGTACTTATTTCATGTAAATTTGGTACTCCCTTTGTATATAAATAGTGGAAATGTGAATAAATATATGTGGACAAACAACAGCAGATGGAAATATAGCAAAGGACAGGATCAGGAGGGGGTGGGGAATGAATAAAAGCAGATGACCAGCTAATACTGTCAGTGTAGGAGCGGAAAAATAAACCTATGCAAAACAAAGCATAAATTTGCCAAAAGCCTAGCTAGAATGTATATCTTAATCTGACAGTGGGGTGAACTTTGGGTTGGGGCCAGACAGGCATTCTGGGGCCACAGCCCTCCACACTGTAGGAGGGGTAATCAACAAGGCCTCAGCACAAACCTTTCCTGACACCCACAATGTCCCCTCCCCTCTCCTTCCTGGAATTAGGTTTCCAAGGAGCATTCTGTTTTAGCCAGTAAATTCATGTGGTGAGCGCTTGGTTCTGGTATGAGTGTGGTGCCCACAACAGTTTCTCTGGCTTGTAAATGCTCCCACAAGCCCCACATGGTTGGAGACTCCTGTTAATACAAAAAAGGCCCTGCCACTCAACCTTTGGATAGTGTGGCAGGGCAACCCGGAGGAGTGGGGAATTAGGCGGGAGAAGGCAATCCCTAAGGCAGGCCTGACCAATCTTGGCCCTCCAGCTGTTTTGGGACTACAACTCCAATCATCCCTAGCTACCAGGACCAGTAGTCAGGGATGATGGGAATTGTAGTCCCAAAACAGATAGAGGGACAGGTTTGGCCATGCCTGCCCTAAGGTAAGCAGCAGGGCCAAAGTCATTTAGGGCTTTAGATACTAGCTACTACAGCTGGAAGCAAATAGGCATCTAACGAAGATGGAAAGTAGGCTTTGTCTGGCCAGTTCTAGATAATTGTCTGCTGGCAGCATTATGATCAGTGATGGGGAATAGCTGGCTTGTGGGTGGAGACAACCTGGGGGGCTGTTGCACCTGGCCTTCCCCCTCCCTGCCTTGGTTCTATTCTGAGGTAATTAGACTTGCAGGATGTGTGTGGAGTCCTATTTATATGAATTGCGTTGTGTGGAGAGGGGTGATTATTAGAAGGATGGCAACTGGGGTGGGGAAGTTTCAAAGACAGCCCCATGTCAGTATTAGAAATTAACCAGGCCCTTGGCACTTTTCGTAATGAGCACAGGTCCAGTGGTGACCACATGGAGATCTCTGGATACCAGGTTGGCGACTGGGGAAAGCAGAATGTCGCTTAGAGAAGGATCTGAAATATTTTCCTTGAAGCTTGAATTTGTTTTATTCTGGATTGTTTTATTTGATGTTTTCATGTGTTGTAAACATCTTTGAGTTTTTTTAAATATAAAGTGATATAGAAACAACAACAATAACAACAACAACAACAACAACAGACTCCATTGTAAAAAAAGGCAGGAAAGGATGCTTAGACATTCCATCGTGGTGACTGTAACCTAGGTTTAAGGTGCTATTTGGCAATTATATATCTGAGGTTCTAGCACTGCTCCATGTGGAGCGGAAAAGACTACAAGTTGCCCAGCCTGGAGGAGGTTCCTAGTCAAGTAATGATTGTGACAATGTCAGCCCCAGGAATGACTGCAGCTTGGTAGAACCCCCAAACTCTGAGTCACACTCTCCACCAGGAACAGCTCTGGGTCTGGTACCACATGAGTGAGTTCTCAGGATTTTAAAGTACATATCTCTCTGCCCACATTTAGCAGACCCATAAGCTTTGGGGCAAAAAGGCTTTCCTGTCCCAGGAGAGCTGGTGTGGAAATGTGTGAAGGATGGAGCAACTGTCACTGTGAGATTTTTCTGATAGTACAAAGTAAAACCTAGGTGACTGGAATATTCTGGTTTTTACTTCTGAGGAATGTGCTTTTAAAAATGCAAATGGCCTCATCACACGCTTGAAATAAATATAATGGAATCATATGCAGAGGGAAAATAGAGGGTTTTGTTGGGCATAATGAATGTTAAAAAATAATAATGTTGAAAACAAAACAATGAAACCTGAAGATTTTTACCACACTAGAGAGATAATTTCAGTGGGAAATGGCTCAATTGTTTATCTCCCAAAGATTTCTGTCCTGCTCCTGTGTATATTATTGAAAGCTTCGTGAAATTCGGAGAAAGCTCTGATTCATGTAGGCAGTTGTGCAGTAATGTAGGATGATTTGAGATTTCTTTCACTTCTCAGTGAGGGATTGAGACACCATCTGAAGCCTCCATACTGAGTGCACTTTAAAGTCATGTCTTCTTAATACACATCAAGAAACTAGGGAGCCTTTCTCTTGATGGCAGCCAGCTGTGCCTCTCTACCAAGCATTTGCACCTCTCTCTTCCTGTGTGTGCAGAAGCATTGTTAAAAATCCTGCAGGATGCTGTGCAAAGGGACTAGCACATCTCCTGAGGTTGCTTTACTAAGCCACTTTAGGACAATTGGCAGTGAAAGGTGTTGGCACAAGGTTAGTAGCCTGATTGTGTTGCAGGGGACTAGGGACTTCTGAGTTGACATGCATAGGATTCAAGTGTCTGTGTGGTTGTGGTTGTTGTTGTTGTTATGCAAATTAAAGGTTACATAAAGGTAAAGGTACCCCTGACCATTAGGTCCAGTTGCAGACGACTCTGGGGTTGCGGCGCTCTGGGGTGGCCAGCATGACTAAGCCGCTTCTGGCGAACCAGAGCAGCGCACGGAATCGCCATTTACCTTCCCACCAGAGCGGTACCTATTTATCTACTTGCATTTTTGGTGTGCTTTTGAACTGCTGGGTGGGCAGGAGCTGGGACCGAGCAACGGGAGCTCACCCCATCGCAGGGATTTGAACCGCCAACCTTCTGATTTGCAAGCCCAAGAGGCTCTGTTCGTTTAGATCACAGCGTCACCTGCGTCCCAAAGGTTACATAAGCGATCTATAAATAAACAGTGAGTTGTCAGTTCTTATAACAGCACAAGCTATATGCATTTTGAAATTTGTTTTATAAATTGTGAAAGATTAATTAAAAAAATGACTAAATATTCAAAATTCCGTGCTTTTATAATGACAAATAAGACAATATATTTTTTTCCTGAATTTGCCCTGTCATTTTTGTCTTCATTTTGTGCCTTTTGAACACACTGTGTTATTACATTGAGTGGGACTGTCTAAAGTTCTATCCAGAATGAATAAACTTGCTTATGCAAACCCAGTCTTTATGTCTTCTAATAGCAGTCTTGATACTGGCACTTTTCTAATATATGAATTTCATATGCTTGCGTTACTTCAAACAAATATTTTAAACGTACGTTTGTTACTTTAGAATATATATTTTCAACTGGATTACCTTTGATTTGGCCTTTAAATCATAGCTATAATTTTGGGAAATAAAACTACCCATTTGGGCCACTGTTTTGAGCAGTGACAATGTGTGTGGCAGCATTCGTGCCATACATTTCAAAGCACACTGTAGTTTGTTAAAGGTGCTGGGAATTGTAGCTCTGGAACTACAGTTCCCAGAATTCTTGTGGGAAGTCATGTGCTTGAAACATGTGGCGGCTATGCAGTCTGTGTGTATCATAAACTGCCACCTTTTACCCAAAACCAAATTTTAACAGTGCAAGAAGCAAAACTTGGAGCTGTGTTGTTGTGTTTCTTTTTTAGGACTTGAAGCATTGTAAAAGTTTATTTTTGGCCCACAGTATAACTGCGACTCTCCTCTTCTTCCCATTCCTCTGTCTGTACAGTGCAGAAAGTGGTCAAAAGCCAACCGTGAAGGCTCATTGGGTAACATGTAAACGTAATGACTATGCAATCCCCCCAAATATAAAGTTCCACTTCAGACCCTTATGCCACCGAAGCAACCAAGGGCAGCATTATATTGCGGCATTCCATTCACTATCTTCCTGAGTGCTGCAGCTGTAGCGTGTCCAACTGCTTTCATCTGGGAAGCTCCAAAACAAACAGTTCAGGTTCTGCAGTGAAAGAGGAAACCACACAACCACTTCCATCGTAAAACAGGATACTTCACTGTGAAATTGGGGCTTGGAAGAGTCTGAGAAATTCAGCAGCTGCTTTTCCAGCCCTAAGACATTTCCCATACCACCAGGGGACTTGCAGTCGTTGGTTTTGCATGCGGAGTGGCTTGGTCATAAGATCAAAATGCCATACTCTCTTGTTTTGGTCTCCACGAGATAACCAGTTACTGGATATTGTGTAAAATGTAGCATAATAAGCACTGTATTAATGAGCAATGTTATCTTTGTTGTCCACATTACAAAAGTGAACATTTTTCTTAATTCATGGAAAGCCTGCCCCTGCTTTACTGTGCAAATGATTTTTTTTGTTCATTGTTGCGATTAGGAGCATGGCAGAAATGATTACAGTATATGACAGAATTCTGTATATATTGTTTTTTAAGCACAAAAGCCGTCAGTGTTGGCAAATTCTTGAGACAGTGTGTGTCTGACCTGCATATTGTAGCAAGTGCTTTCGTAGGATGAGCAAGCGTTGGTGCCAGTTTCTGGTTCAGACCATTCTGTTGATTGCTTGGTGCTGCCGCATGATCCTTACAAAGAACCATTTCAACGGCAAAGTAATATTTTGCTGCATAAAGTACCAGGAAGAACATATATTATGAAGCTTCATTCACCAAACTTTCTTCTGTATGTATGTATTTGGGTGCTGGGCTAAAGGATTTCACCCAGAGATTTTTAGTATCTTCAGATGAAAATTCTCTCCAAAGATTTGTGCAGCCATCTCCATCCCTGTCCCCAAGAACATCTTGTTCTGTCCCAACTTCCAATGAGAATGTTGTGAATGGCAGCCAAGCCCCCACTTCAAGAAGTGATGAAGTTCTTGAACAATTTTTGGGAGGTGTGGGCATATCTTTAAATATGAGGGAGAAACACACACACACACACACACACACACACACTTAAAGGTCTTCCTGCCTCTCCCAAGAGTTCTTTATTTTCACCTTCCCCTGAAAATTACCAGTATTCTCCATTATTTTTGTGGGTGATAAATGGTCTCCTAAAGGTGGTTGGGGAAAATATGTATTTGGACCAATCTGAACATATGTTTGTGATCCATCTTTAGGCTGTTTGAAGGGGATGGGATGTCAGAGGTGCACAGCAGATTATTTATTCCCCACTTCTTAATATTAAAACTGGGCCCAAACTAATAGAATGAAATTCAATACGGACAAATGTAAGGCTCTGCATTTACACAGGAAGAACCAGCTGCACAAATATAAGATGGAGGACACATGGGGAAAGGATTTAGGGGCTCTCAGTAGACCGCAAGCTTAACATAAGTCAACAGAGTGATGCAGCAGCAACACATCCCCATTCTATTCTAGGCTACATCAACAGAAGCATAGTGTCCTGATCAAGGGAAGTCATAGTCTTCCTCGATTCTGCCTTTGTCAGACTGCACCCAGGACATACCAACAAACTGGAATGTGTGCAGATGAGGGCAACTAACATGATAAAGGGTCTGGAAACCAGGGCTTATGAGGAACAGTTTAGGGAGCTGGATATGTTTAGCCTGGAAAAGAGGAGACAGAGAGGAGATATAATAGCCATCTTCAAATATCTTAAGGGCTGTCAGGCACATGGAAGATGGAGCAAGCTTGTTTTCTCCTGCTCTGGAGGGACTCAAACCAACGGATTCAAGTTACAAGAAAGGAGATTCTGACTAGACATCAGGAAGAACTTTCTGATGGTAAGAGCTGTTATAAACAGTGGAATGGACTCCCTTGGAAGGTGATGGATTCTGTTTCATTAGTGGTTTTTAAGCAGAGGTTGGATGACCATCTATCATGGATGCTTTAGCTGAGATTCCTGCACTGTACGGGGTTGGACTCGCTGGCCCTCAGGGTCCCTTCCGAGTTATTAATTCTATGAAATTGCCTTCTGTAAACTTTTTCAACTCTTTCTCATTTGATCCCTGCATTTCATCCTCCTCCCCACCCCCTCTCCCCGCAGTTTGGACTTTTTGAGGCACACAACTACTTTTCAAAATTTATAAGCCCCAAATGATCATTTAGATATTTCCATCCTATGCTAGAGCTGTTTCTCCAACTTCATCATGGGTCAATTTGTTACATTGTTCTTTGTTGATTCACTTAACTGCCCTTTGCATCATCAAATGTATTCACTTTCTGAAGACAGATACAAAGTCCCGTAGCAGCTGAATTCTCTGGATTGGAATCACATGTTTCGCTCATCACAGTGTTATTTGACACAGCTATTAAACAACCAGTGACACAATTTGTCATGCCGTATTTAAGATGCTGAGTGATTAGGAGTAATTAAAGGCACAGATCAAAGTTTTATCTAGCCTGTTAATAAGAGCTAATTTTGTGGTCAGTTTGAAGACAATGAAATTCCTAAGAATAAAAATAAAAGCTTAGACATATTAATTGCATTCAGTCATTTTCAATGAATGCGCAGAGTCCTCAGTTTGTTAGTAATCTATAACATGGTGCACAAAAGCAGTTACAAGAAATGCTTTATAAACTTGGGGATTGGATTCCTCTTCTTACCCCTTTAAACTTTATGTCTTAGGATTTTGCCCCACGTAAACAGGGTGTTTAGATACATACAGTGGTGCCCCGCAAGACGAATGCCTCACAAGACGGAAAACCTGCAAGACGAAAGGGTTTTCCATTTGCAGAGGCGCTTCGCAGGACGAATTTCCCTATGGGCTTGGTTCGCAAGACGAAAAATGATGAAAAAAATTGAATTTTTTTTTTGCTCCAAAACCCCTTATTCTGAATCGCTAAGCTGCTAAAAGCATTTTAGCAGCAAAACCGCTAATCCCCCCCCTAAAAAAGCCGTTTTTAGCCCTTAAATCGCCAATAGCGCTAATAGCGCTACTCCGTCAATGGGCTTGCTTTGCAAGACGAAAAAACTGCAAGACGAAAAGACCCGCGGAACGGATTCTTTTCGTCTTGCGAGGCACCACTGTATTTGGTTTTTAAAGGATGAAATCCTTTTTAAAAATGTGACATAGGATTTGTAAAAGAGAAGTGATTCCTATTTCTATTTCTCCAGCAACTGATGAAATTTATGAAAGGGGACTCATGGGGTATTTCACAGAGTAGACCCACTAATTTCAGTGGGTATGACTTAGTTAAAAACCACCTAATGATTCCAGCCAAAAAAGATCCAGCCCCCCCCACCTAGATTGTTAGTGAACTGCTTTTCAATAATGTGTCAAGTAGCATGTAGGAAATTGGTGTAAGGTGTCTGTGGGATGTTCCTGAAGTTTTGCTGGTGAAGGATATGTCAATTTGGATGTCTCTCCATTTCATATTATTCAAAACTTAAGTTCAGTCTGCCACATTTCCAGTTCTGGTTGGGATTTTTTTCCCCTTCTAAATCCACAGAAAAAATTGCCAGCATTTTAATGCACATTTTTTCCTATACATCTGTATAAGTAATTAGAATAGATTTTTAAACTTTTTTAAAGAATAGAATTAACAGAATGCATTTTTGTATGTTATTTTCACCAATTTCTGAATTTTAATGCACACTTTGACCTAATATACACTTTTTGGAGGTTGAACAGATGCGTCACAAAAATTCAGAGAAGAGCGTATTTTGAAGAATACCTACACTATGTATTAGAATGTGAACTAAACTATATTTATCCCTGATTTTTACATGTTGAAACAATTATAATTTGGACAGAAGGATCTCTGCAACCCAAAGCAATTGATTCAGGAGTTGTTGGTGTAGCGCTAGGAGCAGATGTCAAGTAAATGAATTAAATAATCCATTGTAACAGAAGAGGAAAAGATATTGAAACACAGAACAGCAGCTGGAGCTAGGAAAGCTTAAACACAACAATGTTGTATTGTTTGGCAGGCAATATATTTCAACTATTATTGTAGAACTTTTTTTTAACAATTTAGCAGTGGGTAAGTATAGTGGTAGGGACGCGGGTGGCGCTGTGGTTAAAAGCCTCAGCGCCTAGGGCTTGCCGATTGAAAGGTCGGCGGTTCGAATCCCCGCGGTGGGGTGTGCTCCCGTTGTTTGGTCCCAGCGCCTGCCAACCTAGCAGTTCGAAAGCACTCCTGGGTGCAAGTAGATAAATAGGGACCGCTTACTAGCGGAAAGGTAAACAGCGTTTCCGTGTGCGGCTCTGGCTTGCCAGAGCAGCGATGTCACGCTGGCCACGTGACCTGGAAGTGTCTCCGGACAGCGCTGGCCCCCGGCCTCTTTGAGTGAGATGGGCGCACAACCCTAGAGTCTGTCAAGACTGGCCCGTATGGGCAGGGGTACCTTTACCTTTTTTAAGTATAGTAGTAAGTATCCCCACCTGTCATGCGGGAGACCAGGGTTCGATTCCCCGATGGGGAGGCTCCAGATAATTTTCAGGGACGCGGGTGGTGCTGTGGGTAAAACCACAGAGCCTAGGACTTGCCGATCAGAAGGTTGGCGGTTCGAATCCCTGCGACGGGGTGAGCTCCCGTTGCTCAGTCCCTGCTCCTGCCAACCTAGCAGTTCGAAAGCACGTCAAAGCGCAAGTAGATAATAGGTACCGCTCTGACGGGAAGGTAAATGGCGTTTCCGTGCGCTGCTCTGGTTCGCCAGAAGCAGCTTAGTCATGCTGGCCACATGACCCGGAAGCTGTACGCCGGCTTCCTCGTCCAATAAAGCAAGATGAGCGCCGCAACCCCAGAGTCAGCCACGACTGGACCTAATGGTCAGGGGTCCCTTTACCTTTACCTAAGGCTCAAACATCCATTTGCTATTTGTCCATTTGCCACCCTTGCAGTCTTCAAGTTGGAAGATCCCTCATCCATGTGGAATGGCTGACTTCCCACAGAAATGCTTTGGAGGTTGAGCATGCATATTTCTTCCGTCTTGCTGCAGAATGCCCACAGCAGCATAGGTTTATTGAGCAGGTGCCAGTTGCACGGCCGCTGGCAGAACGTCTTGTCTGCTTGCTGCTTCATAGCCAGCGAGGAGTTGCTGCGAATCTTCTGGGGAGCCCATTGCCGCAGCTGGAGAGCTTTTAGGATGCAGCCCTGGCCTCTTCTGTGCTCTCTCATCTCACCAGTTCCTTAGGGCTGACAGCCGCTCTGGAGCCAATCCATTATACACTTAAGATGATTATGATGTCAATATGTGTTTTGCTCTTTGATCTTCTATTTGTTGCTTTCAGTTCAGGCAGTGTGGGGAACCTACAGCCCACTTGCTGAATTAAGCCTGCCAAGCCTCCTTATTTAGCCTGTCAGGCCATTTCAGCCAAACCATATCACCTGCCCCCTAGCCTTGATATGATCATATAGGACATAAGAGGTGGGTCAGATAAAGATCTGGCTCAGCTGAGTGGTGTTTGGAGGTACCCAAAGGGCTTTTGCAAGAACCAGCGACCAGCTGATTGTCAGGTCTTGCAGAGCACTTGGTGCCCAAAAAAACCCACACTTTTTTGGGCGAGTTCCCCATTTCCACTGCAGCCCACTACTACCACCACCACATACACTATTTAGAAGGGCCCCTGGCCCTCAGGTGGGGCTTCTCAGAGATGCAATAGACCTCTGTGGGCAGGAGGCCAGCAGAGATACATAAGTGGTCTCCCGCTTTCTCAAGCCAAATCAAACCTGTTTTATTACCCTTTAAAGTTAATTGATACTGAAATACTTTCTAGTATTGTCCACCGTCCTTGACTTTTCAGTCGTGTTTATGGTTATGAATATTTTCTTTGTTAAATCTGCATTTTGTTTGGACCACTTCAGAGTGTAGGTTGGGATTTACAACCAGGAGTTGAAGAGAATTTGGAGATTTGTCCTCAGACAAATCATCTGAGGTATACCTCTCCACCAAAAAGAAAGGGTCTGGCACCATTGGGCCTGGTTCAGAGGTTCCAGCTAGTGCAAACTGTAGTGGCTAGACTGCTAACATGGACCTATTATCACCAGCACATAACTCCCATGCTCAAAAGTCTGCAGTTTCTGCCCATATGCTATTGGGACATGTTCAGGTTTCTTCCATTAATTTACAAGGCCCTTAATTTGTGTCCAGCATACTTCAAGGACTACGTAATCCCTTTTATCCCTGCCCAATCACTGAAGACTTTTTTTGGGGGGGGAGGGGGAGTCACTGTAGTAATTGCAGTAATTTAAACTGTAATTGCATTTTGACTTTGTAAGCTGCTTTAGAAACTGTTGTGACTTTTGTGGTTAACAGGTATATAAATTGTTTAAATAAATAATAAAGGTTCCTGCTCAAAACGATTGCTTTGAGCAGAAGGCTAGAGAGCACTTCTCCTTGATGTCTGGGTTTCCCTTTGCAGGGCTTTTATTCATGGGGAGGAGAATTCAGTCGTAGGAGTCCCGAAATAGTACAGTCAAGAAGATAATGCTGTGAAATGAAGCTCCTTCTTCATGCTTGGCTCCAATTAATGACTTACTTTCTTTTTTTGTTTGGAACCTGTCTGGGCTTGAAGCAGGTCACTCTGAGATTAGATTGAAATTGAGTTCTGCTGTCAGGCTGAGCTGCAGTCATTTCTCGAAGCTTGCGCTTGAAATTTCCTAACGGGATGTACCTTAAGAGAATTGCCTGCAATACAGGTTTTGCAAATGTTAATGGGCTTCAAGTTAGTGATTAGGTTGTTAAGGGGATGAAACTTGCATCAATTCAGGAAAGTGAAAATGCATGCCAAAATAAAAGGTTTCTTGGTTTTAGTGTCTATTTTCTTTCTGTAGTGTCAAATATACATTTTTGTTAGTGGAATTTCAATTATTAACAGTGGCTGAAGGAAACTTTTGTGTCAATGCATTATCTTCATTAAAAATATATAGACACTATGCTTCTCCCCACCCCCCAAAAAGGTTTAAAGTCACACAGGACTTACTAATTCAGATATTTAGTCACCTTTTAGACCATGGAGAAGTTTTCTTCTCCCCTCCTTCAGGCAAGAGCAGGAAGGGCAGAAATATTGAATAAATACATACTGATAGTAAACTCTTTATACTTTGCTGATAAAGCTTTTTGAGCCTAGTAGTTTGAGTCATTGCATAATTACTGTAATCTACTATTTGGCACCAGTCCTTTGATGCTTGGCAGTGCTATTTATCTGAGCAACTGCCAAGGTGCAGTGGTTAATAAGCTGCTTTCTTCAGTAGATGCCTGCATTTCAGCCAGTACATGTGTTTTTCTATTGATGAATGAAGCATTTAGTTCTATGGACTTCCTTGCCATAAGCTTGCTTATTGACTTTCTTGTATGTGATGCCTAAAGGCACTCAGGGTTCATTTTTTATTTAACGAGGATTATATATTTATACACCGCTTAATAATAATAGTAATAACTCCCCAAATTGCTTTTTTTTGTTGTGGTCTCAGGCTGTGCTCACTTTACTGACTTAAAGGGCAGCCGGGCTGTTTTGCTGCATTTCAGATTGCATTTGCACGTTGCTGTGCACATCAGTATAGCTGGATATGTTTCCAAGTTGCCTGCTGTCTGCCTACACTAGCAGGCAGAGAGTGAGAATGGATGTCTTCATATGGTGTATGTTTTGCAATCGGATCAAAGCCAGTTTGTGGGGAAACCCATTGAAACGCAGTATTTCAGAAGCTTTGGGATACAGGTGGCATCTGGCTAGTGATGTGTGTACACAAGTTCGCTAACCAGCTGTGGGAATGTGGTGGATGGAGGCGGAGGGTATACAGGGTATATCGCGTACGCAGTGTTAATGGAAAAGGGACAGAGCTCAAATAACGCAATGTCGAACCCAAGACAAATGCAAAGATACCCCTTTCCCACCATGACAAATAATGGCAGTTTAAGAATGTGGAACAGCTGTGCAGCCTCTTATTTGTAAAGTAAGCAAAAGTATACATGTATATGGCCAAACTCTGTTCGCTTATGTTAACCCAAGAGCTACTAAAAAGCAACAACTCACAGCTATACTGTAAGTGCACAGCGCTGTTAGTTTGCTGGCATTCAGTGTTCTAATTTCACTTCGCCACCAACAGTTGCTAGCCTCAGCTTTTATATGCAGTAAAGCTGCCTTATATTTCAAGGTTTTTGAGAGCCTGACAAGCTAATGGATACAAAGTGCTTTTGAAGATTTGGTTTATCATAAATGGTGATTTGTAATGATATATATGAAGATTTAAAACAGTTTGACTTTGTAAACAGTAAATCAATCTTTCATCACATCTATTATCTCTACTGGTCTTTCTTTCTTTCTTTCTTTCTCTCTCTCTCTCTCTCTCTCTCTCTTACTTCTATTCCCCTGTTTTCTGTCTCTCTCCTTATTTGAGGGCAGAGTCTTTCACATCTCTGCCACAATTGAGGCAGGTCCTGTGGACCACTTGTCCTCTTGATCCTTGCACATCTTGGCTTGTGAGATCCAGCAGAGAGGCATTGACCAGGTAACTCCAGATGGTGGTAAATACTCTGCCAGTATGTACTGGTCTGTGCTCTGAGATGAGGGAGGGAGGCTGTGTTTGTGGTTCCTTTGACAGATTTGACCCACATAATAGTGACATTTGGCAGAGCCTTCTTGGTGGTGGTGCCCCAGTTGTGAAATTACAGCCCTGTAGAGATCAGACACAATGCTGTCATTCAGGTGACAACTTAAAGCATACAAGTTTTTTTGGCCTTTGGGATATACTTGTAATAGAGCTCAGTGTCCCAAGTATTGCTTTCTGCTGTGTTGTATTTTATTGTTGATGTTGATTTTAATTATTGAATAAATGTATTTTTATTCTTCTTGTTAACCACCCTGGTCTCTTATGGGATAAAGGGCAGCATAAAACACAATAAATAATAATAATGTAGACGAAAAATAGAACATGGGGAGGGAAGCCCTTCTTGGATTGAATGATTGCAACTTTGAGCTCTTCTCAAAGAGAATATACTGCAATGTTAATTTCAGCTCCCACTTTTATATACTAATAGCAACCTTAGGTAGTCAAAGAGAACTCAAAAATATTGTAATGGATTCTGAATACTCTGGAGGCTCCCTATCTATGCAGAAAAATGCTGAAAAAGCTATATTGCTGATATTAGAGATTGGGGGAAAACAAAGAAAATTTATAAGAACAATTCACTTGATTGCTGAACGTATGGTTTAGCAGCACATAGGCATACATCATGGTCTTGTCTTAGTATTCAGAAGATGATCAGATACGAACTAATATTGGAAACCAAAATGATGCTTTTAATTATCCAAACATACCTAAAGTGTATTGAGTTATGATTTCTAATTTATTGCCTGCTGCTAAACCGGTAATAGTAAAGCAGCCCTAAGACATGCAAGGAATGAATAAGTCAAGTCTGGCAATCTGTGCAACTAAATAAACTAACAGTGCACTCCTGTGTATGTCTACTCAGAAGTGAGCTCTGTTAAATTCTTTGGGGCTTATTCCCAGGTGATTGTGTACATAGGATTGCAACTAAGTGAACGTGATTCGTTACATGTTCCATTATACGTTGCATGTACAGCTCCCGGCAAAAGAATTGCAACAAGGTGCTTCCAGGCCAGAAAAGCCTCCTGCCATACCCTAATCTGTTTAACAATATAAGGGATGTATGAGCAGTTCATCTCAAGGGGCAAAATAAGCAGAGGGGAGCTTTGGGATTTCCCTTTCCCAAAACTCAGAATATCAAATATTACAGAACCTTGTGAACTATCTTTAGAACACAAAGGTTCTTTTTGCTTTTCCCTCTGGACTCACAAACAAGGCCTTCACTCCTGTTCCAGTCTGTTTGAAGCCCTGAACAGAAGCTCTTGGGGAGAAGGAATACCCTGCAACATTTTAGCGCAGCTCTAGTTGTAATTTGGGATTCCTTTCCACAATCAGAAAGGCAGTACAGAACATCTTGTTTGAAGTTTAAAAGCTGAATTCCTGCTTTGCAAAGACCATTCCATGTGTCTTCAGCCTCTGTGATTGATATTTATTATGATTATGATTATTTATTATTATTATTATTATTATTATTAATTGAATTTATATACTGTTACGATATTGAAGCAATGATGCTGCAAGCTGATTGCTGGGAAAAGTCATGTGATGTTGGGAGTGTCTGTGGGAAACAGACAGCACCGGAATTAGCTCAGAGTGTAATATGAGCTGCACAGGAAGTGCTTGTTGAGTCGTCTGCTGGAGGTTGATGAGAGCAGACATGCTTTTGTAACACTGCAAAGACAGAAATAAATAGCCATGTAAATACGTTTCTGTCTTATCTCTTTCCCCTGCCGGGGGGGGCAGGAAAGAGTGGTGTGTTCTTCTCACGCTGAGAAGGATCGCCTATCGCGACCTCTGCCTGGTCCTTGCCGGGAGAGCAGACCGGGAGGTCAACAGGAGACCGAGCCGGGTGCCTGGGAGAGATGCCAGTTTCTCCTGATAAATGCTCGGAAACCAACATCTGGTAGCAGAATCCGATGGTTTCATTCCATGAAAGCAGCGAAAGAGGTTGGTGGATCGTAACTTCATCCTCTGCTTGAAGATAAGGGAAGATATGGTAGCGGGCGGATGGAATCTGCAAGACCGGCAGAGCACCGAAGGAATCAGTTTTGCTGATAAGGAAACGAGCAACGGAACCCCCAAGGTATGCTGATTTTATGGGCTAAAAGGGTGAACGCAGATTGAAGATTCTCTGGTTCACGAGAGCTGTTTTCTTGGATTAGAAACGGCACTGAGAGAGAGCCACATACTTCGCATACCAGGGCCCAGATAAAAAGCTTGTTGTTCAAGTTTGGAATGTCCAGTTGCTAAGCAACGAGACGTCAATCTTTTCAGCTACTTCGGAGATAGCTAGCTAGAAAAGGAAGTAGAAAATCACTGGCCAACCGGAAGAGGCTGGGACTGTGAAGAGGTTGGAAAAACACTGGGTAAACATTCCAGCGTTTGTTTTGACTTATCTCACTACTCTTGGAAGGGATTTTCCAGAGCTGCCTGCGTTTAGCTGCCAGGTGCAAAAAGGCAGTAAACAATCCAACAGACTCTTGGATTTTAACAGGCTCGAGAGAGAGAGCTGAGGCTTGGATTCAAAATGGATACCAAGAAGGGGGGAGGCTTACCTTACCCACCTCCACTGACTAATGACAATTATGCCTCATGGTCTGTAAAGATGAAAGCCCTGCTACAGAATCAGAGGGTTTTTGCGGTGATTGATAACCCCATCCCTGCTGCACCAACGCCAGGTTGGAATTCACAGAATGTCAGAGCCAGGACGGCCATAATTCTGTGTGTCTCAGATGATCAGCTCGTGCATGTTCAGGATTTGGAATACGCACGTGAGATTTGGGAAACGCTGCGTAGAATACATCAAAGAGATGCTGGTTCTTCAGCGTTGCTGCATTTTGAAAAGCTGACCAATCTAAGGCTAGCGCCTGATGGAGATGTGCAAGCGCATTTGACAGAGATGAAATTCTTACGCCAGCAGATGGCGCAACGCAATTTCCCTCTACAGGAAGAGATATTCTGCTTCATGATTATTAACAGCCTTAATCGGACTTATAAAACCGTTGCAAGTCAGCTTGGTTCGCTACCAGCGGCCGATTTAACGGTGGAAAGAATCTGTTCAGTCGTTCTGAACGAAAGAGACAGACTTGCTGCAATAGATGTCAAAGACAGGGGGAGAGAAGTTCGGAATCCTGACACCCCCACTGCTATTGCAAGTGAAGAAAAGGCTGTTGCTTTGAACGTTGTCCGTTGTTTCAATTGTGGACAGACTGGGCATCTTCAGCGGAACTGTAAGAAGCCACGTCAACAGAAAGGAGCTAAGGGGAGCTCTGCAAAGCCTGAGGCGTCAGGCAAAAGTCGTACCAAGTCCCAGATGAAACCTGAAAAGGCATTGCTGTCAACGAAAGCCGAAATTTCAATGGAGAACGCTTTTGTTATTGACACGGGTTGCACGCAACACATGACGTCGCGCCGAGGACTGTTTTCAACGTTTAAGAAGCAAAGCTTCACTGTGAAACTGGCCAATGGCCAGGAGCTGAAAGCGATCGGGTTTGGGACTGTGTATCTTGAAAGTCTGAACTTGACTATAAACAATGTGTACTTGGTTCCTGATTTAAAGTACAATCTGCTGAGTGTTTCGCAGATCACAAAGAAAGGACTGAAATTGTCCTATGATGAAGAAAGCTGCAAAATCTTCAAAGATGGAGAACTGTATCTTTCTGCCAGAGAGAAAGATGGACTGTATTTGTTGACTTTTGATGAAAGTGATTGCATAAAATGTAATGCTTCTGAATCTAACATGATCTCTCTTGCAGGTACGACGAAGACTACGAGAGTAACCAAAGCTTTTCAGCGAGTGTATGCTGATGTGATTGGTCCTCTAGCACCGTCTAGAGGCAATGCAAGATTTTATCTTGTGTGTGTGGATCATTTTTCTCATTACGTGTGGTTATTCATGTTGAACAGACCACAAGAAGCCTTAGAAAGGTTTAAAGAGTTTTGTGGCAAGGTTAAGGATATTCATGATGCTAACATTGATTGTCTTTTCACAGATGAAAAGCCAGTATTTCTTTTACAGGATTTTCAGGATTTCCTGCATAAGAAAGGAATAAGGCACAAGGTTGCTGTTTCAGCAGATGCATGGAACAGAAGTGTCTGTGTACAAGTGAACAAAGAATTGCAAAATGGGATGAAGGCGCAATTGCTGAGTTCACATTTGCCACATGAGTTTTGGGCTGAGGCTCTATCATGTTATTGTTACTGTTGGGTGAGAAAGGTTTCCAAAGGTATGGAATGTTCTCCTTTTGAGAAGCTGTTCCACAGAAAACCTTCTGTCGCGCATTTTAAGGTTTTTGGATCACAAATCAGGACAGAAACTCCAGATGGAGTGAAGAATGCCAGAGGCATTTTTGTAGGTTATGAAAAGGGTCTCTACAGAGTAATTTTGTCTGAATCTGGTCAGGTGATTCTCACAAAATTTCTAGAGAGTGCTCCTGAACAGGAGAGAGTAATTGTTCACACATTTCCCACTGAGGACGATTCAGATGATGATGATGATTTTACTGATTACAGTGGTACTGAGAGTGATAGTGATAGCTCGAAGAGCTCAGTTGACACAGTCATTGAGAGGAAATCTCACACAATGGCTAGACCTTCACAGGTGGAGGACGAACCACTGTTTACTATTGGAACTGGTTCTCCAAAGAGTCCTGAGTTTGCTAACTCAGCGGTAGCATGTGTTACTATTGTTGACAACTCAAGACAGGTTAAAGCTGTGTCTAAGTCAGAGACAGAGACACAACAGGGAGTTGCTAAGCGTAACACTAAATTCCCTAGCCAAGGAAATGCAGATGCACTCATTCCTTGGAAATCAGACAACCAGAGAGGTACACTGGGGAAACCAGTGGCGGGTAGTTCCAAGGGTGGAACTGAAACAACAGGGGAGTGTTATATGTATAACAACTGTTTGTTTTCTTCTCTGGATCTCGCAGCACACATTGAATCAAATGGGGGAGTATGTTACGATATTGAAGCAATGATGCTGCAAGCTGATTGCTGGGAAAAGTCATGTGATGTTGGGAGTGTCTGTGGGAAACAGACAGCACCGGAATTAGCTCAGAGTGTAATATGAGCTGCACAGGAAGTGCTTGTTGAGTCGTCTGCTGGAGGTTGATGAGAGCAGACATGCTTTTGTAACACTGCAAAGACAGAAATAAATAGCCATGTAAATACGTTTCTGTCTTATCTCTTTCCCCTGCCGGGGGGGCAGGAAAGAGTGGTGTGTTCTTCTCACGCTGAGAAGGATCGCCTATCGCGACCTCTGCCTGGTCCTTGCCGGGAGAGCAGACCGGGAGGTCAACAGGAGACCGAGCCGGGTGCCTGGGAGAGATGCCAGTTTCTCCTGATAAATGCTCGGAATCCAACATATACCACCCTATACCCAGAGGTCTCAGGGCAGCTCATAGAATAAAATCAAAATATAAAACCACAAAATACACAATCAAAATAAAAACAACCACCCACCCACCCCCCAAAAAACCCCCACATTTTAAAAGGGCATAGGATATCAATCAAATCAACCAAAGGCCTGGTTAAAAAGTAACATTTTTGCCTCGCACCTAAAGGTGTATAATGAAGGTGCCAGGTGAATTTCCCTGGGGAGAGCACTCCACAAACAGGGAACCACTGCAGAGAAGGCTCGTTCTCGTGTTGCCACCCTCCGGACCTCTTGAGGAGAAGGCATTTGAAGAAGGGCCTCAGAAGATGATCTCAGGGTCTGGGTAGGCTCATATGGAAATAGGTGGTCTTTATCGTTATGGCTTGATGAGAAAAATAGCTATAGCAAGATCCTATCCCACCCCCAAGTCTTATTTGACCATGGCTATTCTATGTCCACAGCCACAGGTAAAGGTAAAGGTACCCTGACCATTAGGTCCAGTCACAGACAACTCTGGGGTTGTGTGCTCATCCCGCTCTATAGGCCAAGAGAGCCAGCATTTGTCTGCAGACAGCTTCCGGGTCATGTAGCCAGCATGACTAAGCCGCTTCTGGCGAACCAGAGCAGCGCACGGAAACACTGTTTATCTTCCTGCTGGAGCGGTACCTATTTATCTACTTTCACTTGACGTGCTTTTGAACTGCCAGGTGGGCAGGAGCAGGGACCGAACAACGGGAGCTCACCCCTTCGCGGGGATTCGAACCGCCGACCTTCTGATCGGCAAGCCCTAGGCTCTGTGGTTTAGACCACAGCGCCACCTGCGTCCCTACAGCCACAGGTAAATTACAGCAAATGTCTTTTATTCTGCTGGTTGTCAGTAAAGGAGGTGCACATGGACCTTTTCCCATAGTTGCCTTCTTTTCAGGTTTTGCAGTTGTGTGTTTTCTCTTCTTGGACTTTTTTTTATATATAAGAGAATTGGGTTTTGACAGCTTGAGCCAGCAAGTCGCATTCATCTTCAGTTAATCTGAGTTCCCTTGAATAAACAATTTTTCATTTCTGCTAAAGAAGCACCACACTCATTCGTTTTATTGAAAGCATGCTCTTCTGAAGACTTCTGCTTCTAGTGGAAGCGTGAGAATCTGGGATCTGCCGCTTGCGTGCTACAGGAAGCTTCACAGAGATAAACTTTGGTTTAGAAGCAGAAGTGAAGGGTGGCTTTGTGACACATCCAGAGCTTTCTTCATTCCCTGCTTGATTATGAAGAACAGTCCCATCCAGAAAAAGAGGCTGACAGCTCCACATTCTTTGACAGAATGTGCGTGATGCTTGGTCAGGGCAAATGTAGGTAAAGTTTGTCATGGGGGGAAGGGGCAAGGAAAATGAATCTATATGATTACAAGATGTCTTGGAAGAAATATCATCTGTTGCCAACTGCATTATTATTTATGTTGAGAAAATGGGAGAGCTTTTTAAAAAGCAGTTTGCATAAATGAGACAAGCTGTGAGGTTGGCCATGTTTTAAATTTTCCATACACCCTGGCAAAAAAGATTAACCCAAACAGCCTGTGCTTTATGACACACTTGATTTCTTAGTGTAATTATGGCTGTGATTTACAGACTCTGTATTTTTTTACAACTCATCTGCTTCTATTGCAGGTACAAATGTGGTTCTCTTTTTCACTTTCAAATATTAAATCTAACTACAAAAGAGTGATAGTGGCAGGAGACTTAATAAAGCATTACTTGTTGTTTTTATAAATTATTGCTGTTTTCCTATACAAAAGTATCAATACATGCAGAAGGCCATATCTCTTAAGGCTCATCAAAGTAGCTATCCGCCTCAAATCTTTTTAGAACTGCTAAATCTTTCTGTATTTTTCTTTAAATCTTTCTCTGCAATTTGACATCAATTGCTAATAAACAAATATGGATATTTCAGCAGATAGTTACAGAATCACATTTGAGAAGCACTTGGTCTAGCCTGAATGTCATCCTGAGCAAAACCATGGCTTCATATGAGTATGCAGGCTCTTCCTTGTTGTTCATTTGTTGTGTTGAGCTAAAATGTGTCATCCAAACCCAAGCTTGTGGTTTAGCTCTCCTGCACAAAACACAAGCTGTAAACCATAGGAACAGACCTTGGTTCCATGTTGCATTTAGCCTGGAGAGAGCTAACACATGAGACCAGGCTTGGATGACACACTAAGCCTGGGGAAGTTGCTCCCAATACCAGTCACCATACGGAAGCTGAGAAAGGTTCAGATAGTTTACCGCTGCGGAAGATAAGGCTCAGTAAAACAGTTCTAGATGTAGATATATATAGCTTGTAGATTTTGGCAGATAGAGATATACAGATACATGCAAGTACAAAGTATCTCTGTTGCTCTACACAAGTTCAGCAATTTAAGACATAACACCAGACAAGTAACACAGACAGACTGACACACTGAGCTGACATGCATTAATCACACATATAGTCAGGGCACTGGACCATTACCATAGCAACCGGCTTAGCTGACCTTGCACCTGCAATTTGCTCATCCATGGGGTGAGGTAATTTACACTCATGAAGGAAATTAACCCTTTATCATGTCCAGTTACTCCAACAAGCCAAACTCTGTTAATTCAGTGCAGCTGCAGAAAGCTGGGGAGGAGCAGAGCAGCCACTATCTCCTCGTGAGGAGCCTGCATGCTCATGCATTTGCACTAAGCCATGGCTTGGCTTCACATGACATGTGACCAAGCCTGTAAATATTAGTAATTAGTAAAGACAGGATGCATATAAATTCCATAAAGCTTGAGTATCACATATTACAGGAAAAGCTCTACATTCCCCTCTCCTCAATTCAGGATTACACTTCAAGCATCTGATGAAGCGGCTTGTGCTATAAAAAATGCATTGGTCTTTAAGGTAGAGAGTTGGAGTTTGAGCAAGGAGGTTTTGAGGGTGCCATTGTGGGGTTTGCAGGCTTTACCTATGGTGTTTCAAATATACTGGATTTCACTGTGTGCAGTGCTTTGGAAAGTAACCCCTGCATAAATGGGAAGTTGCCTGTATTATGTTTCCCTCCCCACTTCGTACTAACATATATAGTGGTGCCCCGCAAGACGAATGCCTCGCAAGACGGAAAACCCGCTAGACGAAAGGGTTTTCCGTTTTTCAATGCGCTTTGCAGGACGAATTTCTCTATGGGCTTGCTTTGCAAGACAAAAATGTCTTGCGATTCTTGCGATTTTTTTTCGCTCCCCACCCCCTTTTTCTAAGGCACTAAGCTGCTAATAGCCTTTTAGCAGCTAATCTGCCAATCCCTTAAGCCTTTAATAGCCGCTAATAGCCGCTACACCGCTAATAGCACTAATCCACTAATAGCGTTGCTTCGCAAGACGAAAAAACCGCTAGACGAAGAGACTCGCAGAACGGATTCTTTTCGTCTTGCGAGGCACCACTGTATATGCAGACTTTTGCATGTGTTTTTGCAGCTAGAAAAGTACTAAAGTATACTATATTGTATAATCTATTTTGGATCACAGGATCTGTGAATTCCTATGTGTTGTTAGAATAGATAAGCGGGGAGAAAGCACCCAACTGGCTATGGGTGATCATGTCATTGTCAAGGCCTTCCAGTGATGGTACGAGACCATCATAGACCGATTCAACTAGATTCTCAGCATCTGCTTAAATATTGATCTTCCTGATGTTTGCACATGGGTTGTGTATTCCTCCAGGATTTATACTGAATAAATCAATGGATAATACGTTCCAACAGCTTCTGTCAGCGTAGCAAGAGTCACATCCTACTTGGTATTCAGTACTAGGCAGACACATGCACTGCTTATAATTTACACATGATTAGCTATAGTGTATTGTGTATCACTCTCTAAATGCAATAATGGCTTCAGTTCTTTTAAGCAAAACATTCTAATTGTCCTAATTAACTTCAGCAGCCACACTGGTGTTTGTAGAAAACAAAAACCAGTTCTGACTTTTTTTTAAAAAAAGGAATGCCAAGGAGGAAAATGTGATTAATGGGAGCCATATGTTGCTTTTACACGTTTGTCCTGCAGTGGTTTGTAAGTCTGTAGCACTTCTAAACTAAAGCAAGTGGTCATCATATTGGAAAAGTGTCAGCACTTACATTTCCTGATACTTAGCCATATTTCGAAGAACAATGCAGATGACTGCTTCACCACAATACAGATGTTGTGTGCTTACACTAGTACTGGACCCACTTCAAGGTATTGCTCTTAGCCCTAAAAAGTTTGCGACCCAAGTATCTGTTGGTGCTTCTCTTCCAATACCAATCTCCCCAGTCTAACATTCTGCAGGAGGTGATCTGCTTGTGTGGCGGGTGTGTGTGTGTGTGTGTGCTTGAGAGAGAGAAAAAACACTTTCTGTGGTGCCACCCCATTTGTGAAATGCCCTCCCAGGAAACTTCCAGATGGTCAAATCATTTAAATGCCAACTGATGACTTGATTGCTTATCCATGCCTTTTGATGTGTATTGACAATAGAGTTTGTGTTAAGTCCCCTGTGGGTACTTTCTATTTGACTTACTGCTCTTTTAATTTTTAATTTTTTTATGTGGGAAAACTAGTTTGTACCACATGTGAGATTCTTGTTTGTTAACTACTGATGGTTGCTACATCAGTTTTCTCTAATCAGAAGCAATAGAAAACTGCTATTTGTTCGAACCTGCAGTCAGTAGCGTTCTGTTTCCACTCCTCACATGCGAAAAGGGAAGGGTGAATTGTGTGAGCTCTAGTCTTGCTGTAGCATGCTGTTTTAACACATATCCATGATTCAGTTTTGTATCTGTTGTCAAAGGAGCACAAAACAGCCTGTCCAGCCATATAGCCAGGATATGGCCTTCTATGCAATGCAGCCCATATATAAAGCATGTGATACCATGACCTGCTTCCAGTCTCTTAAGAATGGTTAAGAGGATTATGTCTGCACTCACCCTGTTGCCTAAGACAATAAAGCAGTGACTCTGGAGTCATTACTGTAAAATATTATAGTTCAAAGGCTTCATGCATAATTGAAAACAGGCAAAATTATAATATATTTATGTAGCTATTTGAAGCATTGACATCTGGGTATATATAGGCTAGTGCGGTATAAGCATACAGAATATAATTCTATCCTTCCAACGAGCTATTGTCTGTCCAAATATATTATGCAAAATGTGGGACAAACTACGGTACTAAAAGTTAGCAGAATAAAGTTATTTTTCCAGCAGGCAACTTCTTGGTTCAGTTATTTTAAGGGTCGGACTTGGGGCAAACATTGGTGTGGCAAACTTAACTTAGAAATGTAACTTGAGTGTCTGTACTTTATATATTTCATTCTCATTCTCTTCCTCCCACCCCCTGCCCAGCTGAAAGGGAAACCTTGAGTTTAACCCCATTATTTTCCTGCAATACAATACTTCCATCCTTGTCCAAACCGTTTAGATGAAAGGTATGTGATAGAATCCATCTTCCCCCCACGTCTCAAAGTGCAGTTGACTTTTCTGCTCTATTGCCCATACACCTGCAAGCCTGCCCTTCATTTCCTCTTGTGTCGACCACAGTACAGTAATTTATTATTGAGACCAAACTCAAGATCACTTAACATGGATTAGTTATCCTCTAACAGCCATGAACTTTCTGGTTGTATTCAACAAGACTCATGCCACTTTTAATACTTCCTCTCTTGCTCCAGGCTGAAGCCCCCAGTGGTGTAATAGCAAAACATGCAAGAGTTCAGGGTAATAAGCATGTGGTGAGGTCTGCTGACAGCTCACAGTGTGGCTGGATGCAAGATAGTCAGATGTAAGACCAGCTGTTAAGTAGAGAGCTTGGAGCGTTGCTTCAGCGCTGGCCTGGAGCCAAAGGAGAAAACTGCTCAGAATTGAAGGGGCTGCATAGCCAGCCTGGAAAATATACTTACTATATGACAGCAGACAGTGCTCTCCCAAGCTGCAATTGATCTTTAAGAAGGTCATTTGAAGCAGAGGATAAGGTCCAGGAAACCTCTTCAGGCACACAGAGGGTGGAGGTATTGTTCCTCTTGAAGGTCTTCTACCTCCTCCATGGAAGTCTCTAGCAAGGTGGTGACTTCAGAAGTTGTCTTCTGAACCAGTTCTTCCATGTTGTTGGAACCGTTTTTTGGTTGGAGTGGCGGCAGCTAAGATTTGGGATGGATGCTTATGGATGTACTGAAGGATTCTAATCTGGTTCAGCTATTCTGAACTTGGAACCAGGGGTTTGCTAGTTCTGGTTAACCTAAAGTACACGGGGGGTAATCTTCTCAGTATTTCCTTAGTGGTAAACTCTTGCTTTTTCCACGCCCTTATTAAGCTAAGCTAAGGTAAAAGCTTAATAGCAGCATGAGGTCAGTTGCCATGGCAATCGCAAAGGAGGGGAGATTTCTCTAGCTGAGGAATTACATGTGTGCAGGGGAATATGCACAATGGCCATTGGTTATGCACATTAACCACTCTACATTACCCTTAAGATACCTAAAAGGTAGTTTTCCCATTTTTGAGAAAAAATGTATGCCTATGGATTTGCTTATTCCTTTCAATGCATAATAAAACACTAATTTGTAACATACAAAAGGTTGCATAACTATATTAATTTCCTTGTCGATGGCATGCCTTTTGTAGTGTGTTTTAGAGACAATATTTCAAATGCAGTTAATTGGCAAGTAAGCTGATAAGCATACAGTAGTCTTACTGTGAGTTGCCATCTGTTATACTGCAGACAGAAAGTATCACAATATTTATTACAATATTTTTATATAATGTATGGAACTTCTTACTTCATTTATCTTCACAGCAGTTTTAGGAGGGAAGTTCTCCTTTCAAAAGATGGAGATTTCATACCTTAAAAGAGTAGGAGATTCAGAATGAACCTCTGGAGAGTTGTACTAAGTTAAGCTTTGGACACTTTTGAAAGAGCTGCAATGGCTCTTGGGGGGATATTAGAAAGGGTTCATAGTTTATCTCTATGGATTTAAAAGTCAGAAAAAGTAGCTCAGGTCTAAAGTTTTACGCATAGCTGCAAAAGCTTCCTGAGGAGTATTTCATTGACCATTTTGCTGTTTAGTAATTTCAGTTCTAAATCCTGGTATGTTGGTGGGACAGGTTACCTGCCACACATTCAGGGTCCCATATATATTGGTGTGAACCTGAAGGACATGTGTACATTGGTGCATGCAATTGCTGCTGTCAGGGAGTAGCACACTCTTGATTTTGGCAATTGCATGTAGCTAAATATCTCTTTAGATCTATACCATGGGTAGGCCAGATCCTGCTCAATCGCCTTCTAAATACGGCCCGTGGACCATCCTGGAGTCAGCATGTTTTTACATGAGTAGAATGTGTGCTTTTATTTAAAATGCATCTCTTGGTTATTTGTGGGGCATAGGAATTCATTCATCCCCCTCCCCCAAAAAATATAGTCCGGCCCCCCACAAGGTCTGAGGGACAGTGGACTGGCCCCGTGCTGAAAAATTTGCTGACCCCTGATCTATACCCTCCCCCACATGGTATACCAGGAATGTGCTGGGAGGAAGTGTCTTCCCTTCGCCTTCTCCATAACTTGTTTTCTTCCATCAAACAGGCAGTTCTTGTCTGCATTCGGAAGCGGTGTAGTGCTAATGCTGGTTGACTTTACCACATGCTTTTCTCCACGTGCTTTTCCTAACAGTGGCTATCAGCCCTTCCTAATGGAGAGGGATCTAGTAGAAGATTAGTTAATTGCATTTCAAGGACTGCAGTGAGGAATTAAGAGTAATCAATGGGCACACATATATCCATTATTTCCTACCTTGAGTTTGTATGCCAAAAAGTGCTATAGAAATTATCATTTATAATCTTAATTATTAAACGATTTGCCATTAATGTGCCCGAGCTTTAGCATAGTTATTAACTGCTTCTGTGTAACTGCATGTGCCCCTAAGCTTCTTTTAGGTATTAATGATTTTAAGAGATAAAGATTACAGCACATAAGAATGGAGAGAGAGCATGGAAGAGTAACACAGCTGATGGTGTGCCTTGTGGAATAACTAAGAAGTATTCCTCTAGTTGCACTATTATAGTTATTAAGGTAAATCCTTCAGTTTTATGCCAACAACTTGAGGAAATCTCTCTCTCCCTTCCTTCCTTCCAGACACTTCCTTGTGTATTGGGGAGTGAAAGGGAAGCTGACTGTCTAGATTGCCTTACCCCAAGCAACATGCACTGCTCTGCTATGACCGCTCCCCTTCCCTGGGGGTGTGGCATTGCTGGCAGACATCCAGGACCTCACAGTGACCCAGGAGTGGGTGGAGGGATGCTGCCCACATCATTAGGGCTCCCGGTCATGTCATGGCCCCCCCCGGCTGACCAATCGGGTTAGCCGGGGGCGTTGCCGCTTGCCGTTTAATCCACGGAGGGGAGGTTGTTGCCTCCACCTGCCCCTCTTTGTAAAGGGTATCCCATTAAAGGGATCCTGGGGTGTGGTTCCTGTCCAAAGCCTGGGCATGGGCTAGGGCCATGCCACGACCCCATCGGTGACCCGGGGGGGATGCTCTTAATTGATGTATATCATAGGGCTCCCCCTATCGGTGGTTGACCCTTGAAAGACTTCTTGCAAACAGGCAGGAGAGTCAGGATGTAGTCTGGCTTCACCTAAATGCCTAAGCCAAACCACTCACATCTGTAACCAATAAAGTGGTGGCCTAATTTATCCCATTAACCCAACATACTTGTGTCTGTGTGTTTATTTCTGAGGGGAACTGCGGTGTCCGGGGCCTCGCCAAGCAAGACTGTATACCATTCAGCCAGCCTAGGCCTGTAAATGGTAGTCTTTTCAGTCTCAGTACTAGAGCACTGTTCAAATTTTCATCATGATACTTTTGAAAATAAACAGCGTAATCCTAGACATACCTATTCAGGAAAGAAGTCCTATTGGGTTCAGCGAGACTTGGACCATAATAAGTATATATAGGATTGCAGACTAAGTCATGATGGAAAAAATATACATCTTATTTGAAAAACAATGAATTTGTGGGATCTATCAATAATAATGAAATAATTAATGGATTTTTATCCGTTGTGCTACTGCAGGTCAAGGCTACAGACAGAGATTCAGGGAATTTTGGGCATATTGAGTATTTTCTATATGATGGATTCCATAACTATGAAAAATCAAAAGCGTTCCAGATTGACCCGAGCAGCGGCCACATATGTGTCTCACAGGATATTGACAGGGAAGAAGACCCATCCACATATGATCTCCTGGTGAAAGCGGTAGATGGGGTAAGTTTCACACTTGGATAATTCCACTTTAGCAACCATTTGTTGTTTGTCAGGTGTGAAGGTAATACTCACTGTTTGTCACTACATCTGGTAACCTAGATCAGTTGTATTAATGCAGTCGTGTTAATAAACTATAAATCCCGGGCCGTGTTCTAACGATCAACTTAAAATATAGTTTAGTGAGCCATTGTTTATAAACCATAGCTTAGGGTTACATGTGAACCAGGCCACTTTCTGTGACTACATCTCGCAACAGGGAGTTCCCTAGGTCAGCTGTATTATATAAGGATTTACCTCAGTAGCAGTGAGTTCGTGGGACTTCTGCAGGGGATTTTGACAGGTGTGTGGGACAAACCTACTGTCATTTGTGTGACACCATAGAGACATAATAACATCAAGCGATCAACAGGTGGGCAGCTCTACACACCTTCCAAATTTGGCCCGCAACACTGATCTTGATAAGGATCTGATCTGTGGAGCCATTAAGTTTCACCCCTTATTCCTTAGTGTGGAGCAGTGGACAATTCATACAGTATTTATGGTTTAAACGTTTGGAGATAGACATACTTTTTCACAGGGTTTCTTTTTAAAGTTTGTGAAACCTTGTTAGACCTTGCAAAAGGACTTAATCACCCCCCGAGTTCCATTTAAGTACATTTATTTAAGCATTTAGCGGAGAGATTTAAAAACGGAAAGTTTCTTTTAAAAGAACATAAAACACATAATTAACTAGCTACATTTTCCTTATCAGGATAGCTAACATTTGGTTACTGACATTTCCAAGCAGCTTGCAATTGAGGGCAAATGGACACTTACCTTGTTTTTTGTAGAAACAGAGCCAGGCTTTGATTCTTCACTGATGGCATGAAAGCCAAAGAGAATCTGGCAATCTAGATTCTGGCAAGGTGTTTCTAGGGAGCGCAGTAGACTATAGACTAATAAACAGGAGGTGGGAATTCACACGCTGCAATCGGATAGGTTGAAGTGACCATGTGTCTTTAAGGTGTTTCCTACATTTTCGTTAATTAATAGTTTGCTGAGTCTTTGTGTGAGAGAAGTGGAGGGTAGTCCACAAACATTTGAATGTGGAATGAGGCTCTACTGGCTGTCAGTTCCTAGGCTTGAGGTATTAAAGAAGGAGGAAGGAGGTCGTTTTTCATTGCATTCACCCATTCTCCTGAAAACACATTTCTTTCTTTGGCATCGTTTTTCATCCCATTCCCAACTCCAAAAATCATCTGGAAAAGCAAACACCAAACACTTTGGACCAGCGATGTAAAGCACTGCATCTGACTAGTGTTGATGGGAAAGGTTTACAACTCCCAAGAATTAGGCTTTTAGCAGTAGTGGTCACTTCTTTTGGGAGAAAGGAAATAACATCGTTTTCCTTCTTCCTTCACGTGTTAAACAAACTTTTCTGTGAAGCCCAGCACCGAATATATTCATAGCATGCACAGACTCAAGTTGCCTTCATTGTACATTAATTCCCTTTATTTCTTCCCAGGCATTTCATGATGCTGTCTTGTAACTGCAGCATGACAATCTCGGTGCCAGCCTAAATAGACAATACAGCCATATGAGCTATTCTTGGGAGAAATGAAAGGCTCATTGAGAAATAATGTTGATGGATGCTTCAACTCCACAGCAATCACTGCTCAAGATGTGCAAACAATAAACAAAAGACCCAGTATAATTTTCTGGGTGATGTTGCTTTATACAGTAGATTTTGTATGAAGTCCTCTGCTTGAGTAGTAGGGCAGAGGTTCATGGTTGAGAGTAATGAGAAGCAGTTTCAACTCTTGTAGCAGAACCTCAATGCTAAGTTGTAGAAGAACTGCGTATCTGAGGATGGTAGAACTCTACTCTCTTACAGCAATTAGGCATCAATCCTAAACACTCCTGCAAGGCTGTTTAACATAGTCAGTCTTACTTCCAAGTTGACATCTGTAGGAGAAATGACACTTTGTGTATACAGTCATACCTCGGGTTAAATATGCTTCGAGTTGAGCACGTTCGAGTTGTGCTCCTCAGCAACCCGGAAGTAACAGAGCGCATTACTTCCGGGTTTCACCGCTTGCGCATGTGCAGACGCTCAAAATGACATCACGCGCATGCGCAGAAGCGGCGAAAAGCAATGCGTGCATGCGCAGACGTGCCGTCGCTAGTTACGTTTACCTCTAGATGCGAACGGGGCTCCGGAACGGATCCCGTTCATATCTAGAGGTACCACTGTATTGAAGAGTTTTGAAGCAGGAATGATGCAAGATCGTGGCAGAGTCAAAACATGATTGGTTGTCACCGTTCATGGCAGAGATGAAGTATCTACTGAATTGCGATAAGGGACATTCCCAAATAAGCAATGGTATAATTTATTGATTTTATGAGTGGCTGGCCGCTTAGCTTTGCAAACTTACAGTTAATTGATATTGAACTGCAAGTCTGCAAGTGGGAGAATCTCTGTCCATTCCCCATGTGGCAGGAAAATTGATTGGTGTGTCCTCCAAGTTCCTGCATTATAAATGTGGGTTCTAGCTGTACTTGCTCTGATCTTCGTATGGAGATGAGAGCTTTATGTCTGCTTGACACAGTGAAAGACTGAAGGAGACATATATATTTTCAGAATATATAATTTTTTTTTTTACTATAATGATGTTTTTTCTGCTTTTATTGTTCTTTGCCTACTGATAAACTGTAAAAATGAAAAAAAAATATATGTTAGGATCCTTTCAGTAAAGCAGCTACTAGTTCTGACTCTATCAAACAAAGGAAAAAGTAAATGAAATTTATAATTATTATCTGAACAAATTTAAATCTACCAGACATGATAAATTACTGGTTATCTAAGTTATACATAGTACTTGTTATGTTCCTAAAGTAACAAAGTGACCTTCAAACTGAAAGGGATGCAGAAAAATAATTTAAAAGTGTATATTTTCAATTCTTCCTTCCTTTGAATTTTGCCCGTGTGAAAACATGCCTCAGCTCTAGCTTCAAGCTGATGAAGAGGGTTGGTCTTTCCTTTGGCTCTGTGCTTCCAGAGAACTCCAAGTGCTTTGACACCACCAAGTCCCCCAGATCAGATGTGGGACTTCCTTTGACATAGCTGAAATAGTCCCCAGCCAGTTGATCTAGAAAGCACAGCATGATCAGAACTCAGAGTAACTTGAAATTAACAAGTGGTTATGATGGCTTCTTTAGTGACAAGATACATTAAAGTAAACAGCTGTATAATTTTTATACTGTTCAGTTACATTACATTGCTATCCAGAGGTCCTTTAAGTCTGTACACTTTCCCTTCGGCTATCTTGGGATTGGCTGAGCTCCAGCAAGGTGAAACAGGTCTAATTGCATTCATGCCTTCAGTGCTTTGTTATAACTGACGATTTGACTTGGCATTTGTTGTGATTCATTCAATAGGGTGGCCTGAGTGCTCAAGCTTTCGTCCGCATAGAGATAGAAGACATTAACGACAATCACCCTGTCTTCGACCCAGCGACTTACACGACAAGCATCAGCAGTCATACGCAGCCAGGAACAGAAATAATCAGTGTCGTTGCTACGGACAAGGATTCTGGAATATATGGAGTTGTGACTTACGAATTGCTGCCGGGCGACTTCTCTTCCCTGTTCACAGTGGATACATCTACAGGTATGATACAAGGTGCATGAGACCCACAATTTAAAATCATATTCTGCTGGTACAGATCAGGATAACTCCCAGAACACTGCGCAAAGGGAGGAGAGGGCTGATGGTTTTGCTGGGCAAGCTGAAATGGTCTCTGATGGGACCATATCGCTACATGGAATTCCACGCTTAGTGTTCGTATCCAATGATGTCTTTGGAATATACACTTTTTGTGAGAACAACCTACTCCGCACTACCCTCCCACTGAAGACAATGTCAGTATTTAACACTGCCTTAATTGACTATTTCAAATGACATAGAATGTATTTCAGTAGAATGCCTTTCATGAAGAGGAACCTAGACCGTGAAAACCTGGGCTTTAATAAATCTTGTTACAGTGCTTACTCTTCTGTTACTGCTGCTTTCTACAAGGCTTCCTTCCAGTTAAGTGTGCATAGGAGTGTGACTTTAGGCCTAAACCCAACGCAGAATTAGGTGTGCTTAATCTTGTCAGTTTCAGTGGGGTTAAGCAAGTTAAATTCTGTGTTGGATGAAGTCTGTCTTCAAGGTGCTGTCTCTCCTCACCCCACCATGTCCTATTGAACATTGTTTCTTCATCAAGTGAAAAATCATGTTCTCCCTATGCATTTATGCAGCATATAAATGGATTTTCCCTGGGTTTTGTGAGGAGACAGTTGGTCTGCTGAAATCGTAACATATGCTAAAGATGAGCTTGTGAAAGTACACACAGAATATGAAGAGTGCAGCCATGAATATGGCAAAGATATTTTGAGTGATTCCTTTGTTTATCTTTGTAGCTAATCTTCTCCAGTAAAGCATTTAACTTGCTTGGAAATTCCTGCATGTGGGTCATGACTGCTTCCATGTAACATGCAGCTTGTTGCTTGTTCCAGCTTGGATTTCTGAAATCATTTCAGAAGAGCTTGCTTCAGGACAGTTTTTGGTGTTTAAAGTGGTAAAACATTCTGGATATAAGGTATTATTTGTGGCCCATCATGGTTTACTTCAGTCGTAGTGGCTGGTATCATTGGCTCTGCTTAGCAAAGCAAACATTTGGTGTAGAAGACCTGTTCTGTCACAGGTTTTGACAAATGCAGCAGTAAAATAACATTGGATTGTGTGTTTTCTTTTTTTAATCCCAATTTGACTGTGAATGTGATTTTGTCTTACTCTTTATTACAGGAAGAATTAATCTATTTTAATTTCTAAACTGCACATGGCATTTTTATATGGTGTGTAACAAAGCAAAATCAATGCACACATGAAAGGGTTGACATGAGTAAAGACAGATTGTGAGATTGAAATCGTTTATTTTGGAACATTCTGAAACCACATCCTTTTGAAGAAAGCCTTCCTTAGTTTTTTGTCCAATCTGCATAAGTAATTGATAGCACATTGAGACCACTGAAAGTAAATGGGAGTAGGTTAATGCGTTTGGCTTTGACCTTTTGAGAACCAGTTGTTCAGTAACGGAAATCCTATTCGTGGTCTGAACTTAGCCACTAATGGATTCATGCCTCTGTTAAAAAGCACCACAGAATTTAACCTAAGTAAGATTGAGTGGAACTTTCAGGTATGGAGAATACTGGGAACAATTAGGGTTTAAAATGGCTCAGGGGGGAATTTGCAGTAGAAGTTTCTGGAACTAATCCAAAGCACTTTTGTGTATGAGAGTTATTCACTGAGTACTGGCTAGAACCTGACCCAGTAACTGAGCACCTTGGAGGATGGGGACTTGTTCTGATGATCCAATAGCTCGCCTAACTGACTGAGCAAATCACAGCTCAAAACCCTTCAGAAAATGTGTACTGCTACCCTTCTTTCTGCTAGCTTAGGATTCCTCAAGAATGATTTTGCGCTCTCTCTCTCTCTCAGTCCTTTCTCTAAGCATGGAGCAAATTATGGGACACTGCATTTGTATCGCTGAACAACAACAACAACAACAACATTTTATTATTTGTACTCCATCCATCTGGCTGGGTTGGCCCAGCCACTCTGTGCAACTTCCAACATATATCAAAACATAATAAAACACTACACATTAAAACAAGGTTTTCATCACCCTTATGGCTTTAGTATCTGTGTGTTTCCTCCATTTTGCAGTTTTCCTGAATCCAAGCACAGTTATACTAATATTAAGTATGTTAATATCAAATGTTAAGCAGTAAGAACAAATGTCGGTAGTTTCCAGATTGGCATCTCCTTTTCAAAAACCAGACTTCCTGTATAAATAGATGCCTTTGATGACTCTCTGGAAACTGCAGTTGCTTCAGAATACAGGTAGCCAAGTGAGACTGGTGATTAGGAACACATCTCACCAATGTTCAAAGAATTTCACTGGAGAGTGGTTTTCTTCCAAACACAATTCAGAGTTTTGGTGCCTACCTTTAAAGCTTCACGTGACTCAGGGCTCAGTTACCTGAAGAGCAGCTGCTTCCACAACAGCCTACCTGTGCATTAGGATCACTGGTATATTCTTCAGAAGCTGTCTGGAGGGCTCCTTCTGTCTAAATTAAGTGGGTTATGATTGGAGGAGAGCCTTCTCGGTGGTGGCACCCTGTTTGTGGAATTCCTTCCCCAGGAAGGCTCTCTTCCTTTTGCCATCAGGTAAAACTTTTTTTATGCTTTTGGCCTTTAAAAATGTGATTATTTTAATGGCTGTTTATGTTTTCAATATTTTGTTTTCTATCATTTAATTGTTATGCAATCTGCCCTGGAATGACAGCATACATTATTTTAAATAAATAAGTGAATACATAAAGTAGCCAGTTCAAGGAATGTTTCACATAGAGGCCAATGACTCCTGAGATAGGTGGAAGGAAAAGCATTTGACCTTTTGTATAGAAATTGCTGGGATTGATCAATACAGTGGTACCTTGAGTTACAAACGCCTCAGGTTACAAACTCTTCAGGTTTCAAACTCCGCTAACCTGGAAGAGTTACCTCGAGTTGAGAACTTTGCCCCAGGATGAGAACGGAAATCATGTGCTGGCGGCCCATTGGCAGCAAGAGGCCCCATTAGAGAAAGTATGCCTCTAGTTAAGAACAGTTTCAGGTTAAGAACGGACCTCCAGAACAAATTAAGTTCGTAACTAGAGGTACCACTGTATATCAATTACTACAAATGTGTGAGATGATTTAATATTTTGATGTACATATTCCATTCCTTTATTATTAAATTTGGACATCATGCCAAACCATGATATGAGCTTCCAAGTATAGAGGCTTAGTACCACTTGTCTACTTTAAATTTGTGTCTACACAGCACTCCAACCACTTGACTCAGTAGCCTACAGAGTTGGAACATTGTCTGTATATAGGAATAACAAAAGTGTTTTTGTTGAGTCAGGCTATTGGTCCATCTATCTAGCCCAGTATTGTCTAGTCAGGCAGCAGCTCCTCAGCGTCTCAGAGACATTTCCCATCACTTGTTACCTGCGCCTTTTAGTAGGAATGCCAGGGATTGAACCCAGTACATTTGGTGTACAGTGGTACCTTGGGTTACAGACGCTTCAGGTTACAGACGCTTAAGGTTACAGATTCCACTAACCCAGAAATAGTACCTCGAGTTAAGAACTTTGTTTTAGGATGAGAACAGAAATCGTGCAGCAGTGGTGCTGTGGCAGCAGCGGGAGGCCCTATTAGCTAAAGTGGTACCTCAGGTTAAGAACGGTTTCAGTTTAAGAACGGACCTCCAGAACAAATTAAGTTCTTAACCCAAGGTACCACTATACAAAGCATCTACATGATCGCTAATCTGTGGATCCCCTTGGTCTGCCAGTTCAGACATCAGTCAAACTATAGTTAACACAAACCATAATTTACCAACTGAGAACTCCTATTTATGGTGTGCAAACCAATATGCTAATAGGTAGATGAGCTTCCTTAACCATGAGTTTGGCTTGTTGTCTGAACGGAACTATCTTACTGGGTTGTGTCTGCCATAAGAAAGAGAGGTAAAGCAGGATTTTTGTAACATTCAAGAACACAAAAAGCTTCTGTTCTGTATTCTTTGTCCAGGCTTTTTCTATGTGTTGCTGTGGTTACCATCAGGAAAAGCGGCCTTAGTCAATCCAGTGCATAAGGTCGTAAAGGTAACAGGCAGCAAAAATCCAGTAAACCAAGATAAGCTGCCCTTCCGGTGATGTACAACATAAAATATACAATCAGTAATTAAAGCATTAATAAATTGCAACGCTAAAAAACAGTACACCAACGCAGCATAATAACAGAACTGGATTAAAGGCTTTGTGCATCGCTGACTCATGTTTCTCAAGAGACTGAAGTTTTTGTACTTAATTCTTAGTTCATAGATCAGACAAATAGGCAGGTTGGAGAAAAATTCATTCTGAATAGGTCACTGGAAATGAGCATTGACCTGCCTGAGTGTTAAGTTGCTTCAGCTGCCAGATTTGAAGGTGAGTTTGGGTGACGAACTGTGCATACCTTTTTAGCCATCTGCCTGCTGTCTGAGTTGGCTGTCAAATCGTATTAGTTGGAAGCCATCTGGGTATAGTTAATCTATATTTTTCCTCTTAATAGCTTATTTTTTCAAAAACACACACACAACCCCCCCCCCCAACTACACTCAGTGTAGGTTTGCTCTACTGCAGGTGATTACTAATTGAAAGAGCCTAGAAATCCGGAAAATTATACCTTTAAATGGTTAGAAGTAAACCAGTCCATTTGAATGATCTACTTCATTCTACCTGCTGCTGTTGACTACTAACAAATGCATACTTCACACATGCTTTAGTTACCTGTAGTTAAAGAGCTGTGTATCAGAAATGTTAAATAAATTGCCAGAACAAGCAAGTCAACCAATTAGAAGCTGCAGGCAGATGGCCACTGTTTTGCACCATGCAGCTGATTGAAAGCAAATCCTGAATGCCCAGAATGCAATGCTGCATGATGCAGGGTGGTGGGCAGAGCAGGCACAGATGAATTTGAGGTTTGCAGTAAGTTTGGTTTCCAGCCAGCCACAGGGCTGCTGGCCAGAGGATGCTGTAAATTAGTTTCTTCTGGAACAGCAAGAATGGTAAAAATGAATCAAAGTTCTACGCAAGGGGTGGGGATCTGGTGGGTGGGCTGGATCGCTAATCTGCCTTCCCTGTGAGCCAGCTGAGAGTCTCACCCACCAGTCAAGCACCTGAAGAATCTTCCCCAGTTATGGCTTGGGTGTACCTCATAGTTTATTCTTGGTTTCTGTACCAGGAAGGAACTGATGAGTTGCCTGCTCAGAACTAAGGTGATCTGTGCCCTTCATTGTATTAATTGCTGGTGGCAAAGTAGAAGCCATCTGTCAGCTTGCCTCATGCTGGGAAATGTGGGCTGTGGTTTCTGCATTTACTCAAAGGTCAGGTTACCAGTACTTAACTTAGTATAGCAATCAGCATGTTACTTACCTGGAGGTAAGCGGATTTGTATCCAGGTAAATGCAAGCCTATGCCTAACAAAGGCTACAGGTAATTCCGTTGATTCGCTCTAATCCACCCTACAGTTTGAACCAGAAAGAAGCACATCGGGGGCTGTGCATGTACCATAGGGTAAAATCTCATTTTCTGTGCAGCAGGTGCTGCAAAAATAATAATATATGCACTGAGAGTAATCCTATTATTAGTATAGGGTTTCTCTGATTACTTGCAGCTGAATATGAAATATAAGTTTCCCATTCTGAGTGAAAGATCTATGTAGATCTTGTTTAACAGATCTAATTCCTTCAAGATTATACACTCAAGAAAACCCCTCACCTTCAAACATCCTCATGAACAAGACAGATGTGCTCAGTAGTACCAATGTGCAAATGGAGCTATTTATATGCCACAGCTTTCTCCTTACCTTCAGAATGGAAGTTGTTCTGCTACTGAAGTGAATGTGGAAGTCTCAGTAGAGCAGGGTGTGCCACGCTTTGGTTCATGGGCCACCAGTGGTCTGTGAGCTTCATTGAGGTGGTTCACTGTCTGTGGATTTGTAGTTGAAGATGGGAGACAGCACATCCATTGCATTCAATAGACTGATTTTAGTTGCTCATATTATCTATTTTATTGTATTGCTGTTTGAATTCCATGGAGTACAATGAAATGCAATATATAAGAAATAAAAGAAGCAATACAAATACAATAAAAAAACCATACAGCATCTGACGCAGCACGTTACTATTGTTGCTGCAACAGGCAGAAAAATAGTTAAGTGCTCCACCAAGATGCTCAGCAATTTTCAAGTGGTCGATGGGGTGGGGAGAGGGGAACCTTAGGAACCAGGGCAGCAGAAGATCTCTGAGATTCCCTTATAAAATGAGTGGCAGAAGCAGCAAAGGCTGTAGGTGTTGAGGTCACATCTTGGCAGGAGCAAGAGAGCCATTGGGCACACCTGCGCCTTAGCTGACATGCCTCTTCCATGGTTTAGTAGACTAGATGCAGAATGACACAAATACACTAGCAGTATGTGTACTGTAGTGTCCACTACAGTTTTGGATGGTGCACTAGGTGAAAGAATCAATTGAAGCCAAACTGGGTAGTATTACCTACTGGTTGGGGGTACCATATTGGGGGTGGGATGTTATCCTCAAAGTGCAAAGTCCCTCTTCAGCTTACCTTCCCTTTGTTGCACATGCCGCTCAGGGGTTTTTCTGCTACTCTCCAAGGCATGGAAAAGCAAAGGTAGCCGTGTTTTTTTACTCCATCTCTGCTGAATTACTGCAGTGTTTTTTCATGCTGGGTAAACAATATTTGCTGTTTTCTGTGTTTGCTATAAAACACACACACACACACACACACTTAAAGTGATCAAGAGGCAGTTTGTTTTTGTAGTGGTCTGGCAGTGTAAAATGGAAATTTTGTGAACTGCACCTTTTGGTTGTCTGTAAGTATTTATCTGCTTCATCTGTTTTCCATTCTCCTCCTTAACGCTTTATCCCAAATTAGTCATTCAGCTGATTAAACAATTCTACATTGTTAAGTCAGATCTTGTTATTCACCATTCTTCCTACTCCTGTCTGAAATGCTGGAACTGCTGTCAGTCAGTATAGAAAATACTGATGGTCTGACTGCATGAGGCATATGAAGTGGTCTTGATCTCCAGCGAGTACATATAGGGTGGCTTCCTCCTCCTCCTCCTCCTCCTCCTCTTCTTCATTACACCTGATCCTTCATGGAATTTCCATGCCTTCTATTGCCCTACATTCTCTGTTGAAAAGCTGTGCTTTGCTATTGGAGAGAAGCACTTGTGAGCATCTTGCCTCCTTGAGTTGCACTAAACTTTAATAAATGAAGTCATTGGTCCTGTGCCTCAGTCTATAACAGATGAGAATTAAAGGTAATAGGTTGGTTCCAGAAGTGCCCTTTCAGATGTTGAAGGCATCTCCCACTCATGGATGGGCTGCTTGCGCAAGTAGAGCCTAGCTGAAATATGTTCTTCCCTTGCACATTCCCTTGCACAGACAGAAGTGTGAGAACTTGCCTATTCTAGCACAGGGTGAACTCGAACCGCCAACCTTCTGATCGGCAAGCCCAAGAGGCTCAGTGGTTTAGACTACAGCACCACCCTTGTCCCATGGATAGGGTATTGGAAAATGGAGGAAGTGGATTTAAATCACTGCTCACATATCCAAAATGGAAATAATGGCAAGGCTTCTTTGGAAGGGCAAAGAAGCTGAAGGCTGCATTGCAGATTCTTTTATGGTTAGGAGGCTTGGAAGAATCTGGACAATTGTTAAAGACATGAGCAAGTAGGCAGAGCTAGATTTGATTGCCTTCTTCTAGGCCAGGATGGAGAACCATTTTCAGTGGGTTGGGCAAGAGGCAAAAGTGTGCAGAACAGTGAATGTAAAATTTACTCTGTAGGCTTGTTTCTACATTCAAACACCCCACTCTATCCTGATGCTTGAACTCAGGAACCATTGTGCGAAATTTGGTCATACTATCCCAAGAGGTGTCCAAATCCACAGCAAACAGAAACTGTGTTCCAAAATATATAAATGATATAGGTGAACTTTCGTTTTTCTACTCTTGCAGTAGTGCTGTTGACACATTTTTATTTTTAAGTACACATCAGTTCTGTGGCTAACACTTCTGAACTTCAGAAATGACAGGGAGAGATAATTTTCTTGTCCCATTTGCTCACCTTTTCTTCTTCTTTACAGGAATTGTCTACCTGATAGCATCTCTCAGTAACGTGGAACATACCAGTGTGCTGTTGGCTGTTTCTGCCCGGGATGGAGGTGGCCTTGGTTCCACTGTTAATGCAGTTGTGACTGTGAAGATCCTGCAGACAGCTGTGGCTCCTGCTGTTTTTGAGAGATCACGTTACACTTTTTCCATCCCCGAAGATGCCCCTGAAGGGAGTGCCGTCGGAACAGTGAAAGCAAGGGAGCCCTTGAGTAAGTGGCCTTGGAAGACATTCAGACAGATTCCAGCGCCCCCTGATTTGTTACAGGCTACAGACATATGCAGCCAATATTGTGTTAAATGTTATTTTTATTCTTTCAGTGGAGAAAAGTACACAACTAAATGTGAAACTAGGTTTTGAATTAGTGTAATAGTAAGAAACTAATGGGACACCAGTGGCTCTGTGGGTTAAACCACAGAGCCTAGGGCTTGCCGATCAGAAGGTTGGCAGTTCGAATCCCCGCGACGGGGTGAGCTCCCATTGCTTGGTCCCTGCTCCTGCCAACCTAGCAGTTTGAAAGCACATCAAAGTGCAAGTAGATAAATAGGTACCACTCTGGCGGGAAGGTAAACAGCATTTCTATGCACTGCTCTGGTTCACCAGAAGCGGCTTAGTCATGCTGGCCACATGACCCAGAAGCTGTATGCCGGCTTCCTCGTCCAATAAAGCAAGATGAGCGCCGCAACCCCAGAGTTGGCCATGACTGGACCTAATGGTCAGGGGTCCCTTTACCTTTAAGAAACTAGTGCATTTTCCCACATTTGAGTGTTTCCTTGTGGTTTCTTGGGAACCGATATTAAAAGAGATATAAACAAACACATATACATACATACATACAGTATGTTTAAAAAATAAGTACTCCCATTATAACAGTTAAACTTTACAAGGTACACTGGGCTCATTGATTGTTTCCTCACCCGCACACATGGAGAGTCATGCAGCCATATCAAGGTAGGATATTGCTAGGTCGAGATGGGGAGGCTCACAGGCCCCCTTCCTCCATGCTTCCTAATGCGCTGTCATGCTGTATGTGTGCATGGTTTAGGAGAGGAGGGGAGGAGGCTTTATTGGAATCCTCAGTGTGTGAGCTCTGTAACTAGCATGCAAAATGTGCCCTATGTGTGTATTCCTTAATGGACTAGGAGAAATTGTGGTAGTGAAAAATGAGTATTGTTTATATGTAGGCAAAGTTGCTTGAAACAATTAGTGTTCAAATACTAGTGGTTGGCACTGTGGTCTAAACCACAGAGCCTAGGGTAGGGCTTGCCAATCAGAAGGTCGGCGGTTCGAATCCCTGCAACGGGATGAGCTCCTGTTGCTCAGTCCCTGCTCCTGCCAACCTAGCAGTTTGAAAGCACGTCACAGTGCAAGTAGATAAATAGGTACCGCTCCGGCAGGAAGGTAAACGGTGTTTCCGTGCACTGCTCTGGTTCACCAGAAGTGACTTAGTCATGCTGGCCACATGACCCGGAAGCTGTATGCTGGCTCCCTCGGCCAATAAAGCAAGATGAGCACTACTACCCCAGAGTCATTCTCAACTGGACCTAACAGTCAGGGGACCCTTTACCTTTTATGGCATATATGACAATTGGGGGAAATGAGTCTGAATGTTTAAAGGAATTTCTGTCACAAAACAGCTGCAGTCACACGTAAAACTAAGCTGCAGTTCGTTCAGTAAACAATAAGTTGCCTCACAGATGAGCACACAAAACCATGCCTTGCTTTTCCAAAGCTCAGTTAGTTTTCTTTCTGTTCCTGCCTCATGTCTTTGTGGCTTGGCAATCAACTGGACCAGGGTGTCCAAACAAACCATGATGAAGCAAGGCTGTTTTCCAACAAAACACGAAACTATAGTTAAAAAATTCCATGGTTGATAAGCCAAAAAAACAAACCGTGGGTTTGTGCTATGGTTTAATGCCAGAAAACAAACCATGGTTAGTCTGCTGGGCTGGGTTAACACTTTCGAACAAACCTAAATCAGACTCCCCAATCTGGAACCTTCCCGATGCTTTGGACTATAACTACTATTATCACAGGCCAGCATGACTAGTGGTCAGGGTTGATGGGAGTTGTAGTCTAAAACACCAGGTTGGCAAAGACTGAGCTGATAAACGGCGGCTTAGTGTTATGTTCAAACAAGCCTGTTAAAACTGAATTGAAGAGTTGAGCTGAAATAGCAGCTTTTAGCAATAAATTTGTGGGTATTTAAGGTGCCATGGGATTCCTGTTCTTTTTTAAGCAGCTTGAACATATATATATTGAGAAGCACAGTGAGAGACTAAAGATGCATCTGTGGCTTCACATATTCTGCCATTCTCCTCTACATAAGCAAACGCTTTAATTACTTAATACATTGCAACACTTACAGGATGTGGCCTGGCAGTGGCCTAGGAAGGTTTGATACTGACTCTCCATGGTTTCCTGGGAAAAGTCAATTTCCCTAGGCTTTGAGAGCCTCTCCTTCCCCCACTCCGTGCGTGCTCTCTATATGTTACAGCTTCCTGGTTTGTGCAGTGGGTTGAGGTTTTGACCCTTAGTTCTCACAACAGTTATACTAGAGTCTTAAAATTAGGCTATACTGGAATGTTTATGTGTCTGCTTAGAGTGGAATTCCTCTGTTCAACCTGACCTAGTTGGAAAGAGTTCCTGTATAATTTTAAATGTGAGAAATGATATTTATTTCTTCATAAAATTTAATCACACCTATGGGGTGAAAATACAGATCTCGTAAATGGACTTACTGCGTGCCTTTAAGTTGGTCTGCACAGCATCCATTTTTTTCTACTACACCCTAGAGATTACAGCAAAAAAGAAAGAAAGAAAACGCAAAAACTTAGGAAACAAACATCCAGAGAGGCGTTTAAACTGTTCAACTCACTTAGCACTGCTGTGCCATACATTTCTCAAATGCTCTAGAGCATATTCAGCTAAGTGGATCTTCTAACAAATTGGATGCCTCTTCTTTGACACGGGGGTGTGTTTTGTTTTTAATCTTCTTTACAGATTTATTGGAAACGATTTCCTACAGAATTTCCTCCGGTGATCCCTACGGAAGGTTTTCCATTGACCCGCAGTATGGAATCATCCGCACTAAGAAGCAGCTCGACCATGAAGCCCATTATCACACCCTTCTCACAGTCCAGTCACAGTTGGGAAGCTCCCCTGTCTACAGCAGTGCCCAGGTCAACATAACCGTGATTGACGTCAATGACAACCCTCCAGTGTTTGTGTCGGAATCTGACCAGATTAATATATCGCGAAGCATGGTGCCTGGCGCAGCTCTTTACATCGCTCATGCGGAGGACAAAGACAGTGGGCTAAATGGTGCAGTCCGGTACGCCATTGTAAGCAATCGATCAAGTATTTTTACCATTGATCCCGTTCTCGGGGTACTGTACCTTGCCAGAACTTTGGATAGTGATAAACAGCATGAACACACGGAGGTGCACATTGCAGCAGAAGATCATGGAAGTCCTCCCTTGAGTTCTCTGTTGATCCTACGAGTGGTAATCGATGAGCATAAGGGATGCCCCACATTGACTTTTGAAAATTTGGTGTATCAGGTGGAAGTCAGTGAAGCAGCACCCATAGGTGTCAGAATTCTGCAAATCCAAGCCCGGAAGTTAGATCCCCAGCGTACCCCTGGGAATGTTGTGTACTCCTTGGAGCATAACATGGATTCTGCTTCATTTAGAATTGATCCAGAAGCAGGTGTGATCTACCTACGGAATCCTTTAGATTATGAACTTACACAAATGCATAGTTTTAGAGCCTTTGTTACTAGCACAGCAGATAAGTCAGGGCAGAATGCAAGTACAACAGTGATAGTTAACGTAATGGATGAAAATGACAATTCTCCTGTGTTTTTGCGTGATGCCTATTTTTTTGACGTGGAGGAGAGTTCGTTAGCCCAAGGTGTGGTTGGCACAATAGCCGCAGTTGACAAGGACTCTGGAAGAAATGCGCAGCTCTCCTATTTCCTCTTATCAGATGGAAAATATTTCAAAATCAATTCCAATACAGGTAATAAGTTTTAATAATCTTCCCTGTTCTCCTTGCGGGATGTTAAGCTTTCTGCTAAACTAGAGTGTTTGTCCTCTCTCTCTCTCTCCTCTCTCTCTCTCTCTCTCTGTGTGTGTGTGTGTGTGTGAATGAATATAATTTGCATGTCCAAATTCAGGGTGAAAACAGTGGGACATAACAGGCAGACAAAAGAGAGAACAACTGAATTCTCTCCACTGGTGGATCTAGCTTCTGCATACACTCAAAACTCATGATAGGCTTTGCAAAGTGAATTGTCAGTATATTAAAAAGTCAGAAATGTAAATAATATTACCTGCACGTCACTTGGTAGTATTCTTTCTTTCTCTCTCTTTCTTTCTTTCTTTCTTTCTTTCTTTCTTTCTTTCTTTCTTTCTTTTACCTTTGAGCTATTATTGAGCAGTGATCAGCAGCTCAAAGGAACAAGCATGGTCCTGCTGATGCCATCACAAGTACCTGTGAAAACTGCTAGCAAAGATGGTTACAGATCACTGTCGGGGATAACACTCAAACCCCTGCAAAAGTGCAAAGTTGGATGGCAAGCAGTTCCACCATTCCACACATACATTACATACGGTCTGAGCAGATGACTTCCAGGACAGATGCTGGTCAGACTTACCAGTCTGATACCTTCATACTTTTTTCATGCCCATCTCTGAATCTTAACACATTTGCAATCTTCCATTTGTATCTTCCCAGGCCTGCCCTGGGACCTGCCTTTTCCTAATACTATCCCATCCTTACCATACCTGACATCTCTTCTCCTTTAACTGATCCACTGGCTTTCAGTTTGTTGTGTTGCTATCAGCTGACTTTCCATTGTTCTTCCTGGTGAAGGATCTACCCTGATCTCAATTTATACCTACTGCTTGCTCCCTTCCACTGTACTATATCTGTAGCTGGAACTCTTGCGGCTTTGGACACAATTCAAGGACATTGGTGTGAAAATGTTTAATAATTTTGTATCACAACTCTATGTGAAATGTAGGATTAGCATTTGAGGAGGTGAAGGTCGCTGGATGAATCGAATGCCAAAACCCAGGATAAACAAAGACAGGTATTTTAACAAGATAAAATGAAACGTTGAAAATCAATCAGAAGGGATTGTGTAATAAAAAGTCAGGCACGAGCGACAGAGCTAGCTGGCGGGAGAGGCCTTGTACTACACAGATGTGGAATCTGAGACTACTCTCCACTGCTTGCTGTCTGGAAAATGAGGAAAGCAGAATGGCTAATATAGCCGGGTTTAGAGAGATAGTGTGAGATCAAAGAAATACAGCACAGTTCCATAGGAATGGATTTCTTACGAAGCACCCAAAATCCTGCGATAAAGAAGGCCAGCTGGTCGTGGTAAGGGGCTGCAGGGCTGCAGAATATCCTCAGCTCCTACAGCAAAGTGAAGAAAATGCTTGCTGGTCCCCCCAAAGGGTCTTTGATGAGAAGTCCCTGGTATATGATGTCTCGTCCAGCTGGCTAACAACTAAAATCATTTTTGCTCTTTTCTGCTGGCTGGAAGAAGGAAATATTTTGGCTTCTTTAGAGCAGCCATCTGGCTTTAAAGTTAGCTGTTTCTGTGTGAAGTGGAGTCACTTGGAGTCCAGCGAAGTTATAATGACCCCAGGGTACACAAATATATGCTGAGTGACAGGATCTCTCTTGGCTTTCTGTAGTATGCAGTGTGCATATCAAGTGACTGACGTGGTTAAGGCAGAGTGTGCTATAAAGCGTGCGCAGCTTGTTAAAACCTGTTATATGCAGCCCATAATTCTCTTTTTTTTATCACTGTTTCCCCCAACCCCCCACCAGGTGAAATTATAAACTGGGTTGCATTAGACTATGAACAGCAGGCTCACCACTACCTGATTGCTCTGGTGACTGACCACGGGGTCCCGCAACATAATGCCACAATAACAGTCTATATCTCTGTTACCGATCTCAATGACAACCCCCCATGCTTCCCGCAGCTTCTGTCTGGAGCAGAGCTACATGTCAAGGTTTGAACAGATTGAAATCCCTTTCTTTCTCATCCATGTGTAACTTGAAGAAGCACCTTTGTGTCACGTATGAATGCTATTAATGTGTGACAGAATGTGAAAGAGTTGTTTTTAAATGAAACGCATGTTCCAACCAGTGTAGGTGTTAAATTTGCGTTTTACAGACCATTGTAAGCAAAAAGGCCTTTTAAACCACAGAGTGTCTTACTGCAGCACACAATAATTTTTAAAAATTTGTTTTGAGCACCATCTTGTGGTTAGAATATGGGGAAACGGCTGAAAAGCACAGTTGGCACATAATCAGGGTAAGCATGATTCTAATATATCAAACTACTGAGATAAAATCTGTTTAAACTTAATTTTCAGTTTACTGTAGCCTACATTTGCTGCACATGCTACTAGTCCATAGACATGTTGGTTATATGCAGCTGCTTATCCCACACAATGGGAATGCTTGATCAGGGTCCGTGGGACCCAGACTACTTAATTTACTTTTCACATTTTTATCAATTAGTTCTTCACATTGCCTAACGTAATGCAACTTCTGCATGACTTGGAATTTTGAACTGCCCAAATGTTCTTTTTGAACTGCCCATTCCCCCACCCTCTAAAAGCCCATTTTTTGGGTCTGGATGCCCATTAAAAAGCCTTTCCTTTTGCACTCTGCCAGTCCTTCTTAGCGCTTTAGTTTTGAACCTTCCTTTAATGTATATTAATTTAGTTGGTCTTTCTTCTGTGGAAAGTCTAATTTTAATCAATCTGCTTGCTATTAGGTTTTGGAAGGGCAACCAGCAGGAACCCTGGTTGCCACCATGTTTGCTAAGGACCTTGATTCTGGGAACAGTGGGATCGTGTTATATTCATTGTCCTCAGGTAAAAAAATCCTTACTTCTCAAGTACAGATAAGAAAGTGCACGATATCCAGATACATTGGGCAAAGTTGTAACCGTACAACATAAACTGAGGGCAAAGATCTGTTCTTGGCTGCTCTTGGAAACTTCTCTTTTCTGAATCAAACACTGATTCAAGTTTATTAAGTGAAATTCCCACATCTCTCCATCGCATGTGGCATGCTGCCTGTTTATTATGAGGTATATTCAGTTTTAAATGTGAGAGTTGCAAAAATGTCCGATTTTCAAACTTATTGACATGTCTCTCTTCATGCATTCATGATCTTTGTAATATCGGGAGTAGCTCTCTTTACCTTTTTATCCTTCCACGCTTGTTTTTGTTGCGTTTAGCATTCTTAATCGAAAGCTCTGACTTAGTATTACCAACTTAATCCTGGGTGTGCTAAGTAAAATATGTTCAGTATAGTTTAGGATTTCATCTGTTATAGGCAGATGCTTTCACCGTCCCAGTGGGAAAATGACCTTTCCTTTCCCATGACTAACTGGAAATCTTCTTCCTATAGGAATTGACCATGACAGTCTGGGACAGGGATCAAAAGATAATGGGAGCAAACAATGGGGGCTTGTGTAGATCCTATTTCATCCTTTGTTGGGTCGAATGTTTGCTGGAGAGAATTCTGCAGCAAAACTGTATTTGCAGTCATGTCCTGCTCATTGGCTTCCCACAGTCTTCTGGTTGGTCACTTTGAGAACAGGACACTGGACTCTGAAAGCAGTATGCTGGTCTAATCCTGAAGTGTTCTTATCTTTCCTTTTACTAGGTCCTAGTTTTGGCTTATTTATTAAAAAAAAAATTAAATTGCAGGTCTAAAATGACCCTCTCTAGTGCTAACGTTCTGTGATCATGCACTGCACATTTATTCTGGAGTCATTGAACAGAAAACAGTGACAGAGCCTCCAGCTTTTTACAGTCCTTATTAAAAAGAGCAAAAGGAGGAAGCTTAAAAAAAAAAGTCCCATGGAAACCTAACAGACCAATATTTTATTGCTGTCTTATGAGTTAGGCTATAGCCTATTAAAATTCATGCCTAGATACCAGTGCTCGAAACTCTCATTGTTCTAGGTGCATTTTGCAGCAGGGAATTTCATTAGTGTGAGCAGTTTCTGAGCTCTGAGTGCACTAGTACGCCTAAGATTTTGGATTAAAACTGCAGAGTGGAAGGAAAGGAGGAGCTTTTTCTGCCTCTCCACTTCCAGCTACTCTCTGAAGACTGGAGAAGAGACACTCTGAAGAATATTAGGGGGATGGGCAGCGAAAGGACCAGACCATGTGAAAAATGAACATAACATTTTAGCTGCAGTTCATTCATTTTAGCTTTGTATTCTTGCTATAAAAAAGTTTGCCTAGACATTCTGTTGTTGTGCCCATAACTTAGGTTTGAGGTGCCATTTAGCTCCTAGCTTTCATATCTCAGTTTCTAATGCTGCTTGATACATTAATAGTAGTCTTTGAAACATGACTATTCACTTTTGCAACATAAAACAAATGGCCGAACTTCATTTTTGAAACAACCATTTTTTACACTATTCACATTCAACTATCATTGCTATTTATCCTTAAATGTTGGCTTTTTTTTCTTAGCAAAGTTGTGATTATTAGCCCATTTGAATCGAGAATAACTCGTGTCACTAAATTTAAAACTGGTAGAGAATAATGCAATCTTAATACAGATGAATTTTACATTTCTCAACTGCTATGCTTCAACATAGCTCCAATTTGCATCCCAGAGTCAGCTTATACTTGTCATAATTATTTGTTGGTGAATGAACTCAAACTAAAGTACCATGAAGACCAAATTACCTCTTTTCCTTAACAGAGAAAGAACAGTTACTACTTCCTAAAGTCCTCCCAGGAAGTCTTGTAGCCTAACATACTTTCACATACTGCATGTGATATCTTGGGGGAAAGCAAGAAATCCAGACTTCACTAACCCCACAATGACTAGCTCATTCATTCCTAATTGTGAGAAACTGGATACGTGAAACCTGTTTTCTGGGCCTCTCCATGGAAGTAAACCATGGAAGTTGGAGACTGCCTTCCTGAACCACTAGGGTTAGGGTATGCTAGAAAATAGAGACTACAGCTGGTGCAGAGCATTATTGTTTGGCTCCTGAGGGAATGGGCTGTCAGATCCTGGTGCTGCTTCTTCCTGTTTTTATTCTTGGGTGCAGGCGTCAAGAAATCCCTCTGGCCCTTAGGTTAAAAAAGGGGGAAATACCCATTGTTCTTCATGATAAACTTAACTCACTGACAATTACCATTCACTTTTCCTTCTGATTTGGACTCTGGGTTAGGCGAGTAAAATGGTTTTGACTTAGGCATGTGTTGCAGAGTCCTTGGGCAGTAGGATGTTATTATTATTATTATCATTATTTATTAAATTTGTATACCAGCCTTCATCCATAGATCTCAGGGTGCTTCACAGCATTAAAATTTCAAGATAAAAAACACAAAAGACATAATTAAAACAAAAATAAATACCTCCCCCCCCCCACCACTCTCATAACACATTTAAAAGAGTATCAGGTGTTAATCAGCCAAAAGGTTGGCTGAAGAGGAACGTTTTTGCCTAGAACTTAAAAGGTTTATAATGAAGGCCTCCCTCAGGCATCCTGTGTGCTCTTCAGGCCATGTCCCTTAATATTTGGTAAGGCCAACAAAGCTGTTACCTCATCCTCTGTGTTTCCAGAGGGCCTAAAATCCATATAGATGCTACACAAGTATTTTGGAGTGGCTCTTATAGTGCCTTTGCAGGGACAAATGCAACCACACCTTGTTGCAGCAGCTCTGGATTATTTCTATGTGTGTTCTACAGCTGTGATCCTTGCGTCTTGTCCATTGAACTGTGCATGTACAGTGGTGCCTCGCAAGACGAAATTAATTCGTTCTGCGAGTTTTTTCGTCTTGTGAATTTTTCGTCTTGCAAAGCACGGTTTCCCATAGGAAATACATTGATGGTTTCCCATAGGAATGCATTGACGTTTTCGTCTTGCAAAGCAAGCCCATAGGGAAATTCGTCTTGCGAAGCAACTCAAAAAACAAAAAACTCTTTCGTCTTGTGAGTTTTTCGTCTTGTGAGGCATTCAACTTGCGAGGTACCACTGTACTTGCTATTAGGACAAGAGACAGAAGTACTGTACTTCCATAAGGTGCTTGGGGGAAAGTTCAGTTCACTCTAGCTTTTGCAGCCAGTGGCTTTCAGAACATGCTGCACTGGTTTACTGGCTCCCATCTCTTGTTTAGTGGAGGTTTTCTGACAAGAATTGTTCCTTTGCAGACTGAATAAAAGTTGTAGGTGTCAGCTGATGCCGATAGCCGAAACTCAGCATTTAGCAGGAGATTATTTATGAAAATATTTAATAGTGCAGAATCAATATTTGGGAATTGTTGTAAAATGTAGTCAAGTGCAGAATGGTTGCATTAAATTATATTTTATCCCCATTGTCAGGTTTTTTTGTTCTGCTCTGGTTACCACTTGAAATAATTCCAAAGCAACAGAAACTATTTTGTGCCAATTTTTCACCAAAATTGTTTCTCATCTTGTTTTATGGTCCGTAAGTATACACATGGGCATTTATATTGATAGTTATGCAGTGTAACCAATCTGTTCTATCTTCAGTATACACCCAATGTTTATTGAAGTCATCTGTTGCAGTCACTCAGGATTGTATTAGACAAAGTAGTTCTGTGATAGAAGTTCTCCCGCTACTTTTCTCCCCCTCCCCAGATCTGCTCTGGCTCAGGGAACCCCCATAACATGTCTATGGGATGCATATGGAGGGGAATATGAGGGGCAGTTCCACTGTGCAGCCAGAAATCGAACTAATGGGACTACTTTGTTGATACCACCTCAGGACTTAAGTTTGTTCTGTGATGTGCTGTTTCTATAGCACTTCTTAATGTGCAAGTATATTAATAGTGATGTATCTTTTTCAGGAGAAAGTTTAGGCCATTTCCAGATTGACAGCAGCAGTGGTGAGTTAAGGACCACTGAAGCTCTTTTCTACAATTGGCGTTCAAGCTACCAAATGGCAATCACTGCAGCTGATCAGGGAGTCCCTCCTCTTCAAGGACGAGTAGTCATCACTGTGGAGGTATTGATTTGAAACAGACATTGTTTTCTTGAAGTACCGTATTTTTCGCTCTATAAGACACACCAGACCACAAGACGCACCTAGTTTTTGGAGGAGGAAAACAAGAAAAAAGATATTCTGAATCTCAGAAGCCAGAACAGCAAGAGGGTTCGCTACGCAGTGAAAGCAGCAATCCCTCTTGCTGTTCTGGCTTCTGGGATAGCTGTGCAGCCTGCATTCGCTCCATAAGACGCACACACATTTCCCCTTACTTTTTAGGAGGGAAAAAGTGAGTCTTATAGAGCAAAAAATATGGTATATGGAGCACAAACCAGTTAGAACATGCCTGGAGCACCCTCTCCCCCACAATCCATATATTTCTCTGCTGAGACAATACTGGAAAGGGAAAATGTTTCACTCAATTTTAAATATAGGAACTGCAAATTTTGTTCCAAACATTTCTGCCTCATTAAGGGGAAGCCATCAGCAAGAGTGAGAAAGGCAATACACTTTTTAAAAAAGAGAAATTAGTGGGAAACTTGCAAACACTCTGAAACACACACACACATACACACGTGTGTGTGTCTTGATTGCAAACTAAGTTAGTTGCACTTGGGTCCCATTGAAAGCAATGTGAAATAAATTTCATTGTAATCAATTACAGCTTGTGATCAGTGGGACCTAATTATGAATAATTTAGACGGGATCCAACTCTCTGTCTTTATCAGATTGTTCCTTTGCCTGACACTGTTGGCCTGATCAGAGACTTTTTAAAGAGAACTTACTGTCCTCTGAACCAAACCCTGGGAACCTCCTGAGATTGCTTTTCTGAATACACTCACTTATCATCACTGTTGTTGGTTTGTGCCATTATGACCAAACAAAAGTGACAAATTGGAATTGTGCAAATGCAGGCAGTGTTGAGCATGATTTAACCTGGTGCATTTCAAACCACAGTTGCTATTCTGTCAGGGGATATACTTACTGATTAGCTTCAGTAAAGGAGACTTGCTGGCCCCTGTGTAGAAAGACCATACCTTACAAAGTTTGAATAAATACCTTTAAGTTTTTTAGTAGGAGCACTGTAATACACACACACACACACACACACACACTGTGTTGAGATAACATTTGTGGTTTGCACAGTGAGTACTGTGCAAGTTATGCACAAGATTGCATATATTAAGGAGATTTGCACCTTTTGTAGTTTGCCACTTTTAATTTGTTTTTGAAATGGTGCAGCCTCCTTTTCCCAATATTCCTTCCTCAATTATGGGCCTTCATCAAGACCTCTGTTGCCAGATAAATATAAGATTCATAGCACATTGCCAAAAAGAAGGTAACTTTAGTTAGTTTTAAAGAATCCTCTAGTAGTTTTTCCTGATTATGCGACTGTTGGGTTATGATTCTTGGAAGTGCTTGAGACTGTTAGAAAGATTTGCACCAAAGCAATTCCTGCTGTGATTTGATAACCTTTCTGCAAAATCAATTGATAGATTAAACCATTTATCGTGTTTTGTGTGGGCTGTATTCTTACAAGCACAGGAACTCTTTCGGCTATTAGGGAATGATAAATTTGTGGCTGAGGAATAGGCGTCGGCAAGAAGCCTCTTCTAAGTGTAAACACTTGTGCTGCTTGTTGAATTCCTGAGGTATATTAGCATTAGCTGAAGTACATGCGCTCAGGCTGTGAACAATGAATGTCCTAGAAAAAGTAAAGTATATTTTCAATAAATAAGAGCAGTATTAGTGCTGTTTGCTTGTTTGCTTTTCAAACTTTGTTCTTTTGTTTCAGGTAATCCCACTTCCCCAAGGAAGATCTGTTCCCTCTCCAAACATCAGACATTTTGTTCTACCAGAAAATTTTAGGCCTGCGCAAATGCTGGGTTCTCTAAAATTGCCTCATCAGCACCCATATTCCAACAGAAAACAGCATTTTAGCATATTTGAAGAAGATTCTGATGCTCCATTTGAAATCGACAGTGCTACTGGGGATCTGTTTCTTTCCAAGGAACTTGATTATGAAACAGTATCTCACTACTTCCTTAGAGTTGTTGTGAATGAATACCCAAATAGTTCTCCACAGAATAATACTTTTTTCCTCAGTATTGATGTCAAAGATGAAAACGACCACTCACCATCTTTCCAGGATGACTTTGTTGTAATTGGGATAGAGGAGAATGTGCCCGTTGGCACCTTGGTGTACACGTTTAATGCAAAAGATGGAGATGGAAGTTTCTTAAACAGCAACCTTCAGTATTCTATACACGGGAATGACTTCACTGAAAATCCATTTCTCATTCACCCCTCTTATGGTAGCTTAATCACAGCAGTTCCTCTTGACCGAGAGATGACTCCATTTGTTGTCCTGACAGTATCGGCAACAGATCAGGCTGCAAACATGACTGATCGCAGGCAGAGTTCATTGACAGCAAAAGTCATCATTTTAGATGTCAACGATAACCACCCTAGCTTCGTCTCATCTCCTCTTTCTTATGTTAGAGAAGACGCAGAGGTAGGCTCATTAGTGCATCACATACTTGCACGAGATCTAGACCAAGGAAGGAATGGACAAGTCACATACCATCTTCTCTCAAATAACGAAGACCATCCATTTGTAATAGATAAAACTGCAGGTAAGGGTAACAAGGGCCAAGTTAGCCCCATAGAAGTCACACTGGGGATTCTTTCCATCTCCTTTTTAAAAATTGAACTCTTGAAAGCAACTTTTTGATTGAACATAGAGCAAAAGTGTTGTGGAAACTTGTAAACATTCACCAGCTTCCACAGAATTTAACATACTGTATTTTTTGCTCCATGACTCACTTTTTCTCTCCTAAAAAGTAAGGAGAAATGTGTGTGGGTCTTATGGAGTGAATGCAGGCTACGCAGCTATCCCAGAAGCCAGAACAGCAAGAGGGATTGCTGCTTTCACTGCGCAGTGATCCCTCTTGCTGTTCTGGCTTCTGAGATTCAGAATATTTTTTTCTTGTTTTCCTCCTCCAAAAACTAGTTGCGTCTTGTGGTCTTATGGAGCGAAAAATATGGTATATTAAAGGACTGTAGAAATGCATGGTCCAATTGAGTGTATCGCACAGGGTGTGTGAAAATAAGGCATAGGTGTTTGTTCCCTTGAGGCCAGCTTTTCCAGCTGACCTGGAGAAGTTGAGGCAGAAAGTCTTATGTAATATCTCTTCTGCTGCAGTGGAGAATGAGTGGCTCAAGGAAGGGGGGTGTCATTTTGATGAAAATGATCCCTTAAAGGGGACTTTTCCCTTGTGGATATAGCAGGCAAAGGCAAATCTTCTTTATGGTAATGTTTTCTCTGTACTTTAGCAACTCAGACCTTGGTTTGGCATCTGAACTATAGTTTGCACAAACCATCGATTTGACACGAGAGCTGAACTGAGCCATAGCAAAGCTTTACTGAAACACCAACTTCATTAGGAGAAATTTTATATCCTTACGACAATTTTCCCTCTTACAACAGGACTGCTAACTACTGCCTTTGCTTTGGATCATGAACACCAAGAATATTACAACCTGACCATTGTGGCCCTTGATAATGGTACCCCAGCTCTGTCTGCAACTCAGAGTCTGACAATAATTGTTGTCGATGTGAATGACGAAGTTCCAGTGTTTACCAGATCTCTATATGAATCTTTCATCTGTGAAAATGAAGATCCAGGAGCAGTTGTCATTAAAGTTGAAGCCATAGATAAAGATTCAGGTAGTTTGCTTTCTACAATAAAATAAAATAAAAATGACAAATTCACATTATTTTGACATCAACCTTTGAATCTGAAACAATGCCAACAATCCTGTGCTTTGATAAATGCACTCACAAGCTCCTAAGTTGAAGATTGATTCCCCCCATTTATTGCCTGCCGTGATCAGCAGTGGTTCTCAAGGATCTCAGGTTTTTCTTATCACCTGCTGTCTGATTCTTTTTTAACTAGTGATGCAAATAATCAAAGATTGAGCCTTCTGCATGCAAAATATGCTTTCCGTTTTGCTATAGCCTATCCTTTAGGGCCTGTAGTTGTTAAACTACAGGCCAGGCATTTGTGGAAAGGAGTAAATGAAGAAGAGTGGGATGATCTGGAGGACGGTTTTGTCTTTTATCCACCAGTAGCCCAGCTTTATTGGGACGTGGGTGGCGCTGTGGGTTAAACCACAGAGCCTAGGACTTGCTGATCAGAAGGTCAGCAGTACGAATCCCCACGACAGGGTAAGCTCCCATTGCTCGGTCCCTGCTCCTGCCAACCTAGCAGTTCAAAAGCACGTCAAAGTGCAAGTAGATAAATAGGTACCGCTCCAGTGGGAAGGTAAATGGCGTTTCCAAGTGCTGTTCTGGTTCGCCAGAAGCGGCTTAGTCATGCTGGCCACATGACCCGGAAGCTGTACGCTGGTTCCCTTGGCTAATAAAGTGAGATGAGCGCCGCAACCCCAGAGTCAGTCACGACTGGACCTAATGGTCAGGGGTCCCTTTACCTTTACCTACCCAAGCTTTGGATGGATTGAATGCCTCCAGCAGTTGAGTACTAGTGAGCCACACTAAATTTCCGAGCATAACTAGGTATTTAGTGTTTTGAGGAGCACTCTTCTTGGCCATTTATTTTCTTCTATCTCAAAAGCATTTTTTTTTAAAAAAAAAAGGGGACACATTTAATATAAATTGGAAACATGCATTAATATCATTTGGCCAGAGTGGGGCACTGTAATCCCAGCATCTGTTTTTCTCTCCATTACAGCTGAAAAGAGATTGTGACCTACAGGAGCAAACCTTTTCTAAACATAAAAAGTAACAGCACAAACGCTTCCTTTGCATTTTAATGTTCCCCAAATGCTAACGTTAGAAGTAAAAGGAGAGGTTCAGCTCCTGTGGAATTTTCCCTAAGCAAAAATACTTCCAAAATTCTAGGGTATAGGATCGGTTGCATCTGTTAATGTTCCATGGATTTTAGTGAGATTTAAGTTTACCTAGCTGGGCATGCAATGACAGTGATGGCAGAGCATCCACTGGTCTTGTAAAGAAGCTTGAGTGACAGAGGACTTGATAGGAAATTGGCTATAGGTGTTCATAATTCCTGAATAAATCAAGCTAAAGAGGAAGGTATTTGCCTCTCTGCTCCTCTCCTGTCCGGTAAGCTTCATGTCTAATATTACCGTTTCTGCTGAAGAATGCTTTTGTAATTTCCCCCACAGAAGCATGCACCTGAAAACATTATATTGGAATTAGCGGTCCATGAAAATGTTTGTGTGGTGATGCTATTACAAGAATCCAGGAAGGACCTAGGGACTTGCTCTTGGGGTTCCATGAAATAGCACTACCCATGAAGAGTTCCTAAGTCATGTTTTTCATATGTATGCTTGCAGAGATAACAGAAAAATTTGCACCACAACTTTATACATAGACTTGGATCGTAAGTTATGTACAAGTAAACTTAAAGTGGAACAGCTACCTGGTGGACCTGTGTGGTTCCAGATCATCATATTGCATTGTTTTTAATGTTGATGTTAACTACAGCACTATAAGCAAGACTACTTAAAAGATGGAGGCTTGAGTACAAAGAGATGCATTTTCTGGTGGTTACATCAGGGCAAGATTTTGGACAGGTCTCCAGGGTCTCACTTAAAAGAATAGGCAGGTTCCAGACACAGCATTGCTGACTTACCAGTTTTTGAGTGAGGCATTAACTTCCAAAGAAGTTCCTCTTTGGAACTTCCTCTTTGGAAATTAACTTCCAAAGAGGAACCCCTACCATACCAATAAGCTGCATTGAATCCAGAATCTAAAATGGCCTAATTGTGCCATTTTGTACTTTGCGAGAGGTGGGGTTTCTCAGTATCTCCCTTGGAAAACCTCCTCCAACCCAGTGTAGCATTCAGCAAGCTGGTCCCCAAACTGAATCTGTCTGTCTGTATCTGTAATACAGACAGATATTTAACTTTTACCTAGCTGCAAGTCATATACAATAACCTGAGATGCATACTTGTTATCCTCTCTGCAAAATGTAGGATTAAATCCATTATACTTAATAGCACCAGTTATTTTGCTGTATAACACGTTATGAAAATGGTGCCATGCTTTCCTCGGGAGAGCACTGAAACCACAAGAAATATGGGAACAATTTATTCTGAAGCAATAAAGGATGCGAATGGGAAACAGAGTTCCCACTACAGAAGGCATACAGCTATAGCAAGAAGCAAACAGCTGCTAAAGTTCATAAACAACATTTTCTCCCGCAGCACTGAGGAGAGTGGTATTGATTTTGCATGGTAACGAAGTATTACAGAACGCCATATAAACTGTAGTTGCAGCTACCCCATTCTTAAGTAAGGTGCACGAATAACAGTCAAGAAGGCGGGGTTCTCAAGTAGCGAAACACACCTCCTTTAGGTGGCTGGGCATTTGCTGGATGGTGACAAGGGCATTCTAGATCAGAGTTATCAGTCTTTTCATGCTGAGGTCCATGTGTAGGGTGAAAGACTGAATCTGTAGTGGAATTGAGGGGGCAAGATTAAATGAGGGGAGAACCACCTTGAGCTCCTTGGAGCAATAAATAAGTGCAATCAGTCAATCAAACAAACACGTTCTAAACGCAGCATAAGGGGTCTTTATAGTATAGTGTATTTTAAAATGGGGTTTTAGAGTTTTTAGGGGTTTTTGAATGTTTTATGTAGTTTTGTAGTAGTTTTGTGGTAGTTTTATGTAGTTTTTCAATTTCATTGATCTGCATGGGACAATGACAGTAAAGATATCGTATAACAAACAAACAAACAAACAAACAAACAAACAAACAAACAAACGGTATGTTTGGCTTCTGGTTCTTATTGTAGTTGCCAACACCATGTGTTCCATAGCCAATTTTCAGTTGGTTTCACCACAAAGTAGTTAAAAATATCACTTTGTAATGTGATAAGAATAGTGTATTTAAACTACCCTATTTTTAATATGAGGTTGTTTGTTTTATTAAGGCTACGTCTGCTGCTTGTGGGCAATGCAGAAATACAGGGGCTACGTGTCCATAACGACTTGGAAAACTGTTGTATACAGAGTTGGTCGCCTAGCCCAATATTGGCCGCCTAGCCCAATATGGCTTCTCTGAGTGGCTGCAGCTGAATTTAGGCAGAGATCATTCACCTCCTTATCTACCTGATGCTTTTTAAATAGAGGTCCTGGGAATTCATGCAAAACATGTGCTCTATCTCAGAGCTACAGTTTCCTCCATTAAGAGATAAACGAGACTTGTATGAATTCCCTCTTACTTTCTTAAATTGGTTAGGGCATACACATAAATGTTCTCCTTACTGGGTACTTCTGACTTACTGAGATTTGTTGATTACTAGATCTTGTACACCAGAAACCCTGTGTTGTTTACAGTATTCTGGTTTGTATTGCATAAAACTACAACATTGGCTCTGCCTGATTAGGTAGAGGTTTCTTAGATGGTCACCTGGGGAGCTACATGGCAAGCACCTTTTAATATTTGGAGAATTAGGAATGATGTCTAATGCAGTATAACTTGGCAAGAAAAAACTTGCACTAGACTCACACAAGTCCTTGGTGCGAGCCAGCAAGAATTCTCCAGATTTTTATAAATAGGATTATGTTTGTCTTTCAGTTCATTGCTAAAGCTGTGCTGAGCTTTTTTGTTTTATACAAGGGATTCTATACAAGTAATAATGAATTCAGTTACCTTTGTACGAAAATATTTCCATAGGAAAATAGCTAGTAAGCCAGTACCTGGACTATTAATACTGAGGTTTGATACACTTAGATGATTTATTGGTTTTCCCATTGTATTTTAAGGAATCAATTCTCTACTCCAGTATGAAATTTTACCAGGTCCTGGATATGAAACTTTTCAAATAAACCCAGATACTGGAGAGATTACAACAGTCACCTCGCTTGACAGGGAGGCTCAAGATAAATTCACTATTAAAGGTAAGAATCTGCTTCAGTTTAATGGGTGTTGCACAAAATTTTGCAAGTAAATCGGTGGTTGTTTTTTTAAAAAACTGAGATTTTAATAGAAGTTGTTACTTATTGTCTCTACGCCAGGGCAACAAAATTTAATGAAACAAAAGCAGTGTAGTGTGTTCAGAAACATAAAGTTGTGTTGTGTCTTAGGAGGAACAGCATGCAAAGTTTGTTGTTCTCACGTTGTTGGCAGGCAGTCTACTGTAACTTGCTTTTGTATACTAGCTTTCAAATGTGCTTTTCTATTTAGTGCTGGTTCAAGACAGTGGAACTCCCATTTTATCCAGTACAGCGACAATAATCTTCAGAGTACTGGATGAAAATGACCACACTCCCAAGTTCGTCCTTCCAGTTTCTGAGATCCAAATTATGGAGAACCAAGAGCCTTCAACAGTATCAACTGTGTTGGCTGTAGACAAGGATGCTGGTGGTAATGGGACTGTGCAATATCACATCATTGGTAGGCTGAATTGCTTTATACTCTGAATATTAAAAATGTCGCAGTGTAATATTTTCTGATCTCTTTAGAGGTTTTAATTTATTTTATTATTTAAATTGTTTTGCACTTGGTGTTTATCTTGCAATGGCATGGTTAAACAAAATGGGAAACAGGCCTGCAACAAGTAGGGGTGGTGTTCTTCTTGTCTGGATAAGGGAAAATAACTATAAGGGTCCCTAGTAGCCAAAGCATAAACAGTAACAACCCAGAATATAAGAAACGATAGATATAGATATTACAACACTAAACATCTTTGCTTCCCATAGGTAAACTTTGGGTAGAGTAGCAAGTCAAAATAACTCCTTTTGCTTAACAATTTTTGTAGGTTCCGTTGTGTAACTGAAGTTGGCAAAAGAGTACTTTGCTCAGCAGCAATAGATCTTGCAAGTTTGATTTGAGGAGGACAGAGGGGAAGAGAATCCATTTGGCAGAATAGTTGCTATTTAAATTCAGGTGGTGCTTTGGATCTACTACCGTGACCTGATTTAAATGAAATGCAGGTATCAGGAAACCATACCTGGGGCCCATAGTTGCAAAAATTTTACTATAAGGTGGATTGGTGTTGTTTTTTTTAAGTGGTCCTTTAAAGAGAATGCTCAACCAAAGTGTTCTTTTTCTTTAATGTTTGCTCCATTTTAAAGGTGGAAATGTTAGAGGATACTTTGCATTACACAAAACGTCAGGAGACCTCTTCACCACTTGCAGCTTAGACAGAGAAACTGACAGCAACTTTACCCTGGTTATTGAGTGTTTCGACTTGGGCAGTCCACCAAAAAGCTCGGTGACCCAACTGCATATCAAAGTCCTGGATGAAAATGACAACAGTCCCTTGTTTGCAAGAAACCAGTATCAAGTGTCAGTGAGAGAAGATCTCGGAGAACGGTCAGCAGTTCTTGAACTTTTTGCAGCAGATGCAGATGAGGGTCCCAATGGTGAGGTCACATACTCTCTCACAGAGGACATCCTTGGAGCCTTCACCATTGACAGGATTACTGGTGTGATATTTACTACCAAACCGCTGGACAGGGAATTAAAATCTCAGTATGTATTTAAGGCTTTGGCAACAGACTCTGGCATCCTCGGACCAAGAAGCACGAGTGTTACTGTAATTGTGCACATTGAGGATCTCAATGACAATAGTCCCTTTTTCCTACAGAATCCTGTCATAGTTCATGTATCTTCTCACACACCTATAAATCAGACATTGGCTACTGTGAGAGCCAGCGATGTTGACCTAGGACTAAATGGAGTTGTGAATTTTAGGTTCCTGAAACCACAAACCATGTTTCAGATGGGCCCAAGCACGGGAGAAATTTTTCTTCGACAACCTGTACCTCATGAAGGCCTCGTTTCACACCTCCTGATAGTGGCTTCTGATCAAGGAGTCCCAGCTAGAACAGCGACTGCACTTTTGGCCATCTATTCAGAAGCACAGGCAGAGATTATTTCGTTCAGCCGTACTGAGTATGAAACAGCAGTTCCTGAAAATAGTGAAATAGGTGGGTACCTAGTCATGATCTTTGCTTTTGTTCTACAGCCAAAAATGTGTTATTGTGGGGGTTTGTGTAAGGGACTTGAAGACATCTTACAGCAAATGCAGTCATGAGTTAATTGTTGATATTTGAATAGGAACTTTATGTTCTTAAAGGCTGAGTCTGAATGGAATCATGCCTGAGTTGTTGCTCAGGTATCTTATCTTATTTTTCTGTTCTCTGTGTGTGTACTGTTCATTCTAGATGAAGAAAGGTGTCGCATCAGACACAGACTCCAATTTTAAGTACTGAACATGGGGGGAGTTGTGTTCGTACAAACCAGGTTAGAAATAAATTAGGCTGCATAACTGCCTGAGATCACGCAATCATGGTTTAATGTTACTATGTACCAGTAATCAGTAGGTGTACCTATGAACAAAAAAAGTGGGTGGGTCGTGTATTATTTAAATAACCTAGTTGATAGGAGGTACAATTTTTATCGTGCCTTTTGCTGTGTAAGTTTTAGCACTTGGGAAAATTATTTGCTCAGTGTCTTTCCATTGACAGCTTGTCTAAGCAGCTTTAATTGGAGCTAATAGTGTTGGTCATCTAGAAAAGTGGTAGTCACTGAAGGCCCTTCTTATGATTTCTAGTTTGCAAATATATTTCACTTTCTCTGTTAAATGCAGTAATTTTGTTTTGCATTTCTATACATCAGTTGAGCACAATATTTGCTTCATTACCTTACCTGCCTGAATCAGCAGATTGTCTGTGAGTTTGTTCATTTTGAAACAAGGTGCTGTTAACTGGGATTTCCAACTTCTTGATTGCAGGGATCTGTGGTTCTTTAATCTCTGTGCATGTGTGTGGTGAAAATGTATGGTGCTTTCCTAAGCTCAATGCTAGCAGCATTCTCTCACAAATGATTTTTTTTCATCTTTCATGGGTTTTTTAAAAACAAGGCTCTTAGTAAATATGCATGTGATTATTAAAATTCAATGAGATAATCTGTTATTGAAATGGTCTGTTACAAATATGGCTTTGTAAGGGGTGTAGTTTGACATTATGGAAATTCCCTAAGGCGTTGTGGTAAGAGAATAGAAACAGCCTGCTGCTAAATAGTAATAAACATAAATAAGAATAAATTTGGATAGTTTTGGTTAAAGCACACTGAAGGAATATTTAGAGTGGAAATGTCGGAGTCTGCCTGCTTTAACTTGGGAATTGGCTCTTGGAGAGAAACAATTTGCAGGATAGGATCCAGAGGTTCTTCTGAAGAGATTTAGACTTTTTATTTGCTCTGTTTTGAACTTGGTTTGCCCTCATTCATATGGGCAACCAAAAGGGAGAAAGTCAGCAATTAAGAAAATCATTCTTTATACCTTTTCCCACACATGGCAAACTGTGTTCATGGGAATGTGTACTGTAGTGGGGTAGGCAGTATCATCCCAGTCCGACATGCATTCATTTATTTTTACCACCACTCCTTCTAATGCTGAGCTTGATCTCAAATGGGGCCACTGAACAACAAGAAGGAAGTAGCCAGCATGCTTGAGGGAAACAAAGATACTTGCAGAAGAACAGGTTCAGAAACTGAACCTGAGAGAGTCAAACAAACAAACAAACAAACAGCCTCATAAGGGTTGAGCTGTTTAGTAGCTATGGAACACTGAGCATCTGCTGGAGGAGAAAGGAGAGATGAAATTGGGCAGTTGAATGGACAAGATGCATAGTCGCAGCCTCCTGGTAATCTTCAAGATGCCAGCAGCCTAGCTGAAAGAAAAGGCAAGAAGCCCAAAGAAGAGAGTCGAAACAGCAAAAGAGGGCGGAGAAAGAGATGCATTAGATATTTTAAAAAAGCAAAGAGAACTATCTCATTATTTAGAGAAGTAATTTCTGGGTACACATATTTTAAAATTTCTCTAGGAACAGAAGTGAGGCCTGTCTATAAGAAATCAGTGGAGAAATGCAAGATTTTAAATGTAGCTTTGGAAGATGATGGATGAGGCATAGCTCAAGTGAGAGAGGAAAGACAAAGATGCAAAAGGAGGGGAAGAAAAAGCAAAAACCAAGAGCAGAGGTGGCGGGGAGGAAGCGTCTCCACCTGCATCATCCAGCCCGGACACTGAGGTCCAGCGCCGAGGGCCTTCTGGCAGTTCCCTCGCTGCGAGAAGTGAGGTTACAGGGAACCAGGCAGAGGGCCTTCTCGGTAGTGGCACCTGTGGAATGCCCTCCCAGCAGATGTCAAGGCAATAAACAACTATTCTACTTTTAAAAGACAACTGTTTAGGGAAGTTTTTAATGTCTGATGCTGTATTGTTTTTAATATTCAGTTGGAAGCTGCCCAGAGTGGCTGGGGAAACCCAGCCAGATGTGCAGGGTATAAATAATAAATTATTATTATTATTATTATTATTAATTATTATTATTATTATTATTATTAAGGTTGGATGGGCAGCAGAGGAGATGGGGGGGGGAGAGAGACTACAGCTTTTCTGAGCAAACCAGAACCTTAGTCAAAAAGGCACACTTTAACCATGGGAGAAGCCAGAAGAAGACGTACAAGATGCCATCCAACCATCTTAGAGACTCCACTCTGGATATGTGTAGGGTTTACTCCTTAGGCTTTTCTTCTCCCAAATATATCCAGCATGGAAATTCTCAGGCAGGGCAACATTAGGAAAATGGCCTTACCATCAGCCTGACAAAGACCGGCATTCTGGGTGAGAGTGTCGCCAGCACTCCATTCATCAGCATTAGTGGCCAGACGCTTGAGATGGTAGGTGATTTTGTTTACCTGGGCTCCACCATAACCTGCAACATCTCCATTGATGCTGAGCTAGAAAAGCGCATCGACAAGGCAGCTGTGGCAATGGCTCAGCTCTCTAGAAGGGTATGGGGAAATGTGATGCTAATGTCCAATACCAAGATGAAGGTCTACCAGGCTTGCGTGTTTAGCTCACTGCTTTATGGAAGTGAGCCGTAGGCAACTTACAGCCATCAGGCACGGCACCTCAATGCCTTCCAAATGTCCTATGGCAGGAGGATTTTGGGTATCACATGGCAGGGCAGAGTTTCAAACAAATATGTGCTTTCCCAAGGCCGTATTGCCCAGCATGTTCACACAACTGTCTCAGCAACATCTATTCAGGCTTGGTCATGTCCACAGAATGGAAGATGGCAGGATCCCCAAGGATGTGCTCTATGGGAAGCCAGCTTCAGGCACCAGGCCCATTGGCAGACCAACTCTGTATTACAAAGATGTGACAACATCTACCCTGCCATGTCTGAATCCCTTGCAGACAACAGCAGTGCCTGCAGACAGACAGTCAGGCCATGTAGCCGTAGCAGTGACCAAAGGAGGAATGACCGCTGGGAGGCGTCCAGAGAGAAGAAACGCCGTGGTTCATCTGCAGCAGCACAACCAGATGCCTTCATCTGCCCCAGCTGCAACAAAACATGTCTACAGCCACAGCAGGTGCTGCCACCTTCCAACAGTTGGACCTCACTCCCAACTCCTCCATTGTCTCCCAAGACAGACGGATGCCAACATGTGATCTTTCACACAACATAAAAGTCACTTCTGGAAAACTAGAAGAATCCAGCAGGTTATTTGCTTCCAGGAAAAAACATTGCAACCCCATTAACCTGGAAAAACTGCATGCATTGTAATTTCATGTGATGACATTTAAATTTAGTGTGACATCATGATATATTGATCAAAAAGCCACTGTTTTACAACACAACAGGTGATGCAGCTTAAAAGGAACATTTGAATCTGGGATAAAAGCACTAGTATTATTAGGAAAATGATTTAATCACCACATCTGAATGTACCCTTTTTCATTTTTGTCTGAAAGTTTCTATTATGTGATAGTGCGAGACTCTAAGAATGTAGTTATGATGACTCTGACCAGCAATCAGAACTCTTGTTCCCATGATTACTGTATTTTTCGCTCTATAACACGCACCTGACCATAACACACACCTAGTTTTTAGAGGAGGAAAACAAGAAAAAAAAATATTCTAAATGAAACAGTGGGTGTATGATTTTTGTGGTTCATGCTGTGGCCACAGACATGTGATCTGACAGTGAGTTTGGAATAGCCCAATGCAAAAATCCTGAGGATCCATGTGGATCCATGCCTTGTAACCACGTTTTTGCACCACTGCGGCCCCAGGCAACAGTGGGTGCGTGATTTTTTTGGTGCAAGATGTAGCCATGGACCATGTTATGTGATCTGATGGTGAATTTGGGGTGACCCAGTGCAAAAATCCTGAGGATCCATGTGGATCCGTGCTTTGTAACCACGTTTTAAGTGGGGAGGGAAGGAAAAGCACTCAAGGGACAAGGAGAAGGATGCTGCTAATAATGCAGAAGAGAAACCCCTCTTAACGGGACAAGGAGCATGCATGGGGTGGGTGGAGAAGGATGCTGCTAATAATGAAGAAGAGGGGTATAAGGGGAGAAGGCTCCTCTCCTCTCCCACTTTGCTCCTTTAAAGCAAGCAGGCTCTGCTTTTCTCCCTCCTTCCCGCTCATCCCCGGCTTAGCGAGCTGAAAAACTTTGCTGCTATTTAGCGAGCTGAGTGGGGAGGAGAGAGGGACAGAGAGCCTGCTTGCTTTAAAGGAACCAACCGGACAGGAGCCACTTACACTTGTGTAAGCGGGTCCTGTCCTCTCCCGCTTTGCTCCTTTAAAGCAAGCAGGCTCTCTGTCCCTCTCCTCCCCGCTCAGCGGCTCTTCTCCCGCTTTGCTGTTTCAAAGTGAGCCACGGAGGAGGGAAGGAAGGGAAACCATGGATCCTCTGCTCACGACTGCAGCAGATTCCCCCCCCCCCGCCACCCGTAGGCATTCCCTCCATAACACGCACAGACATTTCCCCTTACTTTCTAGGAGGAAAAAAGTGAGTGTTATGGTGCAAAAAATACGGTAATTTCGGCTTTTGCATACCTGTCAGTTCCACCTTTTTACTTCTGTAGAACTTCAAATCATTCCTGCTTTGTTTGGAACTTCCCAGAAGCAGCTGAGCCCTTGCGATAACATCATGTGTAGTTTCTATGTGGATATTGTTGCTTCTGTGGCCAGGTAGGCAGCAAATAACAAGGCAGTTAACATTGCCTTTGTTCCTGTTTTTAGAAATTACAGTGTAAAGTATAAACATGAGAATTTTGTACTAGCATCAAGCCAAACTATAGAGATGGTATGTTCCTGACCCCTGGGTCTGTTTGTATTTACAGAATGTTTCCTGTAATATAATAAAATCTCATTTGGTAAAGGTCAATATACAGTAACCTGAATCCATCACAACTGATTAAAATCAATTGCCATGTTACAGAATTGGTTTCACAAGTGGCTAAAATTCCCATAGCTTTAATCTTGTTAGATCTTGAGGAAACCTTAACAACAAAAACCTATGTTGGTAACTCTTTTCTAAACTTAATCACAGTTAGATGTGATGTGTTTGGTTAGGATAATGCCTCGTGTTTTGTTTGTTCTTCCTACTTTTGCTACAAACAGAATGGTTGTTTATTTCATGCCTTTTGCTATGATAGATCAGTTCTCTTCTGGATTCGGGATCTCAATGAACAACGGTATACTCTCTTTGATGTTAATAACAAACTGTGCAAATCTTTGTGAAACATCTTGAGGCTAATTCTTGCAACACTAAAAAACGTGTAACCCACTGAAATGTTTGACTTTTTTCTTTGACCAGCTTGAACACCCCTTTCACCCAAAACGTATCACAAAATGACTTTGAAATACCTCATTTTCAAAAGGCATTTGCCATGTGGTATATGGTGGTGGGGGTCTTCTGTTTGGGAGAAACTTAAGTAAATGTGTTTAGTTTGGTTCTTTGAAACATGACTATATTTTGGTTTTTTTAATTGTTTGTTTATTTGGGTTTTTCCTTTCTTTTCCTCAGTAGTGCTGTGAGAAACATTTTCTTTCTTTTAAGAAAGAAAGCATAGGGCTGCTTAAGAAATCAGGGGCTGCAAGCTTCCTTCAAAAGAACCAGTTAGTCTTATTAACGTTGTAGCAGACGCTATGTTGCACAAAGTAGGTGACAGTAAATTTTTGAAGAGAAGAACAAGCTGGATTTGAAGCAAACGCCAGAAAACAAGCAAGATCAGGTTGTTTAGAACATCATACAAATTTTGCTCTATATTTTTTATTCTAAATGACCTGGTCTTGCTTGTGGATCATCACTAGCTCATGGTGAAACTACCATTCTTTCATATTGATTTTGGAACATTCCCTCTACTCTACTGGTACATTCGCATGCATTGATTGAACATGGTACAAAATGGAAATCTTCGTCTGATCATTACCTTGTGCCCTCGTGTGTTCCTCTATCCCTACAATCATGTGTTTCAACATACTGTCTTTCATCACAGGATGCTTGTACATACTCACAAAGAGAAGGGAGGCAAGGACAAATGAAAGGAAATAAATCTGCAACAAACTGGGGATGTGAATTCATTTTAGCACTTCCCCATTTTAAATTGGAAAGAAGGAAGATAAGCAGAATACAGGGCCAGATGAACTCACAGATCAACAGAGGAATAGATCCAGGGAAATAGACCCATTCCTGCTGCTTATGTACTGTAATTTGAGGGTGGGGGAATGCTATTATGACATCCTTGTCCAAATTTCTGTCTAAAGTTTTGGCTGCTGCACCTCAAAAAGGATATTGTAGAACTGGGAAAGGTTCAGGAATGAGCAGCCAAAATGATAAAGGGGGCTAGAGCATCTCACGTATATGACAAAAGGTTACAAAGTTTGAGGTTTATGGAAAAGGTAAAGGGGAGCATGATAGTGCTTTATAAAATTATGCATGGTGTGGATAAAGTAGATAAAGAGGACCCCCCCCCCATTTTTTTTCTCATGATAAAAGAACCAGTGGTCTTCCAATGAAACTTAACCTTGGGAGACCCAGGACAGACAAAGTGAAGACCTGATTCATGCAGCGCAGTTAAACTATGGGATGTTGGGATAGCCACCAACATGGGTGTCTTTACAGAGGGGTTAGACAAATTCATGACTTTTAATGGCTACTAGTCGTGGTGTCTATATTGTACGTAGTATCAGATGCCATATGTCTCTGAATACCACTTCATGAAGATCATGAGTAGGAGCATGCTGTTGTGCTAATGTCCTGCTTGTGGCCACTTTGACTGACCACTGTGAGAAGAGAGTGCTGAATGAGATAGGCCTCTGGCTCTCATTAAGTTCTTAAGCATAACTGTGTCCTTAGAATAAATGAGTTCCACACCCCTTTGCAATATTTGATGCTCTCCAATGTCTTCTGCAGTTTTTAGACCACTTTCTTACATGGTCCAAATGTGGATTGGTAATGTTCATGAATTAGTGTGATGAATAGGTTTGACCGGTTGGTGAGGCTGACAAGAGTTGTTCTAGAGAACCGAATAATACCTGTTGTTATTATATGACTATATAAACAACGTGCAAAAATTCTCCAGATAGGAGACGGATGGCTAAACTTTCATAGTTCTACCTCACATGGAATAAATTAATAACTGGTTAAGATAAAATCTTTCCAAGTTTTAGTCACTGCAACATATTCTTGTTTTTCTAGGCACCTCTGTTTTCACTGTGGCTGCATATGACCGTAGTCTGATGGGAAAGAATTTAAAACACACAATCATCGGTGAACATGGAGATATTTTCTACATCCATCCCATCACGGGTAAATCAGCCTATCTATCTGCATCTGTTCTAAAACCATTTGAGGCTTTTGTAAAATATTTTCCACACTTGAATTATGATTGCTTTTGTATAAACATTATCTCAGTGGTTAGTGTTAGTTTATTTAAGTGCCAGTGGAAGCTGGCTTTTGGCCTTTAAATTTAACAAAGATGTGTTTGCTAAAATCAAACTTTCTTAGGATTGCTTTTCTACAAAATGAATTCAGGGCCTGATTCATTCTTCCATGGTAATATTAGCGGCGAAACTGAGATCTGAAACATTATTTACTTGCCCTAGGTGAGAAAATGATCAGAATAGATTTTCACAAAGCTATCCTCTGAAACAAGGTTCATTTTTGCTAATAGTAATACACTTTGTTGTTTAGTCATTTAGTCGTGTCCGACTCTTCGTGACCCCCATGGACCAGAGCACGCCAGGCACCCCTGTCCTCCACCGCCTCCCGCAACTTGCTCAAACTCATGCTGGTAGCCTCAAGAACACCGTCCAACCATCTGCCGTCCCCTTCTCCTTGTGCCCTCAATCTTTCCCAGCATCAGGGTCTTTTCCAGGGAGTCTTCTCTTCTCATGAGGTGGCCAAAGTATTTGGAGCCTCAGATTCAGATCTGTCCTTCCAGTGAGCACTCAGGCTGATTTCCTTCAGAATGGATAGGTTTGATCTTCTTGCAGTCCATGGGACTCTCAAGAGTCTCCTCCAGCACCATAATTCAAAAGCATCAATTCTTCGGCAATCAACCTTCTTTATGGTCCAGCTCTCACTTCCATACATCACTACTGGGAAAGCCATAGCTTTAACTATGTAACTTTAGCTGTTACAGAATAATAGCCAATTGTTAGTCTTCAGGTGTCATCCTTTCTATCACCTAGGGGTAGGAAACCTCAGGCCCAGGACAAATGCAGCCCTCCAGGCATCCTCTGTCTGACCCTCAGGATCCTCACTTGGTTATGTTCCCTCCCCAAGCTACATCCCCTACTGGTCCTGCCTGCTCTGCAACTCCTCAAATGTTTTTGCCTGACTGGAATATGGCCTTGATCTGTGATAATACCAGCTGTTTTCCTGGGTGGATGTTGCAGTTTAGGTTCGCTATGTTTCTCATTAAAATAATCAGAAAGTAAATTCATCGAACATCAATTGTGATCAGGCAAAGTGATTGCAAACTTCCCATCAATTTTAATTAGCCAGCTTGAATGTGACATATTTCATATTTAACTTCAACAGTGTTGCAAATATGGATGTGAAAAGGGCTGTAAACATTTTTGTATATTTGTGGAAAATCCATTGAAACATGAAAGTATGTATTTTTAAAAGATTTTTACATAAACCATCCACTGGCTAGATTTTATGAGTAAAGTCGCTGTGTGCTAAATGAATACCATCTGATAGCTGAAAAGAACTTCCTTCTGGCTGTGGAAAGAGATCTACTGCTTAGTTAAACCTCAAGTATGTTTTTAATAATCAATTATTTTATTAACATGACTGTCTCATTTAATCTCAATCAAGTACGCATTTGGGAACGTTTACATAAGATGTTTTCAACAACTGGATTGTTAATAGAGGAGAGTCAAGCTATATGTCTGTCTCTCTGTGTGTACACATATGTTTACTTGTGCTGGCAGAATAATCATAGCCAACCCAAGATCCGTTTCCATTGGGATGATTCTGAGGCATGATTAGAGAGATGGGAGCTTATAGGTGCTCAGTGCCACTATTTACACGCATATACAGCCTCATCCTGTACTTTGCTGTGCAGTAAAGCCTTGATTAGCATGTGGCACCAGGGTACCAGCATGTGTACTATAGGAACATAACTGAATTCTTCTTGACTTAGTGTCCTTGATACTGCTGTGCCTGCACTCCAGCACAGGGAAGCCCCTGTTGGAGATTCATTCCCCGTGTCTGCAGTCATAGGATTGTTGTCTACCACATGTCAGTGTATGTTTTCATTCCACAGTGTGGGAAGTGACAGAGACAGGATGTTTGTGTTACTGTGTTCCATGAAGTGGGACTATTGTCCTTTGTTCTCTCTCTGAAGTCTGAGGAGGAGGAGCGAAGTCAGAGTGCTCCGAGTGTATTATATGTAAATAAATGTAAATTAGCCAAAATGCTGTGCTATTGGTTCTGTTACGCGAACTGCGAATACTCTGCAGATCCGTAAGTGTGCATCAGTCGCTGTGATGTTCGGGTTAGAGAAAGCTTTTGAAGCTCCCAAATGACCGATCAGGAGGGAGAGAACATGCCAGTTGGGCATGTGTCTCTACCAGGTCCTACACAAGAGTAGGGCGCTTCTAACAGCCCCCAGCATCCAAGTGGTTTTTCAGGGCAGGTGGGAGAGAAGAGGCACAGCCACAGAAATCCTAAGTTCATTCTTGCATTTCAGCTGGCAGAACTTAGTGGCAAGGTTTATCGGAGTTCTTTATAAGTACTCTGCCTTTTTAGGATGTTCCTTTAGGAAGCCTCTGCTTATTGGAGTAAGATCAAGCTATCCAGCCCCAATTCTCTGTTTGATTGCTCCAGGAAGTAAACTTGTCAGCAAGTTTTTCTTGTAATGTATAAACCTAGTGGGCCAATATTTTAAAGTTCTGTTCCTTTTCTCACCTGTAGTCTGATGTGGCACAGCCCATAGTTTTATTACCATGGTGAGAAGTAGGCCTAAAAGCCAGGTCAAATACAAAATTCATGCTGCAGATGTTGGCTAGTGGAAACATATCAGTAGCTGCAGAGTATGATACCTGGGTCCAAGGTTATGGTCTAAAGCAGCCTTTCTCGACTTGTGGGTCCCCAGATGTTGTTGAACTACAACTCCCATCACCCCTAGCTAGCAAGGCCAGAGCTCAGGGATGATGGGAGTTGTAGTCCAACAACATCTGGGGACTCACAGGTTGAGAACTGCTGGAAGCATGACAGGTTTTGCAGAAGCTTAGCAGGACTGGGTTTGGTCCATTTCCCAGATGGGAGTCCTTTGTTATACCACCTTGAATATCATGCTGGAATAAATGCAGTACATAAATAAGGAGTTTTCTTCAAATACCCATTGTGCAACCTTGATGCAGGGGTAATATAGAAAAGAATGTGCAAATGATAAAATAAGACATCAGAAAAACTGGTAGTGGGTCATTAATTAGGTCTTTGAAGCGCTGCCTCCTTCACAGAGAGAGCTCTAAACTGTACCCATTGCATTGGTAGTGGCATAGACAAATATTTGTGGCAGAAGGGTAGGATTGTCCTGCCTTGTAAATGTTGGCTTCTTGGGTAGTAAGAATTCACCAAGATAAGTGTGTGCCACCAGCCCTCATCTGGACCTCTTCCATTAGCCTTTCTTTGGCTGCTGTGAATCCTGAATTGGACTAATAAAAAGCAGATGCAATCCCACTTTAATGTAGATTGCTTGGTTAGATTACTTTTATTAAGGTTCTCTAAAAAATAAAAATTCCTTTTTGCCAAATTGCCATTATGGTTTTCATTTTTTCTGCACTTTTTAGAGAGTGATTGAAGTGAAGGAAGAAATTCTAGATCTACAATTTAAAGTGGTTAAAATAATAATCAGGCATACAGTTGTCTTCTCTTTCATTCACAAATTTCTTTACCTTGTTTACTTATTTTTTTATGTAGAATGCACTGCCGTTTTAACTATGTATATATATTCCTGAATATATAGCAGTCATCTGTTTGTTTTCATCAAACAAAACAGGTGACATCACAGTAAAACGAGCTGAATTTCTTGACTATGAAGTGAGGAAAAAAGTACATTTTGCAGTCTTAGCTGGAAATGGCTTAACTTCAGCGGTGTGTGGGGTGACAGTATTTATACAGGATGTGAATGATAATGCACCTCGATTTGAGCAAAACTATTTCAAAACATCAGTGTGGGAAGGTCAAGTCTACAACACATACATCATGCAGGTAACCTCAAACTTGTGTTTAAGCTATATTTGTCTGAAGTGTCCCTTCTTAATGAATACTGTATTTTTTTCCGTCCACTTTTATCATCATTACAAACCAGTCATTACAAAGCAGTTAATTTATCTAATCAAACTACAGATTGACAGGACCATTTGAAATACCTATTTTGGATTACTCCTCTCAATTTTTTAATGCATCCTTTCTCACAAGGGTCCCCGGTGGCTGAATACTCTTGGGGCAGGAGGAGAGAGGGGGGGCACTCGTCTTGATGGGACAAAAAGAGGAAATGTAGATCTTGTAAAGAAAATGAATGTAAATTTCAGTTCTGAAGTATGCAGCACTGATCTGCAACAAGGAGCAATAAAAAGAACTGTGGTTACTACAAAATTAAGAAAGCCATATGCTGAACATGGGTCTTACTTGAATGCAAAACTGGAACCAGCATTTAGGAAGCCATGGGACTGCCTGCACACACTCACTACCAACACTTGTAATTTGCCCTGCTGTTCTAAGTATTCAGATCCTTCCCCATATCCAAGGCAAGCTACTGCAGTCTTAAGCATGAGGGGACATTACCCATGTATGGATTATCCCACACTGAGAATAAGTTTCATTGGCTGTAATCCAACACCTTCTGAACTCTACATGCACCTATTGTCACATACGTGGGAAAATAATACATTCGGCCAATAGAAGCAAAGTTGCAACACAAAAAAACTGCAGCAAGCACCACATGTGCATCCAAGATCCATTTCTGCTGCAGGATGTAGAGCTAAGTGCCTTAGCATAAGGATGGCTTTTCTCTCCATACAGATCTACGCGACAGACGATGACGCTGGACTTAACGGAGAAATTGAATATTCAATTTTATCTGGCAACACAAATGAAGCATTTCTTATTGATTCAGCACAAGGAATTATATCAACGAATGCAATCCTAGACCGTGAAGGCATTCCATCATATAGGTTTGTTTATAACAAATACAAGATCTATAGCTGGTGTGAGTTTTGTTTGGGGGGGGGAGGAAGGGGTTGTTGGGTCAAGTTAGCCGTATAAAATTCATATGCTGTCAGTGGGTTCTTGTTGTTATCTTGTTGGGCTGTTTATGTAATGAAGGGGAAGCACACAGGGGTGAAGGTGTCCTCCTTTAATTTGTCCTCCTTTAATTTAGTTTCAGTTTGTTGGTTAGCTTTTCTAGTAAGGCTGTGTCCCATACAGTTTGGTACCAGTGGTCCATGTTCACTCCTGACAAGTCCCTCCAGTTTCTAGCTATGATGCTCCTAGCTTCTGAGAAAAGGGGGTTATAAGCTCTTTGTAGTGTGAGTGTGCATTATGGTCTTGGAAAATATTCAGTCGAGCTATGAACTTTGCTTTATCAAAGTTCAAATGATCTTCTCTTTGACCTAAACAATATACTTGGGTGGAAATGTTAAATGTTAAGAGCTTCAGAGGGAACTGCTGACAGAAGCTTAAATTTGAATGCCTTGAATTGGGGTTTTTTTTAATGAAAGTTGGTGTGTGTGGATGTGTGTGTGTGTATGTTTGCACACTGAAGCTTAAGAAACCGATTATTTTAGTAAATATCTCCATGTGTACCTTCTTGATATATGTTCTAGACAAAATATGAAATTATGCATGTTTACAAACTTTGAATGCAAGTCTGTAATTCAAGTAATGTGTTCTGACAATTTTGAAGCCACAAAAACTCGAGAGCAGAACTGGTGTGGTAGATGAATGGCATTAGACTCCACATATCCAATTGCAGCTTTTTGTGTTCAGCGCCGTCATGTGAATAATGGGAAACAATGCTGTTTGTCACTTTTGAAAGGAAGTTATTGTGTCAGAGATGAAAGAGAAGATGAATTCTGCATATTTATTTAACAAATGTATATTCCGCCCTTTCCCAAGCTTTGAAGTGGATTATAATGACATTCACTACAAAATACATACTTCCAAAGGGAGATAGAGAAAAATACTGCTTACCAATTTAAACCTATTTACAATATGTAAAACACATGACATCCGTGAAGCGTTAATGCCAGCCCTGAGTCCTGCTCCTTTTGTTCTAGTTCCCATTTAACCCTCTGTCGTTCTTGAACTGAATCCCTTCCTCACATGTTAAAAAAGAAGTGTTATGTAAATGATAAAAAATTAAAGTTACAAGGTTTCTCCCCCACCACATTTTCAGAAGGATAATTTTGGAAATAGTTTATCATTTTTGGTGTAACTTTTAATTAGATATAAAGTCATGGTTTACAAATACGGAACATGTCTTTGACTCTCTCTTTTTATCAGGTTAGTTGTGCAAGCTGTTGACAGAGGAAGCCCCAGGCTATCTGCTACAAGCACAATAGAGATACAAGTTGTGGATATCAATGACAATGCTCCAATTCTCCAGCCGTTCGGCGTCGTTGAACTCCCTGAAAGTAAGAATGGCAAACACCAAGCAAAGAGATTGTGCTGGTTTGGACCTAATCCTGCTAAACCATAGTTTACTGCAGCTTTCCCCAACCCAGTGCCCTTCAGATGTTTGGACTACAGGCAGCTGGGATGGTCAGGAGTAATTGGAGTCATACTCCAAGACATCTGTAGGGCACCTAGTTAGAAAATGCTAGCTCATGCTTACATGAATAAACCACAGGGAGCTTTGTGCTCACACATTTTCCCCTCTCCTCTCCTCCCTCTCATTCAAGGGCTTTCTCTTATGTTTTAAACTAACTACAGCATGTAGTTAATTTTAGCTATGGTTTATTGAAAGTCAACTTCATGCCGTAGTTTTAAAGGGTGGCTTGTTTCAACAAACCATAGTTACAGTTAACCACAGTGTAAGGCTCAGAAGTATCACAAGATGTGGCCAACCAAAATTAGAATCAGAATTTGAACTTGCAGCCATGCCATAGAATGAGATGGGAGGGAGGAGCATTTGATCCTGGGCCACGCTGCGGTTTGTCATGTCAAGCCATGGTTTAGAGTTCTGTGCAAATGGGGCCACTGTCTTTTTATGCCTTTCTAATAAAAAGGAGGGAAATTTCTCAGATGGGAAATGTTTTTGGGTTTTTTTTATGAGTATCACATATTTTGTGGCATATTTCTGCTGGCTGGGAAGCTTATATTTGTGAGCAACTTAAAAACAGCATATAAAAGAATGCCGTCTGGTGCATTAAATCTCAAAACATTGGTAAAAGACCCTGCTGTGAGGTTCAGATGTCAAATTCCTAAGATTTATTTTCAATTTCTATTTCCCTTTTGGAGAAAGAAACACAGTTCTTAAGCCAGAGTTCCCAACAGTTAACTTTTCAATTCTATTGTTATTGACTAAAGTAGCACTTCACAGTGAATCAACTGAAGCTGTTGGCTTGTGTTGGAATGTTCAGCAATTTTGTTCCAGTGCTTCGTCCTCCTTCTGATGTTACATTTTGTGGCACAGTAGCTATTCCAAGGGCCTCTTTTTCTACCACATGTTTGAGATCACATGGAATGGCTCTTCCTCCATGCCAGCATCTTCACTTTGGGGAACCGAGAGAAGGACAGTTTCCATGTGACTTGGAACTGCTGCCTCTAAAGAGCAGCACAAGAAGGAGTTATGACACATCGGCCATTAAAAATAAAGTCCATTTTGAGATTTCTTCCTGTGTTTCGATTTTTCACTCACAGCGGTGATGCGTGTCACTCCCAGAAGTGGAAAACATTTATGCATTTGCCACCCACCAGCCAGACATGGGGTTGCCAATAATCCAGAAATAGCTTGGCTTATCCGTATCTGGTTTATGTAGCTATTCCTCTAGAATTATAGTTTCACTCAGGCAAATTGACCTTGAAGAACACACCTGGATGAAAATTGTCAATCGACTGGGAGATGAACTTTAGACCTTAAAATCTGCAATTTGCATGCCAGATATTCATTACTGTACTCAGGCGTCAAACAAGGACCAGTTTTGAAACATCTGGACAAAATTATATTCTTCCAAAATAACTCCTGACATAAGAAGAAAGTAGTTCTATCCAGTAAGCTATTAACTTCCTTCTCTTTTTTTGGCTTTTCATTCCTACTAGTTCCCCTTTCCTCCTTTTAATGGTGGTCTCATATGAACCCCAAACATACATGGGAGTATTTGTGTTGTCAGTATATTGTTAAAGGTCTGGCTTTTCATTTGCTGTGACCAAGATTGCAAAGGGTAAGAGATGTGTGCCCTGCCCTGGAATAGCTTTGAGTAGTCTAAATACAAAAACACTGGGAAGAGCTAGCATGTATTTTATTTATTAAATTTGTATACCACTGTATATCCGTAGATCTCCGGGCAGTTCACAACATAAACTTTTAGGTAATCAGCCACCTTTTTAACTGTTATTTTATGAAGTCAGGGGAGATTATGCCATTTATTTCTTGAGCAAATCTGTTTTCTTATTTGCAGTGTGGGGATGGGATTCTTGCAAAACTTTTCTAGAGGATTTAACAGCATATACACAGTTTAGTACTGTCATCCACATTATCTTTAACCTTACCCTTAAAATATTCCTAAGATTTCTGCCAACTATGTTTTTTTGGGGTACACATAATGTTTGTTGATGAAAATTTCTGGAGGGCTTGCAAGAACAACAGTGATAAATAAGTCTTACTCTTAAATATGATGGTTGTAGATGCTCCACTTGGCACCCTGGTGATGCAAGTATTGGCAGATGATGCGGACCTTGGACCACCCCTTCACTACAGTTTTGCTGAGAATGGAAATCCTGGAATGAAATTTGCAATTGACCAATGCCATGGAACAATCACATTGGTGAAAGCATTAGATTTTGAAGAAATCACTCAGCTTGAACTGTTGGTCAGAGTTTTGGATTCTGTGCACGCAACTACAGAACAACTTCTGATATTTGTATCTGATATTAATGATAACCCGCCAATATTTACTCAGGATGCATATCAGGTAAGAAAAGAAACTTTAAGTAATTTAAAGCTTTTGTTGTGAAGATATCTCTTCATGTGACCTTGAGATGCTGTGGACTTTCCCCACCCCCTTTCAGGTGATGATACCAGAACGTAGGCCTGTAGCTACTGCTCTTTTGACTGTCTATGCCACAGACAGAGATTCAGAGTACAATGGAAAGCTAACCTACAGAATTCTTCCCCCCTCTGATGAATTTTCTGTTGATCCACAGAATGGTGAGTTTGTTGTATGTTTAATAATTTGCAGTGTGGAACACACAGTATAAAGTGCTTTGTCTGGGATGCCTATTGAAGCTTCTTGTCATCCACACATCAAACACAGCCAAAATTGTCATCCATATCTGTAATACAATTGCATTGACAGCACTGAGAGAGCGGGTGATGGGAAGATTTAAGTGATGAACAGAGGGCATGTATTGAGCATCTAGCAGTCTGTTTATTTACCTGTTTGTTGAACATGCAATGCTATTACTTACTTCAAGAGTTCAAATGAGAAAATCATTAAATTACAGCATACCTTTAGGCATTCAAGTAGAAACAGGATTTCCCAGAAATATAAAGAATAAAGAAATCTGCCACATTTAATAATTTTGCAAAAGAATTTACACACACTTTTTGGGAAGCCCACTAGAGCAGGGTTTCCCAAACTCTGGTCCCTGGCATGTCTGTAGATTTGTAATTAAAGATGGCAGACAGCACATCCATTGCGTTAAATGTTCATATTGATTTTGAAATGTAGTTTTATTGTTTCTCTTATTTCTTATATTGTATTTTATTGTATTACAACTTGAATTTCTATGAAATTCAAATTGTAATACAACAAAAAAGTATAAGAAATAAAAGAAACAATAAAAGTACAGTTCAGATTCATACAGTACTTAGCACAGTGGATTACAATTCTCACAGTGAGCAGAAAAAGCATTAAATGGCCTGCCAAGACCCTCAGTAATTTTGAAGAGATCCACGGGGAAGAAAGTTTGGGAACAACTACGCTATAGCCTAGGTATGCTCCAACTGGAAAAGAAAATTTTCAGCCTTGCAGAATTAGGTGACATGTTGCTATTGTTTTAAACTCTTGTGGTTTACTCCCAGTTGGGTATAGGATTGTTGCCTTAAAATCATTTCAAATGATGACTGTTTCTTTTAGGAAATGCTGGAGGGGGGATTTTAACTGAACCATTATGCTTCTATTACTGAAAGTTTGTTTTGAAATGTGTTTTTCTAAAACTTTATTTTAGGCTCACTATATCTGGTTAAGACAGTGACATACCAGGAAAAGAATCCAGTTATTCGACTCCATGTAGAAGCCAGTGACAGTGGGACTCCTCCTTTGACTGCTGTTGCTTCAGTGCTCATACAGATCCAGGATGTGAATAATTACATCCCTCAATTTACTGTGCCATCATATAATCTCAGTATCAGTGAAAATGTCTCTATTGGAGAGATGCTGCTAACATTCTCAGCTCTTGACAATGACAGGACACATGACAGCACCTATGTTGAATATGCCATTATTGGTGGTAATGGTAGTAATAAGTTCCAGGTGGAAAAATGCATCGTTGGGCCAGAATCTCCAAGTAAAATGGCCGGAAACCTTGTGTTGAGAAGCGTTCTCGATCGCGAGAGCAGTTCATCTTACCAGCTGTTAATTCTTGTATCTGACCGTGGGACTCCTCCTTTAAATGCCACAGCGACAGTGTCAATCACTGTTTTGGATATTAATGATAACCCACCTGTATTTACCAGTTTTGAGTATAAAGTTCATGTCAGGGAAAATTTCCCTGTAGGCAGCCATGTTACTGCTGTCTCAGCTAGTGATTGCGATGCTGGACCTAATGGAGACGTCACGTACAGTATCACCTCTGGAAATGACAAGGGGCACTTCCGTTTAGATGGGAAAACCGGCTCCCTTGATCTGGTCAGAGCTTTGGATTATGAAGAAACAATGAATTTCAGTCTCACCATTCAAGCTTCTGATGGAGGAGTTGGCATAAAAAATGTGGCCTTCGCTGTAGTTTTTATCAGCATCCTCGATGCTAACGATTACGTCCCAATATTTGTATTTCCCACCCAGGACTGCAGAATCCATGAAAATCTGCCTGCTTTTTCTTTTGTCTGCAGAATTTCTGCACTGGATTTTGATACCGGCCCCTACGGTCACCTTTCGTATTCCATCCAGTCATCATGTTTGTCTGGTCATGAAACTCCTGGAGATCATGACATGTTTTTCATAGATCCTCTGACTGGAGAGATCCGCAGCAAGCAGGTGCTTGATTTTGAAGACCAGGACAAGTATTGCTTCATAGCTCAGGCCAAAGACAGAAGCGACTCAACAGCCACTATCACCATTCAAGTGGAGGTCGAGGGAGCAGATGAATTTGACCCTGTCTTTAACCAAGACCAATATCTTTTTGATTTCCCTGAAAGGAATGAAGCAGGGCAGTTGATTGGCAAAGTCACAGCATCAGATTATGATGGAGGATTGGATGGTGTTGTTCACTACACTTTGCTAAAACAGTCACCCTTCTTTTCTGTGAACCACAGCAGTGGGGCCCTCTACTTGACCAGACCTTTCCACAGGAAGAGAATCGGCATGAAGAGAGCAGGCGATACTCTTGAGCTGCTTGTAAAAGCTCATAGCCCAAAGCTGGACTCGAAGTCTAGCACGTGCACAATTCTGGTGAATGTTTCTAAAGCTCCAGAGACTTATTCCATGTTGCCGGTGGAAACAGTGTCCATTAGCATTGCCGCTTCTACTGTAGCATTCCTGTTTCTGGCCATCAGTCTTGCTGTGCTTATTGTTAGATTTAGGCGAAAAGACACTGCAAACTCCAGCATGAAGAAAGAGATGCCATGTCCCTCATCTGCTGATTTGAAATTAGACCATGAGAATAGTGCTCCTAAAGACGTCCGGAAATCCCAAATCCATGCAACCGGTAACCTTCCAGTAGGCACCATAGCAGAGTGGCTAAGTTTGGTAGGCATCAGAGAGAGAAGGGACATGGGCAATCATTGTAGGCATTCGGACTCCAGCGGCCATGGCTCTGCAGAAGGAGAAACTGCAGAAGATGAGGAAATAAAGAGGATCAATGAGCATCCCTGCAGGAAGGGTTCCGGATCAGCTTTAAGTGACCGAGGCTCGCGTATACCCGACTCAGGAATTCCTAGAGACTCTGACCAGCTTTCGTGTCAGTCTGAGGAGACTGATGTCGTGGCCATTTCTCAAAGCATAGAGGCTGCCCACCCTTTCCAAGATGGAAGTGGAGGAGAGGGAAGAGAATGTGATGCAAAGTATGCTTGCAATAAAACGCTGTCCGAAACACTTCACAGCCTGGGGATGAAGGAAAAAGACATCATGACAGACATCACGAGAGAATATATCTTCATACCTGATGATCAGAACTCCCATTATGGATCTCTTGCTACCCTAGTTGACTCTGATGAGGATCTCAGAGGCAGCTATAACTGGGATTACTTGCTTAATTGGGAACCCAGATTTAAGCCTCTCGCATCCGTGTTCAGTGATATTGCAGAACTGGAGGATGAAAGCTTAAAAATGCATAGCTTTCCTAAGGAGAAGAAATCTTTTATCTTTCCTCCTCCTCTAATTACTTCTGTAGCTCAGCCTGGTTTAAAGACAGTCCCCCCGCGAATTCCAAATCTGTTGCCTGGTCAGGCATTTAAGAAATACCCCCGTTCACCCCTCATCCATCACCTGAGGTATCCTCCATCTGCTATGACTCCCAGTTTTTCACCTTCTCTGTCTCTGCTTACCACGCAGACCCCTACAGCATCTCCAGTGGCCTCCCATCCTAACCTGAAGGGGATATGCCCTGGTGGGGCAAAGTGTGAACTTTCAGCAGATGAAGAAGTTCAAGTATAGATTATTTATCATTGACTTAAAGTATTACATGAACGTTTGGCTAAATGTTTTTGCCATATTCCTTAACGAGCATTGCATGTCATGTCTATATCGGTAAGAGGGAGAAAAATATTTTTTACAAGTTAAACATTTTACCTGCCTAATTAATTCACTGCAGGATGTACTCCAGATCTGTTAGGGACCTCCTTGATCATTCATTATGAACTTACCTACATTAGCTGTTTGTGTTCTGTATGTTCTAGACATCTAGGGGGGAAATCACAGGTGGAACAGAACTTTCACGCAATGCTTACTCTTAAACTCAGGTGAATAGTTGAGGATGTGTAGAACTTGCTGGATGTCCATGCAGCATACAGAGTTGCTATTTTAGCTGGTCTAACATGTGCTCTGGTGCTGCTAGTAAGGCACAACAGGCATTGCCATTTTTGTCCCTTCCCCCAAACTACTCTTGATACCTGAGCCAAGCACACTTCAGCTGCAGTAAAGAAAAGAAAAGAAAAAAGTTGGTGCTACGTAATAGTCAGTGCATGTAGAAGTATATTTACAGACACGCACACATTTCGGAGTGTGCATATTTGTTGTATCAAATCAGCATATAGTTACCAATATTTTTACAGCTTTCTTTTGCTTCAGTATATAAGTAAATGTCTTTGCACCTTCGTTTACATTACCTCGAATGAAACCAGGATGTTAGAATTGGCCTTTTGTGAATACGAAAAGGCCCTACTAAGGTTTGGTCCACGCCCCCCCCCCCGTCTCATCTAGAACAAGCAATGGAATGAAATGCTTGCTAGACTGACCCTCTGAGCTCACATTTAACGACTGCTTATTCTGAATGACTGTGCTCAAGGTTCAAAATATCTTGATCCTCTTTACTTCTGTGTAGAAGTGACACCACTAAAGGCTGGAGGAATAAAAAAGCAGAATTAACATTGTTTCCAGATAACACTGGAAGTAAATGGTAGAATCACAGAGATTCAGAATGGCAAAACAAATCAAAGATACATTCCTAGTGGATGTAGAATGACTACTGCATCTGGTATTTTTGCCTTTGATTTCAGTGAATCTCCAATGCAGTTTACACTGAGATTGTCTGAAAGAAGTATTCGGTGTCGCTGGAGTGCCTTCTTTCAGGCCCCTGACCTGTGCAATTCTACATTCCCTTGGACCTCTTTGAAAAGTGACAGAGTGACATTTATCTGATATATGAGTGCAGCCAGGATTTTCTGGCTTTTGGGGATACACTGGCTTGTACTCATGGTTCTTTGCTTTCCATACCCACAGTGGGATCCCTCTACTTGTGTGGTTTATTGGATTATAGCCAGGACCTTTTGCTCTAACTTCTGACTTGCTATAGGAAGCATGAAAGCTTATCAAGATCTGCCACACTAGTTCCCTCACATAGCAGAGTTGTTTTCCCATGATAGGAAAGCATACCAAACAAAAGAAAGGAAATGGGCGATGTTAATTTATTAATTCTGTATTTGCAAAATACATACATGTATATAACAAAGTATAACCAAAAATGTAAAGTCACGGCAGTGACTTGTATAATTGCATAACTAAATAATGTAACAGTATTTTAAATATAATTTTTATATTTTTTCTACTGTGAAAACTTTGTTTTTATTTTTCTTGGTTTTAATGTACAAAAGGTACTAAACCATAAGGATGCCCAGGGCTTTGGATTTCTGTGCATTTCCTGACCCAGCCCTACTAAAGGAAGCAGTTGAGGAAGAAGACTGTGGTAAGAGAGGAAGATGGTCCTGAATTCTCCTGACTGGAAACTGATTTTAGAGAATTGACACATTTTGCATTTCTAAGCAAGGCCTGGTTCCAGTCACAGCTTATCCCCAGACCTACTCTTTTAAATACATATATATATATGTAGTTTAGGTCACCTAGTAGCTACCATTGGAAGATCTCTGCGCAGCTGGAATGTGCCATACTGAAATAATCACCCTCTGTAGATTATTTAGCAATTTGATTTCTAGAGACATGTTCTAACCACCACCACCACCCCAAAAAAAGAGAAGGGGAAGGAAACCTAGGTGCTTGGACATGGATTTATTTATTTTTAAAAATGCAACCATTTTATAGATGCCTGATGCATTTTGATCATTTCTTCTAGACCTCATTACTTCTAAGGCTTGCTGAAGACCTTTTCATTTCATTTTTTATTTTTTAATATTTTTTATTAATTTTTCATTAATAACAATCCAATCCACATTAATACCATACCAAATCATACCAAATCATAATACAGTCAAAAGAGCCAATTAATCGGTTCCGAATTCAACATTTTTTGATGACTTCTCATGTTCCGGCTATCAGGAGTTGATGTTATTCCTTGGTCCTGCACCTTTTCTCTTAATTAGTCCAAATACAACAATTCCGTTCTTGATCCTTTATTTTAACAGCCCCTGGTGTGATGACTTTCGTTTGTATTTAGCAAATCCATATCCATTAACTTGCAAAGGGAATTTATTTCTTGCAGTTTTACGTGTGAAATATTTGTTTACATTCTTCTTTTCCTTCATGATCCTTCATGATCAGTCCTCTTCAACATTGCCCCTCCCTCGAGGACTTAATTCTCATTATGCCACAGCTTCCATTTTGCCTTTCCAAAACCAAAAGTATTCCAGCATCCGGCCGTGACTCCTGGCTTACTTTCACATTTATCTCCTTTAGTCCTTTCCAATCTATTAACAAGCTGGTGTTTCGCCAAAACAAGAAATAAATCAGAGCCCTCTTTAGTAAGCAATGTCACAAATCATCACAGTATTTCACAGTCTATTCTTTCCAGTACTCCGTAAAGAAAATTATAGTTCTTGTTGAATCCCTCTTGCATTCTATATATAGTTGTAATTCATTAGTAATTTTATTCCATTAGGAATTAATTAATTCTTCAGTGAAGGCTTGCCAAATCATAGCAAAGCAAATATAATGTAAAAAGAGAACAAAGCAATTTACATAGCAATCCAATTACTACAAGAGTCCACTCCAGATCAAAACCTTGGCACTAAGTGTCCGATTCATTTAGCAGGTTATCTTTCTCTTTCAGAGCATGTCTGTTTCTTAAGTCCAAATTCAGATCTATCTTAAAAGAAACAGAAGTAGCTCCGTTCATGGTGACCATGTTGGGGGCTTTCCAATACATGCAGTACTGTGCCCTCTGCATCCCTGCCCCTGCATTCCATTGGACAATCTGCTAGTGAAAGCTCTCTCCCCCCCCCCAACCCAGGGGGAGGGGGCTTGCAAGGATAATTACTCCCAGATTATCCTTAATTAACTGCACAGCTGGCATCTGCTATCATGGGATCTGCAGTTCGCCATGATGGCAGTGCCGGGTGTCCTAAGACCTTTTCATTTTATCAGTCATTTTCAGTAAGGTCCTCTGATTTTTATGGTTATTTTCAGCATATTTCTTATAATTTTTTTAAATCTTTTGTTACTTGATAGTACACTGCTTAGAGACTGCAAAGCTGTTCAGCTGTATGTACATTGCTGAAATAAATAATAAAATAATAAAATAAATTAACCTTCCATCTGCAAACAGTCAGTCGTGACAAGTGCTAGAAACCTCACCGGACACCTAAGATGTTATTGGATCTTTTGAATGAACAAATCTTATCCCAGCACCTTGGGTTTTGCACCTCTCTTTTCCACTATCATCGTCTCCCTTTTTGCATTCTGAATACCAGTGTGGATGCACTGTCCCCGAGATCTTCTCTGTCGTGTGAACACATGAGGATGAAACCAGAAACAAACCAGTTCTTATATACAGAAGATGTCAATAGAACATCATATGCCATTGTCATATCCAGGCACGTTTGTCAGGAATCAGTGAGTGATTTCACCCATGCTCTTTTTGTTTCCCAGAATTACCATGCTGTGATCCTCAAAAATCTGATTTATAGAATAGGGTGGAAAACTGATACGACAAGGCTAAAGGTTCGTTGTTCTCCCTTTCAGGTAGATGTTCTAGATTAGTATTTGCAGGTGATAGTACAGTAAACAATGGACTTATCCAGTCATCTTCATCACAAAATGACCATTTTCTGTATCGGCCAACAAGGCATTGGTGCCCCTTGCAGTCTGCCTCCTGACTTTGAATCTAGTTGTCATTGTTGCATTCCTTTTTGAAAACATTAGCTGTAAGCCGATTCCCCCCTTTTTAGCAAATATATGCCACACTCTGCATGGGATAATCAGACTTAAGAAACTTTGTTCCGTCAAGGTTTTTTTTATTTCATTTTTCTTTTTAATATATATATTTACTAATTCTGTGTCCAAAACTGTGAACTACATTAAGCAGATGTATTTCTGTCTCATGTGTGGCTGGACTGAAAAATGTGAATATACAAGGAAAGAGTCTGCAGTAAATCATATGTCAGCTCTTTTCACCTCACTTTTTTATTCTCTGTGTAAACAATGTAATTTGTTTAAGTTATTGTGAGTTTAGTTTTCACTTGCCTGAAAAAGTCTATTGTCTGATCAGTGGAGGGAGAGAGAAAAGATCAGTATATACTAGTGATGGAGGAGCAGGATTTGTTAGTGGAAAAATATATTAAGCCCAAAGTGCAAAAACTATAAAATAAGATGGTTTGCTGGGGTTTTTGGCGGGTTGCCACTCTGAATTGACTTGCTTAACAGCCAGTGAATTATAGTTGTGTAATTCAGGGCCAAATGAATAGAAAATGTGATCTATTGGTCATAATATTTTTTTTGCACAAAGAAAAACATATCGCTGATCTAGAGAAAGTTGGTTATGTCTAAGGCAGTGAAGTGAGCCTGTGAGTATGCCAAACTTTAATTCATAGTTAGCCTATGTAGGCTTGTGCTGCACATTTCGTTAATTCCTAAAGGACATAGGTAGGGTAAACCTTTTCTAGAGCACTACCAATAGCCACAGGGATTTCCCTATATATAGCCTGTATAGGATAAATTCTAAACCTAAATAAGTTGTGTTCTGCTTCAAATAAAGAATTTAGCTGCATTTATTGCATTTCAGATTTAAATGCACTGTCATTTCCAAAGAGTTGCTTGCAGCATAATGTACATGTGGCACTTAGAGACTCAGTAATTTATTGCAGCAAAGGCTTTTGTGGGCCAGAACCCACTTCATCCGATGTGCAAATTGGTTTCCAAACTGAATGAGTATTTCACAGTGTTCTGCTTAGTACAGTGGCATACATACAGCTTTTCTTTTATTTATTTTACATTGCTTATCCTTTTGGCCTCAATTAAAAATATACATTTCTCATTTTCTTCTTTCTAATATATTAACCTAATTCAAGTGATATTTTATGCGTCTAATACATGAGCTCTGCCTCACAAAAATATACACCATAATAATAAATCTGTTGGGTAGTGTTTCAACTAAATTTTACTCAGAGTGGAGCCATTGAAATTAATGGACCTGACTTAGTCATTAATTTTAATGCATCTACTCTGAGCAAAACTTAGTTGAATTTCACCTGTTAAGGATAAGATCGGAAAACGAGAAGGCTTCAGACTCATTCTTGACATATGAATTGTTAGCAGCATTTTGTGCTGGTCTTACACTAAGAGTGCCAACCCTCTAGGTGATGGCTGTAGAATCAACTAGTCCCATAGCTACTCACTGATTACTTATTCCTGTGCATATTTTATTGACCATAAACATTTAGGTTTTGTTTGGTAGGGGTTTGTTTAGTAAGTTCATGTGCTGCAAAACATGAGTGCATTGCATCCTTCTTCTCTCCTTGCAAAAGTTTGGGTAGCAGAATGTTCATAGTAATTATCTCTCCCCTTGTCCCTGAACCAGGCTGGGCTTCCTTACTCCAGGTTTAGGGGGTTCTGCCTGTTGAGAGTAAAGAATCTGTATTTTGTTTTGAGGAAAATGTCTTCACTGATTATTATTTTTTAAGTAATATAGAAAAATATGTTTTACATAAACTTACTTAAACTTGCTGCATCTTTAAAGGCTAAATGGCCACATTTCTCCAGAATCTTCTCTCAAAGAAACTTGAAGATTGATTCAAATCAAAGAACAGAATAGTGTTGTGGCTTGAACCAACCCTGCCAGGACAAATAGGCTGCAGGAGGACTTGGATTCAGCCCATACGCAGCACCTGGAAGAAACAGAGTACCAGTGATGTAATTGGCAACACTGAAATGATTCCCTTCAGTGTAGTGGATATAAAACAGCAGGGAATGTGTTTCAGAAGAAGAGACATCAAGAACCTGGAATCTAACACAGAAAAATGTGAGTGTGCGTGCGCATTTGTATGCCAAGATTGGAGTGAATTTCCTTATGATTTAGCAAGAATCTCTTGCAGGATAAGGCATCGGACTTCCCATGCCCAAACCCATATAAATAACAGGGTTTTGGGTAAAAACAGTCCACAGCTTTATTGACTACAGATGAAAAAGGTTAGGCTTGGGCATGGGGCACTCTAAATACTTCCGGCCCACCTGCCAGAAGTGACGCAGGGGTTCCTAAAACTTACACCAAATAGGGTGACCCCCGCAGGGGCAGTTGTCTGGGGGAGTGCCTTTGGCCCTGGCCCCCCTGGGCACGCAGACATGGCCACTCCCCCAGGATCCCTTTGATGGGATACCCCAGTGTTTGGAGGGGCAGGCGGGGGGCTACAACCTTCCTTCCATGGGAAACAAGGGATTGCCCGAGTGCTCAACCAGTTGTGACGAATTGCTATGAGGTAGGCAGAACCACCAGGTCAGTGCCAATTAGCCTGGTGGGCAAATTCCTACCCGGCCCAGTAAGAACGACGACCACTGTGGCCACAGCAAAGTCATTGCCTATCAGTGTAAACTGTGGGTGGGTGGGATGGGGTGGGGGAACCCAGCGCAGGAACACACAGGCGGTGCCCCAGGTGTGGGCTGCTTAAATGGGCAGGGGGCTGATCCGAGGGAAGCCCACCATTTACTCTATTGGCTCTGCCCAAGTCCCAGCCTGCATCCCCATTCGCCAGTGCAGGGGGCAAGCTAAGATCGAGCTCCTGATAGGCGGCGGGGGCCATATGCCCCCTCTGCCTATCAGGAAGGGCACTGCCGTTTGAATTCCACCATCAGGGCCCCAGTGAAGCCTCTTCTGACCAGCAACATCGCCGCACCAAGAGAGGTGAGCGCACTTGGTTCATTTTTCAAATGCAGGCAGACATTCAGAGGGAAAGAACTGTAGTTTCGATCTAATTTTTAATACACCAACGACCTTTAATATTCAATTTATGTCCCTGTTTACTATTGTAGGGATGGGGAACCTCTGACCCTCCAGATGTTGAACTACAGCTCCCATCATCCTTGACTATTGGCCAGGCTGGCTGGGGCTGATGGGAATCCAGCAACATTGGGAAGGCTGCAGGTTCCACATCGCTACACTCTCCAGGTCGCACCAGTGCCATATATTTTGAACTCCCCTGTTAACAGTCATGGCTCCCCCAAAGAATCATGGGAAAGGTGGTTTAAAGTGTTGAGAGTTGTTAGAAGATCCCTTACAGAGCTACTACAGTGGTACCTCGGGTTAAGTACTTAATTAGTTCCGGAGGTCCGTTCTTAACCTGAAAATGTTCTTAATCTGAAGCACCACTTTAACTAATGGGGCCTCCTGCTGCCGCTGCACCGCCACTGCATGATATCTGTTCTCATCTTGAAGCAAAGTTCTTAACTCAAGGTACTGTTTCTGGGTTAGCGGAGTCTGTAACCTGAAGCGTATTTACCCTGAAGTGTATGTAACCTGAAGTACCACTGTATTTCAAGCACCTTTGACAAAACTGCAGGTGCCTCCAAGATTCTTTGGAGGAAGCCAGGATTGTTAAAATGGTATAAGAGTCTTTTGACTTTATAGCATGGATGTGACCTCTGTATGTATACTGATACAGAAAGTGCCCAACTGGGAGTCATCTAGAATAGGGTCTCCACTAATAATAACAACCCACCTTTGCCCCCCAAATAAAATTGCATATGGTAGCCATGTGCACTTTTATCAAGCCACCTTGCTTCAAAATAGGTTTCAAACACAACATCAAAAGGTTTTTCCTCAGTGCAGTGAGAACAGAAATGCAGTTGGTGCAGAGTATTTCCATAGATTTAGTGGCCTTTGGGTGAGACTTCTAACAATAAAGCATATTCTATAGGAATCAGAATAAGTGCCATAGAGACAACTTCATTGTAATTCAGTTTGGAGTGGGCTTTTATTTTGCTGGATTTGTTATCCCCCTATGACTATGCAGAAAAGTCTTGCTTCATATATAATTGGAAAATTGCATTCTTTTCTTAATTCCAGTAACTTGATCCTCTTCTTTTTGGTCTTCAGACCTTGCTTATTTAGCTTCCAACTCCTTCATTTCCTTTTCTGTCTCTTCTAATCTGTCATTCAGCTGTCCTTTTTAGCTGATGCCACAGAGGTAATTTGCTTCTTATTATAGTCTTTAAATGAGTCCCATACATTCAAAGCTGAACTATGATTGCTATTCTTTTCTGAAAGGCCCACCAGTCCTGAATCAGGTATATATTTCTTGCTTGAATTCCAGTGTTCAGCATCTTCTTGACTGAGTTAATAACTGATTGCTGGAGTGTGGTCACACATGGGAGATATATGATAAAGTAAATAAATAACATAAATTGCCTGCTTTGCCATTTCTAACATTTGCATTGCATGCTTTGAAAAATCTTAAGACTCTGAATATAAGAGTTTGAAAGTTCTGTGCTGGTATTTAAAGCTGCAGCCCTAAATGCACTTACAAGGAATACACCCCATTGAGCATTGTTTTGGGAATAGTATATTTCTTTTACTTCATAAATAAATATGATACTCACCTTTCATTGTGTGAACTGATCACAAACTGGGACATAATGGTAGTAAAGCTCAATAAAATTATACTACCAATTGATAAGCAGTAAACCAGGCAAGAGTTCATACTCAAATAACTATTTACAAAGTTCAAACAATTTACAAAGATTTCATTCATTGTTTATTAAGTTCATATTCAATGTGAGTCTGAAGAGTCCATCCCATACTGTAGAAATCAGTTTTTGTTATTGGCTTGCTAATTACATCAGGAATCTCATCATCATCGTATATGATGATTAAATATCATTTAAGTTTGATTTCTTGGCATATACAAATGCCAAAATGAGGGTCAGGCATGCTTTGATTGGTCATAGAGGACAACCACAGTCACACTGGAATTACTCAAATTGAAAACCTTGTGACTTTGGGGGGGTCATCCTCCCCCGCTTTGCAATTCCTCGTTACCCACCCAAATTTAAACTGTAATTCAGTTGGATCTAGAGATCTGAATATGTTCACAAACACCCAAGTTATTAGAAAGACTTCGCTAAGTGGAGAATGCTAAAATATGTTAGCATCATTTCCCAAGATGAGACTGTGATATGAGACCAATAATCTTTCTATCTCCTAAAAAACTTACTGGGATCTGTCTCTTCCTCATAGGATGGCAGGATAGTCTGCTGGATCTTGGCCAGCAAGCATTTGAGAGGAGAGAGATAGGCAGAAGAGCGAAGTACTGCTCAGGTTATACAGGCATACATTTGGTGAGACTGGGATGCAGGAGCAGTACTGCTGAGCAGTAGAAGTTTATAAAGAGCTCAAAAAAATGTCACTGTCCATAAAACTACAAAACTGTTCTATGATGATATGGCAGCAAATGTTTTCCTGGTGGAAGTAAAGATTATTAAATTGTTTAAGGAAATAATATTTTTTATTTAAAAATGTAATTCAAACTGACTTAGATGGGGAATGATAGCTAAAATAGCTTCAATGGAAAATAGTCAATGTGTTGACCTGGTGGTTTCTGGTAGGGAAAACCCGTGATGGACAGGCAAACTATACTCCTGGGATTCATGGCTTGCCAATTCTGGGCTCTGTCCACAAAACTGTCTAGGTTCATCAGCGCAGCTTCAGGACATGTAAGTATGGTGCTCGTTTTATTCCAAAACTTTCATTTTGAGAAATATACTCCCAGGGATAATTCATTTTGCAAAACAGATTTCCATATGTGCCCACATTGGAGTAATCAACCCCTGGGACACTTCTTCCGAATGGTAAAAAAATGGTAGTAGTGTCAACTGCCAGAAAATTCAGGAAGACTATTCTGTAAATTAAAGATAGCTGGAAATAAGTGTTAAGCACAGACCTTAAGCATAGGGTTTAACGACTGTCAAAGCCAAGAGCTGAATTATGCAGGCTTCAAAGAAGGAGTTGTCAGCATGGCTAGTGGTCAGGGATTATGGGAGCTGTAGTTCTAGAACATCTGGGGACCCAAGGTTGAGAAAGGCTGGTTTGGCATAGCAAAACGAATCGCCGGTGCCCAGAAATAATTCGGCTCCAAAACTTTGCTAAGGTGGTCAGATGTTCCAAAGGGCTACACAAACTAAAGAGAGGTTCCACAGAAGCAAGTTCCTCATCTATTTGCTATAACTGGGAAAAGTGTAATCTACTCATCTCTGTTTCACTGAGCTGACAAAGGCCAATGATCTTTGCTTAAGATGGTGTCTGGAAATGTACATGGAAGATACTTGGAATTTGGAAAGGACCTATGCAGTCATGTAGTCCAACCTTGGACAGGGTCTGCAATACAGGGTTTAGTTTTACAATTTATATACTACTTAATTAGTCTTTAAACAATGCACAAAAACACATACTGCTGCTCATCATTTGCTTAAAACAGCTCCAGCAAGGGAGAGCGTACTGCTTGCCATGGTAGCCCTTACAATATCTGATGAGCTATCATATCTGCCCATTATCATCTTCTGTCATACTGCTCAACCCTGGTTCTTCTCCTTTGGATGTTCTGGTTTGTCAATGTTCTCCTTAAAACAACGTGCCTGGAACTGGACACAGTACTCCATATGTGACCTGTCCAGTGAAGAATAGAGTGGAAGTATTTTTTTTCATGGTCTGGATACTATGCTTTTGCTCATGCAGCCAAATATTGCATTAGCCTTTCCAGCAGCTGCATTGCAATGCTGGCTCCCAATTTCTTCTGGCTTGTAATCAACTAAGATATCTAGACCATTTTCACATTTACTGCTGCCAAGCCATGTCTCCACGGAGCATTTGCATACATGCCCTATAAATATTTGGTAGCACCATAGAAATATGCATGCCAGTGGGACATTTGTTGCCACAGGAAGCTGTGTGTACACAGCAAAGTTCCACAACATCTAGGAAATAAACATATTGGGAGGCCCTTTCTATAGACAGGAATGGTGAAGCTATTATTACTATCTTAGGGATCTGTGTGGCTCTAAATATTGGGCTAATATAAAATTCATGTTTTCAGACTTTCACACCATGAGTTCTTTTCTTTCTTTTCTACTTTAACAATACCCCAAGACCTTTTACAGTCAGGTTTTGGGTTGTTTGTACAGATGGTTAAAACATCCTGAAGAAGAAAAACTGCCAAGAATCTGTAACTACACGGAGTTTGATGACAGGCTTCAGTTTAGTTCAAATCCTACTGATATCTTCAAGGCTGGGGCCTATGTAAAGAGATGAGGGTCGCCACAGAGGCATTTTCTTTTCCAAGCTATGCTGATAGGCTCTTTGCAGTAAATTTGACGAATAGAACTAAGAGGCAAGGACAGTAAGAGGAGACTCTGTATCCTGTTTCTCTTTCATCAGCAGCTTCCCAAGACTACTTGCCAAGGGCAAGCAATTGATAGAAAAATGTGAATTTGATCTTGGTGCGGAAAAGCGTTTTGCATACCTTCTGTAACCATCTCCAATATTAACAAAATTGCTTCTTATGCCATAGGAAGCCCATTTAGCAGCAAGATGGTCTGCTACTTTTTCTTGGGAACACGTCTCAGATGGCGAACATGAATAGGTTCTGAGTGTTATTGAAAATAAACTTGGGTTTCTTTGAGGCAAGCAAAAGTATTTTATCCACCAAATTAAAACACCATGTCAATTCTCTGTTTCTAATATATGGTGTCCGTGAAACTGATACATTGTATTATCTTGATTTTCATGCTTATTGTCCCCTTTGCAAAATAGTCGGCATCAATAGCACTTTATTTGCTCACATTGTTTATATGATTTCACATTTAGCAGGCCCATTGAATCTTTGTCAAGAAACACATAGTCAGATCTTCCTTTCTGGCAAAGGCTTCTTGTTTGCAGCAAACACTGACATACAGACTCCAGTATTTCTCTTGTTGTTGCATCAAATGTTATGCATACTTCAACCTCCCCTAAAAAAGTAGTTTTGGCATAAAGTTGTGCTCAGAGAAAAATCTTCAAACATTTTCTCTTTTTCTCTCCATCCTTCTTTGTAATGGTAGCTTTCTCACTTGGAAGAAGCCTAACCATGTATTCTAATGTCTTTTATATGAAATGCTCAGCAGCTGATAAGAAAGTATCCACTTCATAATGCCCTGTTCTAAAGACCAGATCCTAACAACCAACATCAACACAGGTCACAGTGCCAGGGTAGTTGACATCTCTTGTGCCTTTGACCTAGAATCAGTCCTGATTCACTTCCACTTCCTTCAAGGGTTGACCACAGGCAGAAGAAGCTCCTTCACACATATCTAAAGATACAAAACAAATAAAAAATACTTCCATAGGTGTTATGGATATACAAAATTACGGTACTGTAGAGGAACTGAATTATGGAACCGTTCATATTCAATCTCAAAGTCAAACATGCAACCAAAGAGGAGTATCTTTCAAGATAGATTGAGGCTGCAATCCTAACTCCTCCTAAAGCCCAATTGAATTCAGGGAAACTTACTTCTGAGTAGACAGGATTAGACTTGCAGCCAGAGTGACTTAAATCAAAGTGCAGAGAAGACAGACAGTAGTTCTCTTGTATAGTATCTTCAAGTAGTATCTTATTTAAGAGGCTGTGTTCGGTGACAGATTTACTAACCTCTGAGGTATAGTCCAAAAGCTGAAGTGACTTCTTTGCTGCAACAAAACTAACAGACAAAACCAGAAGAACCCCTGAGTGGGTTTCATTTGGAGCATGGAAAGGCACAAAAATATTTACATAAGCTGGCATGGACTCGTGAAGAGAAGAGTCTTGTAAAGAGAAGGAGCTCATGTTGGCCTGTTGTAGTTATAAACAGCTCCTAAAACAGAAGAAGATGGCATTCATCAAGTAATCGTAGAAGAATTAGAAATGGCAGCCAAATTGCATGACTTAACAAAATTCTGGCATATAAGATCCTCGATTTATGACATAGATATAGGAAGAACATTTTGGACAAAAGTTTAGTTTGAACTAGACACAGCATCTAAATTTAATGTCCCTATTTTCCCCATTGGCCTTAAAAGACCCAGAAATATGACCGTCACTTGTTCCATCTGAGATCTCAGAGGTTGCTGTACTAAATCCATAGAAATAAATCAGAGTTATGTTATGAAATACCTGAGACATAAGTATCTTAAAGTTGGTAAGGAACATTTTTGTGTGGCATCCACAATCTTAAACTGGCATTGCCAGAAAAGAAAAAATACTATGTTGCAAAAGGACAAATTCATGAGAAGATAGATTGTGTCTCTTAGCTGTGATGGCTGTACAGAACTTCCAGTTTCAAAGGCAATGAACCTCTGAGCAACAGTTGCTGGGGAGCAAACAGTAGGGAAGGGGCTGTGGTCTTCCTAGAAGCATCTCTCTGGCCACTATTGGAAAGTGGATCTTGAACTATAGGGAGCCAGATCCATCAGGGTGGTACTCATAGCCTCTCAACTCCATCTTATTTGGCAGGTAAATCCCACAGCTACAGAGCTTCCTTGAAGGTTCTTTTTCTTGGTGAGAAGCTCCTGAAAAGCCAGAGGACAACTCTGACAAATGAACTGCCTTTCCAAACAACCATGTGAGGGTTGCAGTATGCAAGACACATGTTTGCTTAGCTCACTGCTTTTCTTTGTCTCTGAATAAAGAAATATGTCACCTAATATTTTATGAAGCAATGCACACATAGACTCTGGCAGAACTCCACCTTCTCTCACTCAGGTGGGAGCCATGCCCCAACCCCAGCAAAAACAAACACAAAAGCCGACATGGGCTCATTCCTTAGCACATCAGCATTGGCTGAGAGAGGGGTGTGTGTCCTGGGCTTAATACAGAACTGAGCTGTGCCCCCCCCCAATACAAGAAGCTGAAAGGTAAGCTGATTTCTCTTTTCATTATTTTCATCTGAGGATGGTCTACCACCATGTGTACCATTACAGAATAATTTGGTCGCATTTAATTGTGAATATATGAAAAACGGTGGGGCTGTAAAGGCTGGCTTACAGATCCCAAAACCTCTTCAAATAAGCTGCTGCAATTTCCCATTATGTTAGTGAACATCTCAGCATACCAAAACCTTGATCCATAAAAAGCAGCAAATTAAATGTGGCTCCAGTGGTTTTGGAGTTGGACCAACAAGTTTATCTTATTAATGGATTCAAGAGAAAAGGTACCATTTTTATTGCAATATTTTCTTAATGATAAAGGCAGTAATGGAATCTCAGCAGAGCACACCAAAGGAATCCAAGTTTGCTGGCAGTCAACTCAAATTTGCGTGCGTTTGGTACTGGGTTAAGGAGACTTGGCACTCGCCAACTTCTGTCTTCTGCCTTTTTTCCTTGTTTGAAAAAACAACAACACACACAGGCCTTTTGCTGTTTCACTATACTTACCAGTTGACATTTTCTTGGCTTTAACTGAAATTTTGACACATAAATCCCACATGTCAAACGATATTGTAAAACAAGCATCCAAGTGTCAGCACATAGTCCAATAGTCTGGGGACCAAAGAATAGAATAAGGAACACCTTTATAGAGTCTTTCATCTATCTCCAGCCATCTGCAAGTAATTTGAAACCAGTTTCAAAGGGAGCAAAGTTGCTCAGCCTGCTAATGTAGATGACGCTAAAGCATGAGGTTGGTTTCATCTTAGCTTTATAGACTTACTAATGAGTAGATAAGATTTTCTTTTATAGTCCAACTGTTTATTTTCTGATGCAAGAGTATTTTGACATCCCAAATATTTTGGCAGAAATACATGTACCGGTAATTTCAAAATTTGACTAGTCTTTGTGAGATTTTATGATAATCTCTCAATGTGTGGGAAATGGTGTTCAGGTTTGCTGTCCCATTCAGTGTTTGCATATAAGAGAGTATGTGAAATACAGTCTTGCTAAACATATTGCACCTGGTGTGCTACAGAAGCTAACACAGAATCCACTGTGACTTCTGGACAAAGTCTGAGCAAGGTAAATGATTATTTTTGAGAACACCCATTTTACAAACCTTTGCCCTTTCTCATAGTTCAAGTAACTTGAAGTTATTCAATGAAGCTGAATGTTAGGAGATTCAGGAGAGCTGAAAGGAAATTCTTCACAGAGCACATAGTTCAACCGCGGTAATTTGTTACCACAGGATACAGTGATGAACACTTACTTGGACAATTAAAAAGGGAATTATATAAATTCATGGATGATAAGGCAATCAATGGCTATGGTAGCTTTACATTTCCCTCAGTATTAGTGGCAATATGGCCCTGAATTCCAGTTGCTGGGAACCACAAATGGATGTTGGTATGGTGTTCATGTCCTGCTTGTTGTTTCTCATGGGCATTTGGTTGGCCAATGTAAGAAGACAATACTAGATGAGATAGGTGTTTGGTATGACTCAGTAGGGCTACTCTTATGGTCTTAAATATAGACAAGTTTTAAAGTTTTATACCTTAGAACCTGAAGTGCATTGTTTTGAACAAGAGCTCAGAATTCTTTAACAGCTTCATCATATAAAACGAACAAGAAATGTGAGTCACTTATGCTTTCAGTTCTTTGCACTTCACTGGAACAATCCAAGTGAAACTTTCATCTTGGAGAAATAAACTCCCCAAGTATAACGCCAGCTTGGGCATCTCCTTTCTTGCTGCAGAGGTGAAAAAATGTGTGTAAGAAGGAAAAAATGAAGGCTCCTATTCGAATGTTTGTCAGAACTACGAAGAACAGATTGATTGTTACACATGCTGCCCTTGCATTACCGGTATTTCATATCAAAATACACACTCTTGGTGCTGTCACAGAAGTACAGCATTGTAGTTTACACTCTTGACCAGTGATTCAAGAATACTGGGACCACTGGAAATTCACAAAAGAATGTCTTCCCATCTCTTCCTAGTGAATTTAGCACAACAGCAGTCACTTACAGTCAGCACAGTTAACAATTCTGATCACAAAGCCTAACTTCTTCTGTATTTAGGATTTTGATCATCTCAATTTTAAAAGGCCAATAATATTATTGAATAACACTCCCAAAGCAAGTGGGGAAGTAAACTTCAGTTTGTGAATTTTTTTTTCTACTTAAAATGGACTAAGGATGTGCGTGTGTGTGTGAACGTGAATGCATGTTCCCCAGGCAATACTAAGCATGGCACACTGGTTGCTATTTCTTATTCTTTAATTGTGCAATTTAATGTAGTTAAGTGGGCATTCCAGTGAAAGTTCATTTGCTATACAGTCTGTTTTTATTGAGTTAGTTTATTTAGCACCTAGTGCCTATTAATTCAAAATGCAAGTATAATTGGGCATATTCATAGTTCACATAACTCCACTGATTTAAAGCTCTTACAGGAAGGATAGTTATAATTCACCTTACTTATTCCATGGACACACATTTTTTCATAAATTATGGTGCTGTAACTTACATTTATGGCATATTTTAAGCAGTCCAATTATGCAACGTAACAGAGATTACATGGCATGGTAGCAGAAACAACATCCTGGGTCAATCATTTACTAGTACAAGTTGCTGCAATAAAATGGCATTTTACCTGCATTACTCAAGGAAGAATTTAGCTCATTGGTATATGGAATGCTTGTAGAGCAACGGACATGTTGACAGTTTTGTTTGGCCCTATAAAAAGTTCTTTTTGATCACTCTAAAAAGAAAATAATACATGTAGTACATGCACTGCATATTGTTCTTTCAGTCCGTTAAGAGTATGATAAAAACCAGACACCTCACTGGCTTTGAGCATAAAGATGAGCTAACAGAATAACACATCATCAGTTAATATGGCAAATCCAGTACTCTTCATGTGCATATGTACAAAATTCAATTGGCTTCGTTTGCGACAAGACCTTTGATACAGAAAAAGTTAGGATTGTGTTTGGGCATTATTATTATCATTGCTGCTACTGCTGTTGATAAGAAATTCATTATCCACCCTTCACCAGCGGATCCCAGGGCAATTCTGCCTATGCACCCACACAGCCCCACACAGGTACGCAGTAATGCCATTGGCCTTGGAAAGGTGGGTCCCTCCCCCATATGCCAGTACATCATGTGCACTATGTGTTTTTCATCTTGAGGTCAACTGCTGAAGCTGGTGTCAGTGTGGGAGGCAGCTGAAAGACCCAACTACTCATTATGTGAAAAATACGGGATTGCATCTCCCAACATTTCTTAAAACAGAATCTGATTAGAGCAGTGATGCTGAGGTAGGTGGTATCTTATCTCTGCCTTATTCAATCAATCCTCAGAAGCTACTATTAGATCTAATGGGCGGAGGGCAATAAAGGAACGCTGACCTGGGCCTTGCATTCTGCAGCTGAGATCCATTGCAGGGTCCCACCAACAGGTATATAAGGCCTTCTCTGTAATGGTCCCCCATTTGTGGAATTCCCTTCTCTTGGAGGTGTTTCTTTCTCCCATGATGGTGGCCTTCCAGCATCACCTTAAGACTCACCTTTTCATACAAACATTTGAGGAGAGTAGGAGAATGGTATTCTGATTATTTTTTGTGTTTATGCATCTAGTTTTAATTTCATTTTAACTTTATTATAGGTTTTATCGGTTGGAGACAACCTTGAAATCCTACTGAAATAACAGGCATTCTAAAAATATAGTAAGCAAACACATGGCTTATCCTGCTATTTACTGAGGAGAATTTTACTGTTCCCCTGCTTCCCCAGATTTCTGTGTGGCAAACTTTTCTTCAAAGGAAAATTGTCAAAGGACCCCAACAACCAGGTTGCCATGCCCAACATTATTTATAAATATATATATATTTAAAAATAGTCCACCTAGCCATTAAAAAGGCTAAGCATAAAAATAAGCTAGTAAATATAGTCAGAATATAACATTTCTAACCAATACAAAAGCAGGAGAAGAACGCAGCTGAGAATAATATACCAGGGATGTTTTAAAAAAGAGCACGTTAAATGCCTGTCAAAAAAGAAAAGTCTTTGCACAGCTGCTAAAAGCCATCAAATGGGGAGTGGGTGATGCCAGCCTATCTAGGAAGAGGTACTAAAGTGTAAGCACTGAGAAGGCCCTGTCTCAAAAAAGTTAAGCGAGCCTCTTCAGATTATCTCAGTGAAGGAATATCATGCATTTCATTAACTGAATTTGTAGGGCACCATTATACAGAAAAGCTGTTCTGACAGGAATTTGCAGTATTACTTCTACTACTATTGGGATGGGGTTGGGGGCAGGGGAGAAGAACAAAGGAAACAAAAACTACACAAAATGTAAAGTGTATAAATTGCTACTTACCCAGCATTTGGTAAAGAGTTGTCTGCATTCACCCCATTTGTGGACAACAGTTTGCCTAAAAACCTTTAAAGGAAGAAAATTAGTGAACTAAAGTTACACAGGCGAGGGTTTTGACTGCCAGAAAAGATAGTTTTTCTTTGCCTCCCAATCTGTCTTTCATTATTTTGCCTTGAAAGGCTCATTGGACCTTAGCCACAATTTCTAACCCACATTTTAACAGCAACAGCAGCACGGCTACCTTTGAGAAGATGTATGGCTGCTTTGTGAACTACTTCACTGGACATAAACAGATCTGAATGTTTTTGATCTATTTGTTAAAAATCAATCACACAAGTTAATAAAGGAAATTGCTGCCATCTTCTTGGACAAAGTTACCTAGTGCACAAAAGTACAACATTCTTTAAATTAGGTTTGAAACAAACTTACTCCCGAAAGTTCTCCTGAAAAATCTCCTTAGTGAATGTTGTTGTTTAACATGCACTATATACTTTATTGATGCTCAAATTCATGCTTCATGTTCAGCAAGCATTAAACCTCTGGGTATTACATTGGATTACACTGCTTAATATTTGATGACATTTTTAATTTACTTGTAATGTATTCTACTATTAGACAATACTTTATAGATGACATGCAACAGAATGTAATGACTTACAGTGTTAGATTATTGCATGAAATAAGTCCTAATCAGATGTTCAAAAGAATCTGTGAGGGTCAAGCCTGTATGGAGCATGGGGCCTTGCGCACTGGCCCTTCTCACTGTGTCTACTCCACCCCAATCTTTCCACATTTATGAAAGTCTGAAGGGTGATTCTAAGCACTCCTGCCTTTTCTCTAAACTAGACATTCCCAGATGCTGCAACCTTTCCTCATAGGAAAGTTGCTCCACCTCCTTCATAATTTTGGTTGTCCTTTTCTGAACCTCTGAACCTTAAAAAAAAAAAAAAAACCTGCCAGGGCCCAACAAAGCGATGTTCTAGCTTTTCTTTTTTCTTTTTAAAGAATTAATTTTTGAGAACTTCATTATGAAGTTAAGATAACAATCCAGGGAGAAATGTAAAACAAAGAGGGGGAAAGTACAAAATGAAAAAAACAAAAACAAACAGGCTTCATAGCCATTACCTCATAGAACAAAGTACATTCTCAAGAAACTACACAGTGAATTAGATGTTCTGGATTTTCTCAACACTGGATTGCAAAATGTCTAGCAGGGCTGCCCCACGCATGAGGCGTGGTGAGGCAGTCACCTCAGGCAGCAGATACAGCCTCTGAGGAGCACACCACATGCCGCCTCCTGTGCTTGTTGGCCATTGCCTGCTTCCAACCACTGCTTGCTTCTCTCTGGTCTCCTTTTACTCCCCATCACCTACAAAGTGCAGGGACTGCAGAAGAGGAGGTAGTGGTGATGGGGGTCCACAGAGGTGGGGGAACAGCAGCACTTTCTGTTTTGCCTCAGGCAGCAAAATGTCCTGGGCTGGCCCTGATGTCTAGACATTAGCCCATGTGAGATTAGAGCTTCCTGGGGTTTCCTGGTTAGAGCAGGATGGCTATGCGAGAACGTCTTTTTTTTCTTTTTCGAATTAACCACATGTCCTCGCCAGATGAACTCTGGTAACTGCTTGCTGCCACATAGCACAAAACAGTTTACAGTTAGCCTAGTCACACTTGTTCCATTGCTCAGTGTCCAAATAATTTCATGCTATCCCTGTTGCAAAATACAGGCTTGTTTTTGTGCTTTTCTTAGCCAGATCCATCTGTAGTGCAATCCCCGGCCCCAGGTAACTGATCAAAGGGTCAAGGAAACTGCATGCTTAACCCTACTCATCGCTGCAAAACTGGTCCAGCCAGGATCTTTAGCAGGTAATCTTGTTCTTATTTTCAAATGTGTCAACAAAAATAGCAAGAACCTCCTCAACAGTGGTACACAAGCTGTAAATCAACGTCGTCCACAAAAGTCTGCTACAGATGTATTGGAGACGTTAGCCAGATAGTATTTACATCTATTGTTTCTCCCTGTCATCAAATGTATACTGTTATATAGTGTACCTTTTATTGTGTCTAGACAGGGTTAATGTTATTCCATCAGTTCTAATATCTGTTGCCTGATTCAGTTTCACATAAAAATGTGCAATGAAATATGATGTGAATTCTGCTTTTTATGTCTGAGGTTCCTGCATGGTGGCAACAGCATATCACATTCTCTGTCCATATGATCCACACTGGGAAAGAACAGGCAAACTGCAGATAACAATCTGGCACGATGTTAAAGTTTCACCCAGAATTTGAATTGAACTGAACTTAACCTCTAGAAATTTAATAGAGGTCAGTAAACTTTGTTCCATGCAATTATTTTAATTTCAGCTTTGGGTCACATCACCTTCTTTGGGAGAGAAGTAGGCTATGAAGATGCATGAAATAGTGGATTATATAAAAATATTAAAAAGTATTGTTTGAAATGAAGTCCCTGAACGTTCACTGGAATCTCCTAAGAACAGGATTAGGATCAGGGTACACATACAGTATTGAGTTCATGCCAGATTCCTGACCTTGCTGTTTTCGAATGTATTCTAAGGGGTGATTCAGATGTGCAGAAAGAAATGGTTCTGTTCTCATGCAGGGATAATATTGCATGTTTCATGGCTCAGACTTAACCTGTTGACGTGGAACCACTTTCTAACAAAACCATCCCATACAAAACCCAGCATGTGGTCAAATACTAAGTAAGAAAGTCCTCCCATGTCAACAGTCTGCTACTGTTCAACAACTTTTTGGGGCTCACAGGCACATTTGCCAATCAGAGAAACTGTGTATGCTGAGCACCACACACTCGCCATAAGATCTTGTCTTGGCTACCACAAAATGCTTCTTTCAAGCCTAATTTCAGCAGGGGGAGGCACCTTATGGCACTTATTCAGCCCCACCAGCGAGTGAGGGGCAGTGTAGTCTAGGCCGCCTTTGGAGTGGCATCCCAACTACAGAATTCCCTCCCTCTGGAAGTTAGAATGTCCCCCTCATTGGTGACCTTCCATTGCCAGCTGAATGCACTTTTATCCATTCAGGCTTCTGGGTGATAATTCAGAATGTGTCCCATATGTGTATTTCAGAGTACTGTAGAGTCATGGCCATTTTCTGCTGTTGTTATGTTATTTTAAGGATAGTTGCAAATGTTATTGTTACATTTATAGGGGTGTTGCTGTTTTATGAGATTCTGTATTATAAACCACTCTGAGGGCTTCATAGATGCAAATGTGGTGGTGGTGGGGTTAAATATAAAACATATTTTCTAGTTTTATATTTACCTCACATTTGCATCTGTGAAGCCCCTATTGATTCTACCAGAACTCCTACACTACATGTGTAGCAGAGGTCTGAATTTAAAAATATAGATGATAGGCCAAACCTAGAAATCATACCTCTAGCCCTAGAAGTGATTTCCCTAGCCTCAGCTGGTTATGGTTAGCCTTTCTTCTTTACACCAGCCATGTCTAAGACTTAACATTGGAAAGAGACTCTTAGATTAAACCCTCTTGAAGGCTGGCCAAGGATAAATAAATACGCCCAGCTAAGAACATGGGGGCTGTTTTCATATTTTATGGACAGTAACTTTGTTACTAGTTCTGAGAAAAAATTAAATAATGGAGCAGAATGACCGATCGTGGATGATATCAAGGGGAGTAAACTTAAGAGAATTAAAATGCTTGAAGTCAAGTTAAAACATGTTTGTCCAGTAAAAGTGAGGAGGGCGTATGTAATGTATTGTGGAAAGCAGGTCTAGCGAATATATAAACACACTTCCTTTCATTTTAAACATTTAAAAGGTCATTAAACCACTGCCATTTAAAAGCACTAAATGACCTAACATGTTTTGTTACCAAGTGTTCTGGTTCTGCCATTTCAAAGTTCTAAAGTAAATGGATTACAGTTTGTTGGCAGGGAAGCCACAATTTATTTCAAAAGCACAAGGCGTTTCTGCCACATATCTCCAGGACCGTTTAGTAACATACCCTGCTGGCCTTTGCATTTTCATTGCTTCTGTTTCTGTGTGGAAACAAAAACCCCTTCCTTCCCACTGAAGGCTGTAGAAATTCGGCAGGAAGCAAGTTGGAGAGTCAGCTGTACAGTGGTACCTCGGGTTAAGTACTTAATTCGTTCCGGAGGTCCATACTTAACCTGAAACTGTTCTTAACCTGAAGCACCACTTTAGCTAATGGGGCCTCCTGCTGCTGCCGTGCCGCCGGAGCATGATTTCTGTTCCCATCCTGAAGGCAAAGTTCTTAACCCGAGGTACTATTTCTGGGTTAGCGGAGTCTGTAACCTGAAGCGTATGTAACCTGAAGCGTATGTAACCCGAGGTACCACTGTATACACTTCAGATGTTATGCATTTTGCTTGAATAAGCTGTGGTTGCTCAGAGTGGCTTCAAGGAAAGGGCTAAATTGCAATGCACCTGAATGTTATTCTAGGCAGGAGCCAGGTGCTCCTCTCCTAAGTGATGCTGCTGTTAGCTGGTGATAATTTATGGGGCATCATGCTATATCAGTGGTCTATAACTTTATCAATTAGTGTTGTGCAGAGTTTACAAGTCACAATGAGTGAGTCACTATGCTAAGGAAAGCCCCTGTGATGTTAGTTGTTGTTGTTTAGTCATGGCCTGACTCTTCGTGATGTTAGTACTGGGTACTCCTGGCATACCAGGAGGTAGCACTCTATCACACCTGACTCTCATATCCAATAACGTAGCTAATGCAAGCCACGTAAAGACACTCAAGTCCAAGCCCAGACCCTTTGCGAAAGAGGCCTGTCAAATTCAGGGCGAAGTTGTATATTGACCTTTTTCATATAACTGGATGCGCATTGCATGCCCATGGTGTCCAACTTTTGGGGATGCCGCCTGAAAGATGCTCTGTGCTACTCCTTTTTCAGTCACTTGATGGCTTGCCTCTCCAGCCTTTGTTTACTTGCCCCTGAACCATGTTTGTTATTTGGATTTGGCACTGGTCAGGACCCTGCTATGGGGACACATATGCAAGTGACTTCTAAAAAGTGAATTTCTTTCTTTCTTTCTTTCTTTCTTTCTTTCTTTCTTTCTACCAAATATTTGTGGCTACATAAGGAACCTAGGAACCATCAGATATCAAAACAGGGCATCAACCTGGGATCAGATAGCTGGCCACCCCACAAAAACCACCATTTTGATGGGTGAAATGATTATTTTAGCCCCCTTTTAAGCTGCCCTAGCCATCCCTAGACAAGGAGTTCTATGTTTAGGGGATTCACCAAAATAGGTGAAAAGACAGAAGAGGGTCTACTCTGTGACAGCACTCGCTTACAGAATTCCTTTCCTAGAGAGTTAGTCTGGCCCCAGCCTTTCTAACTTTTAGGCAGATGGTGGTAAACATTTGTACTCCACTTGGCTTTTAAATGTTTTCAGTCTTAATTAAGGACTCGGCTAGATTGGTAGAGAAAATGTGTTTTATATGTGTTGTATATGCAATATAACACTGTGACACCAGATGGCGCTGTGGAGGAGACTCTTTCCCTGCCCTATTTCCCTGTATGAGTTTACAACACGTTTAACTGAATCGCTTCTTTGACATGTCTACATCCAGCCTAACTCTGCCTTTTTTAGTTTTTAATGCTCTGTATTAATTAAATGTTTTAATGACCTGTTTTATTTTTCATTCATCTTTGTTATTTAATTTTGTTGTAAATCACTTTGAGGCTCCTTGTTACTGCTGAAAGTTAAATAAATTATTTAAATAAATAAATAAGCAGGCTAGCTAGCTAGCATAGGAAGTTAAACTCACAAACTATTTCTTCTTCATCTGTTTTATCTTGCAAAATGGCTTTTCGGATTTAAGATGAGTTTTATAAAACAGATGGAAAAGGATAATGGGTTTGTAAGGATTCTTCAGGTTTTTTTATAGACGTGTAAGACTATAATCATGAAGACTTGCAACATGAACCTGCAGTAGTTTTTCATCAGAGGAATTTTCAACCTACGCATCCAACTTCTCAGCATCACATCAATCAGGTTTTTTTCTAAATTGGACTGAATGCTGGAGACCACCATGCCAATGATCAACAACGATCCGTTTTGCTAAGCTCTGCACTAATTAGCATGAAAAAGGCAATAGTTGCCCAGAGCTCATGTTTTTTACATTCTCAAGCACTTACTTGGAAGGGTGAACATGGAAAATTATGTCTATTTCCATTTACAACAAAATCAGATCGTTGGATGCACATTACATAGCTAGACATTAAGATATGGAATTGGTATGCATAAAAGTACTGATGGTGGGGGCGGAACACATCACAAGCACAAATTTTGGGGTATTTTCCCCCTGAGTCACTGAGATTGAAAGATACTCAAAGGTCGCAAGCTCTTGAAAGTCCATGGCAACAGGAATTGGTGTTGTGTGTCTTCCAGAGGAGAAATGGTCCAGGAAGCCCTTAGTGAAGGCTATTTTGCTCCCATTGGTCCATTCGATGCATGCATACCTAGAAGCACAAATGTACCCCTTAATGAAAGAATGTATTGTTTGGTTGGTGTGTGTGTACATGTGTGCGTTTATCTCTATCTCTATATCCCACCTTTCTTCCTTTGTGGTACTCAAGGCAGTGTCTCCTATCCAAGCCCTGACTAGGCCTAGATGTGCTTTCTTAATAAAATTTGTTGTTACAGTATTTTATTAGGTTGATGAATTGCCTTCCACATACGTCTCAAGGCGATTTACAAACACACCAGAGAAACAAAACAAAATTAGTTTTTTTTAAACAGTACAAAACCTCCAGCGAAAGATAAGTTTAAAAACAATGCAAAGTAAACACCTAATGCAGAGACCATTTTACACTCAGCTGGGATAACTTGCAGAAACAAAAATGCATTCAGTTCTCTTCAATGGTTACTGGAAAGTACAAATAGTGGGCACCTATTGAGTCTCAACTCAACTGGAATGCTATTCCATAGAACAGGGAGAGCAACACAGAAAGTTCTTCATCACTAGGCTTCTGGTGTTTTGGTGACTCTCCTGAAGAACACAGTAGCCTACTGATTTATATTGTGGGATGAGGTGGTCTCTTTGCTTGAGCAAGACAATTGCAAAATGTGATCTCAGACCATGTCTTGCCCCTATAGTTGTATAGGCTTCACTGTTTCACATATTAAAAAAAGGTAAAGGACCCCTGACAGTTAAGTGCAGTCGCAAATGACTCTGGGGTTGCGGCGCTCATCTCATTTTACTGGCCAAGGGAGCCGACGTTTGTCCGCAGACAGGTTTTCTGGGTCATGTGAACAGCATGACTAAGCCACTTCTGGCAAAACCAGAGCAGCGCATGGAAACACCATTTACCTTCCCTCCGGAGTGGTACCTATTTATCTACTTGCACTTTGACGTGCTTTTGAACTGCTGGGTTGGCAGGAGTTGGGACTGAGCAACGGGAGCTCACCCCATCACAGGGATTCAAACCACCGACCTTCCGATCGGCAAGCCCAAGGCTCAGTGGTTTACACCACAGCGCCATCCATGTCCCTGTTTCACAGATATTATTGCTTAAAACGGGGTGCACTGACTACTTAATCAGCATAACAACATGACAGACATTGCTGCCCAAGATAGCCCATAAACAGAGTGGTGAGACATGACGGATGATGGTCCATACATGGCATTAGAAAGCTGGCATGGAGTTATTTCATTGTTACCTTGTATTGGTATTGGTAGGGACGCGGGTGGCGCTGTGGGTAAAACCTCAGTGCCTAGGACTTGCTGATCGTAAGGTCGGCGGTTCGAATCCCCACGGCGGGGTGAGCTCCCATTGCTCAGTCCCTGCTCCTGCCCACCTAGCAGTTCGAAAGCACCCCTAAGTGCAAGTAGATAAATAGCGGGAAGGTAAACGGCGTTTCCGTGTGCAGCACTGGTGCTGGCTCGCCAGTTGCAGCTTCGTCACGCTGGCCACGTGACCCGGAAGTGTCTTCGGACGGCGCCGGCTCCCAGCCTCTTGAGCGAGATGAGCGCGCAACCCTAGAGTCAGTCACGACTGGCCAATACGGGCAGGGGTACTTTTACCTTTACCTTTACCTTTACCTTTACCTTGTATTGGTAGTGAGCATGATCTTTAATATTGGGATTGTTTTGGACAGACACTAGTTTTGCACCATTTATTTTCACAGTGACTCACAGTGACTATCACTTTCCTTTTACCGATGAAAGAAATTAATTTGTGTGACTGATTTTATTTCGTCCACTGAATTCACGTCTCAATTGGCTAGTGAACTTAGATACAGAGAAGTGTGCTATCTCAGCAGCCAAACTTTCCTAGTTTTCAAGATGCCGTAGGGCTCTTGGCCATTTTTGCTACAGGAGACTGACATGGCTACCCTTTCGGAATCTGACCACCGCCCCACCATTTTTATTGCTAGGGGAATTTTTGTGTTACGGTGCCTAAAATGTGCTCTTTTGTAACTTCATCCACTTGCTTATTGAGTGCCTCTGGGGTGGTCCTGGCAAATGACTGTTCTCCTTCGCCTTTATGGAAGCCAATTGTCTGTACTTTCTTCTCATTCCTCCCCTCTGCCCCCCCCAGCTGCATTCCTCTGCCCAGTTGAGGTCCATGGACTTCCTTCCATGCCACTTTCTGCACGATTGCTGAGTTAATGTCTTCTTCCTGTGGGTTAGACATTTTTTTTTTGAAAATGTTAACCTTTTGAGATTTTGGCATGTAGAATGACTGCCGGGCTGACAAAATGAATGAGGGAGAAGATAGTCACACCATGGAACTCTGCTGTAGGTAATAAATCTATTGTAGCTAAGGAATTTGTGCAGATTTTTTATAAAAAATATCAGGTGATAACAAGAAGTAAAACCAGCTGTATAATCTTTTAAAAACTCATTGTTGTCTGAGTGAAGATTAATTCAAACAAAATCCATTATTTAAATTGTGCATTTTAATATTTTACATGAAAGCAGATGCCCTGACTTTCTACTGGTTATTGCCATCTTAACAAGGAAGGAATGGGTTTTTCATCAAGAGTCAATCTCTTGTTGTATCAGAGACTCCTCTGATTAAGTGGAGTCAGCAGATTCTGGTTTGCTTCTGCTGCCTCAGCAGTCTGTAAATAATGCAAACAGATATATGTTGTGACAACAGTATCCCAAATAAAAGCTCAAGTGTGTACGATTGTGCCCTAAGTAAGAAAAGTCTGCATTTTTTTTTAATACTGCCAAGTGTAGGTTTGTTTACATTTTTTAAAAGTCAAAAGTAGGGGTGGGGGAGAAATGCAATTCACAGCTCCCAAAACAACATGCCAAGTGAAAAAACAGTTAACCTTCAAAATTCTCAATTCTCTGAATTTTTGAGGTGCAGTTCCCCAACCAAAACACACGGACACAAATGTGTGCATTAGGGGGATGTGTGCATATGCTATCTTCCCATTGACTTTACCGATGTTGTTGGACTACATCTCCCAACAGCCCCAGCATTCAGGCAATAAACACTACGTATCCTTGGACTGTTAACTGCTACACAACGCCTATGAAACTAATGGATGGCACCACAGATACTGGATTCTGAATGAGGGTTAGTTCTCCTTCCCCTGCCCACCATAGTCTTTTCTGCTGCTAAAGAGAAGACTCAGAGTTAGGATAAAATTTATAAATAGCTTTAAACCAAACAACCCAACTATGGTTGTACTATGTAATAAGAATGGTAGGAAGGGTTCTTTCTGCTCTTCAAGTTACACAGTGAACAATGAAACTTTCTATTCTTCCAGTTAAACACTGCAAATGCATAGCTTCATCTCCAACTTCTAGAAGTTTAGATTCCAAACCTGTTTCGGATTCAGTGTCCTCTAGGTGGCAAAAGCACTTAAGTTATTCTTCCAAAATCAACCTAATAGCTATTGTTCTTTCTTCCAAAAGTTCTATGCAGTTGCTAGCAGCATCTGACTTAAAATATATAGATAATGGTGTGTGCACTGTCTTAGAAGAAATATTCAAGTCATCTACAATTCTGTTTGCAAATGTGCCTGCTAACATCACATTATCAATTTCCTCACCTCCCTACAGAGTGATTTACACTGGGATTGGGTTCAGCACCTGGGTGGTTGTGTTTGTGTTTTCTGGCTCAAGTCCCTATCCAAGAAAAACTGGGAGCCCCAATTTGGATATCTGGATAGCAATATTTGCCCCACCCAAGCCCCATATACCCTGATAAATAACATGAGTACAACAGTATTTATTCTAGTCAACAAGAAGCATTGAGTTTGATGATACGGGGTAGGGGGGGACTCACAAAGCTATACCACATTCAAAGCTGCCCCCTTAGTCGCAAATTCTAGGTGCCAGTGGAAGTCTATGACCTTTAAGCTTTTACTCCCTTAATTCAAGGAAGCAGCTGATGATATTTTGATGATATTTTAGAAAATGTGACAATAGGTACAAATGTAACTGGGTACAATATCTCAGACAAGACAATTATAATACTATTATATGACAGGATGTGTTGTTAAAACTGGTGTTGAAATGGTTGTAAATTTATTGGCGGCAGCAGAAATGTCATAGTCTCACTGCCATGTGCATTGCTTTAGAGGATCTGGAGCACAGCTGTAATGCATAAATTGACATACTACATCCAGGCACATGAAAATTCTGTGTGAGAAATGGTCAATGTTCATTAACTTTTGGAATGCCAAATTTGATGATGATATGTGACCATATCCTCAGCTTACATTGGTTTGTGACCATATTGTCAGGGAACTGCAGGCAGCAAGGGAGGAGAGAATCAGGGGGTACAGAGAGAAGTCTCCATTAATCAGCAGCGAGTCCTCAGAGGACAGAGAAGAGAGCAGTGAGTCTGGGGAGGAAGGGGTGCTTCAGAGAGAGGGGGATCCACGTCACAGGGAAAGACGGAAGGGGCTGGGCCGTTGGCTCTGTTGGTCTCGCGGGAGAGGGAAAAGAGAAAGTAGTTAGAGCAACGCCTCGTGAGAGACGGGTCGCTTTGTTTATGCTGGATGTAATCTTGTCGGAAAGCAATAAAGAAAGGAATTTATGGCGACTGGCCTCGAGTGAGTCCCTGCTAATTACAGCCACGGAGGGAGGAGGCACGCGTCACACATATACTCTGCATAAGATGTGTGGCCATATACACTGTTTACTCTTGACTGGACTACTGCAATGGGGCTTCCCTTGTGCTTGGTTTGGGGATTGCAGTTAGTGCAGAATGCTTCAGCACAATTGCTTACAGGAATGAGGGTCTGTACTCCTGGCCTGTTTTCATAAACTCTTACAAAGCTATTTCTACAATTAATTGTATGAACTGGACATCTAGGAGATTCTTTAAGAACAATGATTGATTGGTTGATTTAAAAGAACACAAGTGATCTGGTAGAATGATTCATATACACTGAGATAATGTAAAGAATGCCTTGATTTCATTCCCATCTCATTTTTTTAAAAAAACTATGTGCTTTTCCTGGAAAAGTGAATCTCAACACAATAACAGTCCTAATGGAGGAGGCAAATGCCTTTATGTCTCCACCATATTCTAGATGGTCTCTGAGGGAAGGCACTTTCACCACAGCTGTGCAATGCAGAATTTGTTCCAGTGCTAACTGAAAATATTTTGTGTGCTTTCTTCATTTTAGCCAATGAAAACCCCAAAGTATTCTTAGCTGGCTGAACATTTCCATTTTGCAGGGTGACAGTTGTAGGTCACAGGCTTGTTGCCAAGACCTAGTTAGCTAGTGGCACGGGACCAAAGATCGCTTTTCCATAGGCTGAACCTGTATTGATTTCTAAGATTCAGCACATTGAATATCCCCTATCTGTTGGCACTTTCGGAGTAGCTCAACGTGGGACTTTGAGGCCTATTTTCTATCTGTGCATGGGTTGGTTGAACGGTGCTTGGTCAGAGAACATATACCATATTTTTCCATCCATAAGACACCCCCATGTATAAGACACCCCCTATTTTTGAGGACTCAGATTTAAGAAAATCGGGGGAGATATATCTGTGTATAAGAGCTCCCCGCATTTTTTGACATTTTTTTTTAGGGGAAAACCTAAACTTATACACTGAAAAATATGGTAAGCATGTCTTGCAGCAGGTCTGTGTGTCTTTTAAACCTCTGAACCCTGTGATCTTGTAGAACTACACCATGAAACAACACTGACTCTAGTCACAACCTCAGTGAAACACGGAAACCGCCATCTAAGATCCACAACAAACATCACAATGGCGCAAAGCAGAAATTAAGCGTACTGATATTGTGTACAAAAATGCAAAGGTTCAAAAAGCGATTAATCATATAGGGAGAGTGAAGTATATATTCAACTGTCTGATGGAATACAGAAAGCAACAGTTTGAAGTTCAGATGCTGAAGAATTTCTAGGCCATCCCAGCACACGCTTAGTAGATGATGGATGAAAGTTCCCTCCCTTGACACACAGGTTAAGCCAGTGAATAAGAGAAACCAGATGAAAGATTTTTTTAAAGAAAAAGAAAGAAAGAAAAGCAGTTGCTGCGGTAATGGTACTTCTGACTTTTCTTTTTCCATGGCTATGACTAATCGAATCCCTGAAATACTCCATATGTATGTAAATTATCATAAAATGCTGACAATTCTCGGACATGCTGATGAGTACAAATTCAGCTAAATATACAATACCTCTGATACATGTGGTGTCTTGATTTTCTCAGTTGCCTGAGAAGTCATACATGACGCTGAGCTCCATGAGGATAATCATGTGGTGCAGCTCAGGCTCAAGTGCGCAGTTCAGACTCCAAATGGGAGATCACTGAATTGAATGCTCCTCCATAAAAATGGCTCTGTTAATAAAACTGTCATGTCAGGAGAAATAATTCTAGCCTAACCTTCTACCTGACAGAGTATTCTTACATGTAATCTGATTCCTACATGGTGCATGAAACCACAGCTCAGTCAGTAGAGCATGAGACTCTTAATTTCAGGGCCGTGGGTTTGAGCCCCACATTGGGCAAAAAATCCTCATTGGACTAGATTCTCTTGGTCCCTTCTGATTCAATGGTACAGCACTGAAATATGCAATGCAGTGTAAAGAAGGTGTTTTGTTATTTGCTATATGAAACAAAAATGCAAATTTAAAAAATTAACTTTCAGGAGGAATTAAGGGTGAAATAAAAGGAGGGACAGCGCTCCATTATCCCATATTTTAACCTTTTCCAACAGAAAAAAAACCCCTAAACAAGCAGGTTTTTGGAACATTTAGTACCCCAAGTAAAATTCCAATGAATCTTGGATTAGGTAAAATGTCCAACAACAAGCCAAATGTGTGTTGTGTGTCAGAAGAAGAGAACTTAATTCTGCTTCCTCTGGTCGGTTCTCTCCCCTCCAAAACAAAAAAACACAACCACCCCATGGTGCATTCAGCATCTCAGTACTTTCCATCGGCTTAGGTAAAAAAGTAACCCAGATACAGGAATCTGTGTGGGCTTTCTGGGGGGGGTGGTGTTTGTTTTGTTTGCCCTAGGCTCTTTTTAGTTTGCAGAAAGTGAACTATGGACACTTAAACTCTATGTGCTAAGTTGAGATAATGGAGCCTTCCATTGTCCCTCATTGGCAGTGTGTTTGGAGCCAATTCACACATATATTTTTTTAAAATAAGCTGGTCAAGATGATCATGAAGAACTCCTGATCAACACACTTAGCACTCAACCTACTCCTGTAAGGTTTAGAAGAGTGTACAGAGCCACAATCACAGAAAACTACTTCACCACGAGCACCTTGACTTTCTGAAACACCCAAAGGCTCTTTTCAATCACATTGAAATTGTCAAGCACATAGGAGCCACCTCCTAGGAGCCAGGGGTCTTCGCTCCCCCCAAAAATATTTGAGGGTGCCACCCTCTCCCAAGTTGATGGCCAATGTCATTCAAATGGTGTGCATGCACCATGTCATGTAATCAATTATGTGGGGCGGGGCTTACCTCAGCCTCTCCAATATTTTATTCAAGTTGGCATCCCTGATCAAATATCTGAGATTAAAGCTCCTTGCTTACTTTCATGACTAATGTGATTTGGACAAAACTAGCCTTTTATGTTTGCTGGGGCTTATGAACCATGAAGTAGGTTCTATTTTCTATTGGTGTATAAAAGTAAGTTCTATTTTCTATTGGTGTATAAAAGGGACACTATCCTCTCCCTAGAGAGTTCAAGAAATGAGATCCAATGAGGTGGTTTAATGGAACCTTGTACTCCTAACTTCCATGATTATTATTATTTTGAAAAACGTAGTTGTTAGCCTGAAAAATAGAAATCAGATGTTTCCGTTTATAAACCTTTTATTGAAAATGCATTATGAGAACCTTTTTAAGCGTCTCATTCATACAGCAAAGTGGAACCCTCTCTTATTCCTGCTTTTGTAGAACCTCAGATGTTTATCGTTTTAATATTTTTTTAAAGTAACGTATAGAAATTCAGTTGTGGTTTATGATATATAAACTTAAGGGCATCACTGAAAACCAGTTTATGGAGTAAAATATTTCCCTTGACTATGGTAATTATAAGTGGAAATGGGACCCCAGTCTTAAAAGATCTATAGAAAGTGTTCAAAACCTATGTTTGGCCTCTGCGTAGGGCTTTGGAGATATGCAGTATCCAGCAGGTAATTCTTATAGAAGTCAAGACTGCTTCATATAGTAGTTAATTGGTAAAAATAAGCTTTGGTGAACATGTGAACGTCTCTGTCAGCCTCCATTGGCTTGTTCCCCTAATGACATTGAAGGCAGAACAGCTTCTTGACAGGAAATCCTTCATTATCTCAGATCACATCTTCACCTTACTTCAGAAGGCTTGATTCAGAAACTTCTCACCCTAAAATTCCTTAAATGTGTCCTACACTAACTGCACATTTTAAAACAAATATATCACAGTGAGAAATTCCATTTAGAACAGTTCTAAATGGAATTTCTCACTGTGATATATAGGTAAATATGCAATCTGTCCATACCAATGGGATAGGGATTAATGAAGAGGAGGAAGCAAATATCAAGTCATTTTGCAAGTCCTCTTTAAGAGCAGACTTTAAGACAGCTTTCTGTGGTTAGCAATCAAGCCAAGGATCATAAACACATGTGTCATTGTGACAAGGGCAACTTCTGGAAAACCACTTGCAGCAGCCAGATAAGTCCTCCTAACCTAAGTGGCAAATGAGACATTTTTGTTCTGGATCTTCAGCCTTTGCAATCCAGTTAATAGAGGAGGGGATAGAAGTCAGAGAGAAGAGCAGCTTCCAATGAGGCAAATCCAGCACACCTGTGGACCAGGTAAGCATCATGAAACTGAAAAACAATTCAGTGTTGGTGAAAGATATTCCTCAGCCTAGTGGTAGTAGAACAGAAATACCCTCTCTCAGTGGATTACATTGGCTATTATTTCAGTGTCTATATTTGCAATAATTATAATAGCAAAATAATAATAATAATGTCCTCATTGTTCAGCTGCAGTTGAGTAATTGGGAACAGTCTCCCACCTCATCAATTCATAGATTTCCAAATAGGAATCTCATGAAGTTGCTCAATCAGTGTTTGTGCAGATGGCTTCCAGGAAAGGCTGCTTTGTCTGTTAACCCCCCTTGCAGATGGCTGGATACCAATCATATCATGTAAGCCATCCATAACATTTACATTTTAACATGAACAGTTGTTTGGCATTGTAATGGCCTAATGTTTTTTCTCCTTTTAAAAATATATATTGAACTACAGAAGAGTTAGTGAGGGATAGTATTTGAGTTAAAACATTTCGTCTTCTCCATTCACCAATTACCCATATCTGAGGCTGAAATTTACTATTGGGTGAGACATACAAAAAAACGGGGGGGGGGGGAAGTAGTGTTGGCATTTTTAGCAGAGCAAGGAGTGGACAAGAACATTTTCGTTCCTTAAAATGCTTTAATGGGAAATCAGTAATAGAATTTTCAGATCACAAGATCCTACAGAGCAATTATTAATCCAACCCATTCAAATCCAGTTTTTTAACAACATTACAACAAAATAGTTTCATCTAACTATCTAGATGATAGTTTCATCTAATTTATTGAGGGGGGAAATGAACTTCGATAATACCAGTGTTCTTTCTGATCATATTCTTCCCCTTACACGTTTAACATGAAAATTATTTTTAATTTGTTTTCTTGAGAAGCAGGATTCCTTTCATGTTTCTTCTCCCATGGTTTTGAAGAAGGTCTCTGACTCTTATCCCTAGCAGAGACACTGGTGTGTGTGTTTAAAGCAGAGAGAGTGAGTTCAATTTTGAGGTTTCTTAAAGTTGTTGAAAATATTATATCGGGGTGGGGAACTGCCAGTCCTGAGCCTTAATTTGACCCACAAGTCAGACCCACTATCCTGTACCTGGTGTCATTAATAATAAAAAATTAAAAAATAAAATTTCTTATTTATACCCCACCCATCTGGCTGAGTTTCTCCAGCCACTCTGGGCGGCTCCCAATCGAGTGTTAAAAACAGTACAGCATTAAATACTAAAAACTTCCCTAAACAGTGCTGCCTTCAGGTGTCTTTTTAAAATAGGATAGTTGCTTATTTCCTTGACAATTGATGGGAGGGCGTTCCACAGGGTGGGCACCACCATCGAGAAGGCCCTCTGCCTGGTTCATTAGGTATCATTAGGTGTGGGGCAGATTAAGATGTGGCTGGACCAAAAGGGGGTTTGCAGACATCTACAAAGCCCCATGCAGAGAACTTCGAAGTCTCAACCGTCAACTGGTTATCAGGGCTTGCAAAACATTTTGTCTCTGCCTGTGTTGTTTGATTTCAATCCACGTGGGGGGGGGGGAGAGTCCAGAAGTTTCACATTAATGGCAGGGCCCAGTGTTGCATATTACCATTCCCTTCTTGCAGAAAAGGATTTGAGGGCTAAGCACATACATTTCACAGGAGCCTGCTTTGCAGTTTGCAACATTCAAGCCCCTGAGTCTCCAACAATTTCGTCCTGAGCACTATTTGTAATCTTAGGGGTAGAGCAGGAACCTGTGGCAGTTCCTTTCACTGCATCCAAAGAGCTGTTTGAACAGCCCAGCATGCCTCTAGTCAGAGCAGCTGTGTGTGCACATCAACAATAAATAATCTTTACAAGTGATTTTAAAGTGACACGTATGTGACAAAGCTGTATGCCTCTGTTTCTCTTGGCATGTCAATCCATAGAGTGAGCCTGCTGAGGACGCAAGATATATTTTCTAATGTCAAAATGGACATTTTTCCATTACTGTGTTGTTTCCTTCTTTTAAGCCTCATTTTCTTACAAAAAAACAAAAAACAAAATCTGCAACAACTTCACAGGCTGTATCTGTAGTTCTGGAAACCATTCCTTAAATATTATTTCTTCGTTTGCATGTGTAATTTGAAAATGTTCCCCTTCTCAGTCATTTTTCAATGTCTTATCTTATTTCCTTTCTTTGAAGTCTTGAAAACACATTTGGGTTCATAGACAAGAGACGGAATAAAGCAGACAACATATTTCAGAAATGAATTACAATGTTCACCCTTGCAACATACCCTTTGCGGTGAATATTTATGTATAATGTTGCCTGCTCTTTAATATTTTGCCCACTAAAAACACAAGATGACTGTTCTCCATTTACAGTTGATTTCTGTGCAATCAACTTAGCTTTCACTGGCAGGCCATGATTATATTCAGTGCATTAGTTGAGATGCTGGCTGGCTCCATGCTGTATTTGAGAGAAGGTATGTAAAACTTAAACCCTGGGTGGGGGGGGGGGAGAGGCAAAAATGCACTAAACTCCAAGTACCACAGCTTAATTGGGCTGTAGGTTTTGAAATAAGTCAGGACGGTTCCATATGTGATCCTCCTCCTGTCTTTTTGGGGAGTGACATTTTGGTAGTTTTTCCAGAAACTTCCATAGCAGTTCTTCCATAAGACAAGTCAACAAAGTTCCTTGAGGTTGTTGGATCGCATGCTGTCATTATCTACTATTGCCATGAACTTTGCTTTCTGCTATTCTAGGGATACTTTTTAGGTGAGGAAAAATGTTTTCCCTAGCTGTGACACTAGGTGGCCCAAGAGTCAGTACAGTGGGGAAGCTTTGCCCCAGTTCTAGTACCATGGTACCTCTGGTTAAGAACTTAATTCATTCTGGAGGTCTGTTCTTAACCTGAAACTGTTCTTAACCTGAAGCACCACTTTAGCCAATGGGGCTTCCCGCTGCTGCTGCACGATTTCTGTTCTCATCCTGAAGCAAAGTTCTTAACCCAAGGTACTATTTCTGGCTTAGCGGAGTCTATAACCTGAAGCATATGTAACCTGAAGCATGTGTAACCCAAGGTACCACTGTAGTGTCCAAGGATGCCCTGCAATCCATTACAACAATTGCAAGGGAGGGGATCTTGTTCCTTCTCATCCAAAACTCTCTTTTTTCATCATCCTGCCTTACTCTCAACTCTTTGACTGATGAAGAGTCCAGCTTGGGATAAAAACTTAGCTCTCTCTATCTGCTGTTGCAACAGCTGGCAACTGAAAGGTATTGGTGGTTTTCTAGACCCAAATCCCAGCTTAGAAAACCTGTTGCCCCCGTCCATCTCCATAGAGCCATCCTTTATTTTCATACCTCTACCCACCTCTTAGAGGGACGTGGGTGGTGCTGTGAGTTAAACCACAGAGCCTAGAACTTGCCGATCAGAAGGTTGGCAGTTCGAATCCCCACAATGGGGTGAGCTCTCGTTGCTCAGTCCCTGCTCCTGCCAACCTAGCAGTTCGAAAGCACATCAAAGTGCAAGTAGATAAATAGGTACCGCTTCAGCGGGAAGGTAAATGGTGTTTCCGTGCACTGCTCTGGTTCACCAGAAGCGGCTTAGTCATGCTGGCCACATAACCCGGAAGCTGTACACCGGCTCCCTCGGCCAATAAAGCAAGATGAACGCCGCAACCCCAGAGTCGGCCACGACTGGACCTAATGGTCAGGGGTCCCTTTACCTTACCCACCTCTTGGTTGCACCAAAGTGTGGCTGAGATACATAGGGCTTCATATTCACATCCACGCAAATGCTCTCTCACGCACACAAGCACAGAGAGAGCAATATTTCTATTATATTAGAGTGCAATCCCATACACGTCAACTCAGAAGCAAGCTCTATTGAGTTCGATGGAACTTAGTCCCAACGAAGCAGTAGCAATCTGTGGGGCAGTGCAGACAAGGTGGCATTCCCAATGCCGCACATTGCTGCTGGTAACCTAGAGGAGCAAGAATAGAGGAGCATAGAGCTCCCCATTGTCTTGGCCCTCTTCAGTAACCAGCTCTGTCACACATCATTGGGAAGCCGGTTAAGCAATGCTGACTTCCCTGTGCCACCTCTACAAATGTATGTGGGATCGCAACCTTAATGCCACAAAACTAGCAATTGCGCTGAGAAACAGAAGTGGCGTGTGAAGGGGTGGAGCAGCAGCAGAACTGAGCTCACCAGGAAAGACATGCAGTTGGGTGTGGTGGCCTGAAGTTGGGGAGATTCTGGGTTGTCTATGATGGCCCTGCAGGTGCCTTCTCAACCCAGAGCACCCCTGATTTCATGGCACATTTCCTTGCCTGGTTCTCCCCCTGCACAGCAGCAGCAGCCCCTCACACATTGCTGATTCAGAGAAATTACTTTTGAGCTATTTGGTCTGTGGGATGTTTCTGTAAAGGCTTCCTATCTTTCACAGTATTCTTTTACAGAACGAGCAGATAGAAATTTAATTATCTATGATTTGGCTTTGTAAGAGCTTACATTACTTGGTGGACCACAAAGATGGAACCTGAGCACATTCCAGTGTTTCTTGGCTTGCTGAGATCTGGGATCAGGGTCCGGCCTTTAATTAATTTCCTTCCAAATAGGCTGCTTGTATCAAGAATAGCTTTTTCGTTTTCTGCGTTTTTACATCAACCTAATGTATGTTGAGTTTTTAAAGTATGTTAGAACACTCACCCTCTCTCCAAAAGATTCATATGACCTCACTCCTCATATTTGTATTGCCAAAATGATGCCAGTTTCTTCATTTATGACCTCTTATGAACAGCTTTCCTTGTGTAATAACAATAGGTTAAAATGAAATGCATTTATCCTAGTACTGTTTGGAAAATTTCTTCCATGGTTTTTTGACCATTCTCCAACAATTACTGAGAAGAGATTTGAAAATGCTCAAAGGGGATAGAGACATTTTCATGGGGGGGGGGGAGCATGGATTTTTCCATCTTTACCTTACTTTTGTGTTAGCCAAAGTGTGCCTGCCAGTGTCCATTCTTTCCTTCAACAAATCATCTCTCTAGTGGTCTGCTCTCTGCAGCCTTCCTAGGTGCCTCCACTGCCATCCAAGCTCAGGGGAAGATGCCATGAGGAAACTCCTCCCATTGCGCTTTTTTAGGAAGTGCAGTCAGTCAGGGAGACTGCAGAGTGTTGGAGCAATTTTACTGGAAAACATACCATGCGGCCGTGGATGGACAAATTTGTCCAGTTCAGCTTTTCCTAGTTTCTCATTATTCCAGTCTTCAGTTCTCCACATTTCCACATTTATCAGCATTTAGCACAAAGTTCTCCGCATATATGCACTTTTCTTAGGCAATTTTGCCTAATAGGCACATTTGAGCAAACCAGATTTCTCCGCTATAGTGCGTTCTGTGTGCTATTTTCACCAATACGTGCATTTTAATGCACTCTTTGCCCTAGTGTGTGAATTATTGTGCACATTACTTGGCTGGAGAATGGCATTGCAAAATCTGAAGTGCAGATTTCAAAAGAGTGTCTTTGTTTCAGTTCGCATCTTGTTTCATAAGGTGCAAATAAAAAAGATTTACCTTTAAAGGTAAACTGAAACCATTTTTTACCCCTTCTCTGCGATACCATCCTCAGCCACCTTGCAATGAAAAGGTGAGCTGAAAATCCTGCACCCACCAAAGTTTTAATGTGCCATAAGAATGTAAGAAGAGCACCTGGATCAGGCCAATTGCCCATCTAGTCCAGCACTAGGAAACTTGCAAACAGGATCCAAGCACACTCCCTGTGGCTTCCAGCAGCTGGTTTTCAGAAGCATCGCCATCTCCAGCTGTGGAGGTAGGGCAAAGATCCCTTTGATGGGCCATCCCATTGATGGCCCTCTCTCTCCCATGAATTCGTCCAATTCCCTTCTAAAGTCATCTAAGTTGGTGGTCATCACCGTCTCTTGTGGGACTGAGTTCCATAGTTTGACAATGCATATTACTTTCTTTTTTATCTGCCTGGAATCTTCTAATAACCGACATTCGGTGTCCTGAGAACGAGGCAGAAAAATGGCAGCCTGTTTCACAGGGGAAGAAAACATTTGAGAAAGGACAGATTTTGGCGCGGCAGTAATTTATTCAGCTCAGCGCCCCATGGCGATTTATCTGAATCCTTTTCCCACAGAAAAGCTGCGTAGGTTTCTTCAGGTGGTGAGGTTTGTTTAAATGGGGGGCTGCCAGACAGCTGGTAGACAACATATATGTCTCATTTGCTGCATTTTGGTGCCTAGATATTCTGATGATGGAGCGCCTCCTTGTGGGATTGGGCCAGCGGGCATTGTTAGTCTCATTTAGTTTTGGCCTGGGCAAAAGGGGTTTTCTATATAGGCAAGTGAGCATTGTGTGTGCCGAACTGCATATGTGCCATAACTCACCCAGGTTTGCTCTATGTTTTAAATGAGATAAATAGGAACAATATGTTTCCTCTCATTAACATAGCATGGTGCAGAAAGCCCATTAAACCAAAGAGGAAAGGGGAAAGGATCGTGCATCTGAAATGCCGACTGGAAAAGAAAAGACCTCCTCTCTCTTTTTTCATGGCCATAAAACCATTTAGCTCCCCCACTTGCAGTCTTGGAGCCTGTTTCTAGAGAGAAGCAGGATTCCTACCATTGGAACAGATACTCTGGGTATCTCCTTCTGGATCCAACATGGCTTGCTCTTCCTTTTGCTCAAAAGGTTGTTGTGCAGTCATCCGAAAGGGAGCGACTGCATCTCCACTGATCTTTGCAGCTTGTTAAAATTCGAAATGACACACAACCTCCAGTAAAACTTTGTAGGTTCTTCATCCCCCCCCCTCCAACCTCCTCCTTTCAGGAATTCTGCACATCTGTTTCCGATGACTATGAGAGAAGCTGTCAAGAGTTTCAGTTACTGAAAAAGGCCTATAAAATGCTATGCAGTAGTTTTCAGTTTAAGTAAATATTTCTATATTTAAAAATTACAGAAATGGGCCTTTCGCTTTAATCGCTCCATTCTGCCTTGATCCAGCTCTGAAGCTCTGGCTCTGAATTCAGAGTAGAGCAATGTTAGCCTCAAGCGTCTTGGCACCTTAAGCAAAATACAAAAAATGTCTCCTTCCTGTATCTCCCGTGCTTTTCAATGTCATCCGTATCATATAATATTTATAGGTCATTGCACGCCATCAAGCCGGCAAAAACTGGTGTTCCATCCCACCAAGGTCTTGATAAACCTCCTGATTTTCCTTCCTGTCTTGGACCACAAATATGGGGGCGAATGCAAAGGATAGTTGAGTCCAACACTTGGCAAGCACAAATGTCTGTCTTCTGGGTTACATTCAGCTTTGGGGTCACACGTTCTACAGGCCTCTATGCAGAAACCCTGCCAATTAAATTTCAAGCCCTAGTCTTCAAGCCTAGCAACTGGAAAACAGCATATTTGCCTTTTGTCTCTGGGCTTTTGGAAGCAAAATGCTTGCATATTGAAAAGATGCTAATTTCAATGATTGCTGAGCCCTGACTTCATATACACATGCTCAGCTAGCCAGCATCACAAACAGAGCCAATTCTCCTGCTCCTGTCATGCCCTCATGGCTGATTTGCATCAAGCTGCAGTTGCAGAACTGGTAAGGTAAACGTAAAGGGACCCCTGACCATTAGGTCCAGTCGTGGCCGACTCCAGGGTTGTGGTGCTCATCTTGCTTTATTGGCCGAGGGAGCTGGCGTACAGCTTCTGGGTCATGTGGCCAGCACGACTAAGCCGCTGCTGGCGAACCAGAGCAGCGCACGGAAACGCCGTTTACCTATTTATCTACTTGCACTTTGACGTGCTTTTGAGCTGCTAGGTGGGCAGGAGCTGGAACCAAGCAGTGGGAGCTCACCCTGTCATGGGGATTCGAACCACCGACCTTCCAATCAGCCAGCCCAAGGCTCAGTGGTTTACACCATAGTACCACATGCATCCCAAAAGCCTCCTAGGCAGTGCTATTTTTCTAGTAAAAGAGGTGCCAGAACTCACCATGAACACCTCCCTCATTCTCTTATAATGGCAATGGCGCCCACCAGGAAGGTGCCAGAACCATAGCTGTCAAGTGTCCCTTATTTGTAGGGACAGTCCCTTATTCCATCGCCATGTTCCGCTGCTGTCACTTATTGATGGATGTCCCTTAAATGATGTCCCTTAAATTTCAAAGGAAGCAGCTCCTCTCCCTCCTTCCCTGCCAGCCAGGGAGGAGGAAGGCTCCAACTGTGTTGCTTGGCTGTGTTGCTCACCCAATAAGAAGTCTAAGAACGACTGGGGGGTGGAGCTTGCATGCCTTGTGTGTGGCTAGTTAATGCAAGCTGAGGGGTTTTTTGAATGCTGGACGCCATTTTGTTGGACGTGCTGCTGCAAACTTTGCAGTGCAAAGCCAGGCCGGGGAGCCATCTTAAGTTGAGGCTGCATAGGCCTTGTGGTGCATGTGATTCAGATTCTATTCAGTTGAACCTCTGGTTACAAAGTTGGTTGGGTAGTGTTCTCGAAGCTACCCAGCATGAGTTTGACCAGACTGCAGGAGGACAGGAAGACTGGAGTGCCTGGAACAGGTGAGGCTGCGGGTCCCTTATTTTGGCTGCTGGTCCCTTATTTTCAAAGCTGCTGATCCCTTATTTTCAAATCTGTAAGTTGACAGCTATGGCCGGAACCCATCTGAGACGTGCCAGAACTGAGTTCCTGTGAGTTCCCCCTGAAAAAAGTTCTGCTCCTAGGAGGCTTCATTTGGTCAGAATTGAGTATACACTAAATACATTACTTCTGCTACAGGGCTGTGAAAATTTGTGTCCCAGGCTTTGTAGTCTCATTTACCCATGTATCATCTGAAACCAAAGGGGTGTATTGGTTGCCAGATGTGAAATATATTGGCATTATTTTCAGCTCTCCTACCCCACTAAGAATTCTAAACCATGAGTTGGCAATGTGTCAAAATACAGTAAATAACTGCAATGATTAAAAATTTATTAAGCAATCAGTGGATCATGGAATCGTAGAGTTGGGAAGTAACCTAGTCCAACCCCCTGCAATGCAGGAATCTCAACTAGATCATACATGACAAATGGCCATCCAACCTCTGCTTAAAAACCTCCAACGATCCATCCTACCCTCTGGAGCAGGAGAAAAGAAGCTTGCTCCATCTTCCATGTGACAGCCCGTCAGATATTTGAAAGTGGCTATTACATCACCTCTCATTTGCCTCTTTTCCAGGCTAAACATACTCAACTCCCTCAGCTGTTCCTCATAAGGCTTGGTTTCCAGATCCTTTATCATCTTGGCCCCCTCTGCACACACATTCCAGCTTCTCAGTATCCTTCTAGAATTATGGTTCCCAGAACTGGACACAGTTCTCCAGGTGGGTGGTCTGACCAAGGCATGATAGAGTCTCCCACGACACTGATACAGATTTAGGGTTCCAGAGTCTATTAGTGAATAGCAGAAATTAATAAATAGTAGTATTTAGATAATATTTGAAATATTGAGGGGGAAATACAAGCTGCAGAGGAATTTCTGGGTTAGCCCATGCAAAACAGCCTGGCTGGGCTAGCTAAGTGCAGGGCCATTAAGGAATAATGTTGGGCCATTAAGGGCCATTGGCAATGCAAAAGAGCTAACCCTTCCCAGTGCTCTGAGGAGTGGACAGAGAGAGAAGATTTGGAAGGTTGCCTGGGTATGATGTCGCAGGAAGACTTAGGGCTTTTTGGACCACACTTGCAGTAGCTGGGGCCAAAGTGGGGAGGCTGCGTTTTGAATGGTGTGCTGGGAAGAAGAAAGGCACTCCAGGCCAGAACTCCAGGCACAGGTTAGAGGGCAAGAACCATCTTGGCTGCTAACTGGAGAGCCTAAATACATTACTTCTGCTACAGAGCCCACAGCCCAGAGACTGGGGAGCAAGGCTGGCTGCTCTGGTCTCAAGCGGGCTGAAAGTAGGAGAGAAGCAAGGAGAGGTACTCTGGAGATGTAATGTTGTGAACTCTATTCCTCTCAATGTAGTTCCAGAAGTATGTAGATGTAAAATAAACCATATTTCTTAATCCTATACAGCCCCTGCCATGCTTGGAATTCATAACAGAAACATGACCATGGGTGAGCGCCTGGGACCCCTGGAATTGGTGTGTGTGTGTGTGTGTGTGTGTGTGTGTGTGTGTGTGTGTTACAATGTTTACATTGATGCAGCATAGAATAGCATTAGCTCTTTTTGCTGCTGCATCACATGCTTGTCTCCTGTTAAGCTTGTGGTCTACTAAGAGCCCTAGATCCTTTTCACCTGTACTTCTGGTGATCCAGGTGTCCCCCATCTTATATTTGTGCAGCTGGGTATTCCTGCATAGGTGTAGTATTAGTGATACAAAAAAAACCCACAACCTGAAATATAAGTGTGAACTGAAGGTTTCATTGTAAAGAATGAAGGCATTAAACCATATTGCAGATTTTTCCATTCCATATTCCAGCATGGAGATACATAAACTTCTGCTAGATCATTTTCTCAGCATCTTTGCCAAGCTTTAGTGCAAAGTAATTGATAAATATTTGTAGTCACGCTATATTTTAATAGGAGCTTGCAAGAGCTTTTCCTGAGATCTGTTTTTATGGCTCATGAATTTTGTTGAATTTGGCGTTGAATCACGTCACCCCCAATTTATATATAATGCATTGTTAATAATTGTGTGGGTAATTTTTGGCTTTATTGCTTCCCCTAACATTGTTACTCAAGTAGATATTAGATTGTTATTGCCATAACCTGGAAGTCCTGAGGCAATATTTCCAGGGAATGAAATTATCTTATTGTTCAATCACACTGGCATAAGAAATGAGAAATCAGTAGCAGTGACCAAAGAAAATGTTGGCAAAGTGTACTCTCTTCGGTTTCCCCCTCCCCTTTTTTTGCATAATCAGACTACTGCAAATGCGTTCCTGCAAATGTCAGGGAATAAATTTCTGAAGTTATGTGCCGTACATTTAACTAATACAGCATAGTGTTGAGTGATAAAAAGGAAGTACAAGAGTATTCCAAGTAATTTATTGCACACAGCAACTAGATAGATAGATAGATAGATAGATGATAGATAGATAGATAGATAGATGATAGATAGATAGATAGATGATAGATAGATAGATAGATAGATGATAGATAGATAGATAGATAGATAGATGATAGATAGATAGAGATAGATAGATAGATAGATAGATGATAGATAGATAGATAGATAGATGATAGATAGATGATAGATAGATGATAGATAGATAAGCATAATAAACTATCTATCTATCATCTATCTGTCTGTCTGTCTATCTATCTATCTGTTACATGTAAAATAAACTGATAGCTCCATCAGTTTATGGTTATGACAACATGCAATAGTTCAGGTTATGAATAGAAACGCTGATTTGTGCCTTAGGATTCTAATATTTAGGGGTGTGGAAGTAAAGGCTGCTGTTATACACTGCCAGCAGCCTCTTCCTTGTGTGCCATCATTCCTGTCTACATGGGGGACAGGGAGTGTGTGGCCATTCAGATGTTGTTCAACTACAGGTGTTGGGACTATAATCTCTGGCCATTGACCATTCAGGCTGTGGAGCTGGAGTCCAATAACCTCTGGAAGGCCACATGTGCCCCATCCCTTATGTGACCAAGAGAAACAGAAGCGGGTAGAGTATGATGTTGGATCTCTGCTTGGATCTTAAGCTGTGCCTATGGAGGAAGCAACATCCTCTTGGAGTGTTAATGATGTGAATCCCTCCATCGTAGGCTCAGGCTGTGCACATGTGTAAATAAACCATATATCATAAAGACACCACAGTCTCCACTGTGCCTGATTTCCAAAAGGAAACATGGATGCTGCATAAGTGCCTGGAACCCCTGGAATTTTGCACCGTTTGGAGATTGGCATGGTGTGCAGATAGGAATACACACACACACACACACACACACACACACACACACACATATCTGTCTGTCTCTCTGTTCCTGTCTTTGTTATTAGCATATGGGAGAACTAATACCTACTGCTTTCTGTGCCTCTTACAACAATGACCCTAATGTGCACATCTGTGTGCAAATAAAATGACAAGTCCCACATAACTTGAAACAAATGGTTCTGAAACAGTGGTACATTGCCCTAGTTTGGTATGTTATGTTATTTGTTCTGCAGCCCACATAATGGGACATGCTTATCAAAAGGTATTTTGTCACTCACTCAACAAAACAGGGAGCCCAAACTGATCCATGTGTTAAGCTAAAAAAGCATGGAACAATGATCTTCTAAGCAGGGCCCTGTATCCCTTGACCACATAAAACATGCTTTTTCAGTTTTGTTTCTGAATTGTTTGCAAGTAGCATCTGTGACTTAAATTGCTCTGCGGAATGGCATGAGCCAGGCCACCTGACCACATTAGTAAATTTTGAAATGAGCCGTCACCTTGGGGAGCCATCACCCACACAAACCTTCCTCCACATACCAACAAGCTGCAGCTAATTTTCATGCAACAGCTATTCTAATCTAAACCATCTGAGGAGAATAACGGTTAAGGACAGAGGATTTATGATCCAAGTTCTTCTTGCCTGACATTAGGAATTGTATGTGTGTGTGTGAGAGAGAGAGAGAGAGAGAGAGCGTGTTAGCGTAGCGGGACATAATTTGTGGTCCAGACAGCATACTAGTTCTTTTTCAAAGGCATCTTCCCCACCCAATCAGTGAATGATGATCCTCACCACATAGCTTAGGATGATGTAAATAATGACCAGATAAGCCCTGGCATAGACACAGACCACTGCAAAGAAAGCTGTCACACCTTTTTAATCAGGTAGGTGTAGGTGATTTTTTAAAAGCTCCTATGATCTTGACTTCTTCATTTCCTTGCTAGAACATATGGGGCTGAAAGTAAACAAAGGCAAGAGTCTTCTAGCTGGTAAAAGAGGGGAGGTAATCAATGTACAGTACCCAAAACCTTGCTGGGTCTGCAAATAACCATGTGGGACAAGGGATGGGTAACTGTCAATTTTGGTTTCTATCTGTTTCAGATTTTTTCCCAGTCAGTTCACCACATTCCTTAATCAGCTTGCATTTTTTTTTAAAAGGCCTCACACAAAAACCAAATAAAACCATTTCAGTTCACGTTTCACATAATGAAATTTGTCTAATGCACACATTTTTGCCAGCAAAATATTTCTTTCTCTATAGTACCGTATTTTTCGCCCTATAGGACGCACTTTTTCCCCTCCAAAAATGAAGGGGAAATCTGGGTGCGTCCTATGGGGCGAATTCAGGCATCGCGGACCTCTCCGCAAACAGCAGGAGCGCTCCCGCTGCTTGCGGAGAGGTGCCTGCATGCTGAAGCCTGCGCGCGCTGAGCTCAGCGCGTCCAGGCTTCACGGACCTCTCTGCCAGCAGCGGGAGCGCTCCCGCTGCTGGCGGAGAGGTGCCTGCATGCTGAAGCCTGCGCGCGCTGAGCTCAGCGCGTCCAGGCTTCGCGGACCTCTCCGCTAGCAGCGGGAGCGCTCCCGCTGCTGGCGGAGAGGTGCCTGCATGCTGAAGCCTGCGCGCGCTGAGCTCAGCGCGTCCAGGCTTCGCGGACCTCTCCGCCAGCAGCGGGAGCGCTCCCGCTGCTGGCGGAGAGGTGCCTGCATGCTGAAGCCTGCGCGCGCTGAGCTCAGCGCGTCCAGGCTTCGCGGACCTCTCCGCCAGCAGCGGGAGCGCTCCCGCTGCTGGCGGAGGGGTGCCTGCATGCTGAAGCCTGCGCGCGCTGAGCTCAGAGCGTCCAGGCTTCGCGGACCTCTCCGCCAGCAGCGGGAGCGCTCCCGCTGCTGGCGGAGGGGTGCCTGCATGCTGAAGCCTGCGCGCGCTGAGCTCAGCGCGTCCAGGCTTCGCGGACCTCTCCGCCAGCAGCGGGAGCGCTCCCGCTGCTGGCGGAGGGGTGCCTGCATGCTGAAGCCTGCGCGCGCTGAGCTCAGCGCGTCCAGGCTTCGCAGACCTCTCCGCCAGCAGCGGGAGCCAGCACTGGGCTCCCACGGCTTGCAGAGAGCTGCCTGTTTGGGGGCTGGGGTCGGGGGAAGCTCGGGCTTCCCCAACCCCGCGCCTGGGGGGGAAATAATTTTTTTCCTTTATTTCCCCCCAAAAAAACTAGGTGCGCCTTATGGGACGGTGCGTCCTATAGGGCGAAAAATACGGTATATGCATTTCTGTGCACACATTGCCCGAAGATAGAGTTGCCATATTTAAAAAAGTAAAAACCAGGACACCCCGACCCAGGACAAAGCGCCACCTTTAGGAAATTCCCCCAGATGTTAATTCCGCCTTTCAAATTCCAGATGAATGCCAGCCCTACCCTAAGATGTTGTTGTTATACACATTTTTGGGGTTGGAAAACTGCACTGCAAAATTCAGAGAAGTACGAATTTCAAAGGATAGCTGTATTTCCATCTGTGTGTTGTTGTGGGAAGTGCAGGTTACTATCCAAATTTCTCTCTCCTGCTCCCATCTCTAGGTGGAACAGGGTTTGGCAACTGTACCAGCCCAAAAGATGACCTGTTATACCATGCTGGTACCTACAACACCACATCGGCTCAGCAGCCTGGGTTGGCACTGGTACAGGACTGATCTGCTTAATATGAAGCAGCAGCCATCATTTTCAACCACATAGACATAGACATATGGTTGAGAGTCTGGCCAAACCCAACGCTCTGGTGGGCCCACCTTTATGTGTCAGAACCATTTGTCATCCTAATGCTCTAAGTTTTGGAAGGGCCAAGCCGTATGTAGGAGGTCTGTGCTTAGAACTTCTGGGAGTGTTTTTCTTCTAAAAGCAGCTCAGGATTACCAACTGCAACCCCTTACAGAGACAAAATTCCCAACAACCTTAACAAACTACAGTTCCCAGGATTCTTTGGGAGAAACTATGATGCTAAAGTGGCACAAGAGTGCTTTAAATACATGGTGTGCATGGGACCTCTGACAGGGAGACCATGGAGGATCTTGAATAGTGGTAGGTGTATCAAATCTTGTGCCCTTAAGGCCTTATAAAAACAGTAGCCAGGAATGGGATAGAGGGCTTGTAACTTGGAAAGAAAGCAAAGCAGCTGGATGAATTTGCGGTGTATGTGGTGCCTTGGGTTCTTTTTGTGGTATTCTTTCTGGGAAGAGGAAGTGGGGGAAGAGGGAGCTGGTATTTGTTGGCGGGTGGGTAGGTGGGTGGGAAGATGGACACACTAATGGAAAAGCTCATAAAGTGTGTTCAGGACTGAGTTAGGCCCCAACTAGACAGGCCCTGAATCTTCCAAATGCTGCTGAGAATGGAAGCCATATGTACCCGGTATATTCTTGCCTCTGTAAGTTCCAGTGTTACTTATCCATGCCGTGACAGCAGCAGCCAGTGATACGAAGCAGGGAAATGCAGATGCCATGATGTCATGACATGGTTAAGAGAGGTTACAGAGGGGAGTGAAGGGTGATGTCTACATGGATGCATCCACCCTAGCTGGAGCCTCCACTACTTTCAGAAAAGCTGCTTTGCCAACTCCACATCTTTCATTCTCTGAAACAGATGACCAAAACCAGCACAAAGCAATTCATGAAACACCCTCCAAATCTGTTATTGTGAAGTCTACTGGTGCTGTATTTGGTTCCTTATGCGAGGGATTTTACTGAGCAAATTAGAATGCATTCCCATAAAAATATAACATGTGTCCACTTGGCAGAGTAATAGCAATTCTGCATCACGATTTGGCATTGGTAGCGGCATGCAATACATATTCCATTTGTGAAACACGCTATAGTGTTGCGCAAGGGCGGCAACTGCAGAAGTTGCTCCCAAATCACCATTCAGGTATCTTGACTCTAGGTATTAGCGGGATGTAAAACAGAGCAAATGGCTTAAACAAACCCTGTGGCATAAGGGAGATTGATGCTTTAAATTTGAAAGGCAGCTCTTCTAGGGATTTCCAGACTCCCCTGCAATTGTGCAATATACGGGTCATGGCACAAACCTGAAACACAAATGCACTGAGATACACCCAAGGAAAACATGCAAAGGTGCACTCCCTCTGCCAGACACTGATTTAGTGGCTGAAAATAAATTTATTTTCAGGTTAACTTTCAGCAAATCCCCAGTCTACACTCCTAGGCAGTCCTAAAAATACCCAGCAATCTGCCTAAATTTGTCCTGATATGTGTTTTCTGCATTTACCCTTACTTTTGTCAAGTTTGGCATGTCAGGATTCAGGACCATCCTCAAACTTTTCCAGCATTGGAGCATAACAGGATTAGCTTTGTATGTTTAATCCAAAACTGATTGTTATATTGCATTGCATGTGACATTTTGTATTGTGGTTTTAATGGCATATAATGGCCCATCTTAGCTCTCCTTAAATGATGTGCTCCTCCTTCTCCTTCTCCTCACTTCTCTTCTGCATTTGTAAGAAAAGTTATAATAGTCACCTCTTAATTTTAAAAATAAAAATAATTCATAATGAATTGTATAGAGCCGTGCTCCTGAGTAAGTGCTTCAGCAACCATTTGTCAAAAGTTTGAACCAAGGTCATATGTTGTTTGAACAGGCAATTGGTTCCCACTCTAGGAAATATCAACATGGCTTGCAGAAGTGACCTCATGCACCATCCTGTGTATTTTCTCTGTGTGTATATACTGTAGTTAGTCTTGCACTTAGGATTTTTCATAGCATGCGAATTTGGTGCTGGGGTAGGGATGGATTATCTGAGGAGAGAGTGCCTGTGAGAGTGCGGGGCGGCCACACTCACTGTTGTTGAGGCATATCAAACTGTAGATATACACAAACATATCTTCCAAAGAATATTTGCTATCGAGACAATAGATTCCATCACTGGTAGCTTTATTTTCTGTATACCATTGTTGGCACTACCTTAGAATGTAAGCACCTTAGAATGTAAGCATAATAATTTTACACTGTGTGTGCTTGTGATGTGTGTGTGTGTGTGTGTGTGTGTGTGTGTGATTTCTTGGCTAACATTATCCTCATTAAGTCCTGGGGCAGTTCAGTTTCCTAGCACTTGGCTTTGGATGTCAGTCGACCATAGATGAGTGAAGTAGACCCAGTATTTCAAGAAGAAATAATGCTGTTTTCTTCTGACCTTTTTTATCAGCTGATTATCAGTAGTTCAGGGCTTAAACTGGCTAAGCCTGGATATACGGGATCCCTTGTGTTCACCCCCATCCTGACAAATAATTCCTCACATACCATTTGAGGATCCTGCCTTCCTTAAAGCAAGGCAAAGCTTGAAATTTTTTTCTTTCTGGGTAGGCCACTCTTATCATCACATGGCCCACCTCACACCTCTTCTGGCCCAAATAGTTGACAATTAAATCAGAATGCTCTGCTGTTCTGTATTGCAGTTTCCTACTGTTTGCCTCTACTTCAGGCATTGCAAAGGATTGACAGACTCATACCAGATCATTCTATCAGTGCTTATTCCTGCCAGAAATGTGGTCCTTTCACTAATCTCTACATGGTATCGCATCAGCTATATGATCTTTCTTCTTCTTTTTTTGGAGAACAGCCGAATTTCTCTATGGGCTTGCTTTGCAAGACGAAAATGTCTTGCGATTCCTGGGGGGTTTTTTCCGCTCCCCACCCCCTTTTTCTAAGGCACTAAGCTGCTAATAGCCTTTTAGCAGCTAATCCCTTAAGCCTTTAATAGCCCCTAATAGCCGCTAAACCGCTAATAGCGCTAATCCGCTAATCCGCTAATGGGCTTGCTTTGCAAGACGAAAAAACCACTAGACGAAGAGACTCACGGAACGGATTTTTTTGTCTTGCGAGGCAAAACTTTAATAAGAATGTTCAATAAGGGAAAGTCTGCCTCACCTGTCAGCTTTGCATCTGGTGTCCTGTGAATCAGGCAGTGGAGACCTTGCTTTTTTTAAAATGTAAAATCTCTGCAGGATTTAAGGCACAAAATGTACAATCTGAATGCTGCCCTGCTCTTATTGTTGATGGATGCATTGTGCATTGGTGAAAAGGAGCACTGACACAGGAGCGTCTCCGCTGTTCTACCTGGAACTCAAACATGAAGATCCATTTCTTAAGTGCTTTACCACATATTTGTACCATGGTAGTGCTGCTGAGGTTTACCCACTTTAATGGGACGCGGGTGGCACTGTGATCTAAACCACTGAGCCTCTTGGGCTTGCCGATCAGAAGGTCAGCGGTTCGAATCCCCGTAATGGGGTGAGCTCCCCTTGCTTTGTCCCAGCTTCTGCCAACCTAGCAGTTCAAAAGCATGCCAGTGCAAGTAGATAAATAGGTACCACTGTGGTGGGAAGGTGAATGACATTTCCGTGCACTCTGGTTTCCATCACGGTGTTCCATTGTGACAGTAGCGGTTTAGTCATGCTGGCCACATGACCTGGAAAGCTGCCTGTGGACAAACACCAGTTCCCTTGGCCTGAAAGCGAGATGAGCATCACAACTCCATAGTTGCCTTTGACTGGACTTAACTGTCCAGGGGTCCTTTACCTTTACCCACTTGAGATCTTTGTGGGTCCCCACTCACCAGCAGAAGACTAGTGAAAAAAGAGGTTGGAGGTAATCAGCACAAGCTTCAGTACTCTGAAAAGAAGCTGGAAAACAAGTAAGTCTCATACAAATAGAACCATTTTTTCATTTAAATGTCATTGTGTGTGTGTGTGTGTGTGTGTGTGTGTTAAAAAGATCTACACAGAGCAACAAAATCAGAACACCACACAGGGAAACCCATGGATTTCATATTTTAATAGTTTAATTTATTTTTTCTTGCAAAACATCTGCAGGCTGGAAGCTTTGCCAGTGTGTTTCCAATTAATGCTTGACGTTGCAAGCTAATGGCATGGATTCCACTCAGACATTTTACATCACCATCCACTGCAAGATGTGTTTTCTGTGGAGCTGGTGCACACTGTCATTTGACAGTTCTATATACAAAGCATGATGCAAACGGAGAATAGGCTGTGCCATATTTAAACAAAGAACACATTCAGAACTATTCCTCGAGCCTCTAGAAAGCTGGTAAATTTCTGAAAGACATTGCCAGTGAACACATTGCTGGTGTCTTTATAATGCTATCAAGGACAGCAGAAAGCTTATTTCTTTTCTGTCAAGCTGCACTTGCCTTATACCTGTTGTTGAACTGGGACAGAGAGCTCACCATGCCGGTATCGTTTTCAACAGACTCCCCAGTGGCATATTCAGTAGTGATGCTCAAACACAGGATGGGTGAAAACAGAAGTCCTAAGCGGGCACAACCATGAAGCGTCCATAAAACATAGGTGAGAGGGGGTGGAAATGAGTATGCTAGGACTGCTCCCTCTTTTGTCATACCCATCTTCCTGAACTTGTGGAGGGCAACTGTGTAATGCAGGGACACCCTGTGTTTGTGGAGGTTTTCCTTTTCGGAGGAGGTTTGGATTTCCTTACTTAAATGAAGTGTCAAGGTCCTACCATCCTTTTTTTTTTTGACTTTGGGGGTGGGAGGGGGAAGCCTCATATGACCACCTGGAAGGGTTACTATTATGTGAGCAGGTAGCACTGTGGTCTAAACCACTGAGTCTCTTGGGCTTGCCGATCAGAAGGTCGTCGATTTGAATCGTGAGCTCCCGTTTCTATGTCCCAGCTCCTGCCAACCTAGCAGTTTGAAAGCACGCCAGTGCAAGTAGATAAATAGGTATTGCTGTGGCGGGAAGGTAAATGCCATTTCTGTGCACTCTAGTTTCCATCACAGTGTTCCGTTGCTCCAGAAACGGTTTAGTTATGCTGGCCACATGATCCGGAAAGCTGTCTGTGGCTCCCTTGGCCTGAAAGCGAGATGAGCGCTGCAACCCCATAGTCGCCTTTGACTGGACTTAACCGTACAGGGGTCCTTTACCTTTCTTTTACTAGGTGCACCGAAATATATTATGGTCCTCCCCAGCAGGACATGCAGCAGGGTTGGTAGGTTCTGGTGCACTTTGCACCTGCTTGCTTCCTTTCCTGTATCAGTGGAGGGATAGGGTTTGGACTATATGGCCTTTGAGGATCTCCCAAGCTGCCGGTGGCTCCATCAGGTTTGATCTTTCAAAATTAATAAGCAGGGTTATCTTCTTTGAGTAAAGTAGGTCAAACCCTTCTACTCCAACATGCACCGTCACTGAAAAGTTTAATGGAATTTACCCACTCCTCCATCTTTTAGGGCTTTCTATTTTTTGACACTCCCCTCCCTCAAAATCCTAGCTGAAGATTTTGGTTCAGGATTAATCTTGAATTCATATACAGCTCCAGTCCTGCACATACCAAAGAACACACACATAATCAAATCAAGATTGTTTGTTTTTATCAGTACAATTTGCAGCAATGTAACTATGACAGTTTCTAGGCACAGGTTTTTCATGCATATTTTTTCTGGATACTATGTATTGTTTTCTCAACCAGAAAAGGGGAGGTGGAAATACACTTGGGAGATACTAGAGGACCGAGAAATGCCTCAGGCCATCTTCCTTGATAGTAAATAGTAGTGGTATCTGGTCTTAAATTGTGTGTGTATCTAATTAAAACCAGCAAAGGTACCTCTGCAACTAAAGCTATTCAAATGAAAGTATTTGGACAAGAGAGCTGGAATATGATACCTTAAACTATTGCGCCAGCTACAAAGACAGCGCTAGTGTATTCAGAACTCACCCATCGGGCTTGATGACACTTTTCAGAGAATGTCTTCTTTATTTTTGCTCTTGAATTGATACATTTACTAGTGACCTAAGATTTATCCTGTATCTGTACATTTTTTAAAATGTGAGTTTGTTTCTGAGTCACTCTCTGCTTCAGTCTGGGTTTCAGGCTCTGAGGTGCTCTGCATAAAACGAAGGGCTGTTGTCCCTTTTTACCAGGGGCACCAACTATAGGGGGCTCTGGGTGCCCAAGCACCCACACCACAGGGCCCCTAATACAACTTCTGGTGCCTCGCAAAGCCCTGGAAGTCAACTTGAGGCCTTGCAAGACCTTGGAACCTGACTTCCGGTGGTACTGGAAGTCAGGTTCCGAGGCCGGGGGGGCATGTGTGACATCATGATGTCGTGTGCACTGGCACCCATAACCTGGGGCCCAAGTTGGATATCCTGCTTTTTACTATAATGGAAAAATTGAAAATTGCTTGCTCTCTCCCCCCTCCATTTGGACAAATCAGGTCAAATTTACAGGCACAAGAGTTGCTCCAAAGTAGATTCGTCACCCAGCAGCTGCATGTGGAGGAGCGGAGACACGAACCCGGTTCACCAGATTATGAGACTACTGCTCTTAACCACTACACCACACTGAAGAGCTATGACGCTCATTTGCTTGTTTATTAGTTGTTCAAGCAAATCCATGTAGAATTATTTAAAATAAACCAGTATGGATTGTCTGAAATGGAGTTCCCCACATGATGAAGAACCATACTTTTCTGGGGCTCTGTTTCATGTGGGGAGCCTTCATGAGTAGCCAAGGCTCCTGGATTCAGATAGTTACCCTCCAACTCATGAAGAGCAACCAGGACCATCACTGGAGTGGCGAGCAGAGCTGGCATGCTCATCCCCAGTACCCATATTTAACACAGAATCCGAACAGCTAAAGAAGGCATATGTTTCATTTCATGACAGCAGTTCAGTAAGATTTCTCATTATCTATAGCAGTTAGCAATAATGGGAATATAAGGAGGAAACTGGAATTATAATTAGAAACAAACAAATCTATCCTTTAGAATGGTACAAAACTGTGAGGAAGGGATTGCTAATAAAACCTTTTAAATGCCCCTGTATGCCTTGAAGCTGTGTAGAATGATTGCAATTCTGGTGTTCTGGAACAATCCAAGCCCAAGATCTACCAGGCTATGGGGAATTGGAATAAGTGGATCTCTGGCTGAGCTTGCCCTGGCTTGGCTGGGGCTATGCTGGCTGAAATCTGTCATTCCAGCTTAACTGGATATGCTAGTACAAATCCAGCATCTCTGCTCAGCTGGGACTCATCTAAGACTGGATTAAGTCCTGGAAAGGGGGCATTCTGGGGAGGTGGTGAGAGTGGGATGGGGCAGGGGGAGAATTACCCCTATTCCAGACTCTTTTTAGTCATACGATCTAGCAATCCAGCAGATGTTAAACTGGCAAAAAGGGTGATATAAGTCAAACTTGTTTTAAAGGTTTGGTTCCCCTTCTGCCACGCTCAGAGTTTCAAGTAGGGGTATATTATGTTGGCACAATTTTCCCAGGCATAATCACACTGGCTTCCTATAGTTTGGGTAGATCTGTACAGCTGCAATGCTCACTTAACCTGGACGTATGCTCCACTGAACTCACTGGGACTTCCTTCTAAGTATAGGACTGCACTCTTAATGTAGGAAGGTACAAGGACACGTGCAAAGAAGCTGTGATTTGAATTCACAGCCTCCCCACAGCTGGCTATTTAAACCAGTTTGTCCATTATGTTTACGTGGTGTGCGTTCTCCCCCAAATGGACCTTGCTCCTTACCTCATATACCAAAGCAGATGCTAGCTGTTTCAAACCAGGCAGGAAAGATTAGAGAATAGAAATAAGATGTTTGTTTACTAGGCTCTTGATGAAACAACCACCATCCAACTCCCACATGTATTACAAAAAGAAGCAAAGATTTGTTTGGGTTTATTCTAAACAGAATCAACTCTTTTAATAAAGATGTGTGTATTTGTTTTGCATGAACTGGGCAGATCTGTATTCCATTAGAATCTAAGATAATCCAACCTTTTAGAAAATTGATAATGAAGGTCAATCTCTCTGGTATCTTTGCAGATAATTCGATACATGTTCCTTTGGACTATATCTTCTGCATTTAAGTTTTGGCACCAGAACATTTGATGGCTACACTGTTTGCCGTTCTGTTCTCTTTGCCAGCTGCTTTTGGGAAAATCAAAGAAAATCTGAGGCAGGATACATCAAGCCACAGTTGTTGACTAATGTTTTATAGCTCCCTCATTCTTTATGGGTTTATAGGTTGAACATCTCATTCAGTATTTCTAAATTGTTCCTTTCCGGGCTTCTAGAGTGTTCAGTTTCACTGTTGGTAGACTATGTTGTAATCATAAAACAGGTTAGTATTCTACAAAACCAGTTTTCTTCTTCTTTCAGTAGCCTTGACTTCTTTTGGTGCCACTGATGCATCAATAAAATAGAGTGCCTAACAGCACCTTCTGAAAATGAAAATCTATGTGAGGGTGGTTACAAATATGGTTGGGCAATATACTGATATATTGTCCCAAACCAGTTTGAAGTCCATATTGTGATATCGGTTTCATAATTTTTGACCTGGCAATATATTGTGAATCATGAAGTTTGTGTGTGAGAGAGCACACTTACTATGCAAAAATCATGATGCAGGAATAACCGTAAAGCCAGCCAATGCTTCTTCATCCTTGTTTCAGGCATTGTGATATATTGGTATAGTGGGATGTTTCACTGGTGATATATCTTGATGTTGAAAACCAGATATCACTCAGCCCTAGTTACAACTCTAATAATTGCTTCAGACCTGCACTTAGCCATGCAAGAAGCCACAATATTTGGGGGCATTTTGCAGGGCACTCCAAACCCCCTTTGTGCTGGGCCAGGTAGTGGTGGATTGGGTAAGTCAGTATCTTATCCATGCCTTCCATATTACTGATAGGGGCAATGGAGCCTGAGAGTGTGCGGCTTGCCTAAGACCACCTAGTGAGTTCATGGTAGAGGTGAGAATGGAGCTGGGGACTTTCTGTTTCATAGCTTAGTCCTTTGGCCTCTGCACTAACCAATCAGGAACAGCTATAATATGTTCCAGCTGCTGCTTATCTTGCTGATCTCCAGATGAATATAATTTCTGATACTTGGTCTACCGTTGCCAAAGGATCCCTCCAAAGGGTTGCAAACCCTTTGGCAGCTGTCTTCCAGGCAGAAGGAGACTTGAAGTACATATTTGCAAGAGAGTCTAGCTACAAGCTGAGACTCAGCACGTCACTGAGAGTCATCTCTCTGGTGTGGTGCATGCTGAACACACAGCTTCTGATATGGTAAGTGCAATCCCCGAAGAGCCCTTATTAGCCAGTAAAGTGACATAAGATGGAGTTGCTTGGCCATCAGCTTAATTTCCCCAGAAAAATTTATACACTTTAATCATAGCCCGATACATTTCACTTTCTATGCAGTTTAGCTTTAGACCTTTAATAAAATATTATTAAAATCAACATCTGGTTATTAATATGCAATATGATTTTTAACACTTCAGTTACAGCCTTTTCAGACATGCCCCAGGTGTTGCCCTCCAAATGCCTCTCATTAACAAAAGAGATACGAGTTGGGGGTGCACTAATGAAAGAATCCGGCACTTTATGAAACTGGCCCCCAAATGGGGCCATGCCCTAAGTTCTGGCAGGAGTGGAGATTCCATCACCCTGTTCAGCATAAAAGAATACTTAGGACGGAATGAGGAACGCCTACGAGACGTGCAATCTTTGAGCAAACACAGGTGGAAAGATCATAGCGAATTTCAACAGCAGCATTTTATGGAATCCATGAAACCTATGACTTGGCAGAAATGAAGCTTCCTCTTATTTTCTTAGGGAGAGACTAATGGAATAGACTCCACCATTTTGAGAGTCAGCAAAATTTCGTAAAGATAATCAAAAGGAAACGAATTCTCCAAAGCAACAGGCAGAGGGAATGGAATCTGTCTCCTAGCACTTCCTCACTTACACAATATATCTCCAGTCAGCCAAGTAATTCTGATTTTCTTAGCCACTCAGGACCCCTGCAGATGTCCTTTTTATCATATATTTGTGATGATTTCTGTTCATCATACTATCAAGGTGGTTAAATGCAACCCCGCTTCCAATATTATTTTCACTTTAAAAGGTTTTGGGATGAACATACTTCTTCCTTTCCAATCAGTGCCTGTCCTATAGATTTATGCTGAAATCCTGTGTGTGTGTGTGTGTGTGTGTGCGTGCATAGGAGTCAAATATGAGGGGCCAAGGTCCCTTCAGCCCCCCCTAAAATATTTGAGGGGGTCATGCCCCCCAAGTTGATTGGAATTGCTATTCAAATGGTGTGCATGTGCCGTGTGATATGATTGATTATGAGGGGCAGGGTTTTCCTGCCTCACCATATTTTATTCCAGTTGGCACGTGTGTGTGTGTGTTCCCCTATTTTTGCTGCCCCTTCAGATGGTAATAATGCAGTAACATTGGGAAAGTATTGAAGAGCACATAATAAAGTGGACTGAAGTGTGGATGGCTCAGTGTAAATCCATCAGGAATGCATTAGCATTACATCAATGACATGTTGTAGAATATACCTGTTAGTCACACCCACCCATCTATTAGTATTTAAGAATTCTGATGACAACCTTGGGTTGTGCTTCCCTTCACTGCATGCAAATTGATTATTGAAGTAAGAGAATCAAGTGATGTGAGCAGATTTAATGTCTGGGGGGCGGGGGCGGGCAGTGAGAGAGGGAGAGAGAAATAGTAGTATTTAGTGTGGATGGCTCAGTGTTCCTAAGGAGCAGGAGGATCTTTATTGAGTCATCAATAGAAGTGGCGCTTTCTAGGTTTTCTTAAATTTGATGCAAACATGTTTTCTCCTGCACTTGAATGGAGAACCTGTGGTTCTCCAGATATCACTGGACCACAACTTCCATCACCCATCAGTGTTGGCCGGTGGGATTTGGAGTCCAATCTCATCTGGAGGACCACAGGTTCCCATCACTGCTGTAACCGGTCTGATTATTCAGTGGTACCCAGATTCCCACTAAGTGAACCAATGAGAAAGGACATAAAAGGCAAAGGAAACAATAAGGAAGGTGGTTTTCTTTGGGTGCATCAGAGCAAATGCATCTTTAGTGGTGCTTTCTTAAAGGTGTTGTGGGATTATTTAGTCAGTCGTATCCCACACTGTGCCATTTGGAATATGCGCTGACTTTTAAAAGCAATTTAACAAGCGAGCATGTTAGCATATGGCAAGTTATTTCTGCTAGAGTCTGTAAAAGGTCTTGGCACAGAAAAGGTGTGTGATAAAGTGCATTCCAAAGAAAAAGCTCCAAATTAAGTATTTGACAAGGGCTCCCCAAGGTGTCATGGCAGATTGGGTGGGGAGTAAGGTGGGGGGGGAGAGGTGACCTATGGAGCTGGCAAAAGCTCAGATCATTTGTGAAAGCGTTTCTGGGCTGCCAAAATAGCAGAGAATTCTCTGAAGGATAATTTGCTAAACCAACTGAAAAAGAGGCAGTCATAAATAAAGGATGCAAGCAGATGTCTGTCCACTCCGGAGTTAACTCTAAGCCTATTAAAACTTTAAATGCTACCTTCCTGACGGTCCCGGAGGCTTGAAATAGTGCACAGCTAGGAGTTTGCTGAGGATTCAAAGTGTGGTTGCTGAGCACCTTCAGGCTCTTGCCTGAAGAACTCCAAAGCAACAAGTTGTAAATCAGCCTGCTGAGGAGAATCCAAGCAGCTCGGCTCCAAACCGAAGCTCAGGGTCCAGCAAGCTTCAGTGATTTCAGAACCATAATAACACTCTTGTTCTCGGTCTCACCCATATCGTGATTTACAGCACTGAGTGGAAGCACAGCTGAAAGTACACGGCTCTTGCTTGCTTGCTTGCTTACCTCCCTGAGAGCGCTGAAAGATATTAGCATGCATTCTGCATCCAGCGTCAGTGCATAGTACAATTTCTGTGTGTGCTGATGGCCAAAATACAAATGTTACAAGCTACAGAAAGCATGTGTGTGTGTATCTCACTTTTTCATAAATGCTGTACAAAGACTTTATATATTTTTAAATTATTTGTAACTATGCATTTTCAGTATATGAAGTCTTTTTCACATCATTCATAATACAGGAGGAAACACACACACACATACAGAGAGAGAGAGAGAGAGAGAGAGAGAGAGAGAGAGAGAGAGTTCATAACATTCTGCTTGTTGGTCATCATTAAAGCATTACCTATGGCTTTGATATTGATTCATACTCTTCTTTCCCTGGAAAGTAGGAAGTTCCAGGAAGCATCCACAGCCTTAGTGGGTACTCTGTGGCCCTCAAGCATTGCTGTTGGGGCCCCAAATGTTTGCCATCCAGCTCTTTGGGGACAGTTTCCTTCTGAGGGGTGAGCGGCAGTAATGTAGGGCACACAAATATTTCTAAGTCCCACTGATTTCTCAGTGAAATAAGTATCATTTTTTAATTTTGGGTGCATTAGGCACTCAGACTACAACACTACACACATTTAATTGGAACTGGACCCCATCAAAAGCTATGACATGAGTTTCCAAGTAGGCAAGGTTAAGAATGAATGCCCTGAAGCTGCTTTTCAGAGGCATGCATGCTCCTTCTTTCCCGAATCATGGCCATCTGCAGACAAATGGCTTTTGTCCATTTCTCTGCAGCATTTCAAGTGTTACCTGGAAAAGAGCTCATAGCAGCACATATTCTGCAGGTCTGCAACCGATGTATCCAGTGCTCATTTTAATATCTCTCTCTCATTTGCAGTTATTTGGACAGAAGCTAGAATAATGCACCCCCACGCAGGTCACAAATACCTGGAATGGGTCATAGAGGTTTAAAATGTTGTGTATGTAGAGAAGACCACCAACATGTCTGCCTTTCTCTTTCAGAAATATTCAAGAATTTAATTAGTTTTTCCTTAAGAGCCAGCTTAGCGGGACCAGGAGCAATTTGCAAGATGATCCCATTCATTTCATCACTCCATTGAATCATACTGGATTAGGGAAAGTGACTCCCATGACAAAGGCAGCTAAAATTTTTCTACCTGGTAGGGAGGTTTCTTCCATTCATAGATAGCTTGTGAGCAATCATGAATCTGCATATATTTTAAATGTATCTTATTCACATGGTCACATTCACACGAGCAATAAAACAGCATATTCAGTTACCGGTATCTCCCTCTCCTACACATGCCCAGCTTTCCAAATCTCTACTTTTACTGAGACCATAATCTCATTTTAAATTTTCTCATTATTACTTCTAATGGCCAAGTTACAAAACTATTTTCCCCCTACTTGGTGTATTTCGAACTCTTCTGCTGTGTGCAACTTGTCTGGCTACATTCTTCTGCTTCTACATCATGCACCCTGCTAATAGGTGTCTGAGTTCTTCTTGGTTGTATGAATACAATCTAACAAAGAAAGAATTTGAATTCTTCATTTATGCCGCTAGGCTTTTCCAGAACATAACAGTGTGGGGCTATTCCTGGAATGTCTCCCCAGGACTTGGCAATACATAAAACTGACATGGCTGTCTGCTGATGCAAATTGGTGATGGAGTTCTATTAAAACCAAGACCATTGATTTCAATGGATCTATGCCATGTGAACCACGGAGGAATGGCCATCTGTATTGAGCCAGCTGTGCTGTGGGCTACACAATCCAGGGGGGAAAATGCAATCATAAAAAATGGTGCTGTTTTTCTAAATTACTCTGCCCTTGTTTTCCAGAAAGGTTGAAAGAAACCTACTTCCCCTGCTGATCTTAGCTCACTGAACATGTTAAACAATTTTACATCGGTATAAAAGTTTCAAGGCTGTGCAGGTTCTTTAAAAGCCAGATTTCTACCCAGAGAGTCTTAAATATGGTCTCCAAATCTCTTGATGTACTACTAACCATCTTGTTTGTCAATTATTTTGATGCCAGTCTATTTATTTCCTTTGTGAATTGTTTCCCATTAAACTCCCCAAAGCAATTAACAATGAAAACATCAACAGTAAAAAACACCTATAAAAATAATTTCAAGTCCAATACAGATTGGGATTTTTTAAAAATCTCCTCTTAAAAGGCTTGTTGGACAAGGAAGGGCTTTAATAAGTGCAAACATGATAATAGGGACAGCATGTATATCAAACTTTATCACCTTTTATGGCTCTTCTTGTATCACCCTCTTGTTCTAAATCAAGGCAACTCTATAACCAGCTCTTCACAGTAAGAGATGGTTGTAGTCATGTGGTATCATCTTGGCTTTTGTGTTATATAAAATATAGGTTAGGTAAGTTTATAATGAATCTCCAGTGGCATCTAAGAGGGTATTTGTTTATTCTGAACAGTCTGCATCCCAAACACTGCTAGGTTTATAAGTCTTTCCAGAATTTCATGGAACTATAAAATATTTCTAAAACAGTAAAACAGCAGTCTCTCTCCATACACCTAAACATTTAGATTGGTTTATTAAAAGTTTGCTTGTTTTCAGTTCCTGGAAAGAATAGTGAAAGTAAGTATTCCTAAATTAACTGGAACCCTTTTCCCAGCTGACAATGATTTAAAAACAAAATGCTAACTTCTTGAACAGGTGCCTTTCAGCTCTGTAGGTTACCTTCCCATATTTAAATTCCATGCGATTCTGATTTGCATTAAGGCCCAAGGGGGGTGTGAGAAAATATTTCTGACCACTCTTTGGAGTGGTCCTTTTTCTCCTCTTTCATTGCAAGCTTTAACCAGTTTTAAGTGCAGAGAGTGAACCAGTTCAGGCCTGTTCAGTTTCTCCCTCTTCCCCAAGATCTATATCCTCCTTTTTATTCTGTGCATACTTTTCAGCTTGCATCCTAAGACTAGAACTGGTCAAGACGCCCTAGTCTTAAATGGCACAGTCCACAAATAGTTTTATCACAAGACTTGCTTTTGTGTAGTTTGGTCTGTCTGACAAGGGTGAAGTTCATGCTATGATTGGAATATTAAGATGACAGAAAACTCCTTCAGAAGAGGTATTTGGGACAACTGTCCAATTTGAACAGTGCTTGGACCAGCATTTTAGGGAAGATACTGGTAAATGTATTCTGTAGGCTCCTTAAAAGGTAAAGGTAAAGGTACCCCTGCCCGTACGGGCCAGTCTTGACAGACTGTAGGGTTGTGCGCCCATCTCACTCACGAGGCCGGGGGCCAGCGCTGTCCGAAGACACTTCCGGGTCACGTGGCCAGCGTGACATCGCTGCTCTGGCAAGCCAGAGCCGCACACGGAAACGCCGTATACCTTCCCGCTAGTAAGCGGTCCCTATTTATCTACTTGCACCCAGGGGTGCTTTCGAACTGCTAGGTTGGCAGGCGCTGGGACCGAACAGCGGGAGCGTACCCCGCCGCGGGGATTCGAACCGCCGACCTTTCGATCGGCAAGCCCTAGGCACTGAGGCTTTAACCCACAGCACCACCCGCGTCCCTTAATACCTCTCTAAAGTAGGCTCCTTAATACCTCTCTAAAGCTGCCATCCAATGCACAATTAGTTGGAAGTAGGTTACAGCAAATAATGTGAGGCTTGCTTCCAACAATAAGCATACAGATGATCAGTCTGAAAATTATTTTTTCAACAGAGAAAACAGGGAAGTGATTGTCTGTGAATAATCCAGATTTCTCTGCAACTGAAGGGAAGGCTACAGTGTTCCTGAGCTACAGGGTCTCAATCTGTAGGCTTCTGAGTCAGAGCCAAGGCTTCTTTCTTCCCTCCTGAGAGAGAGAGAGAGGAAAAAAGCAAATGGTCTTGTGTCTAGCATTATAAAACATCTGGTAGAACGATCACAAAGGAGACTGCTAAGCATACAGTTTAACAGAGCTGCTGGGATCTTTTTATTACATTCATTTTCACACACACACACGAACAGAGACACACACTCATAAAAAGGTTGGAGTTTACTCAATTTTGCTAATGCTTTTGGAATTTTATTAATCAACATTAATAAAACAGTGACACCTTTTAAAAAGCAACGGAGAGGAAAGTTTCCAAATACTTCCAATCAAAATAAATAATTTTAAACTTCATATTACACTTTAAAGGTTAAAAAAAAAAGGAGAACCCTTTTGGGAAATGGGTGTGAACTTTAAATTATCCCCATTAACACCAGAACTGGAGATGAAGGCCAAAATTCTTACGTTCTTTTGAAAGCTCTTAATAGAAAGCTAAGGTGCTGCAGTATCAATAAAAGAGTGAAGAAGTGAGGTAGGAATCTCTCCCCCTGTGCTCCAGGTGGAAGTCTGAAGCACTATTGACTACACTGTGGTGCCGAGTCAGTGGGTGCTTCCAGATGTCCCGTTTGCTGAGCATCCTTTCTGATCTGTTTGCGGGGAGTTTAGATGGTGTTTCTTTCCAGTGCACTTCTCCTTTGTTTTCCTTATCACAAAAAGTCTGAGATTTTAGCCTAGCGCAAGCTTGTTGTGCAAGACCTCTCCATCAACTATGGTTGTGAATTTGCTGGTATGGGACAGAATCTTTCCCCCAAATAGCAACAGTCTTGAAATGCCTAGAGTGAGGGTGCTATCAAGCAACATGCCAGCTGTTCTGTTGTGGAGGGATATGAATGGTGTACAGGCACTAGAATTTCTATCCAGAGACAACCATGTACCACTGGCTCTCTCCATTATACCGGGTTTCTGTTATGTCCACTATATCAATGCCATTTTCTAAAGCCAGTACTCCAGTTCACCTGTCTTGGCTTGGAGGCTTCTAGCATTCGCATATAACCAGTTGTATACTGTCTCTCTTTCTTTATGTATCTGTGGCATCTCCACCCTGGCACCTTTAGCAGGAGATAGTGACACACTCTTCTTGGGACCTTATGCAAGCAAAGTCTGCCTTGGAAGATTATTGAGCAATGGCTCCTCAACCTAAGCTGAGCCAGGTCAACCAAACTATGCCCCTTATCCCCTGTCTAGACAGCAGCTTCCTGTGTCTCTTCTGGGGAACTATATAGTAGAACCAGTTCAGGAAAGGACCTGGAAAGACAGGCACCCTTGCCGCACCCACCCAGGAGATTGTGGCAAAGTGGATATTATTATTATTATTATTATTATTATTATTATTATTATTATTATTTTATTTGTACCCCACCCATCTGGTTGGGTTTCCCCAGCCACTCTGGGCAGCTTCCAACATTGAATGGCCTGCGTTTCTTTATTTGTTCAGATATCACTGTGAATCTCAGGAACAGGGATGGGTATTCACCAGTTTGGGACATAGAGAGACTGAGAGCATTTAATAGTGTGGCTAATTTCTGGGGTTACAGACATCTGGAGCACCACTTCTGTACAGTTGAGCTAAGCATTCTTCCTGATGAAGATTGGAAGGTGGGTATTTACCCAGAATTCATTGGATTCTCTCTCTGAACATTTTTAGAAGCTGTGAAAATGCATCATCTGTTTTCTTCTTCTGTCAGTCATGTCACCGTTGTCAGTTATTCTTTTGCCTTTCATTTTTAGGTGGCTGCATGCTGCCTAGAAAGCTGATACTAAATGCTGATACAGAAGAAGAAAAACCAATGGATTTAAAAAAGGGATCAGAGGAATCTTCATCATATTGGCTACCAAGTCAGACCACAGATACTTTTAACTCACCACTCCCTATGCTGGCAGGCAGTGGATGTCTGCAGTCCAAGACAGGAGCCTTTCTCAGCCCTATATGGAAATGCCAAGGAAGAACTTGGGATCTCTTTTTCCAATCAGATGCTCCGTCACTTTGCTGTGGCCGTGCCTCAGCACATAGGGGCTCAGCAAAGGTGTGATGTTTGCTGTTTGAAACTTCTTCGCTCTGCTCTTTGGTGGTTACGGTAAGTGGATTTATTGTGTCTGGTGAGGTCTTTCCTCAGTAAGTAGAAGTGAAAAAACCCCCTAATGTTCTGCCCTTTTCTGGCAACACCTTTCATTTGGAAAGGTTCGCTGATTAGTGTTTGTGAGTGGCTGATCCAAATACGGTATTTTTTGCTCTATAGGATGCACCGGACCATAGGACCTTGTTTTAGAACGGGAGAACAAGAAAAAAAAAAATCTCCCCCTCTCTGCACAGCGCCCCTTCAGCAAAGTGGCAGGAGAAACGGAGCCCCTTCCATTTCTCCTCCCATTTAGCTGAAGGGGCACCTACCCTTCAGCGAAAGGAACCTGAAGCCTCCAGAGCCCAGCGGGAGCTCCTGCTGCTCTCCGGAGGTTTCAGGCAGCTATCTTTGAAGCCTGGAGAGTGATAGGGGTTGGTGCGCATTGACCCCTCTCGCTCTCCAGGATTCAGCAGAAGGCATCCCGAAGCCTTCGGAGCATGGTGGGAGCTCCTGCTGTGCTCCGGAGGCTTCAGGCGGCTATCTGGAGAGCAAGAGGGGTCGGTGCGCACCGACCCCTCTAGCTTTCCAGATAGCCTCGGGTTCCTTTTGTTTGTGGGGTTGGTGGTGGGGAAAGCCGAGCTTCCCTCACCCCCAGCCCCGGGGAGCTGCTCCCCGACCTGCTGCCTTGGGAGCGCAGTGCGGGTTCCTTTTGCTGAAGCCGGGAGAGCAAGACTCTCCTGGCTTCAGTGAAAGGAACCTGAAGCCTGCGGAGTGCAGCGGGAACTCGCACTGCGCTCTGAAAGCCTCAGGCAGCTATCCCTGAAGCCTGGAGAGCGAGAGGGGTCAGTGCGCACTGACCCCTCTCGCTCGCCAGGCTTCAGCAAAAGCAACACAAAGCCTCCGGGGTGTGGAGGAAGTGCTCCCTCTGCACTTCGGAGGCTTTGCGTTGCTATCGCTGAAGCCAAGGAGCCTGCATTCGCTCCATAGGACACACACACATTTCCCCTTAATTTTGGGAGGAGAAAAAGTGAGTCCTATAGAGTGAAAAATACGGTAACTGCTAGATTTTATATTATCAACATGGGGACTCTGAAGCAGAAGACATTACATTAGGTTACCCATGAAGACGCCCACTGACTATTTGTCAAAAAATGAAACAAAACACCCAGCTTTTGTACTTGAGAGATGCTTGACTAATGCCACATATAGTTTGGCCCATTCTTCAGGATTTCTAGAAGCTTAGAATCTCTAAAGTGTTCTTCAGCCATTAATATTCCTGTTTCATTAATGCAGGAGCTGTGTCCACTGAATAGACCTGCCCCCTGTGACATGGAATCATCATAGTGTAGAGTTGCCATACATCCAGAATTTCCCAGACTTAACTGGAATATTGCAGTCGGAGGCAGTGTCCGGGCGGAAATTGCTAAAATGTCTGGGAAAATCTGGACGTATGGCAACCTATATTGGCAGTGTCATTTTGGGCAAGTTTCCTTAAAAATAGCTCAAAACCTTTGGGCTTTATCTTTGCAATTTTGCTAAAGAAGCTCAACAATGTTGGCGAACAAAAACTTTTCTGTCCGGATTTTCACTGCTTGAAATATGGCAACCCTATTATAGTGCAGGGTTTCAAGTCATGTGGAAGCCTTTAGTTGTACACACAAGGGCTCCATTGCCACAGATGGCAGCAATCTTTGTACAAAGACTAGGGGAAAGGCTCCTTGGCATGTCCTCATTCCCTACGCCCATGTTGGAATGTGTCCTTCAAATACGCTGGTGCCTCTTGCGTGTCTGGATGAAAGATGGAAAGAGATGGGTGTCTAGAAACTTTGGCTTTTGCATGGCAGCAATGGAGGCTAGTGCAACTAAGCTACCTCCTTCCCTATATCCAACCCAGGGGGGGAGCATCTGGCTGTCAGCTTCCTCCTCCTTAGTCTCAGTGTTGCCTTTGTAGAATTCAACAGGGAGGAGGATGAGAGCAAAACCAAAATTAGTTGGCTCTTGCTCAGTGCTTTTTCCAGCAGGAGCTGGTCAGAACTCAGTTCTGGCACCTCTCAGTTGGGCACCATTAGCATTATAAGAGAACAAGAGAGGAATTTGTGGTGAGTTCTGGCCAGTGCCTTTTTTTCTAATAAAATAGGTGCCAGTACTCACCATGAAGTCGTCACAGTAAGTGCCACACTTTTTAACAACAACAAAAAGAGGTGCCACTACTGTGTACCCTTGAGTACCCATCCCCCAAAAAGCACTGGTTCCGGCACCTCTTTTTATAGAAAAATAGCTCTGCTCTTGCTAATATTGGTTCTATTCTGCCAGGTCCAATGGGCACCAACCAGCCTCCCCTGAATATAGTTTGCTGCACAAGGTAAGCATTGCATCTCACCCATTTTTGCTTTTGGCTTCACCCATCACTGGTATGTGGCCCACAAAAGAAGGTAGTCCCCAAGCCAAAAAAGAAAAAGGTTTCCCACTTCTGTTTCAAAAAGACAGGAGTCTTGCCAGAGTCTCATCAACTGTAGATGAATCATTAAAACATGCCTCTTTGAATATCACTTTATTTTTCATTGGTGGCGGTGACCGTAAAGCATGGCATCTCTGATCAACCTCCTTGTGTCACAGTAGTTGTCACTGGAACGCTGTGCTGGCATTTGTTTCCATCCTGGACAAGGCAAGAGCTCCTCTTGTATTGATCTATAAAGCAGAAACATCTGTTAGAAGTGCTGCTGCAGGCTGCCTGCCAACTGGAGAGATGCTTACGGTTAACAAGCCCTTGTCCTACACTGTACATGTTGCAACAGTAAATGCAAAAGCATAATAAGACCATGTGCAGATTCAGAGTTGAAAATTAAAGCACTGAGGTCAGTGGCAAAGAAAACCTGCCAACAATATTTAGTTCAGCAATACATTTTTGTCTACAGAACAGCCACTTTACTGGGTGAATGATATCAAAGCACCTTTTTGCCTTGGTTCCACTTCTAGCTCTTTAGGTTTTTCTGGCCTGCAATAAAATTCAAATTCCAACAGGACCCAATCCAACTATATCAGTGGGGGAGTTAATTATGTACTTCTCTCTTTTAAAAGACATGGGCATTAATAATATAATTAAAAAAAGATGTTCTGGGTTGCATCCAAGATTAGTCTCAGAGTAGGCCCACTTAAATGATGAGGCGTGACTAAGTTAGGTCCATTAATTTCAATAGATCTACTCTGAATAGGACTAACATTGGCTAGAACACAGGCCAGGATTACAAATTAGCATGGGGCTGAAAAGTGTGGCATGGTCTGTAATCCGCCTCATACCTACAAATTATAGCCCACTTCCCTGGGAGTAAAGTCCACTTATTTTGGGCAGCTTTATGTATGTCTGTATCCACATGCTTAGAACAGAACAGGAAATCAAGTCTCCCTCTGGAAAATTAAAGCAAGATGTAAATCTGTATATGACTATCACCTAGATTAAATTATCCTGTAAAGATGAAATACAAAGTTATTATTCTTGAGAATTTTTAAACTTTGTAATAGCTGGAGACAAACAAAGCTATTCTGGTTGGAGGCTCTATCAAACTGAGCTTTGTGACCATACAGTTCTTTGTCAGATCAATTATTCAGTTGAATCTCTTTTCAAAAATGTTTTCAGATGATAAATTAGGAGAGTCAAAAAAGAAATATTTAGTTAGTCAGTGGAAGAGTTTCAGTTCCAGCAGAAATGTAATTTAGTTCTCAATGGGTCCCGAAATGAAAGGGGAATAACTGAGGAAAGAGCCAGCTGTCACTGCAGAAGGAATACCAGCTATACATCCTGCAGCATATCCTAGTCATGTAGAATAATATCTTTCCAAGATTAATGTCCAACATTTATTTCTAGTTCTGCAAATGGCTGTTGGCAATTTCTCCTACATCTAGAAAAGGCCAAGTAGTGTTTTTAATAGACTTTTTGGATTTCAATGATTCCACAGACTTCCTTCTGGCACCACTACCACTCCCCATATCTCGAAGAGGAAATTACAAAGCAATTGCAACACCTAGAAAGACAAAGGGGGACCACATGGGCAGAACACAGAATGATGCCAGTAAAGCAAATCCAGTAGAGAAGCAGTTGGAGATTTTTTTTTTTTTTAAAGTCTTTAGAGTCAAAATTTAATCCTCTCTTCTTTTTTGCTGCTGCTGATGTTGCGAAAGCTGGACATTTGGAAGATCACTTTTAAGTGATTGATAAACTGCCTCAAATATAGATAATGTAAATGATGGATTGAATGAACTCTGGTCACGTTCAGGAACAGCCTTGTAGGGTACACATCACCCCAAACAGTGTAGAACAGAGCAGTGGCGTAGCATGGGTTGTCAGCACCCGGGGCAAGGCAAGTAATTTGCACCCCCTAACCCGTGGATTTGCACCCCCTAACCCTAACCTCCAGATGTTGCGCCCGGTGCAGCCGGCCCCCCCTGCACCCCCCACACTACGCCACTGGAACAGAGCCACCATGGCTAGCACCCATTGCTAGCCTTACTGCTCTGTGAATTTGTCTAATCTTCTTTTAAACCCATTCATGTTAGTGATGGCCTCAAACCTGGGTGGCTTTAAAAGAAGATGAAACAAATTGGAGGAGGGTAGTTTAATAGCCATGAAGGTTATGTTCTACCTCCACCATCGGAGGCAATACACCTCTGTAGAGCCATCACTGGAGATCCCAAGGTAGGAGAGTGTACAGTTTGCAGGCTTCCCATAGGCATCTGATTAGCTGCTGTGAGGAGAAGATGCTGAGCCAGATAGGCCTTTGGTCTGATCTGACAGAACTCGTCTTATGTTCTTATGATCTGACCAAGAGTAAAAGCCAGCATCTGGTACCGAACTACATCCCAGTATTTTTATTTATTTATCTAATTATCCATTTATTGAATTTCCATCCCACCCTTCTACCAAGGATCAGATTACAACACAACAATGCACAACAGAGTAACAAACAATACTTCCCATAGGCAGTTTAAAAGGCCATAGGTTGCTTAATTAGACAAAGCGCTGGGATGCAGATGTTTTTAGGAAGCACATAAGTAATGCAGGAAGGCAACAACCCTTCCCTTACATTTGGACACTTCCACACATATGTTCACACCAATAGCTCTGGTAGTCTGAGGTTCTATTGAGTGTATGTGGCTCATGGTCATTGACAATTCTATCCTCCATGACACAGTGCGTTACTTTAGCTCAGGGGTCTGTAACCTTTTTGGACCAGGGCACGTGTTAAGTTTTGAGACATCAGTCACAAAATGACTGCCGTGGCAGCATGGCATAGTACACAATGACTGCAAGGCAGGATATTGTATAATACCAAACTATAGAGAGTACATTCATTGTTGCTTCTCCGTGCCATGGGCAACTTCAGGCTTACCTTGGGTAGCTAGCTATATCCTGCTGCCTTTGATAGTGGAGATCACACAATATTAATTCCATACACATATAACAATGCACACCAACAACATGGCGCATTCCCTAGTAACAGGAAAAAATATACAAGGTGCATCTTGCACACACACACTCATGACACACATACTGACCACAAACACATGTGCATATCTCTCTCTCTCTCTCTCTGTGTGATATATATATATATATATATATATATATATATATATATATATATCACACACACTTCACATATGCAGTACACCTGTCCTGCCAAATGCATATCTCCCTCTCTCTCACAGACCACACGTAGCTCTTTCCCCCTTTCTCTCCCAAGTGTATTTTTCGTCTCACACACATGGGTGTTTGCAGGATTCCCGGTGGGTGGGGGAGGCTTTTGGAGAGGCAGAGAAAACCACTGAAAGGCGTGGAGCAGGCTCATTTATCATGTACATGGTGTATGTACATTTTGCCTCCTAGGTTCAGAAAATGCCAGAAATTTACTTTAGGTTTTATTGAAACGTGGAAACCTGAGGAGCACGGTTTATCCGGAGGGCATCCAAGAAGCCCCTGGTGGGCACCATGGTCAGGTTGGTGACCCCTGACCTAGCCTATACTTTCAAAGTAAGATGGAAAATAAATCCAAATAAAGAAATATATAAACCACCCAATGTGACAACGGTACCTCCTTATGTGCTCCTAGACTGGTTTTTCTTTTTCTTACTTGATAGAATCCAGAGTCTTGTTTTGAATCTTAAAAGCTCCATATGCTCAATGCTGGTAGTAGAAAGTCATGTTTCTTTTTTCTAGAATTTGTTATTCTTAATGGTGCAACTTTTTCTGTTTAAAAAAAAATTATTGTGGATTATGAAATCTTTTCTGCATTTTAAAAATGAATGCATTCCCCATTGGGAATTATAAATCAGCAGCGGGGAATGTGTGTTCCCCCAGATGTTGCAGGACTACAACTCTGATCATTCCTGCCCTTGGGCTTTGCTGGATGGGCTGATGAGAGCTGGAGTGCAACAACATCTGAGGCACATGGTATAAACCACTTCCCCAACCCTGTTATAAATGGCGTTATAAAAAGGAGAACAAAGCCACAGCTTCCGTCAACCTACATTCATATCCAGAATTTGTTTGGCAGGACTTGATTTTTTTGCCCATAGGTCCATAGAACCTGTAGAACTGTTTCCAGAATCCACCCAGGCTCTCTTGCACATGCATAATCTCTAGCAGGATGGTGATATTATGCATGCCCTGTGAGATCTGACTCGACTCCAGGGCTCTCTGGAACAGAAAGGAAGCGCCACCAGATTCCAGTAATTCCCCATTCTGATTTCCCTTACAGCCCATCACAGGGTTGTGGTTCTAACTAATATCAAATGGTGCCCTGCAAGAAGTAAATCATTGCTGCAATTTAATCCGGTCGTGTACGCAGGATTAAATGTTGCAGCCTAACCTGTGCTTTCAATGTAGGATGGAAATATCAATAAATCCAAATAAATAAATATAAGCTCCAAGCCATCAAATCTGACAGCAGCACTTTTGTTGTGTGCTGCTGCCCAGCCCCCCCCCCTTTTTTCTACTCACTCCAGTACTCTGGCAGAATTATTCAACTCCTGGATTTATCTTTAGTTTAATGACTTATAAATTCTAATTTCCTTCGCCAAACATTTTAAGGCTTAAACACTGCAGTGCTCACATTACACGTATTTATTAGGTATTCTCCTCCCCCTTCCTTCCCCTGGGAATGTTACTCTCGGCAACTTCATCCACATTTTTGGATTTCTAGCAAACGTCTTCCTTCATGGTGCCTTGTTGGGTCATTAACATTTACATGCCAACGGCTTCCCGCTGAGATTGTGTTAGTCGTCTTGGCACCCTTTCCCTCCAACATCTGCTATTTTTATAAAGCCAGTAATACTTTTGCCAGCAACTAGTCCTGTTTATATATGTAGTCCAGTTCTCATTCGGAGCTATTGCCTCTCTGGTCCAGGCCCATCTCATCTACAACTTATGACACACCTCCCAAAACACAAAAGCTGCCCACAAACCACAATTAAAAAGCCTCTTCAGTAATTAAACATGTTCTCCTGTCAAGGCTAATCAACTCATACGTCATAGTAAAAACTCTGTATACACATTCCAGCCTGGTACTGGAAGGCAGCAAAAAATTACCCTGTGATACAGAACCAACCTTTCAATCTTCATTAAAGTTAAACTACATTTCTTTCATGTTACGGCAGCTTGTCTTATTTATTCTTATGCTGTCTGCTCTAGGTTCAAGGCTTGGTTTCAAGTGGGTGCCCAGCACCGCGGTTTATAGGTATGTTATACATCCAGGAACAATAAAACTGAGGTGAACGAATTAATGAGAGTAATTTCTGACTGTAGCTGTCAGATTTGCACCTGCGGTCACCTAGTATCTCTGGTGTTGCAACCTATAGGTCAGTTATTTACCTAGTAGTCAGATGACTCAACACATATCACTTGAGATGCCACCCTAGACCTTGAATAGCATGTTTTTGAGTGGCATGGCATTCAGGCTTCCAGTAACCATCAGGAGCAGTGTAATAAAGTGAAAAGACGCAGGAGAGGGATAGCAAAGGAGGGATAGAGACAACGATTTCATGAGCCATTTGAAGAAGCTCAGTGCACCTCAAGTGAGGAGGGAATACATAACACATTGTTTGCCTCCAGAAAGTACCAGCTTCATTCTCTGGCTTCTCCAAGTTTCTCTCCAAAATTCCAAAAGCCACGGCCAGTCAATGGCTAGGCAGCTTCCTATATTTATATGTCACAAAGCTAGACAACTTCCTATATTTTTATATGTCACAAAGCTGTAGCCTATAACTCAAAAGGTGGGAAGTGCTAATTGCAACTCCCTAAGAACGCTCACATCATTACAGTTAGAGCAGTTAGTACTAAGTAGAACACAAGCTCCAATTCCAGAAGAAAGAGTTAAGGAATTTCGTATCAGGTCTTAGAGGATAGAAATATTGAGCAATATATTGAGTATATTTGACATACGCCTGGCTATATTGCTGGGCACAGGATTAGGTTTAAAGGAGCATTTTGGATGTGTCTATCTCAGTTGACTGTTTTTTTCTTACTTTGTGGAGACAGAGAACCAACTTCCAAGCTGGTTGGCTGGTTCTTTGCTATTGCTCCTCCCAGGAACTTCAATAGAAGCTAAGAATCTAAACCATTTGCCTTAGATCATGTAAAAACTTTGTGGGACACAAAAAAATGTCTGTGGAACACAAAAATGTAACCAGATCTCCCAAGACCCAGAACAGATCATCATCACAAATTGTTATTTCCCCCCACAGCTTTGTAGAATGTTGTCAGCTGCATTTGCAGTGATCACAACTCGGACCTTCGCATAAAAAGAACTATTCCCAAAGTGGAGCTTTCAATTGAGATTACACTCAAATTACATACACTTTCTGAAGAGTTTGGAATAAAGTTTGGCCATCATAAATGACCCCCATAACCGGTGTCCTGTGATTCCCTTAAAAGAAAAGCTATTCTGTTAACAGTTGTGGGTTTAGTTCACACTGTGTGAGAATGGAAAAGCACAGGCAACATATATTTGAACTATGTTTTTCTCCAGTTCACCTCAGGGAGCTACAGTTCTCAGAGAGTAACAATCAGTCCATCTTCACAAGGAATTGTAGCTCTCTGAGGGGACCTGGGGTCTCCTAACAATTCTCAGTTCCTTAACAAATTACAGCGCCTAGGATCCTTTGGGGGAAGCCATGCCTGTTTAAAGTGGCATAATCCTGCTTTCAGTGCTTAGTGCAGACAAGGGTTACCATGTCTGACTCATTGTACATTAAGACCTACAGGGAAGGGCCTCTTGTGGGTGCCCCAACAATTGAGCTGAGGCAGCTGCTTGCTAGACAGAGGGTCTTCAAGGATTGGGGCCGTAATTATTGAATGCTCTTCCCAGAAAGTTTCACCTGGCATCTACCTTTTATCTTCTCAAGTTTGGGATACGATATTCATCTTTCTGACTGTTTTATGTTACTTCTGTGATGCTGTACACTTTCCCTTTAGAGTGTGTGTGTGTGTGTGAGAGAGAGAGAGAGAGAGAGAGAGAGAGAGAGAGAGAGAGAGAGTATTCTTTCCTCTGAATTGCCCCGGGGATATAAGGAAAGGCAATATTAAAAAATGACCATAAATAAATAATCCAACCCCATGTGTTTCTGATTATTTCAGATTTTTCCATCTGTTCCCCTCCCCAGCATACAAATATGTATTATTATGCTTATCCAAAGCCTCCTTGATACACTTATAATAGGTCTATGAAGACAGAATCTTATACAAACAGCCATACTTTTGCATGCCTGAGTTAGAACTCTCCCAGCCATTTTGTATCTATGTAATTGGTTGGACACTTCTATAATGGTATGACATGCTTGTAAATATTAACTGTGGTGGAACACAGAATCTCAGCAAAAATTTACTGTGTTTTTGGAGGGAAAGTGAAAGGTCAGCTTGCCTAGGAGAGTAACTTCACACAGACACTAGGGTCACCTGAGCTCTGCTGGCGTCAAATGGGTGGTAGCAGAGCAAGGAAGATGAAGAGGGTGTGAGTTTTAAGAAAGGGAGAATAGCAAGAGAATCTCAGAAAACAGAGAAGAGCCAGAAGCCTGAGAAAAGTGAAGCAGAGGAAGCCTGCTGATGAGGAAGTGGTGGAGGAAATGCACGCGTGTATTTTGGGTGGTGAAAGAGCAATAAAGGTATAGAAAGGCAGGAGCAGGAAGACTAAGTGAGCAATCCTAGCTACCTCCCTCTCAGTCCAAAGGGGAATTATAGAGATGCGGGGTCATTGCTGTACCTGCAACATGTGGAAGTGGAGGCAGATTGCTGTGCCAGCCTGATGCTCGCGCTGTGATTGGACCTGGATCAAGCCTGTTGCCATCAGTAGCGGCAACAGGGCTAGCTTGGGATACAATGGATCCCAGGTCAGTTTGCCCCAACCCCACTCAAGAAAGCTTCATCTTCCGGTTGGTGGGACGAAGCAGGGGCTCTGCACTAGTGGAGTAGTGATGCAGCTGCCAGTGGGAGGCTGATGGAGGCCTGTAGGCCTACTGGGGGGACACCTCTGCCCAGCACAAAGGGTGGTGGAGATTGCTTTGTCAGGAAGAAGAAAAAGAGTTTGTATTTGACATCCCGCTTTATCACTACCCTAAAGAGTCTCAAAGCGGCTAACATTCTCCTTTCCCTTCCTCCCCCACAACAAACGCTCTGTGAGGTGAGTGGGGCTGAGAGACTTCAGAGAAGTGTGACTGGCCCAAGGTCACCCAGCAGCTGCATGTGGAGGAGCAGAGACGCGAACCTGGTTCACCAGATTATGATTACCGCTCTTAACCACTACACCACACTGGCGAGAGGAGGTGAGAGAGGACACTTAGGCTGCAGTTAAGTGCACACTTCCTTGAGAGTAAGACTCATTGAATCTAAGTATTCAATTGCACTGTTAATTTCACCTTTTGATTTAAATTACTAGTGAACACTTCGTATCCGTTAACCACTATATGAAGCAAGCTCTAGTCCAGGGAAGCTTATGTAACAATAAATTTCTTACAATTGAACGTACAAGGATTATTATCTCCCCAGGTTGAAGTATTTCAGTCAGCAGAAGAGAGGGTTTGAATTAATAAACTGTAAAACCCCGTACAGATTTACAGCCAAATACAAGAGTCAACTGGAGTTAATGGAATTATATAAATCTAAGTGCTTTCTTTTAAGTGGGGATGTGAATCGGGCTGTTGATTAATTAAGATGAAAGCCAGTTTGAGTTCTGGCTCTTTCTGTGCAAGAAATACAATTTTTCATTTAACGGCTTTTCAAATGTACACGATAGCTATTGTATGAGAGAGAGAAATAATGCTAGAAAAGTTGTTGGCTTCCTTCATAAGGGCACCTTTGATGAGAAGGTCACAGTTTTCCAACTCTGTAAAATATTGGTTTTGAAATAATGTTTATGCGCTAAGATAAAAGGTCTACTGAACTTTTGAGATGAAGAATGAAAACATTAGTTCGAGGAACAAATGGTCACATTAAATCCCTAAAGGTCGGTGTCTCTACTGCAGGGGTGGGAAACCTGCGGCCTTCTACATGTTGTTGTATTACAACTCCCATCTTCCCATGACCATTGGTTATGCTGAAGTCCACCAACATCTGGATGCCTGCAGCAGAGGTGCTGTCTTGCACCCAAGATTGAGGAGTGCCACCCGCCATTCACCGTGTGTGTGTGGTGTTAGGCGCCCGGCATGTGCTGCATGTGTGACGTCATGTGCGTGATGTCACATCATCAGGAGGCCAAGCACAGAGACCAGTGTGGCACAGCTTTCTTTCTCATACTCAGGAGGAGCCAGCCACTGAACTGCACCACTCTCAGCTCAGCAATCAACCTCCTCTGATCCCTCAGCATTGAGGGGGCCTGGCCCCATGCCAGCAGATTTTGAGGGGGCCGAAGACACCTCCACTCCTAGAAGTTAGCACACCTCGCCCACAGCTTCCCCAGCCCTGCTTTAGTTACTCAGTTTACTTTGCCAACTGGCACATAATATTCTGTCACTCCTGGAGACAACCGAGCATGCTTAATCATCACTAGGATGGATTTGTTTTGTACTTCTGCCTATCTCAAGGTTCACCCAGACATGCTGATACCTCCTTCTGGCCCTGTTTTGCTTTCCAATCTGTTGGCACTCAAGAGTTTGCTCTTAGAGAGAATGGTCATCTTTTCATCTCTCGATGTTCATATTAGTTTTGAGAGGCTAGTTTAAGTTCTTTCCCAACATAGGCCAGTTAAGGTGTCTCTGAATAAGGGCCACACCTCTTGTGTCTTGGTTCCTCCTCAATAAAATGTGAGCAACTGATACACCAAGTATGCCAATTATGTGCGTCCACACTATGCAAATCAGTTATGTCCTTCAAGGTCATCATATGTTTCCAATGCACCCTTTGCAATCTTCCTGGCTGCGGATAAGAAGAAAGGCTGAGCCTCATTTACAGTAAGCCGTATTTATATTTTGGCAAGAGAAAAGGGGGCCTTAAATGTTTAAATATAGAGCTACACCATAAAAATGTATCTTAAGACCAATGAGAACAAGGAACACAAAGAGTTTTTCCTCAAATTATTTCTTCCCAGAACAAAGCCCCTTTGCATTATTTATAAACCCTCCCAAGGTAGGTAATTGGGGCTGAGAGACTTATCAAGTATGGTCTCCCAAATGCTTTAAGATCTTTATCTTCTTTTGAAGTTCATTAATGATAAGAGGAAGTCACACAATTACACTTACACAGCATGAACTGGGAGCTTTATGGCAGATTAAGAATGGGATCTGCTAACATGTAGCACTGCCAATTACTGCATTCCAGAAATTATTTTCTAAAAACATTGAATATGGAATGATTGCATTACACAAATAAGTACCTATTCCTCTTGTTCTCTGCCTTTTTTTTTAATTACCTCAATTACTGTTTTTAACTGCAAATTCATTGGAACATCTCCTGGCTCTGGGGCTGCGATTATTAAACTGATAATAGTTCAAATGGTTTTCTTTGTGGCTGTTCTGAGCCATTATTTCTATTCCAGCTTGACATAAATCCTGGTTTTCATAAACTAGGCAGTGAAGCATTTATGACAGGTAAGAAAGGGATATATATATATATATATATATATATATATATATATATATATATCTCTTTTAAAAATGTTTTTTAAAGTTTGGCAGTTTTCCCAATAAAATTCATCTGACATGCTTCCATGCAGATGTTTAACAGTGTCATCCTATGCATGCGTTCTCAGAAGAGTCACTGAATTCAGTGGGGTTTACTCCCAGGACAGTGTGCTAAAGGCAACTCACCTTGAAGAGCTTGACTCCAGCAAAGACTGTCAACACAGCTAATTCCAAGAGCCAGCCACCACTCTCAGTTGTTGGGTTATCCCTAGACTTTTGGTCAGCTCTGGGGAACCAGACACCCTAGCCTTGGGTTGCATTCAACTAACATTTTACTCAGGGCAGAACCCTTTGAAATTAATGGACCTCAATGAATCATGACCATTACTTTCAATGGGCCCAACTCTTCTTCAGCGACATAAAGTATGAACATTACAAAGCATCCATTCTTCCTTGGGGCATATAGACAACAGTGGCTTAAAATGCAGGGAGGTCATTCCCTGACACCCAGTCCTTGCATTTCAAGTTGCATTTTTATATCGTTGCACACACCATTACCTGATTTGTTTCCATGCACCTGCAACCCCCACAAACTCCTAGTCAGGGAAGCTGCCATCAGCACATGCAAAATGGCTGTCTGAAGTGTACATGCCTCACCTTAACCGCGGCTTATGTATTCAGATAATATGGAAACTGGTTGAAGAGATCAATCAGCAGTATTTCTCAAGAAGCTACAGGATGCAGCTTGCATTGCGGCTAACATTATCGCTATTCAGCTTCAAACACTAACAGTGGGAGCCCACTGGAGTCAGAGTAAATGGTAATTTGTACACAGTCTTGGTTCTTTTCAGTTTCTGAGCAGGAAAGCACATGCACTCAGACAATGCTGGGGGGAAAGACTCTTTCACAAACTGATAAACACTACAAGCCCATTCAAACATTGTGGAAAGAATCCAGTGACACTCTCTTCTGATAGCTCTGTCAGCGCAAGTCATCAAAATGAAATCATCCCCACTCTTTAATTCGTCGTACAGTCTAAAAGCAAGAAACGTATGTATGTATAAAACATTGAAACAAAAACACAACCTAAGACCAGTAAGACAGCCATGTAAAAACACAAAAAAGTGAATAAAGCAGAAATTCAGCCGTGTAAGACAAGGTCCAATCTTATGGGTCAGGGAAAGCTTGGAATATAGAATGTATTGTTGCATATTGTTGCCTGTTAACTGAGGATCAATCAATTGTATTCAAATACATTTGCATCTCAAGAAAATGAAAGTGTCATTTTTTTAAGCATTCAAAAAGATAAGTGCTCACTTCCTCCATCTTTACTCATTTCCGTCAGATTTGCTCTGAATCTTTGGCTCATTTGCTTACAGAATACTGAGATAGCAAACATAAATGACCTCAGTAACCACAGTGGCAAAGTTTATTTGGAGAGTTACTGGTTTGGTGGATATGGAGAAAGGAGGAGAAGGGAGACTAGGGTAAATAATTGTTTCTAATGGTTTCTCTGTATTATTTATTTTGGACTTACGGCAGTAGACTTCAACGGAAACTTTATGGGGCTAATAAAATTCCCAACATTCTCAGACATGGGTCGTGGTGTTTATATATTAGGCAGAATACAACGGTGTGTTTATGAGAAGAATCCAAGCACTTTGCAGTGATTCAAATAATTAAGCACACGTTTTAAAAAGTCTGAATGCCTCAGCATTCTACGTACAGGTAGACTTGGAGCAATCAGAGCTTTACCTCTCTAGGGGGTCTGTTTACACAAACACATGAGACATTGTTTAGTCCACTGTTTCCCCTAAACAAAGTAATAGAAGCAGCAGCAGCAGTTATTCCTGTTAAATATCATGGGATTCTTGTCTAATGATACATTGAAGATATTGAATTGGATTCCACAAAATGCAAGAGGTACAGTAATTAGCCACTGGGATCAAGGCGGGGACTTACATTACTGGCTGCAGTCCTCAAACCATTTATTTGAATGCAACCTTAGAGAAGCTGAGTGGTCAGCAGTGGTAAAGTTCAACCCAAGCTTGTTAGGGACGAGATTTGTAGCCGACCCTAACATGCCAATTTTGTATGTGCACTGAAATGGGGGGGGGGGAGAGATCCATAAAATCCATTAAAAAATCTCCTGCCCTGCAGCTTGAAGTAGTAGGAGCTGTTAGTATTTATATTGTACTTGCATTGTAAATGTATTTCACAAAGAATAAATAGTATTGGGGAATTTAGCATTTGGCAGCTGGTTGGTTATTCTGTTAGTTGATTCTTTGAGTATGTGGGAGTGTTGTGACTTCAAGCAGACACTTTGTGGAGGAGTTTGTGAGGACAGGCAAGCTATGGATTAATAACTTTTCACTGTTGTGAAGGAGTTTTGAAAACAAAAAGGACTAAACCCTCTCTTGAGCTCAAGGGAGAGAAACATATTGTATTCATAAATATATATATATATGAATAATACTTATTGTTTGGCTGTTTCCAACCTGACAAGTAAAGATTTATCTTCAAGTCTCTTGTAAGGTGTCTGTTTTATCACAAATAGCTAACCAAGCATGCTTATAATAGTCAACCAATCTCTTGCTCAACCTACCAAATACAGCCTACCAAACACAGCCTATCAATAAAACTGATTATAAAGGGTGGCAGACAAAGAACTGGCAATCAAAACATGTCTTAGAAATATAACAGCATTTTACAAATTTGTCACCTGTTCTGCATTATATATCAGGAAACATCAAGAGGGTGTTTAAAGACCAGATGCTACTGGACTACAACTCTTCTCACCCCTGACTATTGGCTATGCTGACTGAAGTTGATGGGAGTGGAAATCCAGAAATGCAAGGAGAAGACCAATTCTGCAACCCTGCTGTTACCCAATCGCATAAGAGGTTAGATTATGCATTTCCCCAGCACTATAGGAAAAGAATGCATAGGTTACGATTTCTAACCCCAAATGATGACAAGGGAAACATCTATCTGTAAAAGGAACTCTAGCATATCTGCCATCTAAAGCTCTTGCAGATAAACTGTCCAGTGAAATAGCTCTTCCATATTTAGGTATGGATAAAAAAATACAGTATATAGTTATTGAAGGCAGATCAAGGCATACTCTGTGAATGCAAGGTACATGGCTAGGGCTGGCCCAAGGCATTTTGCTGCCTAAGGCAAAGGTCAAGACTGCACCCTCCCATAGCACATATAGAAGCTGACTGGACTGGCAGGTGAATTTAACTTCTACATTGGTGACAGGTCAGTATCCTCCGCTGTAACTAAGGACAGCAGGCTAGCTTAGTGGGTGATATGCAGGCTGAATGGCACACACAACTCTGTCTTCCATCACGACTGCACTTCTCCTTGTTGCCCACCTCCTGAGATAGCTGCCTCACTTTGCCCGGCAGTGATGCCCCACAGGCTGACACACACAGCTTCTGCAAATCCGTATCTTCTTCTCTACTTAACTGCAAACTTAGCTGGCTCTAAATCCAGTGACAAAAAACAAGGGATGGAGAGAAACCAACAACACATTTTTTTAATTAACTCTCTTTTCCAAGAAGACAAAAGTCTG